>NC_092704.1:7192370-7889245 GCF_964275005.1 Diadema setosum | reverse complement strand
TCAGTCTCCTGATGTTGCTGCCAGCAGTTGCGCCCGGTGCGTCACTCTTAATTTCCTAAGCGAAAAAAATAAAGCTACAAGCGGTCGTTTTAGGACTGTACAATGTCAAGATTCATGATCGCGTTCAGGATCTTCAGAGTAAGAATTAATACAAGAAGTTTCTCTAAATGATATTATTTTATAGGCAAAATTGTTCAATAATAATGTACATAAAATGTACTGCTATCTTAAACATGTTGGACTGTTTCAAGTCGATAAAACACGCAAAAAATGCATCAAATTGTACCATTTACAACATCAATATGCAAAAAGTTCTCACTGTGGGAGGGGGAAATCACCCTCCCCTCTCGCTCACATCGCTCCCTCGCATCTTACTGCTCCCCCTAAGATAAAATCCTGGCTACGCCGGAGATAGGCCCCACTATTTAGTAGGCCTTCACAGTGATGTCGCACAGTAGTAGAGCGGTTAAGCCCTCAAAATCATGAGAATTGTGCAAAATTTGACTAAAGTATGAAACTTTCACCAGTGTTAGTACATACCATAAGATTCATTTTAAGATCGGGAGGTAAGTCTGATTTGACCTCTGATGACCTCCAGAGGTCAATGAACTTTGAATATCAGAATATTGATGTTTGGAGGCATTTGTGAATGATAGGCTTAGATCTTGGTTACATTACGCTGCACTAAATATGCATTTGTACTACAAATCTTCTGATTCCACAGGGCATTGACAGGTTTCTACCTTTGACCTCTGATGACCTTTAGAGGTCAATGACCTCAAAATACCATAATATTGATCTGTGATGTTATTAGTTAATGATAAACATGGTTAAGATGTGCAAAACAAGCATATTTGTTTTGCAATGAAACTGTCTTCATATTCCAAAGAGCAAAGACAGGTTTCTAACTCTGACCTCTGGTGACCTTTTAGAGGTCAATGACTTCAAAATATCATAATATTGATCTGTAGTGTCATTAGTTAATGATAAACATGGTTAAGATGTACAAAACAAGCATACCTGTTTTACAAGAAATTGTCTTCATTATTCCAAAGAGCACAGATAGGGCTCTACCTTTGACCTCAGGTGACCTTTAGAGGATGTACAAAACAAACACAATTGTAGCCCAGATGGCTACTAGCACATGTTTATGATAAAGAATAGAATAGAATAGAATAGAATAGAATAGAATAGAGAGTAAAAGAAAACAGAACACTGCAGTCGTTTTCCTAGACACCCTGTGAGGTCAATTATGCTCAGTCTTTTCCCCTTCTTGCAGTTTATGAAACCATTTATCTTCCTTCAAGCTATTTCCTTTCTTTTTTTTTTTTGGGGGGGGGGGTCAAAACCACCTCTTCCAAGAAAAGTCATGGTCATAGGAATTTATAAGTTTGATGTTGGCTACTTTCCCCGCTAGTGGTCAGCACTCTCCATCCCCAAAGCCCCGCGCCAAATTACGGAGAATGACGTGATGACGTGTTTTTGCCCTCTGATCCCCAAACATAAATGACCCTCTGAGCTGGAAGGTGGCCCTCCTGTCAGAATTTATCCCTTTATTTTAGCATCTATTGTTTAGTAGAGTGGGTCAAACAGGAACTCCAAAGACAAATTCAGGGATAATGACCCAGAACAACGATGACGCTGGTTGCCATAAGGACACTAATGTTCATTTGGTTTATCATTTTGATATCCAAGAAACAATAAAGTCTTTACCAGTGGTTACAGAGAACAAGTGAATGAAGAAACTAAAAGACAGTGGGCGAGTTCATCAGAAAATGAGATGAATCATGGAAAATTGAGTTTTCACAGAAACGAATAGGAGGAGCAAATTGAACATTTGACCAGTAAGGAATTAATTTCTAGTGAACGCCACACCCCAATATAAGATTGAGCCAATGAAATGCTTTAGGGAAAGGAAGTTTGTTAGTAAATTAGTTATTAAGAAAAAAAAAAAACATGTCTCAGCCGAGAAATCAGTTAGAGTGGCAAGCACAGAGGGAGCGGCTTCACGCTATGCAGTGAAGCAAAGGCTGCAGAGTTTTGAGGATTTTGAGAGAATTTTGAGGAACTTTGAGAATAGTTGGAGACCACAGAGATAAAGTCAGGAGTTCCACTTTCTTGGTACATCATGCCCCCCCCCCCCCTCCAAGTCAACCAACTAATCTTTATCGACGCTGAATGCACCATCGACCTACGCTGTGAATGTGATGAGGATCTGACTGTCATGACTGAACCGGCGAGCAGCAGGACAGTAGGAAAAACTATGAGTCACGATAACACAAAACTTTAGTTTACGCCAATTTGGAGTGCAATTACAAACTCCAAATAGTCAACTGGTGTCATCGGAGATGGAGATGTTGAAGCGCCCTGTCAGACTGATACAAAGTGGAGAGTGATGGTGACGAAGAGAATAGGCCTACTGAGAGCGTGACGACAGACCGCTCAACGGACGGCCCAGTCACACTGACGAGATCGACAATGACATGCAGACGAGGACCTCATTCGTCGACCGAGAGTAATCATTTAAGAGGAATGACTTTCATTTACGTTTGAAGACATTTCAAGAGATGTAGTAGTCTGATATGTTAAGGGGCAAATCATTCTACTGTTTGCAGTCTTGTAAACATACTTGTATCTTTAGCGAAAACTGTTCGAGTACGTGGACAGTGATAAGTAGGCCCCTATAAATCACTCTGTCGAGTAAATCATATATGAACTAAATGGCTTCTTTTGAACATGTATTATGTTGAAAAGTTCTTGGTAATTCTTTTCCAGGCAAAATGTGTACATGAAAATTCCGATGTTAAAAGCATGTGATGGGAAATGTAAACAGTACGTGCGAATGCTTCTGTGTTTCCTGCTAAACTTGTTTGTTAGTGGGGAAAAGAAAAGAAAAGAGAAGAGAAGTCTCGCTCTACCACGTCTTCATACCACAACGCCTACGGATATCTTTGTTTCATATTGTTAGTGGAGAAAAGAAAAGAAAAGAAAAGAAAAGAGAAGTCTCGCTTCATGAGAGATGTTCAGATCCCGCTCCACACCACAACGCCTATGGATGTCTAGGAAGAAGGTGGGTTTCAATGTCTTATAGGGCCGATAGAGCACCAACAGTAAGTGCAGATTAGTTGGCACGCTATCTTTTGAAGAGAAACAATACTTTGTTTCACACAAGATGAAAAAGCAGTAAGACAACAGATAATCATCCGCTCATGTAAAATCAAGCAGAAGTTTTTCAAAACATTTCAAGAGGCATCTTGGTGAGTTACAGTCTGTTAAACATGCCAATAATACTGTGAAAAACAAATTGAAGGCCACCTTCAATAAGCCACCTGCAATACAGCCCGGCATTTTCCGACATCACAAAAACTTTGATCAACACGTTCCATAATTATATACTCGTGATGGAGAGGGAAAATAGTAAACAACAGCATTGCAAGATTGATGCATTTCTTCCAAGACAACAGACAGGAACAGATTCCACGTAGAATACATAAACATGTACTTTGATTTTTCCATTCATTTTTCACATATCATTACACACAATCATTACACACGTATACTTGATATGGTATTCAGCTGACAGATTCAGCTGTCAGGGCGGTGAGTTGGCTCAATCGGTAGCGCGTTTGCCTCACGATCACGCGGCCCGGGTTCGAACCCGCTAGTCTGGACTGAGCAATGTTGTGTGTAAACATACCGTCCCCTCTAGCAAGAGGCAAAACACTCTGTCCCTCGGATAGGACATAAAATGGAGGTCCCGTGTATGAGAGAGTAATAACTCATGCACGTAAAAGATCCCGCTTCATTCATTCATCGCAAAGAGCAGGGTGTCTAACCTGGTGAAGTGGTCCCACCTCACATCCAACTGGACCCCATGGAAGACCAGCTTAACGTAGCTGAATATGGGCTATCCAGCCATCTTCGCAGATGGAAATTAACAAACAAACAAACAAACAAAGAGCTCACTGTGTGCAGACTGAGCACGACCCGATAATTCAGAACCTCTGCCTGAGAAAGGCTTCTAGCCTATCCCGCGAGTCAAAAAGAAGCTTTCTTATCATCTCGTGCATCCTGTACTCTATGTGCAATGCACTCATCATAGAGACAAGCTTGCCTTCACCCAAACTGTTTAGATATTGCCATTGGAAGACTCTGATGATCGCATACAGTGGCTGTGCACCTGTAAGAACGCTGGTCTGACCTCAGGATGTCTATCCAGTTTAGTCGTGGAGGAGATCTGTGTGCCAATCGCGTGCTTCACTGAAGACGCAGATGCTGCCCTGTCTTGAAAGAGATCGAGGGTATAGATCTAGACCAATTTCAGCAGGTTACACTGAATCATCACTTGCTGGCAGAGAGTCTTAACCGGATCATGCAGGTGATATTACCCGCTGCCAGCGTACCATGATTCACACATTGGATGCAAACCGGATGGCAGCATATTGGAAACAACCAATATTTGGGCATGGGGGCACAACTCCTGGCCAGGCCCAAGTGTTAAGGAGTATCGGGCATAAAGAAGATAATTAGAGTAAATAGTAGTTCCACTCCTATTTGGAATTGAGGTTCCTAAACAGGTCATTGAAAAAATGCCCAAAATTTCCTGACGTAATGACCCAAACTTAATTGGATGACAATAGCAAGTTGCAAGACACAGGGTTGCTTCATGTGGAATGCATGTTATGCTTCACAGTATGTCGCTTTCCAGATAGTCCATGACGTCACTGTATGCTCCAGGACCATGAGTCATTCACCGAAACCATACAGCCCACGAGCTTGACAGTGACCAACACAGGCCCGCCAGCTCGAACCTAGGTAGCATTGCCCATGAGCTTGACACTTAGGCAAACCAGGCCCATAAGAGTCCGACACATGGGGGGAGGGGGAGGTCCACAAGACCTACACTGAATAGATTAAGCTTTCTGATGTAATACATATATTAATCTCGTGGGCCTTGTTTTCCTCGAGTGTCGAGCTCGCGGAAAGCACAGCTTGTGGGCCTATTATATTTGATGTCGAGCTCATTGACCTTGTTCATCTACTAGTATAGTATTTAGGTCACGGGATGTATGACTCGTGGGCTGCGTAACTCATGGGCTGTACGACTCGGGTTGTTTGACTCGTTACGTACATCTGATGAGGTGGGCCTGTTGTTTTCTGGTTAGCATCTGTCACCCTTTCATCCAGTTCAAGGGACTTTGCTATATGCCTGTTCACAAACTATTAAGCATCAACCCAAAATATGGTACTCCTCTCCCCACCTTCCATGTTTAAGCGTACAAATTTTGTCCAGTGCAAATTGGATAATGTTGCACATAATTTCATGCAAGCTAGTCTGCATAACTAACCCAAACATAAATATCATATTTGAGGTCACTGCCATCACTGAAGACACGTAAGCTTCATTTGTGAGTGCAAATTGGATAATGTTGCACATAATTTCATGCAAGCTAGTCTGCATAACTAACCCAAACATAAATATCATATTTGAGGTCACTGCCATCACTGAAGACACGTAAGCTTCATTTGTGAAGTAATTGACCGCTCACATTCCTGAGACCTGTTACTATGAACCAATGCTTTGTGGAATGTGCATACATACTTTGATTATAACGTCAAGGCATGATTTGTACATGATTAAACATTTAGGATTAAACCAATGAAGCCAAACATCAATATTTGCAATCCTACACAAATTTTTAGTGATATTCTAAAAGTCTGACCTCACATTGTCCTTAGAGGTCAAAGTTGGATATACACAGGGTAATGACCAATGTTCTGTGGAATGAGAAGACACTTCTTGTACAATGTAGTATAAATGCTAATAGCATAATGCATGATTGCACACCAGGTATACAGTTAACCATTGAATATACATCAAATATCGATATTTTGAAATTTTGAGGTCATTGACCTGTCACAGTCCTCAAAGGTCAAAGGCAGAGACATGTAAATAATTTCCCTTGATCTGAGGAATAGGAAAACGATTCAGTTGTAACACAAATGAATTTTTAGGACATCGTTATGTTTATCATCAACCAATTGCACCAAATATCAAAATTCTGATAATTTGAGGTCAATAATTGACCTCTGGAGGTTATTAGAGGTCAAAGGTAGAAACCTCTCAAGGATCAATGGAACATGAAGACAATTCCGCTGTAACAAAAATGAGTTATTAGTTCATCATCACCATATTTTATAACATTAATCAATGACGCAAAATATGAATTTTTATCAAATTTTGAGGTCATTGACCTCTGGAGGTCATCAGAGGTCAAAGGTAGAAACCTGTCAGGGTTCTATGGAACATGAAGACAATTCCACTGTAACAAAAATGAGTTTTTAGTACATCATTACCATATTTAACATTAATCAATGACGCAAAATATCAATTTCTATCAATTTTGAGGTCATTGACCTTTGGAGGTCATCAGAGGTCAATTCAGACTTACCTCCCAATCTTAAAATGAATCTGAAAACATGTACTAACACTGGTGAAAGTTTCATGCTTTAGTCAAATTTTGCACAATTTTTCGGCTTATCTGCTCTACTACAGGCGGAGCAAGAGCTGAAATACCACGATGTAGTAAATCAATTATCTATGAATATTTCTTTTTCTTACTTGTTTTTTGATAGGAAAAAAAAAATCCCAAGTTGCCATGGCTTCCCTTCCCCATCCAGTCCTTTGTTTCCTGCAGTGCTTCTGTCATTTTTATCTTCACAATTTTTAGTCCCTAAATCGCTCGACATCGACCGCTCGATCTCTTCCCTTGGTTTTCTTCTGTGCTTTTGTCAGTTTTGTCTCTACTATTTTTGTTCCCTATCGCTCGGCGGCGACCGCTTTAATGGGTCAGTGTCTGAGCGGTTGCCGCTTTTGGGCAGCGAGTTAAAACTGGTCAGTCGCCGCTGGAATTTTAACTCCGCGTTAAAACTTCAGCGGCTACCGACCGATTCCCTAAAAATCAGTGGTGCCTTGTTGGTCACTGGTCGATCACAGGTCGTTCTCCGACCGAAATTGGCCCAAAACTCGCCGACCGGTCGCCGAATAGGCTGATTTTGGGGGTTGTGACCGAAGCATCGAAGGAGCTTTAGATTTTCGCGACGGGGACGTTCAGAAGAAGAAAAAAAAAAACTTCTGAGCATGCGCAAATTCGCTTATCAAAGTCGATCTATCAAAGCTTGCATCGTCTGAGTTTTTACTAACACGTTCTGGGCTATTTTCACGTCCGTTCAATTTACGACGTGGAGAGTTAATTTATGCACCGATAGTATGGGGCGCCATTTTATTTTTGTATAGTTTGTGTCTCGGCGTATAAAATCTAAAGCCCCTTTTCAATACGACGAATGTGTCTAGTACCTTTTCATCGATTCCGTTTTTTTCGCCGACTATACGCCTTAAGCCGAGTGATGGCGCGATCCCGAGAACTGTTCTTAGGATCGCGCCGTCACTCGGCTTAACGCATTTTTTTCGGCGAAAAAAAGAACCGTTAAAAAGGGTCCATAACTAAACTACACGACGCAGAGAGGAGAACGTCCAATGCAATCGTTGTCTCAAACGTCCGCGCTGCAAATCTAAAACTCCCTATTGTTGCACGTTATGCACGTTGGACATGCATTGCCCATTCTCATGTTTTACACATTCTTGAACACTCACAGAATATGAACAAGGAAGTATATCGAAATTATCCCTTGCAATCCTCCGATCAAAATGTAAGCAGACGATAATAAAACCCAACGGAGTAAAGCACACACAAAGAAGATATCACTGATACCGGGACTGTCATTCACATGAATCGAATGATATTGTGTTCTGACTAGAGCCTGTAAGTGAATTGGACAATCGCGCTTTGGGAACTGAAACTGCTACTGCTGAACTACAAAATTGATTTTTCAACACTTCGAGAAGAACACAATTAGTCCTATGAGTGAATAACGCGCCTAAACTGCCTCGTAACTGATATTGGGCATGGATTTATTTCAATACTGCATAAACAGTGTTGATGGGATCAATACATTTAGCATTGCATGTCCTACGCAAAACTTCAATAACGATAACTATACACACTGAGCCAAAGGGAGAGAACTTGAAATCTTCCTGGGATTCGCATAGGATCCTGGGTATAGGTCAGTGGTTGAGATCTTACAATATTCATTTGTATGGTGGGAGGCAAGTGATAAAATCTTTTATAGGATCAGTAGTCGAATTTGCGACGTACAGTACTTCATCGGCCGGCAGAGCCTTGTTATCGTGCCGTCTATTGATAGGCAACCATCAAAGGAGAGAAAATGGTTAATACGGCGCAAGCTAGACTTAAGGGGTGACAGATACCACAATTTAGCCGTCCATACTCTACCTGAATATTGATTTTTCTTAAACATGTAGCCTGAAACTGTCAAATTTAAAAAAAAAGAAGAGTTACTACCTTTCTCGACTTGAATGTAAAATAAATTCCACTGTTCTTGTTTACCCATTTCAAACAAGAAGATATGTGACCCTGCACCACAAAACAAACAAAAATTCGCCAGACATGAAATTTTAGTTAAGAGCATATTCTGAAAGAGCAGACTCTAAGCTTTAAAATGATGTATTACTCAAATCAAATGGACTCTCCTAACCTATCTAAATCTTGAAAAGAAAGCACACACTCAGGAAAAGTGTGAAATGAGAAAAGAGGCTCTGAAGTACAGTGTCTATTCAAGCGCTTAATCTTTACCAAGCCGAGCTGGTTGTGCGATGAATGGGACAATAAACCAGGATGTAAACAACCGGAGTTTAATAACAAAGAAGGGATTATCAGATTAGACTGAAATTAAACATGCCTTATTAACACATTCTGTCCTTAATCAATGCTAACTTTCAAAGTAGTAGCATTATCCTTTCAAAAGTTACAGGAGTTGAAAGTGAAGAGTGTGTACAAGGTTTTCAAGAAATGAAAAGGGGACTCTAAAGACACACTATTCTGCCAAAAATGTTCGAGATAAACTGTTAAAAAAACACACTATCCTGCCCGTTTTATGATCCCAAATTTTAGCATAATGTAGAAGAAGACTTTCTCTTTCAGAAAATATGAAAAAAGTCAAGATCGGCTCGGTTGACCCATTTCACCTATTTTCATTCCTCACACAAAATCAGTATGTGCGATTTTTTGTTCGTTTTGTGGTGCACGGTCACATATGAATACAGATAAACGTGACATCCTACTCGATGTGTTTCTAACACTTTCTTTTATTTCAAAAAGCTTCACATGGTTCATAAATCCACTTAATTTGTTACTCAAGGTGATGTATGATCGAGAACCTTCAAGTGCTTCTACAGATTTCCTAGTAACATATTCTCACTGCACTTGGCTTCAAAACTATTCGAAGAATAATTTTAACCTTTCGTCAAGAGCCTTATCTGAGAGATGTAGGGAGAAACTTTTCCGGGCTGGAGAATGATTAACTGCAACAAATCACATGACGTTTGGGAGACTTTCGATTTTATGAATGTGAAAAAAAAAAATCATTTTGAACCACTTCCTCAATTTACTCGAGGGGTGTAACATCGCGATTATATGTTCATAAAACAATTAGGTAGGCCTATTATTACCAGAACGTCATCGGAGGTATGGCATGCCCGATACCCCAACAGCTATCAGCGTCTGTTTTCTATTTCTGTCTGGAATCGTGGAAGTCTGTCGAAAGTCACAACAGTAGTTCAGGACACTCCTAAGTGCACATCACCATATATGGTCAAGCCTATTGTACCTTCTAGCTAAAGAACTACCAGTAATCACAGACAGCGGCAGATCGGCATCCTAATGCAAAACGTACTTGGTCGCAGTAACTGACGAGAAGAGGCCGGATGTGATCAGACGTTCTGGATCAATGAATGGTGCGTTCTTGGTTTTCTCGGAACGTTTATCCTTTTGCAGTGAGGAAATGAATATAGGCCTACACTATCTGTAAGCTTACAAACTGTCTCAATTCCTTGTGCACCAAATGTCTGACCAATGGATGCTTGAGCCATCTTTGATTTCCTTCGATAGATCTTTGCGACATGGAGACTGCGTGGATGACTATGCTGTCTTCTCGTAACTGTATTTCGATTTTTCTCGAGTGTCGATGGTTTCGAATCATTTCCATACTGATACCTATCATGTCGTCTGTGTACAGCCAAGATGTTTCCATTCCCCGAGACTATGGAGTTGGAGCTAATATGACTCTCTTGTGCTTGTTTCCAAACAACTCGGACCAACTTACTTACTGGATAAGACATCAAGACAACGGAAACACTGAATTGGTAGTTTTCTCTCCACGACTTGGTAAAGCTTACGAAACAATTAATGATAACCGGATTTCGTATGCATATCTGAAGAATTACTCAGAAGGTATGAGTTCTTTTCAGCTTCAAATCGTCAATGCAACCAATGATGACTATGGAAAGTATACTTGCAACATGCTTCAGTATAATGGTTCAACGCCTGAATACCCGGTTCTTAAACGATATGATGTCCAAATAATTGACTGCAATTGCCTGTTGTTAGCTAGTGGAAACTACAGGCAGATGTTTGCGAACATCTCATGTGTACTTGAGGGCTGGCAAAGACCTTCCGAAGAAAAAGAAATAGTTGTTTGTGTTGGCCGCAAACTCAAAACAGGATTCATAGACAATAACAAACTTAATTTTCAGTTAGACATGAGTGAGACGAATGGAGGAGTTGAAATAGAATTCCAAACATCAAATGATACGTCATTTGTTCGGTGTAATACTTACCAAAACAATGCCCCGTATACGATGGTCGCAGACGATTCCACCACACAACGAGCTGTTTTTACAATTTCTTCATTCACTCATCAATCAAAAACACCCTCTGAAACAAGTAAAGAGACAACGCCTGTGCAAGCAATGACAACAACAACAACAGACAACTCTGTTCTGTCCACTGAGAGTTCAGAAGATGGCAATTCACGCTTTGCACTTGTTACTGTACTCTCAGTATGCACAGGCCTGGGAGTAGTTGTCATTGCTGTGACGATTTGCACCGTTGCTCGACGACGTAGGCAAAAGCAAAAACTGTCCCAGGGCGAAAATCCAATTGAGTATCATCCTCGATATCGCCGTCACTGCAGTTTTAATTCCCTGACCATTGAACTGGATAGTTACACTCCCCCGTTTGCAAGGAAGGAGCAGGATCCTGTTGCGGGGGTCACATCGAAGTCAGTCAACAATGAGGAACGTTCCCTCAACGACGATTCATCCGATGATTCCGCCGCCGATCCCTTTAGTGACTTTGGGGTTAGAGATGATACCGCTCCACCCAGTGACCTTATACTATCATCTTTTATGTTTAAAACTAGGCAGGCAAAGACTTCATCGGTCGAGTCCCATGCAGTTACCATGACGCAAAACAAGCCGTTGGAAGAAGACTATCAAGCGACACTTTGCTCTGGCCAGTGACCTTGTTCTCTCATCTTTCATGGATTGTTTAAAACTGGGCAGGCAAAGACCCCATCTGATGAGTCCTATGCAATGACTATGATGCAAAACACATCGTTGGGAGAAGACCATCAATCGACGCTTTGCTCTGACCTCAACACAGAAGACAACTCGGGAAAAGAAACTTATGAGACTATCCCTCCCGTTGCGAGTGTATTTCGGCAGTAATTTATTCAACGGTAATATTGAACCCTTATAGAAGAGATACAATCAAATTCAACAGGGAAAACGCGTAATTTTCAAGGGTTGTCTACAGACTTCAGACAACACGTAAGGTGTAGCCACCACGTCCAGGACGTACCATTTGGAATAAACAACTCCTTGCCATATAAACCATTAGATTATGAAATTCGAATACACAGGTGACACGCTGTATGTATATCGTATATGCATATGTATAATTATGTATCTATGTAGGCCTATATGTATTTGTATATTATGTATATGTACATGTATTTATGTATACATATATATATATATATGTAATAACTTCCATTTATGGTTGGCTTCACACACACACACACACACAAAAAAAAAACTGACCACATCATCCATGTCTGTGTAGTATTTGCATGGGAAAATACTCCTTTCGTGAAGATACGATATGATAAATGATTATAAAAGAATTAAACTTTTTTTCTTAAAGAATGGAAAATGTTTTCTCATTTAAGATTTTTCGGTAAACCTACGTATATGTATTTCATTTGCACTTTTTGCAGCTTATAATCTATGATGCTATGAAATATCGCACTTAGAAAATGATAAAGGTAAAATTCTATTTTCAATTCATGTCGATTCAAAATATCCTTATTCCAAACAGATCTATGGAAATACAAAAGTACTTTTAAAATTATGGCATAGGATAGTTCGATAAATAGGGCACGTCCCTCGAAATTACATAGCACATGTAACTGCACTGAGATGCCTTGATATGAATTTACATATGTGTGAATAATTTTGATACAAGGAAGGAGCATGCGAAATAAAGAAAAATGAGAAATGAGAGAAAAAAAAAATACATGTTCACAAACCTCGAAAAAAAATGGCACATCTCACCTTTTACCTTGCAATGGTAACGGCTTTTATTTTTCTTTAATCTGATTTTAAAAGCATTTATAGGTGGGTAATGATAATTTGTAGTGGTAGTGAGTTCCACAGTTCTGCGCACAACACAATTACATTGTAACACATTATTATACAAAATGTGCCAGACTGTACAAGATGTCAATGCTTGTTGATAATCATACTCTTTTTTAACCTCTAAAATGTCTGATACGATCATTTTACACTACATAGAATACATAGACCTTCTTGTTTATTGTTAATTATTTATAATCAAACCCATCCGACACCCACTTTCTGTAAAATTATCATTTTGAATGTCTTTGAAGCTTATTTAAACGTGTATACATACATATATATATATATATATATATATATAAACATATTTTATAGATAATTATGCATATAATACTTATATACATCTACAATTAACATTTCAACCAAATGAAAAAACGACCCTCAATGTCTTTGAAATACAAACAAAATCCTTAGTTAATGAAATGGTACAATAATGAAAATGAATACTTAAGTTGTTCCAAAAATGTGAATCTTATATGTCTAACACTTCAATGCCAATTGACGTTGCAGATCTATAGTTGCTAGAGTTATGAAAATATAGTCTATTTAGCCTGTCCTGGTTTCTACATTAACCAAACATACACCAGGAGTTATATGATAATACACCAAACAAACTCTATATATCGTTTACGGACTGTATCTTAGTTAAAAACATGTACATTTAGCAGTAATCCTGGAAGTGAAACATTTACAAAAGACAGTAGATTTCATGCCGTGTCTCAAGCTGTGTTTCTAGCTTGCCACTTGTCATGCTTGTTCAACCAACTACTTTTAGCGGCATCCCTTCTGCATAATTTCTTACTTAAATATTTGCTAATTTGATAATACAATATAAATCTATGACATGATTAATGTACTCATTTATTTTCTTTCTTAATATGAATCATGTGCATTACAATACGTATATTAAAGTTTTCTGTAATATTACTGAAAGTCAAGTGATCAAATAGGCAGATTTACTGACGAAGAAAGGGTAGCGGATAAACGAAGAGGTTTTCGCATTCAAGATAATCCTGTTTAAGTTGTATAATACCTCTTACCCTTCATGATTTGTCTTTATAGCCTATATAATAATAATAATAATAATAATAATAATAATGATAATGATAATAATAATAATAACAACAACATTATATATACGTGTGCGTTTGTATGTGTGCGTTACCTGAGCGATGAATTTGATACACACACACACACACAAAAAAAAAACTACCAAGATGTAAAACACCGGAGCAACAACAATGAAGGAATTACATGTATAAAATTTAGCTGAAATTAAGCATGCTTTATTAACACATTCTGTTCATGACAAATGCAACTTTCAAAGTAGCAGCGTTATCCTTTCTAAAGTTATTATAGTTGAAATTGAGGAGTGTGTACATGGTTTTAAAGGGAATTGGACTATACAAGACACACCTTATAATCACACTATTCTACAAATAAAAAGTGTTCGAGAAAACTGCTGATAACACAATTTTCTGTTCGTTTTATGATCCCAAAACATAATGTAGAAGAAGACTCGCTCTTTTAGAAAATATGAAAAACTCAAGATTGACTGTACTTAAGTTAACCCATTTCATCTGTTTTTCACGCTTTCCTATACTGATGTTATTTTCCCGAAAACGACAGCAGGACATTTGTTTATATACCTTGCTGTTCTCAGCGACAGTTTGTCCGTATTTACAATATTACTCATTATTATGATTTACATTATCGGACGTGTGGAAAATATTGCCATTTCTCTTTCTTTTTTTTTTCCTTTGGAACCATAATTGCTTCTTTGCTTCATTGCTTCTTTGTTTTAGATATATCAATATAACAGTATAAACACCAAGTTCCCAAGATCTTATGAGTACATCTCCCAAAAATAGTACAAGATCTCCCAAAAATCTTACATGTGACTTACAATTACTAATAACAAGTGAATTGATAATCTTTTACAAACATAGATAGCTATTAATGAAAGCAGAGAATGAAATAAAATATATATTTAGCAATGTTTAATGCATGCCCTAAGAATGTACGCCATAATAACAAAAACCAAAGAAGAATCAACGACGAAGCAAACGTCGCCTTAAACATTTGGAATGCATTTTGGATGAGAATATGAGAGACCATTAGTTTCTCAATGCGTCTATTTTCCCCTGTACTGATTTGGGTTGAGCCTTATACAAGACTTAATTTGTTTGCATAGAAGGAACTTTGATAACAGTAATGATACTAATAATTGTTATCATCATTATCATTCTTTCTTCCTTTTTTTTTTTTGGGGGGGGGGGGGGGGCACGTTTCTTATGCTGATGTTATTTTCCCTAAAACGACAGCAGCACATTTTTGTACACACACCTTGCTGTTCTGAGCGACAGTTTGTCCGTATTTACAATATTACTCATTATTATGATTTATGTTACCGTACGTGTGGAAAATATTGCTATTTCTTTTTTTTTTTGGGCTTAAGAATCATAATACATTGCTTTTTTTGTTTTAGATATATCAATATAACAGCACAGTCACCAAGTTCCCAAGATACAATAGCTGAAAAAAAAAATCTTACATATGACTTAGGATTGATAGCAAATGAATTGATAATATTTACAAACATGGCTAGCTATTAATGAAAGCAGACCTGAAATAACATATATATGCATGTATATTTATCATTGTGTAGCGCATGCCTAAGAACACAAGTTATAATAAACCAAAACCAAAGAAGAATCAACGAAGAGCAAAAAAGAAACGTCGCATTAAACATTCAAAAGGCATTTTGAAAAAAAAAGGTGAGAGACCGATCGATTCCCATTATTCACTTTTCACAAGTGGATGGTGGACAGCAGTATACCGTTGACGGATCATTCATTGAAAACGCCCGGACGCCTTTCGAAATCACCATCTTCATAATTCTTCGAGGAGTGTTATCCAGCAGCTACAATGAAGGAAAAAGAAAATTAAGAGGAACGAAAAGTTTCGAAGTTACGGGAACTTGTCCATAAGTATTGTTCACATAAAATACAGAATAGTATCTACAAAGTAAAGGGGTAACCGCAAAGAACAGTTTGATATCTGGACAGGTAGTTCATCTGCTGAAACGGAGAAAGAAAAAAAAAACTGGCATAAGAATATGAATAATAAAAAAACAAACAAATGATATTATTACTTACGAACATGACAATAAGGGAAAATGAGGACGACTCAAATCTGGGCAAATACCGGTCCTTCCGTCTGATATGGACGAAATACAAAATATAAGACGTATTCGAATCACGGATAAGGAGGGGATATGGTATTTTAAAAATTCTCTTCAAATTACTTGAAAATGTATATAGGGATGAAAACTACCTTTATGGCTTCGACCGCCGCGAGCAAAACCTTTCCCGTGGTTCAACGAGTAATCCCTGGCACCTAAAATTGATGAGAATATTTAATAAGAACACTTGCAATGATACTCAAAACATCAAGACATCTAATTACAATATCCGTTAGGTTGAGAAGTCTTAATCGTTACGTGTTAAAGTTAGCGGACAAACTTAGGACCAATATGGTAAAAACATAGATTCCAGTTCAGTATTCATATAGGCTAAAAATAACAGTTCTAGAGATCAACTGACGTAAGGTCAACGCATTTCCACATGAGCAATTATCTATAGTTTAGCTTTTTGTATTAACTGCAAGTAGCTAGGAAATGAAATACATGACATCATTCCAGCACCACCAAGCCATGGTTTTGACGAATTCGCCATCTCAGCGTCAAATCGGAAAACCAATTAAGAACGAAAAGACAGAAAATGAGCGAAATAACAGCTAATACCGTCACTATTTACGACGATATAAAACTACTTGTATTAAAATATGTTCGTTATATTTACATTTACGCTTGCAAAAATCTCGGCATTTGGATCGAGATCATTTTCCAGCTATGCTTGTAATGATGAATAGATACATGAAAAAATAAATCTCAAAATAAGGATTGCGATCGTTAAACTTCCGCTTTTTTGTAAGTTTGAATGCGGCTAATATAAGTTTATCAATTGAGTGCAAGTTTTTGAGAAAGAAGAGCAAGTCCTAAAATGATGCAAAATGAGGGAGAATTGAATAGAAGTAACTATAGTCTGGCGATTCTATTTACAGTAAGTTCTTTACATAAACACTTAAACGCACGCACACACACACACACATACACAAAGAAGAAGAAGAAGAAGAAGAAGAAGAAGAAAAAAAAGAAGAAGAAGAATGAAAAAAGAGTGGCATACCCAAGCTTCTGTCGTAGACATCGCCTTGTTCCCGCTCTGAGAAGTCCTGTTCGGCAACTAAAATGAGAGGATGCAGTTCGACAGATGAAAAGAAATATAATGAAGCAATATAACAAATGTACAAACTTGCATTTCCAATATCCTTTTGTATCCAAGTAATTAACGTATGAAAAAGAATAAGAAACAAACATAATTGTTTACTTATCATTATCATTATGCTATCCTTGTTAAACTTTCAGGGTGTTAGCTATTCTATGCGAGCAAGGAGGAAAAACATGCATTACAAGGAATGCAATTTCGAAACTTAATTGGACGAGAGAGACGGAAAGACAGACAGAAATAAAGAAAGAGAAAGAAAAAAACTGTCTGACAATGATGAGAAATTGGGAAGAATCAGTCCTATCTCATTCCTGCCCCAGGACTTGATAATATCCACCCACGCCTACTTAAAGAAGGCGTGGTATTCCTAAGCAAACCCTGCCGTATATTTTTAATATTTCACTTAGAACGGGCAGGCAAAGGAGTGGAAACAAAGCAGGGTGACACCACTTTATAAAAGTGGAAACAAAAAGAATGTTGTTAATCATAGGCCTACTTCAGTTCTCTCCCATGTAATGAAAATATTAGAAAAAATTGTTTATGGTCAGTTGTACACTTATGTTGAAAACAATTATTTGTTCAAGTAAATGGTAGTCGGGATTTCGACCAATGCATTCCACACACACTGCTCTAATTGATGTGAATGATTATTTTCTGAGAAGTATTGATGAGGGGTATCTGACCGGTGCAGTTTTCCTTGACCTTAAACGTGCTTTTGACTCAGTGAGTCATAGTATTTTGATTGATAAACTGTCAAAGTATGGTTTTATTGAGAGTTCACCAGTTACTTTACCGGGAGGGAACAATACGTATCTGTCAAAGGGGTAATGTCGGATTTTAAGTCTGTTCAAACAGGTGTACCACAGGGGTAACTTTTGGTCCCGTTCTTGTTTCCGTCTTCATCAATGACATGTGTCAGTTGCCTTTTGACTGTAAGACCAACGTATGTTTGTATGCGGACGACACAGCCGTGTTTGTCCGCTCGAAGAATGGCAATGTTATCTCAGAGCTGCTTCAAATGGAAATGAGAAAAGTCTGTAAGTGGTTGGATAAAAATGCTCTTTCATTAAATACAAAGAAAAAAAAAGTAATGCTAATAGGCCCCAAACGGAAAACAAAGGGCATTTCACTTTCAGTAAAGTATGGAAACGAACCCATTGAACAAGTGCATGATTTTATGTACCTTGGTGTGATAATAGACAGTCATTTGAATTGGGCCAAGCACGTTGACTACACAGTGCAGAAAATTTCTAGAACGATCTGTTACCTCTCAAGGACAAAGAGTTATTTACCGGATGACATATTTAAAATTGTTATACCATAGCATGATTTTACCTCACCTTGATTACTGCAATGTTGTATGGGGAAGTGCAGCCAGATGTTACATAACGAGGTTACAGAAGCTACAAAACAGATTCGCTCGATTAGTACTTAACGCAGATTTTTTTGACCCCACACAAGATAATGCATCAGAGATTACAAATTGTAGATTGGCAGTCAGTCACCCAGAGAATCCACTATCAATATTGTGTCCTTGTATATAAAGTCGTCAATGGACTGACCCCAACGTATTTGCAATCTTTGATAACAAAACGAAATCCTTTTTTTTTTCAAATGCAATTATCTGTCCTCTCAATATTTTTTTATCGTGGATCTAAAACTTGGAACAATTTACCTGATTTCATCCGAAATGCCACCTCTGTTAACTCTTTTAAACGGCAATGTAAAATGCTTGGCTTAATTGATAGACTTAAGACATTTTGTGCGCATGGGTGTGGTTGTGTGTAGGTATGTGTGCGTGTGGGTGTGTTTGTGCATGTGCGTGCATGTATGTGCGCGTGTACGGGTTTGGGTGGGTGCCGGTGTACTGGTGTGGAGGTGAAAGTGTGTGTGTGTCTGTGTGTGTGCGTGTTGGTGTGTGTGTGTGTGTGTGAGGTCTTTTCTTATGCCATTATTTTCTATCTCTCCCGCATTTGATTGTATTTTTTCTTTGTTCCTTTTTTGTTTCATTGGCTTGTGTACAACCCTTTTCTCGTGTACGCTCAATATGGACTTAAATAGTCTTGTGTTTTATGTTCCCTCTTTGTTACTGTGTTTGTAACTTTGTGTTTTTTTTTACTCAAATTGTATTGTGTACGTGATGCACGGCCCCTTGGCAGAGCAGTTCCGAGTGAGCTGAAAGGGCTACCCTGCCAAAAAAAAACTGAATAAATAAATAAACAAATAAATCAGTCTATCAATTCCTCCTGAAGTAAGATGGCAGGAAATAAAGGAACATCAAAATACCTAAAGATATTTTCGATACATACTCACCTAGGCTCTTCAGAACCTGAAGCATCTGTAAAAGTCCCTTGATATCTCCCGTGGCTGTGAAATAAGATACAAGTCAAGAACTTTAAAGCTAGTAGAGCCTAACGCTGTTTTTATTGCAAACAAGGTATGTACATACGGAATAAAAGTTCGACTAACGCATTTCAAACTACATGACTCCTATTTTAGCCCCATTATGTAAATGGCTGTTACCCCGGTCAATATGGAATATGGTGATACACTGTATATACACGTGTAGAAAGTCTTCCTGTAATGAAAAAGAGGGGACCTGCATGTTATGTACAAACAGATTCTCGTCACGTCATTAGAATTAAAAGGCAGCAGGAATTGATGTACCTGAATTTCTTTGATACACATTACCTTTTCGCTGCTTGCCGAGTGAGCTCTGCCACCAAAAAGTACTTAGAATATCAAATAAGAATCCTTACAATATAACTATTATGTATAATATAATTAGAATAATATTAAAAAAGAATCAGACTAACACGTGTTAATCGTTACAACTGTATAAAAGCAAGAAAGAAAAACGTAGTACCGATGTAGTCAAAAGTAGTCTCCTATTAGATATACAATTAAGGAAGAGATGAAAACGCCTAAATCGAATGGAAATTCAAGAAATATCAAAGCATACCCATTGAGCAATAAACTAGTTTAGCGGTTCATTTCGAACGGCAAGAGCAACCCCAGCAAACACAGAACGTTTTCAGAACGTTTCCTAAACTTTTTTTTTTTTGAGGTTCCGTACGTCTTCGTATAAAATGGACGTTTTTAAATCGTACATACAACGTCAAATTGGGGACTTAGCATTTTCCTGCAAAGCACAGGTTTTTTGGAAAACGTTTTAGAAACGTCAATGGACTTTACAAAACGTTGTTATTATGTCTGCAATGTCTTCGTCCTTTGTAAACGTCCACAAAACGTTTTTATTAGGTCTGCTACGTCGACTTCGTCTTTAATGAACGTTTAAAAAACGTTTTTATTTCGTCCTCTGTACGTCTCTTAATTATGAATATCCATGCTAATTATGAATATTCAAATTAGGGTGTGTGTGACCTAATTTTAGTAACCATGTCTTGATGCATCACAACATTTTGGTGGTATATAAACGAATGTGATACAGATTCATCAATTTCTTGGGGATAAGGTGTAGTATAGGTGGTAGGACATTAGGAATAAGTTAGGGTAGGATTATAAAGGATTAGGATTAAGATACATTAATCTCAGATTTCGTCTATAATCTCATAACTATATATGTGTCCCTGCACCTCAAAACAAACAAAAAGTCGCCAGACATGAATTTTTAGTTAAGACCATATTCTGAAAGAGCAGACTTTAAGCTTTAAAATGATGTATAACTCAAATCAAATGAACTCTCTTAACCTATCTAAATATTGGAAAGAAAGCACAAACTCAGGAAAAGTGTAAACTGAAAAAAGAGGCTCTGAAGTACAGTGTCTATTCAAGCGCTTAATCTTTACCAAACCGTGCTGGCTGTGCGATGAATGGGACGAAAAGCAGGAATTAAACCACCAGAGTAACAACAATGAAGGGATTATCAGATTAAACTGAAATGAAGCATGCCTAATAAACACATTCTGTTCATAATTAATACCAACTTTCAAAGCAGTAGCAATATCCTTTCAAAAGTTATTAGAGTTGAAAGTGAAGAGTGTGGACAAGGTTTAGAAATGAAAAAGGGATTCTAAAGACACACCTAATCACACTATTCTACCAAAAATGTTCGAGATAAACTGCTAAAAAACACACTTTCCTGCCCGTTTTATGATACCAAATTTTAGCATAATGTAAAAGAAGACCCCTCTTTCAGAAAATATGAAAAAATCAAGTTCGGCTAGGAAACCCATTTCACTTATTTTCAGTCCTCACGCAAAATCAGTGTGTGCGACTTTATGTTCGTTTTGAGGTGCACGGTCACAATACCCTATAAAAATAAACATTAGACATTCTTAAAAGGTTTTCTGGACGTTCTAGACGGATATGGAAGGTTCTCTGAGCATTCTGGAAAGGGTCATGAGACTTTTTAGACGTTCTTAAAACGTTTTTGAACGTTCTAGACGGTTTTCAAAGGTTTTCTGGACGTCAGCAAAACGTCCACAGAATGTTTTGAATATTCTTAAAAGGTTTTACTGACGTTCACAACGTTCAAAAGGTTTTCTGCAGGTCCTTAGAAATTCCCAAAGGTTTTTATTGGTTTTCTAAACGTTTAAAAACGTTTTTATAACGTCCATTTGAAACGTTTTAAGTACGTCGAAAACCTTTCACAAAAAAAAAGTTCTGAAAACGTTTTGACAAAACGTCCAAATAACGAACTTGGAATGTTTCAAGAACGTTCACAAAACGTCCTTGCGTTAGCTGGGACAATACTTAAAAAGTGAAATATCTGTCATTCTGTAACCAGGTAGTGTGTCTTGATGATCCCACGCCGACGGCTCAACTAAATGTTTCCCGTGGTGGCCGTGTAAACACTGAACCAAATAATCCCGAGATTCTATATCGTTATCCCGCTTTTTTGTTAGTGTGAATGGGGGTGATATAAGTTTATCAATTGAGTGCAAGTTCTTGAGAAATAAGAACATGTCCTATAAAATGATGCAAAAAGAGGGAGAATTGATGAGTCCTTGTCAATGGAAGTATCTATAGTCTGGCCATTCTATTTGCAGCATAACAATAAATGATTAACATACACACTTACACGCGCACAGACACACACACAGACACACACACACACACACAGAAGAAGTAGTAGTAGAAGTAGAAGAAGAAGAAGAAGAAGAAGAAGAAGAAAAGACAAATGAGAAGAAGAGTGGCATACCCAAGGTTCTGTCGTTGACATCGCCTGGTCCCCATTCTGACAAGTCCTGTTCGGCAACTAAAATGAGAGCATACAGTTCGAAACATGAAAGGAAATAATAAAAAAATGTAAAAGCTTGCATTTCCAATATCCTTTTGGGATTTTCTGCGTATAAGTCCTTACATAATAGGGGCTAGAAGAATAACGTACATGCCCAGGAATGCAGTTCTCTGACAGATATAAAAGAAAAGACACCTTATAAAGAGAAAGGACACCTTAAAATCATGCAGAAATGAAGTACAGCAGTAACGCAACCTTATTCATGCAATTCACCAGTCTATATTTGCTTGAGTATAACAGCAAATAATGAAAACCAAGTAACGTATCTTAGGTTTTTCATAGACCGCGCCTTTCCACCCGCCCCTGCGAAGGCAATTCCTGTTTGGCAGTTAGATATTAAAAAAAAAAATAAAAATACGACAAATATATTTGAGATGATATGGTACAGTCGTTATCGGCTGATACGCAATAAGATCACGGATCACCCTCCGTTTATAATATGCAAATGCTTTATCATCATCTTTTCTTTCTTCATTAATGTACAAAATTTGCGAAGACATAAACCCAAAGAAAGGGAAGCGAACATCATCTTGAAACATGAGTGAGTGCTCTTATTACTATGTCTCACAATGTCCACAATAGCCGCTAAACTTCTCGAGTTTTAAGTTCCCAGAGTTTGGGTCACTTGAGATCTTGCGCAAGAAAGAAGCAGAGTCTATATGCAGGGTCTTTATGTATTAACAATTCCACTCATATTATATCAAAAAGTAACAATAATAATGATAATAAAAAACACGTGTTCTTTTATGAAAGACCACATCTTTCTCGCTGTTCTACAAAGCGATCTCTCGCTCCATAGATTCCTATTTGATAAACATAAAATCAGAGAAGCAACTCGGATTTAAAAGATGGGAATAAAGGAAATACCAGCGCATTCCCCTCTAAGCGCCTAAATAATCTAGGAATCCATTTTTTTTTTTTTTTTTGTAACTGCAAAAGCAAAGAGTTGAAATACCCGACTTTCCGAAAATGTGCCTCAATAAATATTGCCTCGACGCCACGTCCTCCTCTTCGCCATCTAAATTTGCTCCCAGTCCGGCAGCTAAAATTTAGATAGAAAATTCGAAATGTAAAAGGAAATAACCTCACAATTTCATAATTTTACAATATGAAACTATTCACTTACCGCATCCATTACGCTTTTAAAGTCTCAAACGTTCCACAATAAGATTGGACAAGAAAGCAATTATGTAAATGGCTGTTACCCCGACCGATTTTGAATATTATAGAACATCTTCCTATAATGAAAAAGAGGGGACCCGCATCCCGTACCGTGTATAAACAAATTATTTTCATGTTATTAGAAAAGGCAGCAGGAACTGATGTACCTGAATTTCTTTGATACACATTAACCTTTGACGAGTGATGATCTCTTTCGTCAAAAAATATTTGGATTTTCAAATAAGAATCCTTACAATAATGCACTCGATAAAGAAGAAGATATATATATATATATATATATATATATGAAGAGTTTGTTTGTAAAAACCGATAAGTCCATTTTTGAAGATTTTGAATTACGGTCTCTGTCATAAAGTACAAAATAATATCTTTTAAATGATATATTGGTCACTACATATAAAGGTACATTTTTGAAGTTATGGTCAAAAGAAGCAAAAATTTTCTTATTATTCTCTTTATTTTTCTTGACCCTTAATCGCAAATATCTCCATTTGACAAATATGGATTTATCGGTTTTTGCAAACAAACTCTTATATATACATATGTTATATTATATATACCAATCAGATAACATACGCATCAGACTAACATAACTTAATCGTTACAGCATGTACAGCATGTGCCACTGTATAAAAGCATTCCCATTGAGCAATTACAGTCTGTAACTAGTTTAGCTGTTCATTTTGAACTGCAAGAGAGAATAAAGTAAAATATCTGTCATTCTGTGACCGCTGTGCCTTGACGATACAACCCCAACAGCTCAAATAGACCAAAAAACAAGTACATATTGCAGGTGACAAAAATAGTAGAATCATTCCCAATCATATTAGTGAGATTCGAGATTTTGCTTCGCAATCGAAATCTCGAGATTTTTTTTGTCCGTGCGGTGGTCAAAAAAGTCAAGCCAATTATCGCGATCAGTATTGCGATGCAAATATCCCTAAAACCTGTGCAAAGCCTATGCTTATTTTTGAATTATCCCCATAACTCTTATCCCAGTGGCCATGTAAACGCTAGACCATATATCTTCCCATCATTCAAAGCGCACATCACAATTTTCGCACTAACCCCCCCCCCACAAAAAACACACACACACACACACACACACTATGCGTACAACACCACTTTCACTAGCAAGAACAATGCCAAAGAGGAACTCCAAATTGGCGAGATATTTCTGCATGTGTGAATGCGTGCAAAAAAAAAAAAAAAAAAAATCTCGACATTTGGATTGCGATCGTTATTCATCTCTTTCTGTCCGCGTGAAAACATTTGCAATAATAAATAAACGAATGACAAAA
This sequence comes from Diadema setosum, assembly GCF_964275005.1. NCBI lineage: Eukaryota > Metazoa > Echinodermata > Echinoidea > Diadematoida > Diadematidae > Diadema > Diadema setosum. The sequence continues at coordinate 7,864,534 of NC_092704.1, read as the reverse complement.
TTTAATAAATCTAAAGACAAGGATCGCTATCGTAATCCCGCTTTTATTGTAAGTGTGAATGCGGCTAATATAAGTTAATCAACTGAGTGCAAGTTTTTGAGAAATCAGAGCACGTCCTAAAATGATACAAAATAATTGAAAATTCACGCGTCCTTGTCAACGGAAGTATAGTCTGGCAATTCTACTTGCAGTATAATAGCAAGTGATTAACATGCACACTTACACACACGCAAAGAAGGAGGAGAAGAAGAAGAAGAAGAAGAAGACGAATGAGAAAAAGATTGGCATACCCAAGGTTCTGTCGTAGACGTCGCCTTGTCCCCGCTCTGACAAGTCCTGTTCGGCAACTAAAATGAGAGCATACAGTTCGAAAGATGAAAGGAAATATATCTAGCAGTATAACCAATGCACACACTTGCATTTCCAATATCCTTTTAGGATTTTCTGCGTATTAATCCTTACATAATAGGGGCTATAGAATAACGTAATGCCCAGGAATGCAGTTCTCCGACAGATAAATTATAAAAAAGACAGGAAGAGAAAGGAACACCTTAAAATTATGTAGAAATGAGGTAGCAGTAACAGGACCTTATTCATGCAGTTCACCAGTCTCTATTTGCTTGAAGTATAACAGTAAATAATGAAAACCAAGTAACGTATCTTAGGTTTTTTATAGACTGCGCCTTCCCCCCGCCCCCGCGATGGCAATTCCTGTTTGGCATTCAGATGTAAAGAAAAAAAAAATACGATTAATATATTTGAGACGATAGATATCGTCGCTGTCACCACGAACTGGCATTTTAGCGCTCTAGCGCACGGAAGTTGATTTCGAGTAAATCGCGTTTAAAGTTTTCATGTTTTTAAACTTTATGTTTGAATGCGTTAATGGAATAAGATTACACTGAATTTGATATGTAGTCAATCTACATGACTCAGGCTTTCTATTGGAGTATTCTTTTATTATCAATCATCAAGAATTTCGTCAGAATTAGCTTCCATACAAAAATGTCAGTTCGTGGTGACGAAAGAAATCGTTTTCCCGCTGTGCGCAGTCACCACGAAGTGACATATTCAGTGTTGTGTACGCATTGTCAATGGAGTATCCAGCACAAATCATAAGAAATCGGGCAATCGTTTGTTTGTTCATATTTCTATACTTGAACTTATTGAAAATATTTCACTATCAAAGAATGAGAATAAACAGCACACAAACTTTCTATAGATGTGAATCGTGCTGAAATATCAGTTCTCAGTACGCCAATATGGGCTCCCAAACAAAAATGTCATTTTGTGAAAACTTCACTACACAGTCCGAAGTTTTGACAAAGAGACATATACAATGCGCATTCTCACATTATAACACAGGGTGTACACAAACATTATGGGTACACACAGACAAACACACACACTCACAACCCCCCACACACACACACACACACACACAACACACATACACACCCACAGAAGCTCACACAGCTAATATGCAGAATGACATATTCAGCCATCTCGACTAAAACAAACAAAAAAAAAAAACGTCATTTTTCGGTGATCTTCGGGCGCTCACAATCTCCCCCCCCCCCACGCGTCATACTATGAAAAAAAAAGCAAAACAAAACAAAAACAAACAAACCAAAAAGGTTTGGGGGAGGAGTTGAGGCACCAAAAATGGTCAAAAATGGTCTGAAAAATAAAAACAAATTTGGGTCGGGCCTGGACACAAAAAAGAAATATGTAACACATTTACATGTGAGCGAAACACTCTTCTGGTACAATACAACCATATGAGAATGCTGATCATCATTCCAAAGGTAAACAAGTATGCAAATTATTGAAAAAAAAATATGAAAGTTTCATCAACATCCAAATTGGTTTTATTTCATAACACTGGCTCTAGTATTTCATTAAAAGAATTCAACAGCATATATTCGCTTTATTGCTGAATATTTCTAAGATTTGATTAAAGAGATGAATGTGATTGGTTAGCTGTACCAAGTTGTTGAAAAGAAAAAAAAAAAGATCAGTTTCTGAAACCGAAGTATTAAACGGATGCTATCACTATATCAAATGGAATTTACGAATAACTATCTCCATATCTACAAACCATCCCCATGAGGTTTCATCAAACTCCAACAACCATATCCCGCAGAAGTATGATGAAATTCGTTGCTTTCACTTCTTGAAGCACCTAACAAACTTTTTGAAGTGAAAGTTTCGGGGCTCCATATTTACACAGCACCAGGGACAGTGAAAGCATACTAGAGCTACACATCTAACAAAATTAATTTGAGAGACTACAAAAATATAGTAAACAATGTTCTTACGACTATAAACAGCATATCACCTGTTACACACTCCCTAGACTCCGGCACATAGAATGGGGAAATGTTTCATGCTGAGCTCACATCACGATTATTATGAAATAAAATGGATATATTATTGTTCAGCTTTTTGAATGGAAGAGAGAGTCGTTGTCAGGAGCATTGCTACTTCTGAAATTATGGAATAGAACCAATGTTAATACAATGCAGGTGATTCATGATGGCTATGCAATGGGATAGGTCCATTTTAGTCAAGGGGCTTGTTTTACTCTTGTTTGCCTCCACCTCTATAGGGTGGTCTGCTGCTGCTCATCCCTTGGTTCCGCAACCCCTGCAATCATGCAATTGCCTTACAAGGTACTTAGGGGTCACTGGGTGATCTTGCCATAGAGACAGGGTGAAGACATGGGGACTTGCTTGAGCACTCCTAATACAGAAGATCCAAAGCCCAACCTTACCAGCAACCATCCACAGAGCTATCTGACAATAGGCATGCTGACATTGTTGCCTAAATGCAGCCATAATTTGATTTGATTTGATTTCATTTATTCACAAAATGCATATACATACATTATTCACAAATATGTACATAGTTTGTACATGAAATATGTTGTTATACATTTTGTGTTGATCGTCATAAGCTATATGAAAAGCTTAACTGGGACGTCCAGTATGGATAAGGCGCACATAATGTACATAAACATCATACAATAAAAATGTATTATGCGCATTCAATTGATTCATAGATAGGGAAATGAGAGAAGGAGAGAGAAAAAAGAAAAAAAGGAGAGGAAGAAAGAAGGAGAGGGATACTCTACATCATGGTGGTTAAAGGTATACAAGATTTACAATTCTGGTAACAACTAACATATGATTATAGGTGAAAGGCTTCACTGTTCTCGAGGTATATGGATTTTACCGCCAGTTTTCTCGGATTGAATGTATCTATCTGCATATGATGTCAAGGGAGCCTTTGAGATCTGTAAGGTGCTGCCTCATTCTCATCAATGCCTCTGAAATCCCACAAGCCAACCTAGATTTCCCTCCCATCACTTGAAAGCTTTGACCCCCCAAACTGGTGGTGCAGATGCTGGTCTGATGCCATCTCTGATACCACCCAAGTTACCTACAATACTGTCTCTGGCCTGGCAACAAAGCCAAAGGGCTTCAACGGGTGGTAAAGCAAATTTTCATGTCTTCATCCTGTTTCTATGGCAAATGATTACCCTCTGACCCCTGAGGAAGTGCTGAACATCATCAGATGTGATGCAATTAAGGCAATTGCAGGACTGATATTTATGCATCTTTTGCCTGAGAATCCTGCAAATTTGGGGCTGATGTCGCCTGCTGCCAAACATCAAATTAAAGAGATCTTTGAAGACAATAAAAAGGACAGTTTTAGTTTTAAGACAAGAATGAATGACCTCATGATGTCAAAGTATATAAATCAACACTTGAGAACTGAGAGAGAATTGAAAAAGGTACCTCACATTGCTCGGTGGTTGATGTTTAATTGATTTGATTTGATTTGATTCTATTGTTCCACATCTCAAAACATCAAACATGATACGATCGATTGAACATAAGATTGAACATAGCTTCGTGATTACAAAGAATACAAGAGAAGACAATTTAACAAACATGAAATGTGGGGACCTACTAAAAAGCAAAGCTTGTAATGTATAGGTCCCTGTATAGATGAAAGTGTTGGTCTTAGTAACGAAAACTATGAAAGGAAGGAAAGGGACGTAAAAGATAAGAGAGCAAAAAGAGCAAGAGAAAGGAATAAAATATACGAAAGCATAGCGAAATACAAAGTAGCCACCTGTGTTGCGTTTACAAGACTCCTTGTCACCCGAGCAACACAGTTACGTAAATGTAAGAATGCGCAAAAATGCACATGATACATTATGATTCATTAATTCAGGAATAGCCTTGACATAAATGACTCAGTAAAAAGAACGAAAAGCAAACCTGGAATACATAATAAACAACGAATCTGATAAAGAAGAGGGAGTTCAAATAAAATTGCATGTTTTATTATTAGATATAAGCCTACACAAGGGATTTTTTTAGTTTACGTTTAAAACAATTCAGTGACAACGATTCAGTAATGTCGGAGTCAAGGCTATTCCAAAATGTCGGACCTGTAATGTACTATTGTTTGCAGTTCTCACGGGAGAAAAGTGAAATGAATTTTCCTGTCTTGTAGGGTAGGAATGTATAACTTTATTTCTTACAAACATGGGAGTGAAAGCATAAGATAATTTAGTTAACTGGTACATAAATATCCCAAGGGAGTAAGAATATATATATAAAAAAAGAAAATCTTTAAGAGGTTATTACTTTTGAACAGTGGGCTTGTCGGTTCTAAATAATTGGTACAATTGATAATCCTTATAGCTCGTTTTTGTATTCTGAAGATAGACTCTATAGGCGTATTTTGAAACAATTCCTCCAGACCAGTATACCATAATGAATAATGAATATTAATGAATAGTTTGTACGGTATTGCGTTAGGACAGTTTCGTTTATGCCTTCACCAGTTTTTGTTGTTGTTTTAATTCAAGAAGAAAATCAAGTTTGTTCGATAATATCAAGGCGGTACTCCTAAATTATATCATATCGCAGTGATGGAGGTTATGATCCATTTCAAACTCGCCTCAGGACCCCCCCCCCCCCATACTCCTTGCTGAAAAAAGCTACATCGTAAAGGGTTTTTAGTTTTGTCATTTAATGTCCGATGTGTTTTTGTCAGCAGCCATGTATCTCTGCATTACTGTAAAGATTTTCTGTACCTTATTAATAATGGTTTTAGGGGAATGCATATTAGAAGCTTTGCTTTCTAGCTTCCCCTCCATTTTTAACATTATTTGATAAATACCATGCATCTCAGCATCTTAATATATTGTGCAAGTATGACATTTTTATATTCAACCTGCATGTAGAACATGATGGTATTGATTTTTTGCGTGATGTTAAGTGCACTTTTATTCTTTCAATGTCTTTGTTGAAACAAACTAAAAGATATGAAATTGTGTTAAACATCGTAAGGCTTATGAATATTAAATGCTCAAAACTCCATTCATAATTGAGTATCTGAATATAAGAAAGACCCAAGTCCATGGAAGACCATTTCGAGTAAACTTCAAAAAACTTCATATCTTTTTTATTTGTCCAATAATATTCTATTCAACTGTGATGGGAAGGTAACATTGTATATACAAATTAGAACATATTATACTATTATGACAATTAACATTTACATTATTGTGGAGAGGCCATTTTGTGTGATGGACTTGGGTCGTTATTTGAATCATATAGGGCTCACACCCATAAATATTTCCCCCATAGGGATGTGTGTTAAAAATCAAATTTCAAAAAATTATGTAAAATAGCTGGGAGAAATGAGATGTTTCAGCTTCAGTAACCTGGATAAGTGAGATATACCCTTTCATCCATCAAATTTTCAGGGTGGATTCTTCAGCCCAAATTCTGTCCAGGGGTCCGCAAAGCCAGACTACGAGTTCTTGTCACTCAAAAAATCACCTATTTTCCGTACACGTACCCAATGAAATATAGTCCCCTCAAATTCCATCAGAAAAGCTTTCATCTTCCAACCAAAATGCAGTTTGTAGAGGAATTCATACTCAATATCTACAGCTATTCAATTTTTTTTTGCCAAACTACATAATTGATTTTTAATTATTTTTTTTTCTTCATTTATTTTGGTATCTTTGGTACGAATTTGTGAAGGGGTCTGGGATATTCCATTGTATTTACGGGTGTGAGCCCTATACATGATATTCTGCTATAGAGATGAGAGAAGGATGAGAGAGGGTGCTATGATATGAATGTAAGAATGACCCAAGTCCTTCATTCTTACATTCATACTCATTCATTTCAGGTACTTACGGGGGTAATTAGGATTTATCAAATTTTCACAAGATGAGTCCATGCATAAGCTACAATTTGCTATGTCAAACTGAATTTGGCCAAAAATTGGACTTGGGTCGTTCTTATATTCAGATCTTCAATTCCTAGCAAGAATCCTAATCTATTTGCTAAATTATGACTTTTGCATTACAAAAGAATAATTTTCTGTTCAGAACATTCTTCAGATATATGATCAGCACTAAATGTTAATAAACGATGTAGCTGCATGTCAGAAAAAAAACAAACAAACAAACAGTAAATTGGTTTTCTATTTCCACATATATTTTTGCTATACATCTTATACAGGAGAATAAGAGTGGCGACCATTTCGAATTTTAGAATTTAAAAGAATAAAAATACATGTAGGCCGTCTATATTGTAAGTGGCACCCAATATATTTCTATTGCACACGCAACACATTATAACAGCGTAGGTACGGGACTGGAAATACAGTAAATTTGTTTTATACTTCCATGCATATTTTTTTGCCATTCATATTGTACATGAGCATAGGAATGGCGGCCATTTTGAATTGAAAATGAGCTTTAAATACTAAATGAACCCTATGCAATGGAAATTCTCTTGCAAATGCAGATGGAGTAACTCTAGGGACATAGAGTGTAACTGTACAAAGTTTAGTGGAATAATTGGTCATAGAATGCATATTATTGTGATTATCACGGCCAAATTAGCATATTTAGCGGCCATTTTGGATTTTGCATTTTGCCGAAAATGCTCAAGGTTTCGCGAGTGGCATCAATCAGATTTGGAATCAGCACCCGAATTGACAAAAAAACCATTAAAAAACATTGTATACATAAAAAAGAAACAATTTTAGGTGCCGTCTAGCCTGGACTAAAGAGGCATTTTAGTGCGCGTTGCAAAGTGTCTCTTTTGTGATATCTTGATCAGTGGATTTAGTTACGAAGTTAATTTTCACAAAGAGACATTTCAGCGCGCGTTGCAAAGTGTCTCTTTTGTGATATCTGAATCCGCGGATTTAGCTAAATGTCGTTTCATGTGTACGTCATAATTACGTAACCATTGAAATATGAGTCTCCAAATTTAGCAGGAATGTAAAGGGTCTAGAGTAGTATCGAAAAATGTGAAAATCTCGAAAACGTGAAATCCAACCATTTTTCACTAAAATGCCAGTTCGTGGTGACAGCGACGATATGGAACAGTCGTTATCGGCTGATAGGCGATAAGATCACGGATCATCCTCTGTTTATATAATATGCAAATGCTTTATCATCATGTTTTCTTTCTTCATTTATTAACAAAATTTGCGAAGTGATAAACCGGTCCCCCAGAAAGGAAATCGACTATCATCTTGAAACATCAGTCACTTATTATTACTATGTCTCAGGGATGGAATATCTCGGTCTCATTAGCCGCGGTCATACACTGGCAAAAATATCGCGGAGTAAAGGATTAAAAAAAAAAAGAAAATCAAAGTCTCGCCGAAGTTTGCTTGTCCGTCTACACTGGCCTCCAAACTTCTCGAGTTTTAAGTTCCCAAAGTTTGAGTCACTGGAGCGCGTGCGTGAGAAAGAAGACAGAGTAGGCGTTTTCACATCAGCTCGATAAAAATCCAAGCTCGAAATATTTTTGGCGATTGCGAATTAGCGCGCTATTACATTTTGTATTCACATCAGCCCGAAGAGAATTAGCCCGAATTTTTTTTCGAGCTAATTCGACAGCTGGGTATGTGCAAACAGCATCACTAATGTGTGTGCCCTCTCAAAAATTCCTCGTGATTTGTGTGCATTTTGCCTCGATCGATCGGGTCACACACGCTAGGCATAATGGGATGCATCGCGCTAATTTCTCGAGTTGTTTTCACATTTTCAAATAGCGCGCTACTATCCCGCTATCTCAGAAATTTTTGTTGGAGTTGGACTCGAGAAATTTTCTCGATCAGAGCGATACAATTAGCGCGCTAATTTGTGTTCACATTATCAAATAGCGCGCTATTTCGCTATCGGGATAATTTCCCAAGTCAGAAAATAGCGCGCTATTTCGAAACATCGGGCTGATGTGAAAACGCCTAGTCTGATAGATGGTGATTGTTACGAAACAATGCATACATGTACGTCACAATGACCTCGCGCCTCTGAGGCATCGTCCGCACACAGGGTGAACTGGTAACATGTCATACTTCGCGAAGTTTCAGTTACTATATGTTTTTACTTTACACTACACTGCCCAAAGATCGAGAACATTCTGTGTTTGGCGGCAGTTTCCCCCCGTCGATGTGGATAAATAAGGAAATATAGAACATCTTCAAATGATGGAAAAGATTGAAGTACGCTATGTATTAATAACTTCCACTCAAATATATATTAAAAATTTAAAAAAAGTGTAGTGATCAAACAAATGATCTCTAGCTCCAAAGTTTCCTGTTTGATAATACATAAAATCAGAGAAATAACTCGGATTTAAAAGATGGGAATAAAGGAAATATCAACGCATTAAAATACCCGACTTTCCAACAATGGACCTCAATCGACTTGACGCCACGTCCTCCTCTTTGTCATTTAAATTCGCTCCCATTCCGATGCCTGAAATTCAGATAGAAAATTCGAAATGCAAATGGTAATAATCTCACAATTCCATAATTTTACGATATAAAACTTTTCACTTACCAGGGGCGGATCCAGGGAGGACCGCAACCGGCGCACGCCCCCCCCCCCTTTATGTTTTGTTGAAACAAAAGAAATAAAAAGAAAAAAATGGGGGAGGGGTGCGTGCGCCCCCCCCCCTTTAATTTTGTAAACACGCCCCCTCTTTACGGAATTCCTGGATCCGCCCCTGCTTACCATATCTATTACGCTATTAAAGTCTTACATGCAATGTGTAAATGGCTGTTACCCCGATCCATATGGAACATCAAGAACGTCTTCCTATAATGAAAAAGAGGGACCCGCTGCATGTTATAAACAGATTCTCTTCATGCCATTAGAAAAGGCAACAGGAATTGATGTACCTGAACTTCTTTGATATATCATCTAACTATCTGGCACCAAAAAGTATTTTAGAATATCAAATAAAAATCCTAAATGCTCTAAAAAAAAAAAAAACAAAAACAAAAAAAAAAAAACACACACACACGCACACACAAAACAAACCATCAGATTACATACCCATCAGACAAAAATGAACTAATCGTTACTAGTGCATAAAAGCAAGGAAGAAAAACTACCACCGATGTAGTCAAAACGTAGTCTCGCATTAGATATACAACAAGATATAATAAAACGCCTAAGAATGGAAATTCAAGAAATATCAAAGCATTCCCATTGAGCAATTAACTAGCTTAGTGGTAAATTTCGAATTGCAAGACCAAATACTTACTTGTGAAATATCTGTCATTCACTAAAAGCAAACAAAACAAACAAACAAACACAAACAAAACAAAACAAAACAATAATGCGCAAAATACCACTGTGACCTGCAAGAACGAATGGCAAAGAGAAACCCCAATATTAGCGGGATAATCTGCCCGTGTGAATGCTTGGAAAAAATCTCGACATTTGGATCGCGATTGTTATCCATCTATTTCTGTCCCCGTGAAAACGCTTTCAATGATAGATAAATAGATAACACGTTACTCTCAAAATAAGGATCGCGATCGTTATCCCGCTTTTTTTGTAAGTGTGAATGCGGCTAATATACAAATGATGCACAGGATAGAGTGCGTTAGTGGAGGCGTATAGTGCACTCGAGGGTATTTACAATTGTGAAACATGCACGAGGCGAAGCCGAGTGCATGTTGCACTACATTGTAAATACCCGAGAGTGAGCTACGCCTCCACTAACGCCACGAAATAATCCTGTGCATCATTTGTTTTATTAAATGGGTCGAAAATTCGAAAACTAACAGCATTTTCCAGCGTTTTTCACGTACCTTTGTGGGTCAAGACGTCCGAAGATGTTCGTCCCAAACATTTACGCACGTCGCACTCGGAAATTCCGCACATACAGTATAAGTATGATGGGAGGTTGGGTTTCCGGATACTTAAGTTCCCGCATGAAAACTTACTTATTTTACATAGAATATGCACCCTTTACCTTAAAGACTTGATACAGACTCCTCATATAGGCCTACTAGACAACATACTCTGAAAACGGTGTGAGAATTAACCTGCTAAATCGTTGGATTTGCCCTTCAAAGTGACTCCATGTACGCGTCCGGTCCCACAACGCTTGGTCTACTGTACTGTACAAAGTGTACGTATATAAGAGTATACGTACCCCACATGTTATGCACAAGGGAAGAAAGGCCGGCCGGCCGGCAGCCCGAACTAGAAGTTGTTTACAGGATTGACAGCGCGTACTGTATGTATGCATGCAATGGCTATTCAAAGGAGCCGCCGCGCGCACAGACGATCGGCAATAGGATTTAACCACGGTGGATTTAATACGCAGTGCGATGGGACTAGAATAACCAAAGCACACGTGACTCATTTCAGCGCTTCCTATTGGCTACATTCTTGAACCCATTTCATAATATAAGTTTATCAATTTATCGAGTGCAATAAAGAAGAGCATGTCCTAAAATTACGCAAAATGAGGGATAATTGACGCGTCAGTGGAAGTATCTATAGTCTGACGATTCTACTTGCAGTATAACAGTAAGTGATTACCGTACACACTTACACCCACACACAAACAGACACATAGTCAAAGAAAAAGAAGAGGAAGAAGAAGAAGAAGAAGAGGAGGAATGAGAAGAAGAGTGGCATACCAAAGCTTCTGTCGTAGACATCGCCTTGTCCCCGCTCTGACAAGTTCTGTTCAGCAACCGTGCAAACTAAAATGAGAGCATACATTTCGAAAGATGAAAGGAAATAATGTAGCAATATAACCACTGTACAAACTTGCATTTTCAGTACACTTTTGAGATTTTCTGCGTGTTAGTCCTTACATAAAAGGGGCTATAAGAATGACGTACCAACCCAGGTATGCAGTTCTGCAGTAGATATGATAGAGAAGGCAAGAAAATGGAACGCCTTAAAATTATGCTGAATGAAGTAGCAGTAAAGCGTCCTTATTCATGCAGTTCACCAGTCTATACATTTGCTTGAAGTATAACAGCATATAACGTAAAACAAGTTTAGTAATGTATTCGGGGTTTTCATGGACTGCGCCTTGCTCCCCTCCCCCGATTTGGCTATTCCTGTTTGGCAGTTAAATTTTTGGAAAAAAAAATACAATAAATATATATGAGATGATATGGAATAGTCGTCATTGGCTGATACGCAAGAAGATAACGGATTACCTCTGTTTACATAATATACAAACGCTTTATCATCATCTTTTCTTTCTTCATTAATGTACAAAATTTGCGAAGAGATAAACCCCCAGAAAAGGAATCGATTATCATCTTTAAACATCAGTGAGTGCTCTTATTACTATGTCTCAAAATGTCCACAATAGCCGCTAAACTTCTCGAGTTTTAAGTTCCCAAAGTTCGGGTCACTTGAGCTCTTGCGCAAGAAAGAAGCAGAGTTCATAACAGAGTCTTTATGTATTAAAAATTCCACTCATATTATATTGAAAAGTAACAATAATAATAAAAAAAAAACACACATGTCCTTTTTGAAAGACCACACCTTTCTCGCGGTTATACAAAGTGATCTCTCGCTCTAAAGTTTGCTGTTTGACATAACTCGGCTTTAAAAGATGGAAATAGACAAAATATCAACGCTTTCACATTTGAGCACCTAAATAACTTAACAAGCCGGTTTTTTTTTTTTCAAACCTGCAAAAGCAAAAAGTTTAATTACCCCACTTTCCAAACATATGATGCAATCGCTTTGACGCCATGTCTTCCTCTTCGGCATTTAGATTCGATCCCAGTCCGGCAGCTGAAATTCAGTTAAAAAATTCGAAATGTAAAAGGTAGAATCTCACAGTTTCATTTCGTTTCATTTACAATATAAAACTATTAACTTACCATATCCATGACGCTTTTAAAGACTCATATGTTACAAAATAAGATTGGAGAAGAAAGCAATTACGTAAACGGCTGTTACCCCAGGCGATATGGAACATTATAGAACGTCTTCTTACGTATAATGAAAAAGAGGGGACCCGGATGTTATGTACAAACAAATTCTCTTCATGTCATTAGAAAAGGTAGCTGGAATTTATGTACCTTGGCCCTGTTTTATGAAGCGTTAAAATTGATCATATAGCTGATTTCAAGTGTAAAGTCTCTGGCAGCCTGTGTCGTAAGGACATTTAAAATTGATTTCATCTTTTGATTAAAAGGGGCCCTTAACTTCTTTGATATACTGTACGTCATCTAATTCGCTGCTTGAAGATTGATCTCTGACGTCAAAAAGTATTTAGATTATCGAATAAGAATCCTTACAATAATGCTCTCGATATATATTAAAACTATTAGATTACATACTCATCAGACTAACATGACACGTGTTAATCGTTACAATGGTTAAAGCAAGGAAGAAAAACGTAATACCGATGTACACAAAATGCAGTCTGCCATTAGATATACAACAAGGGAGACATAATACCCTCCCCCCCCCCCCCCGAAATTCAAGAATTATCAAAGCATTCCCATTGAGTATTACCTTTAGCGTTAAGCGGTTCATTTCGAACCGCACGTGCAAATACTGAAAAAAGTGAAATGTCTTTCATTCTGTGACCGCTGTGCATTGGCGATCTCACGCCAGCAGCTGAAATGTCAAAACAACAACAACAAACAACAACAACAACAGCAACAACAAAATCAGGTTATAGAAATAGTAGAATGATTCCCAGTCATATTAGTGGGATACACACATGCGCGAATTAGCGAGATACAAATCTCGAGATTTTGTTCGTGTGGCCACAAAAGTGACACCAATTATCGCGATCAGCATTGCGATGCAAATCCCCCCTCCCCAAGAAAAAAGAACTTCGTTCATTTCTGAATTACCCCCAAAATGCTTCTGCGGTGGTCGTCTAAGCACTAACCCTTGACAAAAATAATATTGTGGAGATTTTATATCCCATCGTTCAAAGCACACATCACAATTTGCGCACAACAACAACAACAACAACAACAACAACAACAACAACAATCACAAACGTTGTGCGTAAAACACCACTGTGACCCGCAAGAAGAAATTACCGGGATATGAATCTGCCCGTGTGAATGCTTCCAAAAAATCTCGACATTGGACCGCGATCGTTATCCAGCTATTTCTGTCCCCGTGAAAACGTTTGCAATAATAAACAAAAGAATAGAAAATAAACACAGGGATTTTTTTTTTTTTTATGTGGATGCGGCTAATATAAGTTTATCAACTGAGTACACGTTTTTGAGAAATGAGATTACGTCCTAAAATGATGCAAAATGAGGGAGAATTGACGCGTCTTTGTCAATGGAAGTATCTATAGTCTGGCCATTCTATTTGCAGTATAACGGTAAGTGATTGACATACATACACACACACACACACACACACACATGCACACACAAAGACGAAGAAGAAGAAGAAGAAGAAGAAGAATGAGAAAAAGAGTGGCATACCCAAGGTTCTGTCGTAGACATCGCCCTGTCCCCGCTCTGACAAGTCCTGTTCGGCAACTAAAATGAGAGTATACAGTTCAAAAGATGAAAGGAAATACATGTAGCAATATATCAAACCAATGTACGAACTTGCATTTCCAGTATCCTTATGAGATTTTCTGCCTGTTAGTCCTTGCATAATAGGGGCCAGAAAAAAATAACGTACGTGCATATGGCCAGGAATGCAGTTCTACGGCAGATATAATAGAAAAAGCAAGAGAAAGGAACACCTTAAAATATGCTGAATGATTAAGCAGTAACGCGTCCTCATTCATGCAGTTCACTAGTCTATATTTGCTTGAAGTAAAGCAGGGTTCCCACTTAGCCGAGTTACAGTGCCGAGCTTTGGCGAGTTGTGGCGAGTTTATGTAACTCGGGATAACTCGCGACAAGTCAGCACGACTTGCCGTAACTCCTAGCACTGCCTAGTGAATCTCCAAAACTCCCCGTGAACTCGCGAGTGCTTCCAAAATTTTGAACATGTTCAAAAAATTTCCCTAACTGGAAGTAACTCGTGCTGAACTCGTTTAAACTCGTAATATACTCGTACTACTCGTAACAAACTCTCAATACTCGTACGAAGCTCGCGAAGAACTCTTCGTAACTCGCCACCTTCAAGTATGTACGCGAGTTCTGCTCGAGTTTTTCAGAGTGCGATACGAGCACTACGACTCTACTAATTGCCCTCGAGCTAAGCGCGAGTTAAGATCGAACTCTGCGACTTACGAGATTTGTATTAGCTTATTCAGAGTGCATTGCACTGACCTATTAATATGGAATTATTCACATATTCCCAGCGTTTTCAAGACAGAAGACATTCATTCAACCCTAAACGCACGGGCACGTGCACAAATAGGTCATTGACATTACATTTCTAGAACTACGTAAAAATTAAGACAAAAACCTGCCTCGGCTCAAGAAAAATCTAAAAAAACCCGGAGAAGGAAATTGAGATCAATCAAGCAATGGTAGAAGTAGAGGTAGAAAAGCAGGAAGAGACAGTAGAAACAGAAGAAATCATCCGTGATGAGCTACAGAGGCAGTCAGAAGACCAAGCTTCTAAACAAGACCCACAAGACCAGGTCCCAGTTGAAGAAAATGGGAGAAAAGACCCCACTGAAGGCCAAACCGAACAGCAAGGACTGCGCGAACTGAGAACGGGCTCGTAACAAGCTCTTTATAACTCGATGAAAGCTCGTCGTACACAGGTCGTCACAACTCACACCAAGATCGGTGTGACTCGTATCTCGCTCGGATCACTCGTACAGCTATCGTAGTAAACTCGATGTTGCCTCGTAGATCACTCATGCGCAGCTCATTAAATTGACAAATTTCACGCGAGTTCATGCGGGTTGACGCGAGTTCAAGCTCGCGCAGCTCGTCACAACTCGAGACTCCAACTCGGCTAAGTGGGAACCGAGTTGGAGTCAGTAGTACTGGATTCCTGCACTGCTGCAGCGAGCTGCGCGCTTTCAACTGCATGCTTTCCTAGCACTATCTGATCTGAGCTGCGCTGCTGTATTTGTTTTTGTTCAAATACGACCGGTTCTTCGATACGCGATAACAATGTGGAAATTTATTGAAATTATTTTGGATTTATTCCATTTTAACTTTGTCAAAAACACAGTGGCGTTTGTTTGTGCGTTGAAAAGAACGTCAAAGAAAGTCATGAAGCCATGGTTTGCTCGCACTGTGTGTACTGGATAGGAAGTACCTACAGATACACATCCTGTACACGACGTGCTTTGCCCGGCGTCTGGTCGGCTAGATTGGAAGTAGACTCTCGGTGATATATTTGCTTGAATTCTCAAATGGAAAATTTGATAGAGAAGAACCAATCAATCCCGGAGATGTAGGCTCGGTGTCGCTCAAACTTGTCCATGGCAGTGGCAATGACACTGACACTGGCAGAATTTGTACTAAATTACAATTGTACTTTGTCTTTTGCTCTTAAAAATCATTTCTCTTTCATACTCATGACATTTGTGTATTGTCAAATAAAGTCATACACCAGCGATCATCAAACAAAGACATTGAAAAAACGGAAGTAGGCCTATTTTCTTTTTTCATAGAAAGATTTTTTTAAAGGTCGGAGGTTAAACATGATCTTCGGTTTTTTCCTTTGCCTTATGTGAAGTTTTTTTTTTTTTTTTTGGTTCAATTTGATTTGATTGATTTCCCCCCCAAAAAGTAAAACAGAATATAGAGTATGCATGAGACATATTGTTTGATCAATTGTAGAAAAAAAGAAGATACCTAACGCAATGTGTATCGTTTATAATAAGATGATATGAACACTTCAGTGGAATAACTAAGAACATTATTATGTGCATGCTTGCCAGGTTAACAGGAAAGTATAAGTATTGGAAAGAGTGGTCCACTAAAAAGCAAGGCTTGAATTATATGGATCACTTAAAAACATAATGGAAATTCTGGCTAATCTAGTACGATGTTCACCCTGAAAGCATTATTTATTAAGCCGTGTGTATCTAACAGAAAAATGGTTTAAAAAACCCTCACAATATTAGTATATACATATGCACATGCATTTGCCCACACACGTTAAAAAAAAAAAAAGGTCAAAATTTATATTTCAGAACACGGGATAAATCTTACCTGGCCAAGAATTAATTTTCTCGGCTCTTAAAATTATATAGATATGTATATATATATATATATATATATATATATATATATATATATAAGAGAGAGAGAGAGAGAGCTTTTGAATGACAGGAATAAGAAGAAATCGCATCATTCTTATTTGTGGCATGTACAAGTCTGTTGATTGATAATTAGGTATAAGATAACTGATGTAAAGTAAAATAGCTGAATTCCGAATATGTTTGACGAGCGCGGTTTTTCAGCAAGAAGGGTTCACAAATATTCGATGAAGGCATGAAAAAAATGCTTTTAATGATACAATGAACTTAAAAGACACAAAACTGCAACACAAAACAGCAGCAGATATTTATTTACCATAATCAACTGACTATTATTTCTGAATACTCTATCGTTAGATATGATTTTTTTTTTCATTTATCATTTTCTTAGGTTCAGTATTATGTTACCAGAACAAGGAGAAATCATTCCTGGCCGAGAATTTTCTTCCCCGGCTGTCATGGACAAAGAAAAAGATAAATAGATAGATGAATTGAGAAAGAGAAAATGAAAAGAGGGAGGGAGAGAGAGAGAGAGAGAGAGTCCAATTCTAAATTCTAAGAACTGCAACATTCCTATTTGTGGCGTGTACAAACCAGTTGATTAATTTTGAGGTATTAAAGAACTAGTGGAAAAGCGAAATACCTGACGTTCCGAGTTTTCGTGGCAACGGCTTTGAGGAATCCGGTTCGTCAGCTAAAAATGAAGAAATACAAATCTAATTTGAGAGATGAAGGAAACATTTTTTTTTTTGGTATTATATCAACGTAAGGAAAGAAGAAACAAACTAACAAACAAAAGTGCTGTTTATTTACCATCGTTATCATAATCTCATGCTTTAATATATTGTCATTAAATATGTAATGCTCCTTTTGATTATCATTTTCTGAGGTTCAGTCCTTTAAAAACAAGTAACAAATCTTTGGAGGCCAAGAGCTAAGTTCCCTGGCTGCTTTAGATAAAGGAAGAAATAAAGATAGAGAGAATGAGGGAGAAAGATAGAGAGAGAGACACACACACACACACACACACACACACAAACAAACAAACATTATGTGACCTGCATCACAAAACCAACAGAAACTCGTTTGTTCTGGATTTTTAGTTATTATAAGAGGAGATTCGTATAACTAGTTCCTCTATGCAAACTTATGTAAAATTAATGTTTAAAGAAACCTACAAGCTGGAAAAGTTTGTACTGACAAAGAGGCTTTTAATTATAGGGTCTATTCAAGCGCTTAATCTTTACCAAGTTGTGCTAGCTGTGCAATGAATGAGATCCCCCCCCCCAAAAAAAAAAAAAAAGAAAGATGTAAGCCAGTATACCAACAACAATGAAGGGATTATGACTTTAAGCTGAAATTGAAGCATGTTCTAGCATGACTAATACGAACTTTCGAAGTCTTACCACCAACCTTTCAAAAGTATCAGAGTAAAAAGTGAAGAGTGTGTAAAGGATTTTCATGAAACAAAAAGGGACCTCTCATGCGACATATCTAATCACTCCATTCTAGAAAGAGATTGTCCTAGAAAAAAAATAGAAAACTACTAAAAAGACAGTTTACAATTCGTCTTGAGATCCTTACTTTTAAAATTTTGTAGAAGAACGATTGCTCTTTCAGAAGATATAAAAATTCTTAAGATTGACTTGGTTAACCCGTTTTACCTACCTTGATTCCTCAACTAAAATCACGGCGTTTTTTTTTTTTTCGTTGGTTTAGTGATGCGCAGTCACATACTATAAATATTTGCATTACCATCACACTATATCATGCTTGAATATATTACCATTGAATATTCAACGATCATTTTGATAACCACTTTCTTGGGTTTCGTCATTTAGAAGGGAAAAATATTTCTTGGCCAAGAATGCTTCTTGGATAAGGAAAGACAGAATGAAAGAAAAAAATGCTAACAAATAAAGGGAACTGAAAAGGAATTGCAACATTTTCATTTGCGGAATGTGCAAGTCTGTCGATTGCTTTATAAAGGTACTATGGATAAAAGGAAATAATGGAAAAGCGAAATACCTGATAATCTGAAGGAACGTTCTGACTGATTTGAAGAGGTATAAAAGAAAATCATGAGAGACATACAAGAAAAAAAAAAACTCGTAGCAATGTTATCAACGTGTAAAAAATAATAAACAAACATATTTGTTTATTTACCATTATCACCATGCTATCCTTCTTAAACTTTCAGGGTGTTAGCCATTTTATGCGAGCAAGGAGGAAAGACATACATGGCAGAAATGCAATTTCGCAACTAAATTGAAGAAAGAGAGAGAGGCAGACACAGAGAAAGGAAGAGAAAAACAACCGTCTAACAATGATGGGAAAATAGGAAGAATCAACCCTTGCTCATTCCTGCAATTAAGTAGTCTATCAATTTCTCCTGAATTGAGATTGCACGAACTAAAAGGAACATTAAAATACCTGAAAATATTTTTCGATACATACTCACCTGAGTTCAGCTGATGGAAAAGATTCTGCAAAAGTTCCGGGATCGTCAAATCTGTGAAGTGATAAGTCAATGCTATTTTTATTGCAAAAAAGAAGAAGAGGTAAGGACATATGCAATAAAGTTCGACTAACGTGCTTCTAACTACATGACTCCCATCTTAATAGCCCCATACTTATGCACGTGAACACAACCGCAACATGGTATTTTCCAAGACTCTCTATAATATCGCAGTTATTAGGTATTTCGAACTTTTGCCTGCTTTTCGATTTATACGAAGGTGTGCAAAATTTTTAAACGTATCAGTACATAAAACGTCGTAATTACCCTTTGCCCGACCCCCACCTTCATGTCGAAGCAAGGAGTTCTTTATTCCAGAGTTATTACACCTATACTATTTTGAGCCTTCACATTTACTCATCCAAAGTGTTGCTATGTTTTCCCAGAGGCGAAGAAGTTTGAACTGGATCCTCTAATGTGCGAAGCCTCAAGAGGTTAGTACATACACTATTACCCCCCCCCCCCACTGGATAAAATAATGATACATTTAACTTTGTTGTCCAGTGTTATTACCCTCAAATTGATGGACTCTTCATTCGTATGCTAAAAATGACTAAACTGTGCCTTACTTAACAGCATTCCTTCAACATTTGCATCAGGGCATACTATGTCAGAATCATCAAAATCATCAAACACTGATGATTTGAAGCTGCACATTTACAGTAACTGCCTCATCTCTTCTTATTTTCATTATTTTTGTTTTTAATGGAATTAATTCCACGCCTCCCGATTTTTTTTTTTGAAAGTTATATACGTAAACTCTTCTCTTTTAAGGGTTCTTCTGCCATATGCGGTCACTGTAGACATAGCTCTATTGAATAAAGAAATAAGAAATGTGTACATAACCATTTCACCTGTCTTTGCTCAGTAGGTACATAATTTATAGTTGTACGCCAAATTTTACTCTCCTCATATGGTACAATTCATTGAACATCGGTAAATCCAGCATCAAATTTGAATTCCTACGCAGTACTTCCAACAACAAAAAAAAAAAAAAACAAAAACAAAAACAAAAAAAAAAAACGACTCAAAGACTCTATGCGCAGTCTTTTAAAAAGAGGAAAGCCTCTGAAAAGATAAATGTGAATTTCGATTGACAATAATATCAAACACAGCATTTCGCCACAGTTGCAACAGGAGTCATTTTTTTTTTTTAATCCCTGCATAGAGTGGAAGTCATCATGCGCTGACTAAAGTGATATAACATAATTTATAGTTGTACGCCAAATTTTACTCTCCTCATATGGTACAATTCATTGAACATCGGTAAATCCAGCATCAAATTTGAATTCCTACGCAGTACTTCCAACAAAAAAAAAAAAAAAAAAAAAAAAAAAAAAACGACTCAAAGACTCTATGCGCAGTCTTTTAAAAAGAGGAAAGCCTCTGAAAAGATAAATGTGAATTTCGATTGACAATAATATCAAACACAGCATTTCGCCACAGTTGCAACAGGAGTCATTTTTTTTAAATCCCTGCATAGAGTGGAAGTCATCATGCGCTGACTAAAGTGATATACAATGTCAGCAAAATTGCTTCAAATTATTTCATTGGGCAAGTTAAGGGTAAACTTGAGTACAATTAAGATATAGAAGAGCAAATTACTCTGGTATTGATTTATATTTATACTTTGAAATTGTGAAAGATGTAAAATTTGTAAATAAAATGAGACTGAATACAAAATCTACTATTTTTGTCGTAGTTGTATGTTTAAAGACTTTTCCTTTCTTTTTTGATTGAGCAATCAAAGTTCGAAAGTTCGATTGATACAGATGTATCTTTCTATTTAACAAATAATCAAACATCTAAATATCTAAAATGTAATTTTGTGAAGAACAGCTGTGATGCGCGATGTAGCATATTTCCCAAAATATAAACCATCCTCTCTTGATTCGTACTTTAGTATCATTTTTTTTACAAGATTAGAAATTTAATAACAATAACTTGTGATGCATAAGTCAAGCTACATGATGAAGACAAAAGTACTACAAAATCAGTTTTCTCAGTGGTATGAGAAAAAAAAAGTCACATCCTTCTTCCCTATGTCTTTGCCAACTGCGTGCAGTCCATCACAGTAAAATAATAATAAAAAAAATCCTCATAAAAAACAACAACTTAGCAAATTACATAGAAGACAGTAAAAAAAGTGTTTGGAGCAAAGTACTTGTGAAAACAAGAATTTTTCCTGTCATTTTTTTCTTAAAATTGATGTGCCTTTTTTTTTTTAGCCTAAGCAGTTCGAAGTACACCAGAAGTAAATACTGTGAAATGAACTTCCATGTGTCACTCCTCCAATGATGTATTTTACTGGCTGCAACTAGCTAGACAAAAAGTACTCAATTATTGGCAGGTTTTGCAAAAAGCAAAGAAGAAAAACAAAATAAAGTGTGAACACTCCCCTTTCCTATGTACACCGGAATATTCACCCGACAAATATCTCATACATCATTCTTTTTAATTTCATTTTATTTATTTTCAAATTCTCATTAAAATACATGCAACAAAGAACATACGAAGATAATAACATTACATTTAGTAACAGTATACATGTACTAGAAAAACAAGCACACTGGAGAGAAAAAAAAAGATATAAAAAAGGAAATTCTAAGAAAGAAAATGCCATTTGCCTTTCTACAGCTGGACTCCAACTTGAGATTTTATGCACAATTATAAGATACGCTTAAAAGGAGGGAAAGGGAGACATTAATGAAACAAAAACAAAAAAGCAAAAACAAATGAACAAATGAATCGAACTGATTCATTGTGAAATACAATTATCAGCGATAGTAAAGGAAAATATTGCACACCTCGTATTACAATATTACGTACCATTTTCCGATGTGCCAGAGGCATGACCCGCCAGGGCGATGAATATCAGACAGTACACGGCATTCATGGCTACTTCAAATGTCGTTCGATGTGTGATGTTTAATGATGATTTCCCGATCTTTTTATTAGCGCCACAACATAACAGAGCAAAAGGCGACACGCCTCATTTCACTTGGCAAGACACCAACCAATAAGATTGCTTTACCATTACTATGAACTCTACCATGAACTGGTCAAGGTGTCTCATATAGGCGTCTACATCAATCTGGAATATGCTTACATTACAATTCAACCCTTGATCCATGCTCGAATGGAAAAACACACACTGCTTTCATTTTTGATAATCTTTTGATAATGACTTTTTGTAAATTATTTGATAGTGTTGACAGCTTACGACAGCTCAGAAGACAGCAGAGGCATGCTTTAAAGGGATGGATAGTTTTGGTTGAGACCTCACTTCAGGTTTCTGTCATTTTTCGGTGAGATGGTGGGAAACCTCTGATAAAATATGAAAGAGCATGTACTTTCAAGAGGACTACAAAAATCCTAATAAAAGGTGGGAGTCATTTAATATTATGTTATTACGATCGCTTTGTTTTGCATGTCTCAGCCATTTCAAAACCGATTTCCATTAAATGAACTTTGAAGTCCTCTTAGAATTGTATGTTCTATTCTATTTCATAAGCAGTTTCTTGGTATCTCACAAAAAGTAAGTTAAAAGCCCAATACTCGTCTCAACTATTGCTACATCAATCTTTTAAATGAAAATTAACAGCAAAACCACACATGTTGAAATTTATCTTTCTATGATTAGCTTGTTAGAGAAGAGAAAATACAAACATATTATGAAATTCGTAATAGTTCAGTGTAAGGGCAGAGAAATGGTTTGTTTGTTTTTTCCAGAGAAGGATTGTTTTTAGCTTCAATATTTCAGAGAGAGCATATTTCACCTCATGAATAAATATCAAACCACAAAGCGAGGAGCGCTAACCAGTCTGGCCTTACTGTGGGAGTCAAAGTGCGGTCAAGCATGCACAATAATTTCTGTATTAGATCCAGCGTGACTTAATATCTTATAAAGTAAAACAAAACGCTGGAACAAAAATAATTTTTCATTGCGTGACACCTCCATTCTTTTTTTCACAAGAATTTCAACACATCGAAGAATTTCTCGTATGGGACATGTAAGAATGAATACATCTGCCAAGTAGTCGAAAATTGATGACAATGCAATTTCTACCTTAGAAAGGAGCTTCTTATTTCATGAAGACTAAATTTTTTTTTTCTATGAGGACAATCACCATTTAAACAAGGAAATATGTCTTGTTCAATTCACCTGCACTCGTTACTCGAAAAAAAAGTATCTTTATAATGAAGATACATGTAGTGAAATCTTGACGTAATTTCTATATTTTTGTCTAAATTGTTTTTCTTTTTTCAGCAACTTAAATCTCACATACACCCATTCAATATAAAATTATATAGAAGGATACACATATATAATATAATATAAATTATACATACATATATTATATATATATATATATATATATATATATATATATATATATATATATATAATATTTTTATATTCATGACTTTAATATGTGACTCTGCATCACAAAACCAACAAAGAGTCACCAGACGTGGATCCTTAGTTAAGGACAGATTCTGAAAGAGCTTTAAGATAACGTTGAACTCAATTCAAATGGACAATCTTAACATTGGAAAGATAGCACAAACTCTGGAAAAGTGTGTTATACTGAGAAAAGAGACTTTTAATTATAAAGCGCTTAATCCTGCTTTGAAAAAAAAAATCGATCATTTGATTTGACTAAAATTAAGCATGCACTTAAACACCTTCTATCCATGACTAATGCAAATTATCAAAGCAAGAGCATCATATTATTCTATTCAAAAGTTACTAGAGTTGAAAGTGAAGAGTGTGTAAAAGGTTTAATTTAAGCGCTTAATCTTACCAAACCGCGCTCCATGCAGTAGATTGGGGAAAAACAGGATGTAAAACAACTCACCAAAAACGATTAAGGGGTTATCAAATTAAATTGAAATTAGGAATGCTCTGTATAATCTATTCATGCCTAATACCAACTTTGAAAGCTGTAGCATTATCCTTTCCAAAGTTATTGCAGTTGAAAGTGAAGAGTGTGTGAAGGTTTTTTTTTAGGAAATAAAAATGGACCTAAATCACACAATTCTACAGAACAAAAAGATAAATGTTCTAGCAAAGGTGCTAAAACACAATTTCTTATTCTACAATCCCAAACTTTGAAATATGAAGAACTCAAGTTCGAATAGGTTGACCCATTTCACCTATCCTGAGTTCTCACAGAAAACTAGGGCGTGCGACTTTTTCTTGGTTTTGTCATGCACGTTCATATTCAATGTGTACAATAAAATCATGCACACAAATGACAGGTAAAAAATTGCAGGACACTATTGATGACATTATTTGTTCTTCCATGATTTATTTGTGATATGTGAATGATCTTGAAAGGTCAAAACCCGCGAAAATATATAAAACCAATGAGCTTTGAAGGAAACTCAATTAAACGCATACCATGACTCCACTGAAATTAAAAATAGCAATGAAAGATTGTTAGATGAGTATTTAACTGAATACCACATGAACATCCCATGCCGTTATTACTACAAAATAATATATTTCTTCATAACCAGCCTTCATAGCTGTGACGTATAGTATACTTTTGCTATTTGTATTTGCTCAACACTTCAGAAGAAGACAACAACTCTGCAACAAATTGTATTAGTGCAGGAAACGTGTCCCGATCATGACATCCATACGTAAGATAAACACACAAACGCACATACATGCACACCATACACACACAGACACAAATGCTAATCTGGTGATCATTGTACCTTGAGCGCATATTTTAGCTTTTGCCGATTGTTGTAACTTTTTTTTTTTAAATTTAGAGCGTAAATTGTAATCAGACTTAAGTTGATATTATGCAGACAACAGAGATGATAATTTTGATGGTGATGACAAGGATGATTAAAAGTATGATGATTTTGCTGATGCTTCAGAATGAGAAGAAAAATTACGAAAAAATTACGTTTTGAAGTAAGGTCATGGGCATAATCTGAAAGAGGAACGTATATATATTTTAATGTTACTGCTCGTTGCTCAAAATGGTGTGTTTGCAGACGTGAAATAAATACACATACTATTTCTATAATGTGGAGGCTTGTTTGTTACCCGCTTAATTTCATATATCTCAGGTTAAGACAAATGGACATAATTATACAAATATATAAGTGAACTTTTCACGCATACCAACACCACATACACACACATACATGTATATATATATATATATATATATGTATATATATATATATATATATATATATATATATACACATATATATATATATATATATATAATTCTTGAGTTCGTTTAAAGGACACTAAATATAGATAGGTTCCACATCTGAAGGCGATTCTCAGGTCAGCCCATGTTATTCCACATCGTTCGACACAACACCGATTATCCTTAATTCATCAGAGTACAATGAACAGATATGTACAGGGAAAGCTGGTCAACTTGTAGTACATTCAAGGATGTGATATTATTTAGTCTTTCATAATTCATTTGTGATATGTAAATGATTTTGAAAAGGACCAAACTTGCGAACACATCTAAAAAACAACGAGCTTTGAAAGAAAGCTCGTTAAACGCACACCGTGAATTCATTAATGAAGACAAAGAAGGATTGTTAGCTTAGTCTCGCTGGATTACCACACAAACATCCCATGTCGTTATTATAATACTAAAGTCATTGCATTTCGTCACAGCCAATCTTGGTGCACGTGTTTGTAATTCATTTTCTATTTGCTAAAACCTTGGAAAAAAACTCCACCGTTCCAGATGTAAGGGTGTGGGAAATGTATCCTAATGCCACAACCCCTTCGAATAAACACACACACACACACACACACACACACACACACACACACACACACACACACAGACATCGTCATTCTTGTGACCATTCTTATGTTACGTTAAACTATACAATACTTTGTGAGACGAAAAGTTTATGGATAAAGGCAATAATAATGATATTGACAGATTGATGACATTTGCTCCTGCGACAATAATATTTCTCCAGTCTTATTTTCTTCTAGGACGTATGGGACTCATAGGGTTAAGGTGAGGGTTACGATAGGATTTTGAGAAGATTTTTTGTATTATTATATTATATTACATTATATTATATTTTATCATATTAATGTGTTTATATATATATATATATATATATATATATATATATATATATCATATTTTATTATATTTATGTTTGTGATCAGAATTAGGATTGGAGTACAGATACTTCAATTGTCACAGGAGGAACTGTCATGGAACCGATATAGACTACCCTTTTTAGAATTTGTAGGAGCCAAGGTTTCTTTCGAGATAAGCATTATGAACTCAGTGAATGCATTAATGCAGGCCCGTAGCCAGGATTTTTCAAGGGGGGGGGGGGGTGCGGTCACTAAAAAAACGGACCTTCGGTACCAATACCAATGATGACACACACACACACACACACACACACACACACAATTATATATATATACATATATATATATATATATATATATTATTTGGACGACCGAACTACAAAAGTTGTATAAGAATTTGTGCGCGAAGCGCGCCGCAAATTGTGAATTTTGACTGTTTTAATGACGTTTTAAAGTCTCGAGGAAATTTGTATTTTTGTCTGTTGCATGCAATCGCGTTACGGTATTTCATCTAGGAAATAATAAAAACTCATTTTGCCAGGAAGTTGCAAAGTTTAATTGTGTTCGAGACTCTGCGCGCGTAGCGCGCCTGCAAAATTGAGAATAGTGATTTTCCTAGTGTTGTTTTAACTTTTATTTTTTCTATTGTATACCCGCGTTAGCAGGCCTGAAGCCTGGTATGCGAGTTTGTCAAAAACGAAAATAGATAAGAAAATTTTTAAAACAAAATGAATTGTAAATGTGAACCATTTATATTTTGCCTCCTTGTGGTAGGATATTTCCAGCATTTCCGAACTTTCATATAATCATTTCAGATTTAATAATATTAATAAGGTAATAATATCAAGGGTAGTAGATTCCATTCGCAAACATCTCCAATATCAGTCAAATGTCATATTAACCATCATGCTAAGAAGGTTTTCTTTGTGAAATTTGGAGGTCAGTGAAATTCAAAAATTAAACATCCGTTAGCCATTGGAAGAAGTTGAGTGCAAATTCAGACCTCAGGCTTAATGCTCAGATGTATTCCTATTTGATTTGATCTGTCTTACTGTGCACACTAAGATACATGCTGGAATGGTTATTTCTTATTTGTTAAATTATAGTAGCATATTTGGTTACTAGCTGTCTCTAGGCATTTTCGAATTTGGGCTGCAAAGAGATCCACTACCTTTAAGTTAGAAGAGAGATAAATAAATAATGATAAAATAAACAAAGAAAAAAGAAGGAGTTTCTTTTGTAATACTATCTGACAAACTTTTTACTTTACCATTTTACTTCATAGCTCAGCACTTTCCATTCTCTCTCATACCCTCTTACCCATTATTACACATTTAAATGAAATACAACTAAAATGAGTTTGCGTGCCTGCATAACACTCTTTGGAAATTATAAGTGTTCTTAGGTTTTGGCTCACTTTAAAATGAGAACCGATAGAACTGTCACAACATGAGAAAATGTATAAGTAATAATCAACAGTACATTTCCGAATTTGGCCTGCAAAGAAATCCGCTACCTGTAAGTTAGAAAAGATATTAGTAAATAATGATAAAATAAACAACAAAAAAGAATGAGTTTCTACCGCCGTATCCAGAACAGAGCCTGAAACGCTGCAGGCTCAAGAAATCGTTTGTACTAATACGTCTTAAAGTACTGTGTGATACTGTTGACTCAGACTTCTACAAAGCTGTAAGTGAGAATTTTAACCCAATCCGGCTCATTACCTGTGTTTTTTTTTTTAATGAAAAATATGAATAAAGAATGTAAATTAAATAACGACGCGTCAGAATGCAGTCTAACGCTCTCACAATGTTATCATACATAGGGTTTTTCCCTGACTGTTTTTACTCCGGAGCTCTTGCAATATTCAGGCTTTTGTAATACTATCTGACAAACTTTTTACTTTACCATTTTACTTCATAGCTCAGCATTCTCTCTCATACCCTCTTACCCATTACATTTAAATGAAATATACAACTAAATTTAGTTTGCGTGCCTGCATAATACTCTTTGGAAATTATAAGTGAGAATGTTCTTAGGTTTTGGCTCACTTCAAAATGAGAACCAATCGAACTGTCACAACATGAGAAAATGCATAACTAATAATTTGTTGGAACCGTAAGCAAATGCCAGCTGAAGGCGAGTAGGCAAGTGTGTTTAAAAGCATTAGATTATGCACGGAGATCGTACAGTTACTTGATAGATGATCTTTTCTCGAAAATTGGTACTAGCAAAAGGGCTAGAAAAAGCAGCTATTATAATTCGTTAGGCATGCATAATGGCCCAATGAGTGTTACAAGAGAACTGGAGTAAGACAGGTCTTTCATTTTGTTTTATCTCTCCTGATCGTTCGTAAGAAATGCTAATTCATGACCACCTTTTCACAATTTGATTGGAGCATGCATTGATAATGGAAAATAGTTGACATAATAATCTATCCCCAGGCATTATCATGCCAACATGTACTTATATATACATGTACTATATCTTTGTGAGACGTAGATATAAAATGTCTCAGGTTTTCGATTATAGTAATTTCGAGGAAATTTCTTTAATTTTTATCATATATGTAAACTTGAGGCTATTAGATTTTCATCCACTTTACCTCTGTTCCTGTGAAAAATGCAAGTGTCAACCTCAATGTCATCCACAAATCGCACGTACTCGGGCGGCCAGTGGAAAAAAAAAAAAAAAAAAAACACCGGTCACACGCGCCAAGGGCCATGGCATGCAGTGCCAATATAATAATAGCTCGCACAAATTGATACATAACATTTGTGTTTGTGTGCATGGGGACGATCCGATGGTTCATACAACAAAAGGGTTTCGTACATTATTTTTAACATTGTTAAACGTACTCTTCCACATTTACGTAGCATATAATGTGCCTTTATATTCATTTGGATTGTTATCTTGAGAATTGCTAAAAACAGTTATTATGAAAAAGTGGACCTTTCAGAATTTGGGGGGGGGGGGGGGTGCGTACGCACCCGACGCACCCCCCCCCCCCCCGGCTACTTGCCTGTTAATGTTTCACACTATTCATATCAGTGTTTCACAAGTTTATCAAGGACCACTTTTGTCCATGTTATCCTAAAGGCTGCACACTATCGATGGACATTTCTTTTTTCTTAAGACATCGATACAAAGTCCGTACATAATGGCAAAAGATGTTATGTCTTACATTGCTTTCACATTGCTCACACTGATTTGACGAGCATCGTGCATTAGGCAATTTCATGTTTAACATGTTACTGAACACTACGCTTAAGTGAACCAGGAAGTATAACAAGTGCCTTTCTGAAAACATATTTCTCGGCTTGGCTCACGTCAATTCAAAGTGGAGATGGTGGAGATGCAGATAATAATGAAACTCATTGGAGTATCACACAAACAGATACAAAGAGGATTTATATACATATACCATGATTGTCATTCCCATGAATTGCATAATTATGTGTTCTGATTTGTGTTCAAGTGAGTTGGACAATCGAATTTCCAGAACTGAAACTGCTGTTGAACAAGTACAAAATTGGCTTGTTCAACGTCATGCAGTCCTAAGAGACGACAACACAAGCAAGATATCTCATCTATTGCTTTTCCAGAGTGTTTCAATTCAATTGCAGCTGCATGAACAGTGGGACATGCATGTTAAACATTGCTGTACACAGGACTAAAATGACGATAAAACAAAATCCGAAACAATGGGAGAAAACCTAATCTTTGGGCAATAGGATCCTCTAAACAAAAGATGTAGGTTCTAATGGGCATTGGATCAACAACATTATGTTAATCAAACGGGACATGGTATTGCATGAATGTTGTTATTATTGCTTTTTTATCTATTTTCCGAAGTCCGTATAATGATAATATGCATTCGAGTGTCTTGACGACAAGTTTTGAGAATCATGTAACAAATAAAAGATGCTGAGGGTGGCTTCACCGAACAGGTTACTTCCTGGTTTAATTTCCACTTGTATTTTTGTAATGACATATCAAGTAGTAAACATACGGAACGATCTAAGCAGAAAAGCTCTATTAACGAGTGTTGTCGCTGTTTTTGGATCGTTCTTTTATGCATAGAAAATCATTTTCACCTTTAACGGACATGTCATCTGTTCGATGGAGAGCGATAATCTTCCAAGATTCGGCTGTCACATAACATATACGACATCATCACATTTATATCCTGAAACCGTTTGTCACAGAGAAGCAGAGAAGCTACAAAATAGTATTATCTGAGGGAAAAATAAGACATTTAAAAAGTCAGATATCATAGCCGCCACCCACTGACAAAAATTCAAGTATGAAACTGTTTTGACGTTCGAACATTTCGGTTTTCATCAAGCATGCTTATATTGCGGAAATCGATCTATTATGTTTGTCATGTCCAATCTCCACTACACTTGACTCCGTGTAAACTTCACAGTAGATATTTGAAAATTATCAAGATAAATTGCCGTCGTATTTTTTTTTTTTTTGGGGGGGGGAATACTACAGGACAATAATTGGTCATCGGAGAGACTTTAATGAAGAACTTAAAATGGAAAAGGGAATCTTGTTCAGTGTCTTCATCAGGGTTTCGTGGTTCGTGGTCGCACAGGTCTTAACATTGGTAAGTCTGTCTCGTCTGTTTATACTAGGTTCCTTGTTTGTTTGTTTGTTTGTGTGTTTGTTTGTTTGTTTGTTGGAGTGGGATAGTTAAGGAAAACCAGTAGTCACATAGACATGGATCAAAGAGAGACAATGGAAGCTGGCAAGATTCAGTCTATCCTTCTGCATGATGATCACTGGATGGATAAAGCTAAGACACCACACTGCATCATCGGAACAAGCTATAGACCGTAATAATATTCCGAATAAGAAAAATGAAGGAAAAATGCACAATGGCCAATGAGATTATCTATATAGATTTATACAGCACATGTATAATCTTTATCAGAAACTAGCAATTTAAGAACTACAGTCCCACAATTATGTCGAATACGATTTGTTTTGTGTTTACCACAACAACTAATGCGTCCAACTTGAGAGTATTGATGTGTTTTGATACACGAGGAGCTAGGTGGATAAGATCAAGAACTATCACTGGTGAAGGCCCCTGGTTGCAGTTTCTCATTGCCTTGTCCTTCGAAGGGTTTATTAAAGCATCGAGATGATTAAATGATTGCTTTCTTCCAAGCGCATAATTATTACTTTCTGGGTGGTCGCGTAAATCAATAAAAATCACATACAAAATTCAATTTGAATTCAGATCTTTCTAAAAGGTTGACTTTTAAATGACATTTTAGTCTTATTAAAATAAGTTGGATAAGGTTCGCAGCAATAATGTGGCAGCTTGGCGGATGGGTGGGGGGGGGGGGGGGGAGGAGGGGGCGCAACCGGCGCACCCCTTATTTTTCGTTAAAAAGATAATACAAAAGAACAAAAAATGAAATGAAACCCGGAAATGGCACCAGAAATATCAGTTGCCCCCCCCCCATTTTACAGAATTCCTGGATCCGCCCCTGCGTGGACAACTGGTGGAGATGTCTAATGCCACATTTTACTCGGTGTTTTTTTCCCCACGTGATTTAATTCATAAAGCTTCACATGGTTCATAAATCCACGTTATTTCTTACTCAAGGTAAAGCTCGTACAAAATGTCCGAGAATCTTGAAGTGCTTTTACAGATTTTCAAAGAACAATATTCTCATTGTAATTGGCTTCTAAAGTATTCGAAACATAACTTCAACCTTCTATCTGTATTTGAAGAGCTTGCAACCAAAAGGCGCTAAATCCATTGAAAATGATGGATCTAGCGCCTTTTGGAAACAAGCTCTTTATTTCATCTTGATAAATGTACAGTGATACACTTTTGAAAAAAGTCCGGAAAGGACAATGACAATCACCAACATATAACGTGACATCGTTCGGGAGACTTTCAATTTCAAGAGTGTGACAAAATCATTTTGAATCACTTCCTCAATATACTCGGCAGGTGCCATATATACCGCGCACTATTTCATGAAATATTTGGGT
This sequence comes from Diadema setosum, assembly GCF_964275005.1. Lineage (NCBI taxonomy): Eukaryota > Metazoa > Echinodermata > Echinoidea > Diadematoida > Diadematidae > Diadema > Diadema setosum. The sequence continues at coordinate 7,832,373 of NC_092704.1, read as the reverse complement.
ATTAACTCTTTGAGTGTCACGTTTATTTCCTGTCCGTGGGTTTGTATGTGGGATTTGTGCACATTTGATCCACTGGCGCAGAAAGGGTTAACACCTAGAAATCTTCGGAGGTCTGACACACCCGAAACCCCCGCACTTGTCAGCGTGCGTTTCTCATTTCAGGCTGAAATCTTTAAAGTCAGGCGAAAGTAAAACATGAATGAATGAATGAATGAAATGAATGACAAGTCACATCCGTGTAGTTCAGGACACTTAGCGAAAGAGCACGTCACCATTACTTTATGGCCGCGCCCATCGAACTTTCTAGCTGCATGAAGAATAAATCGGAAAGCGGTACATATTAATGCAAATTCAGTGGCAGTAATTGAAAAGAGACCTGATGTGATTTGACGTACGGAAACATTGTGATGGTGTGTCCGTGATTTTTCTCTGAAAGTTTATCCTTCGCGCTGAGGCGGTGAATACCATCGGTAAGCTTTTAAAGTGCTTCAATTTCTTCTGTAGCAAATGCTGAACAATTGATGCTTGAACCATCTTTATTTTGATAGAAGTTTCCGACATGGAGACTGCGATCGCCATGCCTTCTTTTCAAGAATGCATTTAAAATTTTCTTAGGTACCGATGGATTCGCATAATTTCCATAAATTTTATACATGTCATGCCGTCTACGGACAGTCAACCAAGTTCCTTTTCCCGAGACTACGGGGTTGGACCAAATATGACCCTGTTATGTTTGTTTCCAAACCACTTGGACCTCATTACTTATTGGATATTAAAGACATCAAGACAACACAGTAACTGACTTAGCAGTTTTCAGTCCACGACTTAGCAAAGCTCAATGCATAGATAATAAGAGGATTTCATGTGCGAATTGGAAGCATTATTCAGAAGATATGAGTTCTTTTGAGCTTCAAATCGTCAACACTTACCAGAGCTGACTGTGGGATTTATTACGTGCCAAGGAATTCAGTATAATGGCTCAGCAGCGGAAAGTTCAGATACTACAACAGTATGATGTCCAAATTATTACCTATTATTGCTTGTTTCCAGCTGACAAAAACTACAGACGAATGTATGCGAACATCTCATGTGTACTTGAAGGCTGGCAAAGACCCACCGGAGGAAGAGAATTAGGGCCTAGTTGTTTGTGTTGGCGGCAAACTCAAGACAGGAGTCATAGACAATAGCAAGTTTATGTTTCAGATAGATATGAGTGAGACGAATGGAGGAGTTGAAATAAAATTCCAAACATCAAATAATACGTCATTTGTTCTGCGTAATACTGACCAAAACAATGCACCGTATACGATGGTCACAGACGATTCTACCACACAACGAGCTGTTAGCACAGTTTCTTCATTTACTCCTCAATCAGAAACACCCTCTGAAACAAGTAAAGAGACAACGCCTGAGCAAGCAATGACAACAACAACAACAACCAACTCTGTTCTGTCCACTGAGAGTTCAGAAGATGGGAATTCACATTTTGCACTTATTATTCTCCTCTTAGTATGCACAGGTCTGGGAGTAGTTGTCATTGCTGTGGCGATTTGCACCGTTGCTCGACAAAGTCGCCACAACCAAAAACTGTATCATTCTCGATATCGCTGTCACTGCAGTTTGAATTTGAGGATACCGCCAGTGACCTTGTTCTCTCATCTCTCATGGATTGTTTAAAACTGGGCAGGCAAAGACCCCATCTGATGAGTCCTATGCAATGACTATGATGCAAAACACATCGTTGGGAGAAGACCATCAAGCGACGCTTTGCTCTGGCCTCAACGCAGAAGACAACTCGGGAAAAGAAACTTATGAGATTACCCCTCCCGTTTCGAGTGTATTTCCGCAGCAGTTTATTAAACGGTAATATCAAACCCTTTTAGGAGAGATACAATGAAACGTGACATGGAAAACGTGAATTTTCAAGAGTAGACTAAAGACCGCAGTCAACATGTAAAGTACTAGTATTCACCTGAATGTCCAGGACATATTGTTTAGAATGTTTAAAGTGAGACAACACGTTGCCATAAGCATTAGAGTATGTGGAATTCTAAGAAACAGGTTACATAATGTAGTAACTCCCATTAATATGGTTGGCTTCACACAAAACTTACCCCGTCATCCATGTGTGTGTAATATTTGCGTGGGAAGATATGATGTGATAAATGATTGTAAAAAAATGAATGAATTAAAGAAAGGAATTTTTTTTTTTTTTTTTTTTACAATGGGGAATGTTTTACCATCTAAGATTGTTCGGTAAACATATGTATTTTATTTGCACTTACCACTTATCCAATCCAATTCGGTTTAAAATATCTTCATTTCCAACAGATCTACGAAAATACAGCAGTGCTTTTAAAATTATTGTATACGATAGTTAACAGTGATTCGAGAAAGTGGGCATGTCCACTACATAGCACATGTAACTAGCTTTGGGATGCCGCAGAATGAATAAACAGATGTGTCAATAATTTTGATACAAGAAAGAAACACGCAAAATAAAGAAAGATGAGAAACGATTAAAAAAACACCCATAAATGTTCAAAAACCTAGAAGAAATATTGTACACGTAACTGACTGTGTTTATACCCTAAATCAAATTTCTGGCACATCTCACTTTTTAGGGGCCATTAATAACTTCACAGTTTTTTTTTTTCCTAAATATGCATTTAAAACATTCATAGGTTTTACACTGGCAATAATTATGTAGTGGTAGAGTGGTAGTGAGTTCCAAAGTTCTGTGTACAACACAACTATTGTCACACATCATTAAAGTAGACGTGCCAGAGTGTACAAATGTTTATGCTGGTGGCCCGTTCCATACTGAATTCTGAAATGCCCATATACTTCATACGCAGGCCAACATGTTCCGTACAGACCGGGTTAACCTCCCTTGTATTATAGCTGATACTCTCATATCTACTTTGAGGCTACATAGACCTCAAGGATCTTGTTATAATCAACAATATATGATCATATGACATTCAAAACAATTTTTATGATTTATAATCGAACCCATGCACCCACCTTCTGTAAACTTTATAAATAAAATTCTAAATCGTGAATCCTACTGGATAACCACACTAAAAACATTACAGCCAAATGGCATCAATGTTGATCCTTAAAACCAGCAGACCATTAATTGCACATGCGCAACAATGTGATGCGCATATGCAACCATACTCCAAGCCACACACACACACACACACACACACGAACAGACACACTCAACCCACACAGACACCGCCGCAAGCCTTTATATCCGCCATTAATAAGGTAAATCCTTACTTTATTATGTGAACCGTACATATTCTGTACCTTATGTAATATTCTGTTATATGTTATAATACAACTGTATGTATATGAATGGTTGTGGTATATTAGTATTATTTACGTCATTATACGATAGCCAGAAGATGACGCGTGGCTGTTGTACTGTATTATATAGCCACTTACGTCTTGCAATGCTGCCACATGCTGTATTATCGTCGACAATACAAAAATGTCTAGTTTGATATTATTACAGTCTTCTGTTACACAACACATAAGATGAAGATACTGAATTGGTGTTTTTGTTATATACCTTCATCTCAATTAATAACACGAGTTTGATATGAAATGTATTCAATAATATGCAATTGATTACGTATATTATTATTGGAGTCTGTTATATACCAGCTGTAATTACGGATTGATCGATCACATAGTCATTATAGACTCACGCCAGTTAGATTTATATTAGTATATATATATATGAATATGTGACCCTGCACCTCAAAACAAACAAAAAGTCGCCAGACATGAATTTTTAGTTAAGACCATATTTTAAAAGAGCAGACTTTAAGCTTTAAAATGATGTATAACTCAGATCAAATGGACTCTCCTAACCTATCTGAATATTGGAAAGAAAGCACAAACTCAGGAAAAGTGTGAACTGAGAAAATAGGCTCTGAAGTACTGTGTCTATTCAAGCGCTTAGTCTCTACCAAACCGTGCTGGCTGTGCGATGAATGGGACAAAAAACAGGAAGTAAACCACCAGAGTAACAACAATGAAGGGATTATCAGATTAAACTGAAATTGAGCATGCCTCATTAACACATTCTGTCCATAATGAATGCCAACTTTCAAAGCAGTAGCACTATCCTTTCAAAGTTTATTAGAGTTGAAAGTGAAGAGTGTGGACAAGTTTTTTCAGAAATGAAAAAAAGGATTCTAAAGACACACCTAATGACACTATTCTACCAAAAATGTTCGAGATAAACTGCTAGAAAACACACTTTCCTGCCCGTTTTATGATACCAAATTTTAGCATAATGTAAAAGAAGACCCGCTCTTTCAGAAAATATGAAAAAGTCAAGTTCGGCTAGGTTGACCAATTTCACTTATTTTTCAGTCCTCACGCAAAATCAGTGTGTGCGACTTTATGTTCGTTTTGAGGTGCACGGTCACATATATATTTATTAGTGTAGCCATACGAGTGAGTCATTTTTGTATCGTTACAGCCCTGATGAAGGTCCTAATGGGACCGAAAGCTCGGCGGCAATAAACATGCACGTTGACCCTAGCTACGTCCACGATTGCTCTTCTTTTCACACTGAATGTAAATAATGAAGGAGCTACACTGGTACTGTAAATGGTCGAGACCCCTTCTCGCAGTCTATGTATATATATATATATATATATATATATATATATATATATATATATATATATATATATACATGTATATCGTGTGTGTATGCACACATACCATATTCTCCTAGAATTAATAAAAAAGATAATTTGCTGACAAAATCGTCACTTAATATACAATAATAGCACAAATCACAAGAAAAGCTCCACAAATCTGGGTCAGCTTTTTCTTACAACGATAACGTGTATAACAGCTCTTACCCTTCAAGAATTGCCTTGAAAAAGTCTATAGCCTTCGATATATATATATATATATATATATATATATATATATATATTGAAGAGTTTGTTCGCAAAAACCGATAAGTCCATATTTGCCAAATGGAGATATTTGCGATTAAAGGTCAAGAAAAATAAAGAGAATAATAAGAAAATGTTTGCTTCTTCTGACCATAACTTCAAAAATGTACCTTTATATGTATTACTGACAAATATATCATTTAAAAGGTATTATTTTGTACTTTATGACAGAGACCGTACTTCAAAATCTTAAAAAATGGACTTATCGATTTTTGCGAACAAACTCTTCATATATATATATATATATATATATATATATATAATGTAAATAATCCCTGTATCACAAAAAGAAATAAGCTGAAATTGAGCATGTTTCACTAATTCATTCTGTCCAACTTTCAAACCAGTATCATTATCCTTTCTAATGTTATTAGAGCTGAAGGTGAGGAGTGTGTACATGGTTTTAAAGCGGAATCTATATAAGACACAACTATAATCACACTATTCTACAAAACAAATTGTTCGAGAAAAACTGATGATAACACCATTTTTTGTTCCCTTTGTGATCCTCAAACTTTACCATAATGTAGAAGAAGACTTGCTCTTTCATAATTATAGGAAAATTTAAGATTGGCTTGGTTGGCTACATGTGGCTATACATTTTTCAGTCCTCTCACAAAATCAGGGCATGCGACCTTTTGTTGATTTTGTGATGCACGGTGACATAAATAATTATTGTATATATATACATATATATGTATATATATATATATATATATATATATATATATATATGAAGACCTTGCTTCCAAAAGGCGCTAAATCCATAATTTTTCAATGGATTTAGCGCCTTTTGGAAGCTTCATATACATAGCAACTTTGATGACGAGTCTTAAACATAATAGAACATTTTTTTTTTATGAAACCATAGAATTTTGTGAAACGAAAATCCTTAAATATATATATATAAATATATATATATATATATATATAGGTATATATATATATATATTCTCAAAGTGGCTGTAGGCCCTTTCCCAAGAAAACTCTACATAACATTATTTTATTCAGTAACACTTTCATTGCTTAGTTCACACGCAGGTATCCACGCAACTATCATTTAAACGTGTTGCATACATGGTGGTTAAGTACGTTCTGGAATTATAAAAGCATTGAAAGAAGAGATTGAATAGATAAAAACAAAGCCTTTTATCGGCACCAACATCATCACCATTGGAATAATCATCAACTTTGTAATCCTGGTATTCTTTACGATCGTTGCATACCAACGAAAGTAACCATCATTCCTGTTAAGATTGTTTGCGTTGTTACTGATATGATAATTATCATAATCACATAAGTGCGCTTAGGATTAATTCCGAATGTAAATTGCTGAAATATTTGGTCAGTATGATAACATGATTTCGGCCAGAGTATTAAACTCAATCATATTCGTTCAAGTAAAGAAAATGTAAGCGGAGATGACACGGGGGGATTGGGAATAATAGCATTTTTAATAGTGGGGTGCCGAATTTTGTTCTCTGTCGATTTACATTATATCACATACTTTTTTTCTTTCTCTCTTTTAACAGTTCGTTGTCTTATTATAATTTTATGCAATATCTAAGTATATTACAGGTGTGTTAGCCCTATACATAATCTTGGAAAAACACAAAAATGCGTGAACTATCGTAAATGATACGATACGTGTTGAAGGAGCACCCCTCCCATAACAAAATAGACAAGAGTAAAGTATGCTTTTCTCAATCAAAAAATATAAGTAACCATATTCATGCCAAATTTCTGGTATAATTGTTAATGAAAATGTTTTGGCCAGGATGAATATTTCTAGTTTTTTGTATTACATGTAGTAACTTAATCTGGGTATCTTAACATCTTGGGGGTACGAACTTTTATTATAATGAGCAGTTACTGCGTACTTTTTTTCAGGCTCTTTATTTACGCAATTAGTAAAATCTTTGGAGTCATCACCAAATATAATGTTACGCTTGTATTCCATAGACACGTATGAATGCGCACCTAATCTAGAGTGACTTTGATTCAATATTGCATTCATCGTATCAACCGTTAATGGCAAAATCCACTAAAATGGATGATACTTCCTTCTGTCACAATAACTCAGTATGTCATTGGCTATTGCGAAAATGCGGCAAAGGAACTTGGTCATTGGCTATTGTGAAAATGCGGCAAATTATACACTTGGTATTATTGGGCAAACTACAACAACAACAACAATAACAACAATACAAATTGTTCACTATTATTATGATTAAGTGAAAAAAAAAAAGCAAAATATGCACTGTAAGAATATGTCAATCTTCTGTCTTAAACCTGTGTAACATGCTGTGCCGTAATACTTTATACGTATATTTTCATAAGCACTGACTTGGGTTGAGGCCTATACAAGACTTTGTATGAAAACGTGGAACCTAAAAGTAATTATTGTTATCATTATAATTGTTTGTTTTTTTTTTTTTGCGATGATGTTCTATACAAATGTTATTTTTACTAAAACGACAGCAACACATTTGTTCATATACCGCTCTTTTGTCAGTGACAGGTTGCCCGTATGCTACAATTCATTATTATGATTTATGTTACAATAAGTGTTGAAAATATTGTGTTTTTTTTATTGAAGAATCATAATACATTGCTTATTCGAAAATGACAGCATAAACACCACATTGCAAAGATAGATTAGTTAAAAAAAACTTACTCATGACTTTATAAGATTGTTCACAAGTGTATTGATAAACTTCACAAACATGGACAGCTAATAATTAAAAACAGAAAACGAAAAGTAATGGTTCATGCCCTAAGAACACACGTCATAACAACAAAAAACAAAGAGCAAAGAACAAAGAAGAAAACATCGCCCTAAAACATTTGGAAGGCATGTTGGAAAAGAATATGAGAGGCCAGTCGTTTCCAATTACGTCTATTTTCCCTTGCACTGACTTGGGTTAAATCTTATACAAGACTTTGTATGCATACCATGAATTTTAATAACAATAATTATCATCATTATGTTATTCACTGGGGGGGGGGGGGGGCACTCTCTCCTATACTGATGTTATTTTCCCTAAAACGACAGCAGCACATTTGTTCATATACATTGTGGTCTGAGCGACAGTTTGTCCGTTTTTACAACATTACTCATTATGATTTATGCTATCGTAAATGTAGGAAATTTTGCTATTTTTCCCCTTTTTTGTTTTAAACATATTAATATAACAGTACAGTCACCAAGGTCCCATGACACAATAGCTGAAATCTTGCATGTGACTTAGGATTGCTAGCAAGTGAATTGATAATCTTTACAAACATGGATAGCTATTAACGAGAGCACAGAATGAAATAAGATATATATTTAGCAATGTTTAATGCATGCCACACGTCATAATAAACCAAAATCAAATAAAAATCAATGAAGAAGCCAGCGTTGCCTTAAACATTTGGAAGGCATTTTGGTAAAAAAAAAATAAGAGAGGCCAATTGTTTCCATTATCCAGTTTCAGAAGTGGACGGTGGACAGCAGTATACAGTTGATGAATCATTCAAAGAAAACGCCTGGACGCTTTTCGAAATCGGCATCTCCATTTTTCTTCGAGGAGTATTGTCCCGCAGCTACAATGAAGGAAAAAGAAAATTAAGAGGAACGAAAAGTTTCGAATTTACGGGAATTTGTCCAAGAATTGTTGACATTTACAGAATAGTATCCATAAAGTAAAAACGGGTAACAGCAAAGAACAGATTGATAACTGGACAGGTAGTTCATCTGTTCAAATGGAGAAAGAAAAAAAAAACCCTGACATATATAAGAATAAGAATAGTAAAAAGAAACCCAAATAAAACCATTACTTACGAACACGAAAATAAGGGAAAATGAGAACGACTCAAATTTGGGGAAATACCAGTCCTTCCGTCTGATATGGACGAAATACGATTTAATATAAAACGTATTCGAATGACGGATAAAGGGGGGGGGGTATGGTATCTTAAAAATTCTCTTCAAATTACTTGAAAATGTATATAGGGATGAAAACTACCTTAATGTCTTCGACGACCGCCGCGGGCATGACCTCTCCCGTTTTTCAACGAGTAATCCCTGGCACCTAAAATTGATGAGAATATTTAATAAGAACACTTGCAATGATACTCACAAGATCAAGACATGTAATTACAATATCCGTTAGGTTGAGAAATCTTAATCGTTACGTGTTAAAGTTAGCGGACAAACGTAGGACCAATATGGTAAAAAAAAATATAGATTCCCGTTCAGTATTTATAAAGGCTATTAAAAAAAATAACACAGTTCAAGAGATGAGAACCGAGTTAAGGTCAACGCATTCCCACGAGCAATTAACTATAATTTAGCTTTTTTATTAACTGAAAGTAGTGAGGAAATGAAACATGACATCATTCCAGTGCTGCCAAGCCATCGTTTTGACGAATTCATCTTAGCGTCAAATTGGAAAACCGTTTAGAATGTCGGATTATTCTAAAGACTGAAAATGAGCAAAATGATAGATAATACCGTTACTATTCATGACGATATAAAACTACATGTATTCAATCATTATATTCGTTTTATTTACATTGTTTGGTTCTGAGATAAGAGTGAATAAAAAGAGATTATCTTTGGAAACGGCAGTTCAAATCTCGATATCTAGATCGCGATCATTATCCAGGTATTTTTGTCCGCGCGAAAACGCTAGCAGTGATAAATAAATAAATAAAAAAGAAATCTCAAAATGTCTTTGCAAGGAGCAGTTCCCCCTGTCGATATGGATAAATTTGGAGATATAGAACATTTTTAAAAAATTGAAAAGATTGAAGTACGCTAAGCATTAACAATTTCACTTGAATTACATTAAAAAGTAACAAAAATAAAGAAAAATAATACGTGTAGTTTTTGAAAGACCACACCTTTTTCGCGTTTCTACAAAATGATCTCTGGCTCCAAAGTTACCTGTTATATATACATCAAGTCAAAGAAATAACTCGGATTTAAAAGATGGAAACAGAGGAAATATCCACGCATTCACATTTGAGCACCCTAAATAACTTAGCAATCCATTTTTGTCTTAAACTGCAAAAGCAAAGAGTTTAATTACCCCACTTTCCAACAATGGTCTTCAAAAACCTTGACGCCATGTCATCCTCTTCGGCATTCAAATTCGAGCTCAGTCCGGCACCTGAAAATAACATAGAAAATTCGAAATGTGAAAGGTAATAATCTCACAATTTCATAAGTTCACAATATAAAACTATTCACTAACCATATCCGGTGATATCCATGACGCTTTTAAAGTCTTATATGTTACAGAATAAAAGTAAAGAAACGAGCAATTATGTAAACGGCTGTTACCCCGGCCGATATGGAACATTATAGAGCGTTTTCCTATAAATGAAAAAGAGGAGACCCGCATGTTAGTGCAGTATAAGACATAACTTTCATGCTAGTATAAGAAATAACAAATTAGGCAATATAGAACACCTTCTAATGATGGAACGATTGAAATACGCTATATGTATTAACAATTCCACATAACTTATATCAAAGTGTAACAAAACAATGCAAATTATAATGTACGTGTACTTTTTGAAAGACCCCAATTTTCTCCCGGTCCTATTTGACATGAAGAAAGTCAGAGAAATAACTCGAATTTAAAAGACGGAAATAAGGAAATATCAACTCATTCCAATTTTGAGCACCTAGATAACTTAGCAATCCATTTTTCTTTTAACTGCAAAAGTAAAGAGTTTAATTACCCCACTTACCAAGAATGCTTTTCCAAAACTGTGACGCCATGTCTTCTTCTTCGGCATTTAAATTCGATCCCATTCCGATAGCTAAAATTTAGAGAGGAAATTCGAAATGTAAAAGGTAATAATCTCAAAATTTCATAATTTCATGATATAAACCTATTCACTTACCATATCCATTACGTTTTTAAAGTCTTATACGTTAAACATTTAGATAGGAGAAGAAAGCAATTATGTAAACGGCTGTTACCCCGGCCGATCTGGAACATTTTTCTTTTTTGTGCATAAAGGCAAGGAAGAGAAACGTACTACCGATGTAGTCAAAATGTAGTCTCCCTTTAGATATACAACAGGCAAGGAAGATAAAATAAATCGCCTAAAAAGAATGGAAATTCAAGAAATATCAACATTCCCATTGTAGCAATCATTTCAAATGGTAAATTTCGAATTGCAAGAGCGAATATTTATAAAGTAAAATATGTCATTAACTAAAAAAAAAACAAACAAACAAACACAAAACAAAACAAAACAAAAATGCGCACAATACCACTTTGACCTGCAAAATCAAATGGCAATGAGAAACCCCAATTTAGCGGGATATTTCTGCCCATGTGAACGCTTGCAAAAATCTCGGCATTTGGATCGCGATCAGTCTCAAGCTAGTTTTGTCGGCGTGAAAACGCTTGGAATGATGAATGAATAAATAAATCTCAAAATAAGGATCGCGATCATTATCCCACTTCTTTGTAAGTGTGAATGTGTCTAATATAAGTTTATCAATTGAGTGCAAGTTTTTGAGAAATAAGAGCACGTCCTAAAATGATGCAAAATGAGGGAGAATTGACGAGTCCTTGTCTATGGAAGTATCTATAGTCTGGCGATTCTATTTGCAGCATAACAATAAGTGATTAACATACACACTTACACGCACACACACACAGAGAAGAAGTAGAAGAAGAAGAAGAAGAAGGAGACGAATGAGAAGAAGAGTGCCATACAAATGAGGGAGAATTGACGCGTCCATGTCAATATGGAAGTATCCAAAGTCTATTGATTCTATTTGCAGTATAACAGTAAGTGATTAAGACACACACACACATTCACACACACACACACACACACACACACACACACACACATACAAAGAAGAAGAAAAAGAAGAAGAAGAAGAAGGAGAAGAAGAGTGGCATACCAAAGCTTTTTTGGTAGACATCGCCTTGTCCCCGCTCTGACAAGTCCTGTTCGGCAACTAAAATGAGAGGATACAGTTCGACAGACATGACGGATGAAAAGAAATATAATAAAGCAATATAACAAATGTACAAATTGCATTTCCAATATCCTTTTGTAGCCAAGTAATCAACGTATGAAAAAGAATAAGAAACAAACATAATTGTTTATTTATCATCATCATTATGCTATCCTTGTTAAACTTTCAGGGTGTTAGCTATTCTATGCGAGCAAGGAGGAAAACCATGGATTACAAGGGATGCAATTTCGAAACTTAATTGGACGAGAGAGACGGAAAGACAGACAGTAAGAAAGAAAGAGAGAGAGAAAAAAAAAGACTGTCTGACAATGATGAGAAATTGGGAAGAATCAACCCTATCTCATTCCTGCCCCAGGACTTGATGATATTCACCCACGCCTACTTAAAGAAGGCGTATACATGTAGTATTCCTAAGCAAACCTCTGCCGTATATTTTTGATATTTCACTTAGAACGGGTAGGCAAAGGAGTGGAAACAGAGCAGGGTGACACCACTTTATAAAAGTGGAAACAAAAAGAATGTTGGTAATCATAGGCCTACTTCAGTTCTCTCCCATGTAATAGAAAATATTAGAAAAATTTGTTTATGGTCAGTTGTACACTTATTTTGAAAACAACTGGCAGTCAGGATTTAGACCAATGTATTCCACACACACTGCTCTAATTGATGTGAATGATTATTTTCTGAGAAATATTGATGAGGGTTATCTGACCGGTGCAGTTTTCCTTGACCGTAAACGTGCTTTTGACTCAGTAGGCGTGTCTTCATCAGCCCGAAGTTTCAAAATAGCGCGCTATCTTGCGGTTACCAAACTAGTACGATGTCAAAATAGCGCGCTGTGTAGTGAAGACGCAAATAGCGCGCTATTTGATCGGGAAAATAGTATTTTGATTGATAAACTGTCAAAGTATGGTTTTACTGAGAGTGCGCTCCCATGGTTCACCCGTTACTTTATCGGAAGGGAACAAAACGTATCTGTTTTAAGTCTGTTCAAACAGGTGTACCACAGGGATCACTTTTGGTCCCGTTGTTGTTTCCGTCTTCACAAATGACATGTGTCAATTGCCTTTTCACTGTAAGACCAAAGTATGTTTGTATGCGGACGACACAGCCGTGTTTGTCCGCTCGAAGAATGGCAATGTTATCTCAGAGCTGCTTCAAATGGAAATGAGAAAAGTCTGTAAGTGGTTGCATAAAAATGCTCTTTCATTAAATACAAAGAAAAAAAAAGTGATGCTAATAGGCCCCAAACGGAAAACAAAGGGCATTTCACTTTCAGTGAAGCATGGAAACGAACCCATTGAACAAGTGCATGATTTTAAGTACCTTGGGTGATAATAGACAGTCATTTGAATTAGGCCAAGCACGTTGACTACACAGTGCAGAAAATTTCTAGAACGATCTGTTTCCTCTCAAGGACAAAGAGTTATTTACCGGGTGAAATATTTAAAAATGTTATACTACAGCATGATTTTACCTCACCTTGATTACTGCAATGTTGTATGGGAAAGTGCAGCAAGATGTTACATAGGTTACAGAAGTTACAGAACAGATTCGCTAGATTAGTTAACGCAGATTTTTTTGACCCCACACAAGATAGTGCTTCACAGATTAGATTGGCAGTCAGTCACCCAGAGAATCCACTATCAATATTGTGTCCTTGTATATAAAAGTCGTCAACGGACTGACCCCAACAAATTTGCAATCTTTGATAACAAAACGATTTTTTTTCCAAACTATAATATGCAATAACCTGTCCTCTCAATATTAAACTTCCCAGAACTGAATATTACAAGAAATCTTTTCATTATCGTGGATCTACAAATTGGAACAATTTACCTGATTTCATCCGAAATGCCACCTCTGTTAATTCTTTTAAACGGCAATGCAAAATGCTTGGCTTAATTGATAGACTTTAGACATTTTGTGCGCATGGGTGTGGTTGTGTGTAGGTATGTGTGTGTGTGTGTGTATGTGTGTGTGTGCGTGTTGGTGTTTGTGTATGTGAGGTCTTTTCTTATTCCATCATTTTCTATCTCTCCCGGATTTGATTGTATTTTTTCTCCTTTTTTGTTTCATTGGCTTGTGTACAACCCTTTTCTCATGTACTCTGTATATGGACTTAAATAGTCTTGTGTTTTATGTTTCCTCTATGTTACTGTGTTTGTAACTTTGTGTTTTGTTTGTTTGTTTGTTTGCTTTGCTTTTATTTCTGCATTTAATCAGATGCAATTTGAATGCAAACTTCAAAAAGTACAAAGACAAAGAATAACAAGTGCAGTGAGATAAATCGATAACAGTACATAAATAGATACACATAGGTGATTGCATTGAGCAATGTAGATACATAGAAACATAAAATAAGATATACAGTATTTTTCAGTAAACAACAGAGATAATTGAATGCAGGAGACCACCATCATAAGCGATTAAGCTTGAAATGGATGGAGGCCTTTGTGTTTTTTTACTTAAATTGTATTTTGTACGTGATGCAGGGCCCCTTGGCAGAGCAGTTCCGAGTGAGCTGAAAGGGCTACCCTGCCAAAAGAAAACTGAATAAATAAATAAATATATAAATGAATGAATAAATAAATAAATAAATAAATAAAGAAATCAGTCTATCAATTCCTCCTGAAGTAAGATGGCAGGAAATAAAGGAACATCAAAATACCTAAGATATTTTCGATACATACTCACCTAGGCTCTTCAGAACCTGAAGCATCTGTAAAAGTCCCTCGATATCTCCCGCGGCTGTGAAATAAGATACAAGTCAAGAACTTTAAAGCTAGTAGAGTCTAACGCTGTTTTCATTGCAAACAAGGTATGTACATACGTAATTAAAGTTCGACTAACGCACTTCAAACTACATGACTCCTATTCTAGCCCATTAAAATGGCTGTTACCCCGGTCAATATGGAAAATGGTGATACACTGTATATAGAAACTCTTCCTGTAATGAAAAAGAGGGGACCCGCATGTAATGTATAAGGAAATTCTCTTCATGTCATTAGAAAATGCAGCAGGAATTGATGTACATGAATTTCTTTGATATACATCATCTAACTCGCTGCTTGCCGAGTGATCTCTGTCACCAAAAAGTATTTAGATTATCAAATAAGAATCCTTACACATAATTATAATAATATTAAAAAAGAAGAACATCAGATTGCATACCGATCAGACAAACACGTGTTAATCGTTACAGCTATATAAAAGCAAGAAAGAAAAACGTAGTACCGATGTAGTCAAAAGTAGTCTCCTATTAGATATACAACAATTAAGGAAGAGATGAAAACGCCTAAATCGAATGGAAATTCAAGAAATATCAAAGCATTCCCATTGAGCAGTAAACCAGTTTTGCGGTTCATTTCGAACGGCAAGAGCAACCCCAGCAAACACAGAACGTTTTTGGAACGATTCCCAAACTTTTTTTTTTTTGGAGGTTCCGTACGTCTTCGTATAAAATGGACGTTTTTAAAACGTACATACAACGTCAAATTGGGGACTTAGCATTTACCGCAAAGCACAGGTTTTTTTTTTTTTTTTTTTTACGTTTTAGAAACGTCAATGGACGTTACAAAACGTTGTTATTATGTTTGCAATGTCTTCGTCCTTTGTGAACGTCCACAAAATGTTTTTGTTAGGTCTGCTAGTCGACTTCGTATTTAGTGAACGTTTAAAAAACGTTTTTATTTCGTCCTCTGTACGTCTCTTAATTATGAATATTCATGCATAATTATGAATATTCATATTAAGGCGTGTGTGATCTAATTTAAGTAACCCTGTCTTCATGCATCACAACATTTTGGTGGTATATAAACGAATGTGATACAGATTCATCAATTGGGAATAGGGTGTAGTATAGGTGGTAGGACATTAGGAATAAGTTAGGATAAGATTACAAAGGATTAGGATTAGGATACCTCATTAATCTCAGATTGCGTCTATAATCTCATAACTGTAATTTTTTGAATACCCTACAGAAAATAAACAATATACATTCTTAAAAGTTTTTCTGGACGTTCCAGACGGATATGGAAGGTTCTCTGAACGTTCTGGAAAGGGTCATAAGACTTTTAAGACGTTCTTAAAACGTTTTTTGAACGTTCTAGACGGTTTTCAAAGGTTTTCTTGACGTCCGCAAAACGTCCACAGAACGTTTTGAATATTCTTAAAAGGTTTTAATGACGTCCACAAAGGTTCAAAATTTTTTCTGCCGGTCCTTAAAAATTCCGAAAGATTTTTATTGCTTTTCTAAACGTTTAAAAAACGTTTTTTTATAACGTTTATTTGAAACGTTTTAGATACGTCGAAAACCTTTCACAAAAAAAAAGTTCTGAAAACGTTTTGACAAAACGTCCAAATAACGAACTTTGAATGTTTCAAGAACGTTCAGAAAACGTCCTTGTGTTAGCTGGGACAATACTTAAAAAGTTAAATTTTTGTCATTCTGTAACCAGGTAGTGTGCCTTGATGATCCCACGCCGACAGCTCAACTAATGTTTCCCGTGGTGGCCGTGTAAACGCTGAACCAAATAATTTCGAGCTTCTTTATCGTTATCCCGCTCTTTTGTTAGTGTGAATGGGGGTGATGTAAATTTATCAATTGAGTGCAAGTTTTTGAGAAATAAGAGCACGTCCTAAAATGATGCAAAATGAGGGAGAATTGACGAGTCCTTGTCTATGGAAGTATCTATAGTCTGGCGATTCTATTTGCAGCATAACAATAAGTGATTAACATACACACTTACACGCACACACACACACAGAAGAAGTAGAAGAAGAAGAAGAAGAAGAAGAAGAAGGAGACGAATGAGAAGAAGAGTGCCATACCCATGGTTCTGTCGCTAACATCGCCTTGTCCCCGCTCTGACAAGTCCTGTTCGGCAGCTAAAATGAGAGCATACAGTTCGAAAGATGAAAGGAAATAATAAGAAATGTACAAACTTGCATTTCCAATATCCTTGTGGGATTTTCTACGTATTAGTCGTTACATAATAGGGGCTAGAAGAATAACGTACATGCCCAGGAATGCAGTTCTCTGACAAATATAAAAGAAAAGCATGCCTTATAAAGAGAAAAGAACACCTTAAAATCATGCAGAAATGAGGTACTGCAGTAACGCAACCTTATTCATGCAATTCACCAGTCTATATTTGCTTTAGAAGTATAACAGCAAAAAATGAGAACTAATTAAAGTATCTTAGGTTTTTCATAGACCGCGCCTTTCCACCCGCCCCTGCGATGGCAATTCCTGTTTGGCGATTAGACACACTGTATTTAAAAAAAAAATACGACAAATATATTTGAGATGATATGGTACAGTTGTTATCGGCTGATACGCAATAAGATCACGGATCACCCTCCGTTTATGATATGCAAATGCTTTACCATCATCTTTTCTTTCGTTATCAATGTACAAAATTTGCAAAGAGATACCCCCCCCCCCCCGAAAGGGAATCGAATATCATCTTGAAACATCAGTGAGTGCTCTTGTTACGTATGTCTCGAAATCTCCCCAATAGCCACTAAACTTCTCGAGTTTTAAGTTCCCAAAGTTTGGCTCATTTGAGTTCTTGCGCAAGAAAGAAGCAGAGTCTATATAAAGAGACTTTATGTATTAACAATTTCACCCATATGTATATTGAAAAGTAACAATAATAAAAACAGTAGTAGTAGTAGTAATAATAATAATAATAATAATAATGATAATAAAAACATGTGTTTTTTTTTTTTTGAAAGCAAACACCTTTCTCGCGGTTCTACAAAGTGATCTCTCGCTCTAAAGCTTGCTGTTTGACATATATCAAGTCAGAGATATAACTCGGATTTAAAAGATGGAAATAGAGGAAATGTCAACGCATTCACATTTGAGCACCTAAATAACTTAACAAGCCCTTTTTTTTACTTCAAAAGCGAGGAGTTTAATTACCCCACTTTCCAAACAGATGATGCTATCGCTTTGACGCCATGTCTTCTTATGTGTAATGAAAAAGAGGGGACCCGCATGTTATGTACAAACAAATTCTCTCCATGTCATTAGAAAAGGTACCAGGAATTGATGTATCTGATGGGCCCTGTTTCATGAAGAGTTAGAATTGATTATATAGTTCATTTCAACTGTAAGTCTATGGTAGCCCGTGTGGTAAGGAAATTTAAAATCGATTTTATCTTTTGATAAAACGGGGCCCTTAACTTCTGTGATGTACATCATCTAATTCGCTGCTTGAAGATTGATCTCTGGCATCAAAAAGTACACTCAGCAAAAAAAAAAAAAAAAGAAGAAAGTAAACGCTTTTTCAAGTTTAGATTTCTCATAGAATATTTAGCTGAAAGCTAATGTATCATATACCATATCAAAGGTAATTTATTTGGTTCTGAATCTGTTAGGTCAACATAAAGGGAAGCTTTACACATGAGTGAACACCATTGTTTTTCTCTTCCGGGACACACAAGTAAAAATTGCAAAACTGAACAAGTTGACATTCAGGCGTATGTGCTCTTCCATTGAACAATAAGAACAAACAACACATTTCACACAAAAAGAAACATGAATTAAGTTGAAAGACAAAACCTTTGATCTCTATGATATCTTTAAAGCCCAAAAGATCAATGAAGGCTAAGAATAAATGAGGAAAATAAAGCATCTTATGTCAAATCAAAATTCAAATGAAATAAGAAAAGAAGTAATCATTAACAAAAATGGTACAAATTTGAGCATTTTTTCCAAATTATGAAATTGTAAATAATGTTTGGTTCTTGAAATTGTCACATGGCTTCTTACATCACTAGATTAAAATAAATAAATAAAGAAATTCTGTTCATTTTATTATCTTTCTGCTTATTATTCCCTATGTCATTTGAAATTTGACTTGACAGGAAATTCTTATATTTTCTCTTTAGTTTTCCACAATGTTTTTCTAGAGGTTATAAAGAGATAAAGAGAACAAAAACTTATTTTTCCTATTTCATTCATGTCTCTCATTGTGTTAAACTGGGTTTTTGTTGTCAATGTTATCGAGAAGGCCACATGCAAATGAAAGAGAACATGTCAATTTTAGCAATTTTTGATTTTGTGCCTTGGAGGACAAAAGCGAATGTGCTCACTCATGCGTAAATTTTTCTTTTCAATTAACCTATTAGCTTAATAGCCAATTAAATTCCCATCAATATGGTATATAATACATTGATTTTCATAAAAATCTTCTATGAAAAATATGACTTCGAAAATGTGTTTACTTTATTTTTTTTTTGAGTGTATTTAGATTATCAAATAAGAATCCTTACAATAATGCTCTCGATATATATATATACATGTATATATATATATATATATATATATATATATACATATATAAAACCATCAGATTACTTATCAGACTAACATGTGTTAATCGTTACAACTGCAAAAGCAAGGAAAAAACACGTAGTACCGATATAGTCAAAATGTAGTCTACCATTAGATATACAAGAAAGAGATAAAAGCACCTGTAAAAAAAGAATGGAAATTCAAGAAATATCAAAGCATTCCCATTGAGAAATTAAGTATACTTTAGCGGTTCATTTTGAACTGCAAGAGCAATTAGTTATAAAGTGAAATATCTGTCATTCTGTGACCCCTGTGCCTTGACGATCCAACCCCGACAGCTGAAATGTGAACCAATCAATTCCGGAGATCAAGGCTTTGTGACGTTCAAACTTGTCCATGGCAGTGGCAATGACACTGACACTGACAGAATTTGTACTAAATTACAATTGTACTTTGTCTTTTGCTCTTCCAAATTATTCATCTTTCATATTCATGACATTTGTCTATTGTCAAATGAAGTCATACACCAGCGATCATCAAACAAAAACATTGAAAAAAATGGAAGTATTTTTTTCATCGAAAGATTAAAAGAAGAAAAAAAGGACCTCTTCCTTCCCCTTTTTTAAATGTTGGAGGTTAAACATGCTCTTTTTAAAGTATACTTTGCATTATGTGAAGTTTGGTGGGTTTTTTTTTTCGATTCAATTTGATTTAATTCATTTTCTTCAAAGAAAAAGGAAAACAGAATATAAGATATACACGGAACATATTGTTTGATCAATTGTAGAAAATACAAAGGAAGATACCTAACGCAATGTTAATCGTTTATGATAAGTCATGATATGTACACTTCAGGAGAATAACTAAGAACATATGTGCATGCTTGACAGGATAACAGGAAAGCATAAGTATTGGAAATAGTGGTCCACTAAAAAGCAATTTTATTTGGATAACTTAAAAACATAATTTGAATTCAGGCTAATCTAGTGATGTTCAACCTGAAGGCACTATTCATTGAGTCATGTGTATCCGACAGAAAAATGGTTTAAAAAAAACACCTCACAATAGTAATTTACACATATGCGCATGCATTTGCCCACACACGTAAAAGAGAAGTCATAATATGTTTCAGAACACGAGATAAATCTTACCTGGCCAAGAATTGATTTTCTCGACTTTTAAAAGTATATGTATATATAGAGAGAAAACTTTTGAATGATAGGAAATAAGAAGAAATTGCAATATCTTATTTGTGACATGTACAATTCTGTTGATTGATAATGAGGTATAGAATAAATGATGTAATATGAAATAGCTGAATTTCAGAATATATGTTTGACGAGTGCGGTTTTTCAGCAAGAATGGTTCACAAATATTCGATGAAGGCAAGAAAAAAATGTTTTTAATAATACAATGAACTTAAAAGACACAAAACAGCAACACAAAACAGCAGCAGATATTTATTTACCATAATCAATTGACTATTATTTCTGAATACACTATCGTTAGATATGATTTTTTTTTTTCATTTATCATTTTTTGAGGTTCAGTATTATGTTATCAGAACAGGGAGAAATCATACGTGGTCGAGAATTTTCTTTGCCGGCTGTCATGGACAAAGAAAAAGATAGAGAAAGAGAAAAAGAGAGAGAAGAGAGAGAGAGAGAGAGAGGGGGGGGGGGGGAGAGAGCCCTATTCTAAATGACGGGGAATAAGAAAGAACTGCAGCATTCCTATTTGTGGCGAGTACAAGCCAGTTGATTAATTTTGAGGTATCAAAAAGTGGAAAAGCGAAATACCTAACGTCCCGATTTGTCGATGTAACGGCTTAGAGGAATCCGGTTCGTCAGCTGAAAAAGAAAAAAAAAAAACAAATCTATTTTGAGAGATGAAGGAAATATTATTTGTAATATAATCAACGTAAAAATGAAGAAACAAAGAAACAAACATAAGTGGTGTTTATTTACCATCATTATCATAGTCTCATGAATAATATATTGTCATTAAATATGTAATGCTCCAAAACAAACACAAACAAACAAACATTATGTGACCTGCATCACAAAACCAACAGAAACTCACTTGTTCTGGATATTTAGTTATTATAAGAGGAGATTCTTATAACTATATAGTTCATCTTATGTAAATGTTTAAAGAAACCTACAATCTGGAAAAGTTTGTACTGACAAAGAGGCTTTAGATTATAGGGTCTATTCAAGTGCTTAATCTTTACCAAGTCGTGCTGTGCAATGAATGGGACCCCCCCCCCCCCAAAAAAAGGATGTAAGCCAGTATAGCAATAACAATGAAGGGATTATGACTTTAAGCTGAAATTGAAGCATGTTCTATAATTATTTACACATTCTATGCATGACTAATAACAACTTTCAAAGTTGTACCACCACAATCCTTTCAAAAGTATCAGAGAAGAAAGTGAAGAGTGTGTAAAGAGTTTTCATGAAACAAAAAGGGACCTCTCATGCGACATATCTAATCACTCTATTCTGCAAAGTGGGTGTCAAAAAAAAAAAACCTACTAAAAAGACAGTTTATAATGATCGTTTTGATAACCACTTTCTTGGGTTTCGTCATTAAGAAGGGAAAATCTTTCTTGGCCAAGAATGCTTCTTTGATAAGAAAAGACAGAATGAAAGAAAAAATGCTAACAAATAAAGGTAACTGAAAAGGAATTGCAACATTTTCATCTGCGGAATGTGCAAGTCTGTCGATTGATTTATAAAGGTATAAAAGGAAATAACGGAAAAGCGAAATACCTGATAATTTAAAGGAACGTTCTAACTGATTTGAAGGGTCCAGATCTTCAAAGAAATACAAGAAAATCATGAGAGACATACAAGAAAAAACTCGTAACAATCCTATCAACGTATAAAACAAATAAGAAACAAACATAATTGTTTGTTTACCATTATCACCATGCTATCCTTCTTAAGCTTTCAGGGTGTTAGCCATTTTATGTGAGCAAAGAGGAAAAACATGCATGAAAAGAAATTTCGCAACTAAATTGAAGAAAGAGAGACAAAAAGACAGACAGAAATAAATAAAGAGAGCAAAAGTGACTGAAAATAATAGGTAATAAGGGAGAATCAACCCCTTCTCATTCCTGCAATTTACTAGACTATGAATTCCTGAAGTAAGATGGCAGGAAATAAAAGGAACGTGGAAAGATCTGAAGATACTTTCGATACATACTCACCTAAGTTCTGCAGAATAAGCAGAAGATTCTGCAAAGGTTCCAGGTTCGTCAAAGCTGTGAAATGACATACAAGTTTAAACATCAATTTTCCTTCTTTTAATCATGTACATTGTAATCTACTTAGTAATATTCTATGTGACATTACTGAAAAGAATCTTGATTTATGTATGACATTGTGTTGGAAGAAAAATAAATCAAACAAACAAAGTCAATGCTGTTTTCATTGCAAAAAAAAAAAAAGTAGAAAAGGTAAGTACGTATGCAATGAAGTTAGACTAACGTGCTTCTAACTACATGACTCCTATCTTAGCCCCATACTTCTGCACGTGAACACACCGCGACATGGTATTTTCCAAGATTCTCTATATCGCAACTATTAAGTATTTCGAACTTAGGCCTGCTTTTCGATCTATACGAAGGTGTGCTAAATTTCTAAACGTATCAGTACAAAAAAGTCGTAATTAACCTTTGCCCGACCCCACCTTCATGTCGAAGCAAGGAGTTCTTTCATAGTACAATGTATTCCCAAGTTATTACACCTATACTATTTTGAGCCTTCACATTTACTCATCCAAAATGTCGCTATGTTTTACCAGAGGCAAAGAAGTTTGAGCTGGCTCCTCTAATGTGCGAAGTCTCAAAGACAGGTTAATACATTCAACATTCCCCCCAACTGGATAAAATAAAGATACATTTAACTTTGTTGTCCATTGGTATTACTCTCAAATTGATGGACTCTTCATTCGTATGCTAAAAATTACTACACTGTGCCATACTTAACAGCATTCCTTCAACATTTGCATCAGGGCATACTATGTCAGAATCATTAAAATCATCAAACACTGATGATTTGAAGCTGCACATTTACAGTACCTGCCTCATATCCTCTTATTTTCATTTTTGTTTTTAATGGAATTAATTCCACGCCTTCCCATTTTTTAAAAGTTATATACGTAAACTCTTCTCTTTTAAAGGTTCTTCTACCATATGCGGTCACTGTAAACATATTGAATAAAGAAATAAGGAATGGGTACATAACCTTTTCACCTGTCTGTGCTCAGTAGGTATATAATTATAGTTGTACGCCAAATTTCACTCTCCTCATATGGTACAATTCATTGAACATCGGAAAATCCAGCATCAAATTTGAATTCCTACGCACTACTTCAAAAAAAAAAAACAAAAAAAAAAACGACTCAAAGACTCTATGCGCAGTCTTTTAAAAAGAGGAAAGCCTCTGAAAAGATAAATATGAATTTCGATTGACAATAATATCAAACACAGCACTTCGCCACACATGCAACAGGAGTCATTTTTTTTTATCCTTACATTGAGTGGAAGTCATCATGTGCTGACTAAGTGATACAATGTCAACAAAATTGCTTCAAATTATTTCATTGGTCAAGTTAAGGGTAAACTTGATTACAATTAAGATATATAAGAGCAAGTGACGCTGGTATTGATTGATATCTATAGTTTGAAATTGTGAAAGATGTGAAATTTGTAAATAAAATGAGACTGAATATAAAATCTGCTTTTTTTGTCGTAGTTGTATGTTTAAAGACTTTTCCTTTCTTTTTTGATTGATGAATCAAAGTTCGAAAGTTCGATTGATACAGTTGTATCTTTCTATTTAACAAATAATCAAACATCTAAATATCTAAAATGTAATTTTGTGAAGAACAGCTTTGACGCGCGATGAAGCATATTTCCCAAAATATAAACCATCCTCTCTTGATTCATACTTTAGTATCATTTTTTTTTTTAATTTCTATTTTCAAATTCTCATTAAAATACATGTAACAAAGAACATACGAAGATAATAACATTACATTTGGTAACAGTATACATGTACAAGAAAAACAAGCACACTGGAGAGAAAAAAAAAAGATATAAAAAAGGAAATTCTAAGAAAGAAAATGGAGGACCCCGCAGAGGCCATTTGCCTTTCTACGGCTGGACCACTTGAGATTGTATGCACAATTATAAGATACGCTTAAAAGGAGGGAAAGGAAGACGATTAAAAAACAAAAACAAATGAACTTATACATTGTGAAATACAATTATCAGCGATAGTAAAGGAAGATATTGCCCACCTCGTATTACAATATTACGTACCATGTTCCGATGCGGCAGAGGCATAATCCGCCAGGGCGATGAAAATCAGACAGTACACGGCATTCATGGCTACTTCAAATGTCATTCGATGAGTGATGTTTAATGATGATTTACCAAGCTTTTTATTGTCCCCGCGACATAACAGAGCAAAAGGCGACACGCCTCACATGACTTGGCAAGACACCAACCAAATGGAATAGCTTACCATTACTATGAACTCTACCATGAACTGGTCAAGGTATCTCATCTAGGCAACAGAAGATGCAACCTGGAATATACTTACATTACAATTCAAGCCTTGATCCATGCTCGAATGGATGATATACACACTGATTGTATTTTGATAATCTTTTAATGTCTCTTTGTGCATTATTTGATAGTGTTGATGGCTTAAGACAGCTGAAGACATTGAGCACAGAGGCATACTTTAAAGGGTTCGTATAGTTTTGGTTGAGACCTCACTTCAGGTTTCTGTCATTTTTCGGCGAGATGGTGAGAAACCTCTGATAAAATAGGAAAGAGCATGTACTTTCAAGAGAAATTCAAAGTTTATTTGATGAAAATTGGCTTGGAAATGGCTGAGATATCCAAAAAGAAAGATCCCAATAAAAGGAAGGAGCCATCTTTTATTACGATCGTTTTTGTTTTACTTTGTTTTTGGATGTTTTAGCCATTTCAAAACCGATTTCCATCAATAAACTTTGACGTCCTCTTAGAAGAGTATGTTTCATACTATCTCATAACTGTTTTTTTTTTTTTGTATCTCACAAAAAAATGAAAGCTCAATCCTCATCTCAACCATTACTACACGATCCTTTTAAACGAAAATTAACAGCAAAACCACACATGTTGAAATTTATCTTTCTATGATTAGCTTGTTCGAGAAGAGAAAATACGAACATATTTCGTAATAGTTCAATGTAAGGGCAGAAAAATGGTTCGTTTGCTTTTTCCAGAGAAGGATTGTTTTTAGCTTCAATATTTCAGAGAGAGCAGATGTTATATCACTTCATGAATAAAATTTAACCACACAGCTAGGAACGCTAACCAGCCTGGCCTTACTGTGGGAGTCAAAGTGCGGTCAAGTATGCACAATAATTTCTGTATTAGATCCAGCGTGACTTAATATCTTATAAAGTAAAAAAAAACAAAACACTGGAACAAAACTAATTTTTCATTGCGTGACACCTCCATTCTTTTTTTCACAAGAATTTCAACATATCGAAGAATTTATCGTATGGGACATGTAAGAATGAATACATTTGCCAAGTAGTCGAAAATTGATGACAATGCAATTTGCACCTTAGAAAGGAGCTTCTTATTTTTATGAAGACTAAATTCTTTTTTTTTTCTATGAGGACAATCACCATTTAAACAAGGAAAATATGTCTTGTTCAATTTACCTGCACTCGTTACTCGAAAAAAAAGTATCTTTATAGTGAAGATAATGAAATCTTGACCTAATTTCAATATTTTTGTCTAAATTGTTTTTCTTTTTTCAGCAACTTAAATCTCGTATACACCCATTCAATATAACAAGATATAGAAGGATACACATAATCATATCATATAATAATAATATAAATGATACATACATGTATTGTATATACACATGTGTACATACATATTACATATATATATATTTATATATATATATATATATATATATATATATATATATATAAACACATACATAATATTTTTATATTCATGACTTTAATATGTGACTGCATCACAAAACCAACAAAGAGTCACCACACGTGGATCCTTAGTTAAGGACAGATTCTGAAAGAGCAGATTTGAAGCTTTAAGATAACGTTGAACTCAATTCAAATGGACAATCTTAACATTGGAAAGATAGCACAAAATCTGGAAAAGTGTGTTATACTGAGAAAAGAGACTGTTAATTATAAAGCGCTTAATCCTTGAGCTTTGCTTTGAATAAAAAAAAAAATCGATCATTTGATTTGACTAAAATTAAGCATGCACTTAAACACCTTTTGTCCATGACTAATGCAAATTATCAAAGCAAGAGCATCATCTATTCAGAAGTTATTAGAGTTGAAAGTGAAGAGTGTGTAAAATGTTTAATTTAAGCGCTTAATCTTACCAAACCGTGCTCTGTGCAGTAAATGGGAGAAAACAGGATGTAAACATCTCACCAAAAACGATTAAGGGGTTATCAAATTAAATTGAAATTAAGAATGCTCTGTATAATCTATTCATGCCTAATACGAACTTTGAAAGCTGTAGCATCATCCTTTCCAGAGTTATTGCAGTTGAAAGTGAAGAGTGTGTTAAGGTTTTTTTTTAGGAAATAAAAATGGACCTAAAACACAATTCTACAGAACAAAAAGATAAATGTTCTAGCAAAGGTGCTAAAACACAATTTCTCATTCTATAATCCCAAACTTTGAAATATGAAGAACTCAAGTTCGACTAGGTTGACCCATTTCACCTATCCTGAGTTCTCACAGAAAACTAGGGCGTGCGTGAATGATCTTGAAAGTCAAAACCCGCGAAAACATATAAAACCAATGAGCTTTGAAGGGAATCCTATTAAACGCATACCGTGACTCTATTGAAATTAAAAATAGCGATGAAGGATTGTTAGCTGAGTTTTTAATTGGCTACCGCATCCCATGCCATTATTACAATGAAATAATATATTTCGTCGCAACCAGCCTTGATGTACATAGCATACTTTTGCGATTTATATTTGTTTAACACTTCAGAAAAAAAAAATCATCTGCTGCAACAAATTTTATTGGTGCAGGAAACGTGTCCCGATCATGATACCCATACATAAGGTAAACACACAAACGCACATACATGCACACCATACACACACAGAAACAAATGCCAATCTGGTGATCATTGTATCTTCAGCACATATTTAGCTTTTGCCGATTGTTGCCATTTTTTCTTTATTTAGTGCATAAATTGTGGGCAGCCTAAAGTTGATATGCAGACAATAGAGATGATAACTTAGATTGAGGTGTTGAGGATGATTAAAAGTATGATGATTTTGTTGATGCTTCAGAATGAGAAGGAGAAATACGAAAAAGTTAAGCGTTTAAGTAAGGTCGTGGGCATAATTTGATAGAGAAACGTAAATAGTTCAATGTTAATGGTCGTTGCTAAAAATGGTATGTTTGTAGATGTGAAATAAATACACATATTATTTCTATAATTTGGAGGCTTGTTTGTTAGCCGTTTACATTTCATATATCTCAGGTTAAGACAAATGGACATAATTATACATATATATAAGTGAATTTTTCACGGATACCAACACCACACACACACACACACACATACATGTATATCTATATGTTTATATATATATATATATATATATATATATATATATATATAATTCTTGAGTTCTTTCAAAGGACACTAAATATAAATAGGTTCCATATCTGAAGGCGATTCTCAGGTCAGCCCATGTTATTCCACATCGTTTGACACAACACCGATTATCCTTAATTCATCAGAGTACAATGAACTTATGTACAGGAAAAGCAGGTCAACTTTACATTCAAGGATGTGATATTATTTAATCTTTCATAATTCATTTGTGATATGTAAATGAATTCGAAAAGGACCAAACTTGCGAACACATCTAAAAACCAATGAGCTTTGAAAGAAAGCTCATTAAACGCACACCGTGAATTCATTAATGATGACAAAGAAGGATTGTTAGCTTAGTCTCGCTGGATTACCGCACAAACATCCCATGTCGTTATTATAGTAATTGCATTTCGTCACTGCCAATCTTGGTGCACGTGTTTGTTATTCATTTTCTATTTGCTGAAACCTTGGAAAAAACTCCCAGATATAGGGGCGTGGGAAATGTATCCTAATGCCACAAACTCTTCGAATAAACACACACACACACACACACACACACACACACACACACACACAAACATCGTCATTCTTGTGATCATTCTTATTTTACGTTAAACTATATATTACTTTGTGAGACGAACTATCTATGGATAAAGGCAATAGTAGTGATATTGACAGATTGATGACATTTTCTCCTGCGACAATAATATTTCTCCAGTCTTATTTTCTTTAAGGACTTATGGGACTTATAGGGTTAAGGTGAGGGTTGCGATAGGGTTTAGGTTTAGTTATTGTGAAGATTTTTTTTTTATTATCACACTATATTAATATCATATTATATTAATATGTTTATATATGTGTGTATATGTATATATATATATATATATATATATATATATATATTATATTATATTTATGTTTGTGGGCAGAATTCATATTGGATTGGAGTACAGATACTTCATGGGAGCAATTGTCGCAAGATGAACTGTCATGGAACCTATATAGACTACCCTTTAGAATTTGTAGGAGCCAAGGTTTCTTTCGAGATAAGCATTATGAACTCAGTGAATGCATTCATGTTTCACACTATTCATATCAGTGTTTCACAAGTTTATCAAGGACCACTTTTGTCCAT
This sequence comes from Diadema setosum, assembly GCF_964275005.1. Lineage (NCBI taxonomy): Eukaryota > Metazoa > Echinodermata > Echinoidea > Diadematoida > Diadematidae > Diadema > Diadema setosum. The sequence goes on along the minus strand of NC_092704.1, from coordinate 7,803,246 downwards.
GTTATCCTAAAGGCTGCACACTATCGATGGACATTTCTTTTTTCTTAAGACATCGATACAAAGTCCGTACATAATGGCAAAAGATGTTATGTCTCACATTGCTTTCACATTGCTCACACTGATTTGACGAGCATCATGCATTAGGCAATTTCATGTTACTGAACACTACGCTTAAGTGAGCCAGGAAGTATAAAAGTGCCATTCTGAAAACATATTTCTCGGCTTGGCTCACGTCAATTCAGAGTGGAGATGGTGGAGATCCAGATAATACTGAAACTTATTGGAGTATCACACAAACAGATACAAAGAGGATTTATGCATATACCATGATTGTCATTCCCATGAATTGCATATGTGTTCTGATTTGTGTTCAAGTGAGTTGGACAATCGAATTTCCAGAACTGAAACTGTTGTTGAACAAGTACAAAATGGGCTTGTTCAACGTCATGCAGTCCTACGAGACGACAACACAAACAAGCTATCTCATCTACTGCTTTTCCAGTGTGTTTCAATTTAATACTGCATGAACAGTGGGACATGCATGTTAAACATTGCTGTACACAGGACTAAAATGACGATAAAACAAAATCCGAAACAATGGGAGAAAACCTTAATGAAATCTTCGTGGAACAGGATCCACTATACAAAAGATGTAGGTTCTAATGGGCATTGGATCAACAACTTTATGTTAATCAAACGGGACATGGTATTGCCTGAATGTTGTTATTATTGCTTGTTGATCTATTTTCCGAAGGTCCGTATAATAATATGCATTCGAGTGTCTTGACGACAGGTTTTGAGAATCATATAACAAATAAAAGATGCTGAGGGTCGCTTCACCGAACAGGTTACTTCCTGGTTTAATTTCCACTTGTATTTTTGTAATGACATATCAAGTAGTAAACATACGGAACGATCTAAGCAGAAAAGCTCTATTAACGAGTGTTGTCGCTGTTTTTGGATCGTTCTTTTATGCATAGGAAATTATTTTCACCTTTAACGGACATGTCATCTGTTCGATGGAGATCGATAATCTTCCAAGTTTCGGCTGTTACATAACATATACGACATCATCACATTTATATCCTGAAACCGTTTGTCACAGAGAAGCAGAGAAGCTACAAAATAGTATTATCTGAGGGAAAAATAAGACATTTAAAAAGTCAGATATCATAGCCACCACACACTGACAAAGATTCAAGTATGAAACTGTTTTGACGTTCGAACATTTCGGTTTTAATCAAACATGCTTATATTGCGGAAATCGATCTATTATGTTTATCATGTCCAATCTCAACTACACTTGACTCCGTGTCGTACTTCACGGTAGATATTTGAAAATTTTCAAGATAAATTGCCGTCGTATTTTTTTTTTTTTTTGGGGGGGGGATACTACAGGACAATAATTGGTCATCGGAGAGACTTTAATGAAGAACTTAAAAAGGAAAAGGGAATCTTGTTCAGTGTCTTCATCAGGGTTTCTTGGTTCGTGGTCGCACAGGTCTTAACATTGGTAAGTCTGTCTCGTCTGTTTATACTAGGTTTGTTTTATACTAGGTTTATTTGTTTGTGTGTGTGTTTTTTTTTTGTTGGAGTGGGATAGTTAAGGAAAGCCAGTAGTCACATAGACATGGATCAAAGAGACAATGGAAGCTGGCAAGATTCAGTCTATCCTTCTGCATGATGATCACTGGATGGATAACGCTAGGACACCACACTGCATCATCGGAACAAGCTATAGACCGTAATAATATTCCGAATAAGGAAAATGAAGGAAAAATGCACAATGGTCAATGAGATTATCTATATAGATTTATACAGCACATGTATAATCTTTATTAGAAACTAACAATTTAAGAACTACAGTCCCACAATTATGTCGAATACGATTTGTTTTTGTGTTTACCACAACAACTAATGCGCCCAACTTGAGAGTATTGATGTGTTTTGATACACGAGGAGCTAGGTGGATAAGATCAAGAACTATCACTGGTGAAGGCCCCTGGTTGCAGTTTCTCATTGCCTTGTCCTTCGAAGGGTTTGTTAAAGCATCGAGACGGTTAAATGATTGCTTTCTTCCAAGCGCATTACTTTCTGGGTGGTCGCGTAAATCAATAAAAATCACATACAAAATTCAATTTGAATTCAGATCTTATTAAAATAAGTTGGATAAGGTTCGCAGCAATAATGTGGCAGCTTGGGGGATTGGGGGATGGGGGGGGGGAGGAGGGTGCGCAACCAGCGCACCCCTTATTTTTCGTTAAAAAGATAATAAAAAGAACAAAAAATGAAATGAAACCCGGAAATGGCACCAGAAATATTAGTTGCCCCCCCCCCCATTTTACAGAATTCCTGGATCCGCCCCTGCGTGGACAACTGGTGGAGATGTCTAATGCCACATTTTACTCGGTGTTTTTTTTTTTCCCACGTGATTTTATTCATAAACCTTCACATGGTTCATAAATCCACGTTATTTCTTACTCAAGGCAAAGCTCGTACAAAATGTCCGAGAATCTTGAAGTGCTTTTAATACAGATTTTCAAAAAACAATAGTCTCATTGTAATTGGCTTCTAAAGCATTCGAAACATAACTTCAACCTTCTATCTGTATTTGAAGAGCTTGCAACCAAAAGGCGCTAAATCCATTGAAAATGATGGATCTAGCGCCTTTTGGAAAGAAGCTCTTCATTTCATCTTGATAAATGTACAGTGATACACTTTTGAAAAAAAAGTCCGAAAAGGACAATGACAATCACCAACATATAACGTGACATCGTTCGGGAGACTTTCAATTTCAAGAGTGTGACAAAATCATTTTGAATCACTTCCTCAATCTACTCGGCAGGTGCCATATATACCGCGCACTATTTCATGAAATATTTGGGTATTAACTCTTTGAGTGTCACGTTTACTTCCTGTCCGTGGGTTTGTATGTGGGATTTGTGCACATTTGATCCACTGGCGCAGAAAGGGTTAACACCTAGAAGTCTTCGGAGGTCTGACACACCCGAAACCCCCGCACTTGTCAGCGTGCGTTTCTCATTTCAGGCTGAAATCTTTAAAGTCAGGCGAAAGTAAAACATGAATGAAATGAATGACAAGTCACATCCGTGTGGTTCAGGACACTTAGCGAAAGAGAACGTCACCATTACTTTATGGCCGCGCCCATCGAACTTTCTAGCTGCATGAAGAATAAATCGGAAAGCGGTACATATTAATGCAAATTCAGTGGCAGTAATTGAAAAGAGACCTGCTGTGATTTGACGTACGGAAACATTGTGATGGTGTGTCCGTGATTTTTCTCTGAAAGTTTATCCTTCGCGCTTAGGCGTTGAATACCATCGGTAAGCTTTTAAAGTGCTTCAATTTCTTCTGTAGCAAATGCTGAACAATTGATGCTTGAACCATCTTTATTTTGATAAAAGTTTCCGACATGGAGACTGCGATCACCATGCCTTCTTTTCAAGAATGCATTTAAAATTTTCTTTGGTACCGATGGATTCGCATAATTTCCATAAATTTTATACATGTCATGCCATCTACGGACAGTCAACCAAGTTCCTTTTCCCGAGACTACGGGGTTGGACCAAATATGACCCTGTTATGTTTGTTTCCAAACCACTTGGACCTCATTACTTATTGGATAAGACATCAAGACAACACAGTAACTGACTTAGCAGTTCTCAGTCCACGACTTAGCAAAGCTCAATGCATAGATAATAAGAGGATTTCATGTGCGAATTGGAAGCATTATTCAGAAGATATGAGTTCTTTTGAGCTTCAAATCGTCAACACAACCAGAGCTGACTGTGGGATTTATACGTGCCAAGGAATTCAGTATAATGGCTCAGCAGCGGAAAGTTCAGATACTACAACAGTATGATGTCCAAATTATTACCTATTATTGCTTGTTACCAGCTGACAAAAACTACAGACGAATGTATGCGAACATCTCATGTGTACTTGAAGGCTGGCAAAGACCCACCGGAGGAAGAGAATTAGGGCCTAGTTGTTTGTGTTGGCGGCAAACTCAAGACAGGAGTCATAGACAATAGCAAGTTTATGTTTCAGATAGATATGAGTGAAACGAATGGAGGAGTTGAAATAAAATTCCAAACATCAAATAATACGTCATTTGTTCTGCGTAATACTGACCAAAACAATGCACCGTATACGATGGTCACAGACGATTCTACCACACAACGAGCTGTTAGCACAGTTTCTTCATTTACTCCTCAATCAGAAACACCCTCTGAAACAAGTAAAGAGACAACGCCTGAGCAAGCAATGACAACAACAACAACAACCAACTCTGTTCTGTCCACTGAGAGTTCAGAAGATGGGAATTCACATTTTGCACTTATTATTCTCCTCGCAGTATGCACAGGTCTGGGAGTAGTTGTCATTGCTGTGGCGATTTGCACCGTTGCTCGACAAAGTCGCCAAAAGCAAAAACTGTATCATTCTCGATATCGCTGTCACTGCAGTTTGAATTTGAGGATACCGCCAGTGACCTTGTTCTCTCATCTTTCATGGATTGTTTAAAACTGGGCAGGCAAAGACCCCATCTGATGAGTCCTATGCCATGACTATGATGCAAAACACATCGTTGGGAGAAAACCATCAAGCGACGCTTTGCTCTGGCCTCAACGCAGAAGACAACTCGGGAAAAAAAAAACCTTATGAGATTACCCCTCCCGTTTCGAGTGCATTTCCGCAGCAGTTTATTAAACGGTAATATCAAACCCTTTTAGGAGAGATACAATGAAACGTGACAGGGAAAACGTGAATTTTCAAGAGTAGACTAAAGAACGTAGTCAACATGTAAAGTACTAGTATTCACCTGAATGTCCAGGACATATTGTTTGGAATTTTTAAAGTGAAACAACACGTTGCCATAAGCATTAGAGTATGTGGAATTCTAAGAAACAGGTTACATAATGTAGTAACTCCCATTAATATGGTTGGCTTCACACAAAACTTACCGCGTCATCCATGTGTGTGTAATATTTGCATGGGAAGAAATGATGTGATAAATGATTGTAAAAAATGAATGAATTAAAGAAAGCAACTTTTTTTTCATTTTTTTTTTTTTTTTTTTTTTTTTTTTTTTTTTTTTTTTTTTTTTAGAATGGGGAATGTTTTCCCATCTAAGATTGTTCGGTAAACATATGTATTTTATTTGCACTTACCACTTATGATTTATTGTGCTGTAAAATATCGCACTTTAATAAAGATTATACAGGTGAATTTCAATCCAATTCGGTTTAAAATATCTTCATTTCCAACAGATCTACGAAAATACAGCAGTGCTTTTAAAATTATTGTATACGATAGTTAACAGTGATTCGACAAAGAGGGCATGTCCACTACATAGCACATGTAACTGGCTTTGGGATGCCGCAGAATGAATTAACAGATGTGCCAATAATTTTGATACAAGAAAGAAACACGCAAAATAAAGAAAGATGAGAAACGATTAAAAAAACACCCATAAATGTTCAAAAACCTCGAAGAAATATTGTACACGTAACTGACTGTGTTTATACCCTGAATCAAATTTCTCGCACGTCTCAGTTTTTAGGGACCATTAATAACTTCACAGGGTTTTTTTTTTTTCCTAAATATGCATTTAAAACATTCATAGGTTTTACACTGGCAATAATTATGTAGTGGTAGAGTGGTAGTGAGTTCCAAAGTTCTGTGTACAACACAATTATTGTCACACATCATTAAAGTAGACGTGCCAGGGTGTACAAATGTTTATGCTGGTGGCCCGTTCCATACTGAATTCTGAAATGCCCATATACTTCATACGCAGGCCAACAGGTTCCGTACAGAACGGGTTAACCTCCCTTGTATTATAGCTGATACTCTCATATCTACTTTGAGGCTACATAGACCTCAAGGATCTTGTTATAATCAACAATATATGATCATATGACATTCAAAACAATTTTTATGATTTATAATCGAACCCATACACCCACCTTCTGTAAACTACAGAAATAAAATTCTAAATTGTGAATCCTACTGGATAGCAACACTAAAAGCATTACAGCCAAATGGCATCAATGTTGATCCTAAACCAGCAGACCATTAATTGCACATGCGCAACAATGTGATGCGCATATGCAACCATACGCCAACCCACACATACACACACACACACGAACAGACACACTCAACCCACACAGACACCGCCGCAAGCCTTTATATCCGCCATTAATAAGGTAAATCCTTACTTTATTATGTGAACCGTACATAATCTGTACCTTATGTAATATTGTTATATGTTATAATACAACTGAAGAGTTTGTTTGCAAAAACCGATAAGTCCATTTTTGAAGATTTTGAAGTAGGGTCTCTGTCATAAAGTACAAGATAATACCTTAGTTTTAAATGATACATTGGTCACTACATATAAAGGTATATTTTTTAAGTTATGGTCAAAAGAAGCAAAAATTTTCTTATTATTCTCTTTGTTTTTCTTGACCTTTAATCGCAAATATCTCCATTTGACAAATATGGACTTATCGGTTTTTGCAAACAAACTCTTCAACTGTATGTATATGAATGGTTGTGGTATATTAGTATTATTTACGTCATTATACGATAGCCAGAAGATGACGCGTGGCTGTTGTACTGTATTATATAGCCACTTACGTCTTGCAGTGCTGCCACATGCTGTATTATAGTCGACAATATAAAAATGTCTAGTTTGATATTATTACAGTCTTCTGTTACACAACACATAAGATGAAGATACTGAATTGGTGTTTTTGTTATATACCTTCATCTCAATTAATAACACGAGTTTGATATGAAATGCATTCAATAATATGCAATTGATTATGTATATTATTATTGGAGTCTGTTATATACCGGCTGTAATTACGGATTGATTGATTACATAGTCATTATAGACTCACGCCCGTTAGATTTATATTAGTATATATATATATATATATATATATATTTATTAGTGTAGCCATACGAGTGAGTCATTTTTGTATCGTTACAACCCTGATGAAGGTCCTAATGGGACCGAAAGCTCGGCGGCAATAAACAGGCACGTTGACCCTAGCTACGTCCACGATTGCTCTTCTTTTCACACTGAATGTAAATAATGAAGGAGCTACACTGGTACTGTAAATGGTCGAGACCCCTTCTCGCAGTCTCTCTCTCTCTCTCTCTCTCTCTCTCTCTCTCTCTCTATATATATATATATATATGTGTGTGTGTGTACATATATATGTACATGTATATCGTGTGTGTATGCACACATACCATATTCTCCTAGAATTAATAAAAAAGATAATTTGCTGACAAAATCGTCACTTAATATACAATAATAGCACAAATCACAAGAAAAGCTCCACAAATCTGGGTCAGCTATCTCTTACAACGATAACGTGTATAACAGCTCTTACCCTTCAAGAATTGCCTTGAAAAAGTCTATATCCTTCGATTATATATATATATATATATATATATATATATATAATGTAAATAATCCCTGTATCACAAAAACAAATAAGCTGAAATTGAGCATGCTTCACTAATTCATTCTCTCCAACTTTCAAACCAGTATCATTATCCTTTCTAATGTTATTAGAGTTGAAGGTGGAGTGTGTACATGGTTTTAAAGGGGACTCTATGTAAGACACAACTATAATCACACTATTCTACAAAATAAATTGTTCGAGAAAAACTGATGATAACACCATTTTTTGTTCCCTTTGTGATCCTCAAACTTTACCATAATGTAGAAGAAGTCTTGCTCTTTCATAATTATAGGAAAATTCAAGATTGGCTCGGTTGGCCACATGTGGCTACATTTTTCAGTCCTCTCACAAAATCAGGGCATGCGACCTTTTGTTGATGTTGTGATTGCACGGTGACATAAATAATATTATTGTATATATATATATATATATATATATATATATATATATACATATATATATATGAAGACCTTGCTTCCAAAAGGCGCTAAATCCATCATTTTTCAACGGATTTAGCGCCTTTTGGAAGCTTCATATACATAGCAACTTTGGTGACGAGTCTTAAACATAATAGAACATTTCATTTTTTTTTATGAAACCATAGAATTTTGTGAAACGAAAATCCTTAAATATATATATATATATATATATATATATATATATATATGAAGAGTTTGTTTGCAAAAACCGATAAGTCCATATTTGCCAAATGGAGATATTTGCGATAAAGGTCAAGAAAAATAAAGAGAATAATAAGAAAATTTTTGCTTCTTTTGACCATAACTTCAAAAATGTACCTTTATATGTAGTGATCAAAATATCATTTAAAAGGGATTATTTTGTACTTTATGACAGAGACCGTACTTCAAAATCTTCAAAAATGGACTTATCGGTTTTGGCAAACAAACTCTTCATACATATTCTCAAAGTAGCTGTAGGCCCTTTTCCAAGAAAACTCTACATAATATTATTTTATTCAGTAATACTTTCATTGCTTAGTTCACACGCAGGTATCCACGCAACAATCATTTAAACGTGTTGCATACATGGTGGTTAACTTTACGTTCTGGAATTATAAAAGCATTGAAAGAAGAGATTGAATAGATAAAAACAAAGCCTTTTATCGGCACCAACATCATCACCATTGGAATAATCATCAACTTTGTAATCCTGGTATTCTTTACGATCGTTGCATACCAACGAAAGTAACCATCATTCCTGTTAAGATTGTTTGCGTTGTTACTGATATAATAATTACCATAATCACATAAGTGCGCTTAGGATTAATTCCGAATGTAAATTGCTGAAATATTTTGTCAGAATGATAACATGATATCGGCCAGAGTATTAAACTCAATCATATTCGTTCAAGTAAAGGAAATGTAAGCGGAGATGACACGGGGGAATTGGGAAAAATGGCATTTTTAATAGTGGGGTGCCGAATTTTGTTCTCTGTCGATTTACATTATATCAAATACTTTTTTCTTTCTCTCTTTTAACAGTTCGTTGTCCTATTATCATTTTATGCAATATCTAAGTGTATTACAGGTGTGTAAGCCCTATACATAATCTTGGAAAAACACAAAAATGCGTGAACTATCGTAAATGATACGATACGTATTGAAGGAGCACCCCTCCCATAACAAAATAGACAAGAGTAAAGTATGTTTTTCTCAATCAAAAAATATAAGTAACCATATTCATGCCAAATTTCTGGTATAATTGTTAATGAAAATGTTTTGGCCAGGATGAATATTTCTAGTTTATTGTATTACATGTACAGCTGTAGTAACTTAATCTGGGTATCTTAACATCTTGGGGGTACGAACTTTTATTATAATCAACAGTTACTGCGCACTTTTTTTCAGGCTCTTTATTTACGCAATTAGTAAAATCTTTGGAGTCATCGCCAAATATAATGTTACGTAATCATAATCTGACGAACTCAATGCACTGCTTGTGTTCCATAGACACGTATGAATGCGCACCTAATCTAGATTGACTTTGATTCAATATTGCATTCATCGTATCAAACTTTAATGGCAAAATCCACTAAAATGGATGATACTTCCTTCTGTCACAATAACTCAGTATGTCATTGGCTATTGCGAAAATGCGGCAAAAGTACTTGGTCATTGGCTATTGTGAAAATGCGGCAAAAGTACACTTGGTATTATTGGGCAAACTACAACAACAACAACAATAACAACAATACAAATTGTTCACTATTATTATGATCAAGTGAAAAAAAAGTAAAATATGCGCTGTAAGAATATGTCAATCTTCTGTCTTAAACCTGTGTAACATGCTGTGCCGTAATACTTTATACGTATATTTTCACAAGCACTGACTTGGGTTGAGGCCTATACAAGACTTTGTATGAAAACGTGGAACCTAAAAGTAATTATTGTTATCATTATATTTTTTTTTGCGATGATGTTCTATACAAATGTTATTTTTTACTAAAACGACAGCAATACATTTGTTCATATACCGCTCTTTTCTCAGTGACAGGTTGCCCGTATGCTACAATTCATTATTATGATTTATGTTACAATAAGTGTTGAAAATAATAATAAATCATAATAAACCATATCAAATAAAAATCAATGAAGAAGCCAGCGTTGCCTTAGACATTTGGAAGGCATTTTGGTAAAAAAAAAAATAAGAGAGGCCAATTGTTTCCATAATCCAGTTTCAGAAGTGGACGGTGGACAGCAGTATACAGTTGATGAATCATTCAAAGAAAACGCCTGGACGCTTTTCGAAATCGGCATCTCCATTTTTCTTCGAGGAGTATTGTCCCGCAGCTACAATGAAGGAAAAAGAAAATTAAGAGGAACGAAAAGTTTCGAATTTACGGGAATTTGTCCAAGAATTGTTGACATTTACAGAATAGTATCCATAAAGTAAACGGGTAACAGCAAAGAACAGATTGATAACTGGACAGGTAGTTCATCTGTTCAAATGGAGAAAGAAAAAAAAACCCTGACATATATAGGAATAAGAATAGTAAAAAGAAACCCAAATAAAATCATTACTTACGAACACGAAAATAAGGGAAAATGAGAACGACTCAAATTTGGGGAAATACCAGTCCTTCCGTCTGATATGGACGAAATACGATTTAATATAAAACGTATTCGAATGACGGATAAAGGGGGGGGGGGTATGGTATCTTAAAAATTCTCTTCAAATTACTTGAAAATGTATATAGGGATGAAAACTACCTTAATGGCTTCGACCGCCGCCGTGGGCATAACCTCTCCCGTTTTTCAACGAGTAATCCCTGGCACCTAAAATTGATGAGAATATTTAATAAGAACACTTGCAATGATACTCACAAGATCAAGACATGTAATTACAATATCCGTTAGGTTGAGAAATTTTAATTGTTACGTGTTAAATTTAGCGGACAAACGTAGGACCAATATGGTAAAAAAATATAGATTCCCGTTCAGTATTTATAAAGGCTATTAAAAAAATAACACAGTTCAAGAGATGAGAACCGAGTTAAGGTCAACGCATTCCCACGAGCAATTAACTACAATTCAGCTTTTGTATTAACTGAAAGTAGTGAGGAAATGAAACATGACATCATTCCAGTGCTGCCAAGCCATCGTTTTGACGAATTCATCTTAGCGTCAAATAGGAAAACCGTTTAGAATGTCGCATTATTCTAAAGACTGAAAATGAGCAAAATGATAGATAATACCGTTACTATTCATGACGATATAAAACTACATGTATTTAATCATTATATTCGTTTTATTTACATTGCTTGGTTCTGAGATAAGAGTGAATAAAAAGAGATTATCTTTGGAAACGGCAGTTCAAATCTCGATATCTAGATCGCGATCATTATCCAGGTATTTTTGTCCGCGCGAAAACGCTAGCAGTGATAAATAAATAAATAAAAAAGAAATCTCAAAATGTCTTTGCAAGGAGCAGTTCCCCCTGTCGATATGGATAAATTTGGAGATATAGAACATCTTTAAAAAATTGAAAAGATTGAAGTACGCTAAGCATTAACAATTTCACTTGAATTACATTAAAAAGTAACACAAATAAAGAAAAATAATACGTGTAGTTTTTGAAAGACCACACCTTTTTCGCGTTTCTACAAAATGATCTCTGGCTCCAAAGTTACCTGTTATATATTCATCAAGTCAAAGAAATAACTCGGATTTAAAAGATGGAAACAGAGGAAATATCGACGCATTCACATTTGAGCACCCTAAATAACTTAGCAATCTATTTTTGTCTTAAACTGCAAAAGCAAAGAGTTTAATTACCCCACTTTCCAACAATGGTCTTCAAAAACCTTGACGCTATGTCATCCTCTTCGGCATTCAAATTCGAGCTCAGTCCGGCACCTGAAAATCACATAGAAAATTCGAAATGTGAAAGGTAATAATCTCACAATTTCATAAGTTCACAATATAAAACTATTCACTAACCATATCCGGTGATATCCATGACGCTTTAAAGTCTTATATGTTACAGAATAAAAGTAAAGAAACGAGCAATTATGTAAACGGCTGTTACCCCGGCCGATATGGAACATAATAGAGCGTTTTCCTATAAATGAAAAAGAGGAGACCCGCATGTTAGTGCAGTATAAGACATAACTTTCATGCTAGTATAAGAAATAACAAATTAGGCAATATAGAACACCTTCTAATGATGGAACGATTGAAGTACGCTATATGTATTAACAATTCCACATAACTTATATCAAAGTGTAACAAAACAATGCAAATTACAATGTACGTGTACTTTTTGAAAGACCCCAATTTTCTCCCGGTCCTATTTGACATGAAGAAAGTCAGAGAAATAACTCGAATTTAAAAGACGGAAATAAGGAAATATCAACTCATTCCAATTTTGAGCACCTAAATAACTTAGCAATCCATTTTTCTTTTAACTGCAAAAGTAAAGAGTTTAATTACCCCACTTACCAAGAATGCTTTTCCAAAACTGTGACGCCATGTCTTCTTCTTCGGCATTTGAATTCGATCCCATTCCGATAGCTAAAATTTAGAGAGGAAATTCGAAATGTAAAAGGTAATAATCTCAAAATTTCATAATTTCATGATATAAACCTATTCACTAACCATATCCATTACGTTTTTTTTAAAGTCTTATACGTTAAACATTTAGATAGGAGAAGGAAGCAATTATGTAAACGGCTGTTACCCCGGCCGATCTGGAACATTTTTCTTTTTTGTGCATAAAAGCAAGGAAGAGAAACGTACTACCGATGTAGTCAAAATGTAGTCTCCCTTTAGATATACAACAGGCAAGGAAGATAAAATAAATCGCCTAAAAAGAATGGAAATTCAAGAGATATCAACATTCCCATTGTAGCAATCATTTCAAATGGTAAATTTCGAATTGCAAGAGCAAATATTTATAAAGTAAAATATGTCATTAACTAAAAAAACAAACAAACAAACACAAAACAAAACAAAACAAAAATGCGCACAATACCACTTTGACCTGCAAAATCAAATGGCAATGAGAAACCCCAATTTAGCGGGATATTTCTGCCCATGTGAACGCTTGCAAAAATCTCGGCATTTGGATCGCGATCAGTCTCAAGCTAGTTTTGTCCGCGTGAAAACGCTTGGAATGATGAATGAATAAATAAATCTCAAAATAAGGATCGCGATCATTATCCCACTTCTTTGTAAGTGTGAATGTGTCTAATATAAGTTTATCAATTGAGTGCAAGTTTTTGAGAAATAAGAGCACGTCCTAAAATGATGCAAAATGAGGGAGAATTGACGCGTCCATGTCAATATGGAAGTATCCAAAGTCTATTGATTCTATTTGCAGTATAACAGTAAGTGATTAAGACACACACACACATTCACACACACACACACACACACACACACATACAAAGAAGAAGAAAAAGAAGAAGAAGAAGAAGGAGAAGAAGAGTGGCATACCAAAGCTTTTTTGGTAGACATCGCCTTGTCCCCGCTCTGACAAGTCCTGTTCGGCAACTAAAATGAGAGGATACAGTTCGACAGACATGACAGATGAAAAGAAATATAATAAAGCAATATAACAAATGTACAAATTGCATTTCCAATATCCTTTTGTAGCCAAGTAATCAACGTATGAAAAAGAATAAGAAACAAACATAATTGTTTATTTATCATCATCATTATGCTATCCTTGTGGAAACAAAAAGAATGTTGGTAATTGTAGGCCTACTTCAGTTCTCTCCCATGTAATAGAAAATATTAGAAAAATTTGTTTATGGTCAGTTGTACACTTATTTTGAAAACAACTGGCAGTCAGGATTTAGACCAATGTATTCTACACACACTGCTCTAATTGATGTGAATGATTATTTTCTGAGAAATATTGATGAGGGTTATCTGACCGGTGCAGTTTTCCTTGACCGTAAACGTGCTTTTGACTCAGTAGGCGTGTCTTCATCAGCTCGAAGTTTCAAAATAGCGCGCTACCTTGCGGTTACCAAACTAGTACGATGTCAAAATAGCGCGCTATCTGTGTAGTGAAGACGCAAATAGCGCGCTATTTGATCGGGAAAATAGTATTTTGATTGGTAAACTGTCAAAGTATGGTTTTACTGAGAGTGCGCTCCCATGGTTCACCCGTTACTTTACCGGGAGGGAACAAAACGTATCTGTTTTAAGTCTGTTCAAACAGGTGTACCACAGGGATCACTTTTGGTCCCGTTGTTGTTTCCGTCTTCACAAATGACATGTGTCAATTGCCTTTTCACTGTAAGACCAAAGTATGTTTGTATGCGGACGACACAGCCGTGTTTGTCCGCTCGAAGAATGGCAATGTTATCTCAGAGCTGCTTCATATGGAAATGAGAAAAGTCTGTAAGTGGTTGCATAAAAATGCTCTTTCATTAAATACAAAGAAAAAAAAAGTAATGCTAATAGGCCCCAAACGGAAAACAAAGGGCATTTCACTTTCAGTGAAGCATGGAAACGAACCCATTGAACAAGTGCATGATTTTAAGTACCTTGGGTGATAATAGACAGTCATTTGAATTAGGCCAAGCACGTTGACTACACAGTGCAGAAAATTTCTAGAACGATCTGTTACCTCTCAAGGACAAAGAGTTATTTACCGGGTGAAATGTTTAAAAATGTTATACTACAGCATGATTTTACCTCACCTTGATTACTGCAATGTTGTATGGGAAAGTGCAGCAAGATGTTACATATACGAGGTTACAGAAGTTACAGAACAGATTCGCTCGATTAGTTAACGCAGATTTTTTGACCCCACACAAGATAGTGCTTCACAGATTAGATTGGCAGTCAGTCACCCAGAGAATCCACTATCAATATTGTGTCCTTGTATATAAAAGTCGTCAACGGACTGACCCCAACAAATTTGCAATCTTTGATAACAAAACGAAATCTTTTTTTTTTTCCAAACTATAATATGCAATAACCTGTCCTCTCGATATTAAACTTCCCAGAACTGAATATTACAAGAAATCTTTTCATTATCGTGGATCTAAAACTTGGAACAATTTACCTGATTTCATCCGAAATGCCACCTCTGTTAATTCTTTTAAACGGCAATGTAAAATGCTTGGCTTAATTGATAGACTTTAGACATTTTGTGCGCATGGGTGTGGTTGTGTGTAGGTATGTGTGTGTGTGTGCGTGTTGGTGTGTGTGTGAGGTCTTTTCTTATACCATTATTTTCTATCTCTCCCGGATTTGATTGTATTTTTTTTCCTTTTTTGTTTCATTGGCTTGTGTACAACCCTTTTCTCATGTACGCTGTGTATGGACTTAAATAGTCTTGCGTTTTATGTTTCCTCTATGTTACTGTGTTTGTAACTTTGTGTTTTGTTTGTTTGTTTGTTTGCTTTGCTTTTATTTCTGCATTCAATCAGATGCAATTTGAATGCAAACTTCAAAAAGTACAAAGACAAAGAACAAGTGCAGTGAGATAAATCGACAACAGTACATAAATAGATACACATAGGTGATTGCATTGAGCAATGTAGATACACAGAAACATAAAATAAGATATACAGTATTTTTCAGTAAACAACAGAGATAATTGAATGCAGGAGACCACCATCATAAGCGATTAAGCTTGAAATGGATGGAGGCCTTTGTGTTTTTTTACTTAAATTGTATTTTGTACGTGATGCAGGGCCCCTTGGCAGAGCAGTTCCGAGTGAGCTGAAAGGGCTACCCTGCCAAAAGAAAACTGAATAAATAAATAAATATATAAATGAATGAATAAATAAATAAATAAATAAAGAAATCAGTCTATCAATTCCTCCTGAAGTAAGATGGCAGGAAATAAAGGAACATCAAAATACCTAAAGATATTTTCGATACATACTCACCTAGGCTCTTCAGAACCTGAAGCATCTGTAAAAGTCCCTCGATATCTCCCGCGGCTGTGAAATAAGATACAAGCCAAGAACTTTAAAGCTAGTAGAGTCTAACGCTGTTTTCATTGCAAACAAGGTATGTACATACGTAATAAAAGTTCGACTAACGCACTTCAAACTACATGACTCCTATTTTAGCCCATTAAAATGGCTGTTACCCCGGTCAATATGGAAAATGGTGATACACTGTATATAGAAACTCTTCCTGTAATGAAAAAGAGGGGACCCGCATGTAATGTATAAGGAAATTCTCTTCATGTCATTAGAAAATGCAGCAGGAATTGAAGTACATGAATTTTTTTTTGATATACATCATCTAACTCGCTGCTTGCCGAGTGATCTCTGTCACCAAAAAGTATTTAGATTATCAAATAAGAATCGTTACACATAATTATAATAATATCAAAAAAGAAGAACATCAGATTGCATACCGATCAGACAAACACGTGTTAATCGTTACAACTGTATAAAAGCAAGAAAGAAAAACGTAGTACCGATGTAGTCAAAAGTAGTCTCCTATTAGATATACAATAATTAAGGAAGAGATGAAAACGCCTAAATCGAATGGAAATTCAAGAAATATCAAAGCATTCCCATTGAGCAGTAAACTAGTTCTGCGGTTCATTTCGAACGGCAAGAGCAACCCCAGCAAACACAGAACGTTTTTAGAACGATTCCCAAACTTTTTTTTTTTGGAGGTTCCGTACGTCTTCGTATAAAATGGACGTTTTTAAAACGTACATACAACGTCAAATTGGGGACTTAGCATTTACCGCAAAGCACAGGTTTTTTTTAAAAAAAAAAAAAACGTTTTAGAAACGTCAATGGACGTTACAAAACGTTGTTATTATGTTTGCAATGTCTTCGTCCTTTGTAAACGTCCACAAAGTGTTTTTATTAGGTCTGCTAGTCGACTTCGTATTTAGTAAACGTTTAAAAAACGTTTTTATTTCGTCCTCTGTACGTCTCTTAATTATGAATATTCATGCATAATTATGAATATTCATATTAAGGCGTGTGTGATCTAATTTAAGTAACCCTGTCTTCATGCATCACAACATTTTGGTGGTATATAAACGAATGTGATACAGATTCATCAATTGGGAATAGGGTGTAGTATAGCTGGTAGGACATTAGGAATAAGTTAGGATAAGATTACAAAGGATTAGGATTAGGATACCTCATTAATCTCAGATTGCGTCTATAATTTCATAACTGTAATTTTTTGAATACCCTACAGAAAATAAACAATATACATTCTTAAAAGTTTTTCTGGACGTTCCAGACGGATATGGAAGGTTCTCTGAACGTTCTGGAAAGGGTCATAAGACTTTTAAGACGTTCTTAAAACGTTTTTTTGAACGTTCTAGACGGTTTTCAAAGGTTTTCTTGACGTCCGCAAAACGTCCACAGAACGATTTGAATATTCTTAAAAGGTTTTAATGACGTCCACAAAGGTTCAAAATTTTTTCTGCCGGTCCTTAAAAATTCCGAAAGATTTTTATTGCTTTTCTAAACGTTTAAAAAACGTTTTTTATAACGTTTATTTGAAACGTTTTAGATACGTCGAAAACCTTTCACAAAAAAAAAGTTCTGAAAACGTTTTGACAAAACGTCCAAATAACGAACTTTGAATGTTTCAAGAACGTTCAGAAAACGTCCTTGTGTTAGCTGGGACAATACTTAAAAAGTTAAATTTTTGTCATTCTGTAAGCAGGTAGTGTGCCTTGATGATCCCACGCCGACAGCTCAACTAATGTTTCCCGTGGTGGCCGTGTAAACGCTGAACCAAATAATTTCGAGCTTCTTTATCGTTATCCCGCTCTCTTGTTAGTGTGAATGGGGGTGATGTAAATTTATCAATTGAGAGCAAGTTTTTGAGAAATAAGAGCACGTCCTAAAATGATGCAAAATGAGGGAGAATTGACGAGTCCTTGTCTATGGAAGTATCTATAGTCTGGCGATTCTATTTGCAGCATAACAATAAGTGATTAACATACACACTTAAACGCACACACACACACACACACAGAAGAAGTAGAAGAAGAAGAAGAAGAAGAAGGAGACGAATGAGAAGAAGAGTGCCATACCCATGGTTCTGTCGCTAACATCGCCTTGTCCCCGCTCTGACAAGTCCTGTTCGGCAGCTAAAATGAGAGCATACAGTTCGAAAGATGAAAGGAAATAATAAGAAATGTACAAACTTGCATTTCCAATATCCTTGTGGGATTTTCTACGTATTAGTCGTTACATAATAGGGGCTAGAAGAATAACGTACATGCCCAGGAATGCAGTTCTCTGACAAATATAAAAGAAAAGCATGCCTTATAAAGAGAAAAGAACACCTTAAAATCATGCAGAAATGAGGTACAGCAGTAACGCAACCTTATTCATGCAATTCACCAGTCTATATTTGCTTTAGAAGTATAACAGCAAAAATGAGAACTAATTAAAGTATCTTAGGTTTTTCATAGACCGCGCCTTTCCACCCGCCCCTGCGATGGCAATTCCTGTTTGGCGATTAGACACACTGTATTTAAAAAAAAAAATACGACAAATATATTTGAGATGATATGGTACAGTTGTTATCGGCTGATACGCAATAAGATCACGGATCACCCTCCGTTTATGATATGCAAATGCTTTACCATCATCTTTTCTTTCGCTATCAATGTACAAAATTTGCGAAGAGATACCCCCCCCCCCCCCCGAAAGGGAATCGAATATCATCTTGAAACATCAGTGAGTGCTCTTATTACGTATGTCTCGAAATCTCCCCAATAGCCACTAAACTTCTCGAGTTTTAAGTTCCCAAAGTTTGGCTCATTTGAGTTCTTGCGCAAGAAAGAAGCAGAGTCTATATACAGAGACTTTATGTATCAACAATTTCACCCATATGTATATTGAAAAGTAACAATAATAATAATAGTAGTAGTAGTAATAATAATAATAATAATAATAATAATAATAAAAACGTGTGTTTTTTTTTTTGAAAGCAAACACCTTACTCGCGGTTCTACAAAGTGATCTCTCGCTCTAAAGCTTGCTGTTTGACATATATCAAGTCAGAGATATAACTCGGATTTAAAAGATGGAAACAGAGGAAATGTCAACGCATTCACATTTGAGCACCTAAATAACTTAACAAGCCATTTTTGTTTTTACTTCAAAAGCGAGGAGTTTAATTACCCCACTTTCCAAACAGATGATGCCATCGCTTTGACGCCATGTCTTCCTCTTCGGCATTTAAATTCGATCCCAGTCCAGCTGCTAAAATTCAGATAAAGAATTCGAAATGTAAAAGGTATAATCTCACAGTTTCATAATTTCACAGAAGAGAAGAGAGCAATTATGTGAACGGCTGTTACCCCGGTCGATATGACACATTGTAGAACGTCTTCTTATGTGTAATGAAAAAGAGGGGACCCGCATGTTATGTACAAACAAATTCTCTCCATGTCATTAGAAAAGGTACCAGGAATTGATGTATCTGATGGGCCCTGTTTCATGAAGAGTTAGAATTGATTATATAGTTCATTTCAACTGTAAGTCTATGGTAGCCTGTGTGGTAAGGAAATTTAAAATCGATTTTATCTTTTGATAAAACGGGGCCCTTAACTTCTGTGATGTACATCATCTAATTCGCTGCTTGAAGATTGATCTCTGGCATCAAAAAGTACACTCAGCAAAAAAAAAAAAGAAAGTAAACGCTTTTTCAAGTTTAGATTTCTCATAGAATATTTAGCTGAAAGCTAATGTATCATATACCATATCAAAGGTAATTTATTTGGTTCTGAATCTGTTAGGTCAACATAAAGGGAAGCCTTACACATGAGTGAACACCATTGTTTTTCTCTTCCGGGACACACAAGTAAAAATTGCAAAACTGAACAAGTTGACATTCAGGCGTATGTGCTCTTCCATAGAACAATAAGAACAAACAACACATTTCACACAAAAAGAAACATGAATTAAGTTGAAAGACAAAACCTTCGATCTTTATGATATCTTTAAAGCCCAAAAGATCAATGAAGGCTAAGAATAAATGAGGAAAATAAAGCATCTTATGTCAAATCAAAATTCAAATGAAATAAGAAAAGAAGTATTCATTAACAAAAATGGTACAAATTCGAGCATTTTTTCCAAATTAGGAAATTGTAAATAATGTTTGGTTCTTGAAATTGTCACATGGCTTCTTACATCACTAGATTAAAATAGATAAATAAAGAAATTCTGTTCATTTTATTATCTTTCTTCTTATTATTCCCTATGTCATTTGAAATTTGACTTGACAGGAAATTCTTATATTTCCCCTTTAGTTTTCCACAATGTTTTTCTAGAGGTTATAAAGAGATAAAGAGAACAAAAACTTATTTTTCCTATTTCATTCATGTCTCTCATCGTGTTAAACTGGGTTTTTGTTGTCAATGTTATCGAGAAGGCCACATGCAAATGAAAGAGGACATGTCAATTTTAGCAATTTTTGATTTTGTGCCTTGGAGGACAAAAACGAATGTGCTCACTCATGCGTAAATTTTTCTTTTCAATTAACCTATTAGCTTAATAGCCAATTAAATTCCCATCAATATGGTATATAATACATTGATTTTCATAAAAATCTTCTATGAAAAATATGACTTCGAAAAAGTGTTTACTTTATTTTTTTTCTGAGTGTATTTAGATTATAAAATAAGAATCCTTACAATAATGCTCTCGATAAATATATACATGTATATATATATATATATATATATATATATATATATATATATACATATATATAAAACCATCAGATTACTTATCAGACTAACATGTGTTAATCGTTACAACTGCAAAAGCAAGGAAGAAACACGTAGTACCGATATAGTCAAAATGTAGTCTCCCATTAGATATACAAGAAAGAGATAAAAGCACCTGTAAAAAAATAATGGAAATTCAAGAAATATCAAAGCATTCCCATTGAGAAATTAAGTATACTTTAGCGGTTCATTTTGAACTGCAAGAGCAATTAGTTATAAAGTGAAATATCTGTCATTCTGTGACCCCTGTGCCTTGACGATCCAACCCCGACAGCTGAAATGTGAACCAATCAATTTCGGAGATCAAGGCTTTGTGACGTTCAAACTTGTCCATGGCAGTGGCAATGACACTGACACTGACAGAATTTGTACTAAATTACAATTGTACTTTGTCTTTTGCTCTTCCAAATCATTTATCTTTCATATTCATGACATTTGTCTATTGTCAAATGAAGTCATACACCAGCGATCATCAAACAAAAACATTGAAAAAAATGGAAGTATTTTTTTCATCGAAAGATTAAAAGAAGACAAAAAGGACCTCTTCCTTCCCCTTTTTTAAAGGTTGGAGGTTAAACATGCTCTTTTTAAAGTATACTTTGCATTATGTGAAGTTTGGTGGGTTTTTTTTCGATTCAATTTGATTTAATTCATTTTCTTCAAAGAAAAAGTAAAACAGAATATAAGATATACATGGAACATATTGTTTGATCAATTGTAGAAAATACAAAGGAAGATACCTAACGCAATGTTAATCGTTTATGATAAGTCATGATATGTACACTTCAGGAGAATAACTAAGAACATATGTGCATGCTTGACAGGATAACAGGAAAGCATAAGTATTGGAAATAGTGGTCCACTAAAAAGCAATTTTATTTGGATCACTTAAAAACATAATTTAAATTCAGGCTAATCTAGTGATGTTCAACCTGAAGGCACTATTCATTGAGCCATGTGTATCCGACAGAAAAATGGTAAAAAAAAAAACACCTCACAATAGTAATTTACACATATGCGCATGCATTTGCCCACACACGTAAAAGAGAAGTCATAATATGTTTCAGAACACGAGATAAATCTTACCTGGCCAAGAATTGATTTTCTCGACTTTTAAAAGTATATGTATATATAGAGAGAAAACTTTTGAATGATAGGAAATAAGAAGAAATTGCAATATCTTATTTGTGACATGTACAATTCTGTTGATTGATAATGAGGTATAGAATAAATGATGTAATATGAAATAGCTGAATTTCAGAATATATGTTTGACGAGTGCGGTTTTTCAGCAAGAATGGTTCACAAATATTCGATGAAGGCATGAAAAAAATGTTTTTAATAATACAATGAACTTAAATGACACAAAACAGCAACACAAAACAGCAGCAGATATTTATTTACCATAATCAATTGACTTATTTCTGAATACACTATCGTTAGGTATGATTTTTTTTTCATTTATCATCTTTTGAGGTATTACTTTTGAAGTATTATGTTATCAGAACAGGGAGAAATCATACGTGGTCGAGAATTTTCTTTCCCGGCTGTCATGGACAGAGAAAAAGATAGAGAAAGAGAAAAAGAGAGAGAAGAGAGAGAGAGAGAGAGAGGGGGGGGGGGGGAGAGAGAGCCCTATTCTAAATGACGGGGAATAAGAAAGAACTGCAGCATTCCTATTTGTGGCGAGTACAAGCCAGTTGATTAATTTTGAGGTATCAAAAAGTGGAAAAGCGAAATACCTAACGTCCCGATTTGTCGATGTAACGGCTTAGAGGAATCCGGTTCGTCAGCTGAAAAAGAATAAAACAAATCTATTTTGAGAGATGAAGGAAATATTATTTGTAATATAATCAACGTAAAAATGAAGAAACAAAGAAACAAACATAAGTGGTGTTTATTTACCATCATTATCATAGTCTCATGAATAATATATTGTCATTAAATATGTAATGCTCCAAAACAAACACAAACAAACAAACATTATGTGACCTGCATCACAAAACCAACAGAAACTCACTTGTTCTGGATTTTTAGTTATTATAAGTGGAGATTCTTATAACTATATAGTTCATCTATTTTAAAGGGTGTGTACAGTTCTGGTCGAGGTGAGGATTTAGCTTTTCACGTTTTGCGAGATATTCAGAAACCACTCTATGAGATGTCAAAGAGCATGCAGTTCTTAGGGGTATCAAAAGTTTTTTTTTGACGAAAATCGGTTTTGAAATGGCTGAGATATCCAAAAACAAGGTGAAACAAAGAGATCCTAATAAAGTTGTGGCATGTCGCCTTTTATTATTAGCACTTTTTTGGCTATTTCAGCCATTTGAAAACCAATTTTCATCAAATAAACATTGAATCCTTCTTAAAATTACATGCTCTTTCATATTTCATAAGAGGTTTCTCAGTATCTCACATAGGAATGTTCAAAACATGAACCCCCACCTAAACCAGTACTGTACAGTCCCTTTAACTTATGTAAATGTTTAAAGAAACCTACAATCTGGAAAAGTTTGTACTGACAAAGAGGCTTTAGATTATAGGGTCTATTCAAGTGCTTAATCTTTACGAAGTCGTGCTGTGCAATGAATGGGACCCCCCCCCCAAAAAAAAAAAAAAGGATGTAAGCCAGTATAGCAATAACAATGAAGGGATTATGACTTTAAGCTGAAATTGAAGCATGTTCTATAATTATTTACATATTCTATGCATGACTAATAACAACTTTCAAAGTTTTACCACCACAATCCTTTCAAAAGTATCAGAGAAGAAAGTGAATAGTGTGTAAAGAATTTTCATGAAACAAAAAGGGACCTCTCATGCGACATATCTAATCACTCTATTCTGCAAAGTGGGTGTCCAAAAAAAAACAAACCTACTAAAAAGACAGTTTATAATGATCGTTTTGATAACCACTTTCTTGGGTTTCGTCATTAAGAAGGGAAAATCGTTCTTGGCCAAGAATGCTTCTTGGATAAGAAAAGACAGAATGAAAGAAAAAATGCTAACAAATAAAGGGAACTGAAAAGGAATTGCAACATTTTCATTTGCGGAATGTGCAAGTCTGTCGATTGATTTATAAAGGTATAAAAGGAAATAACGGAAAAGCGAAATACCTGATAATTTAAAGGAACGTTCTAACTGATTTGAAGGGTCCAGATCTTCAAAGAAATAAAAGAAAATCATAAGAGACATACAAGAAAAAACTCGTAACAATCCTATCAACGTATAAAAAAAAAGAAACAAACATAATTGTTTTTTTACCATTATCACCATGCTATCCTTCTTAAGCTTTCAGGGTGTTAGCCATTTTATGTGAGCAAGGAGGAAAAACATGCATGAAAAGAAATTTCGCAACTAAATTGAAGAAAGAGAGACAAAAAGACAGACAGAAATAAATAAAGAGAGCAAAAGTGACCGAAAATAATAGGTAATAAGGAAGAATCAACCCCTTCTCATTCCTGCAATTTACTAGACTATGAATTCCTGAAGTAAGATGGCAGGAAATAAAAGGAACGTGGAAAGATCTGAAGATATTTTCGATACATACTCACCTAAGTTCTGCAGAATAAGCAGAAGATTCTGCAAAGGTTCCAGGTTCGTCAAAGCTGTGAAATGACATACAAGTTTAAACATCAATTTTCCTTCTTTTAATCATGTACATTGTAATCTACTTACTAATATTCTATGTGACATTACTGAAAAGAATCTTGATTTATGTATGACATTGTGTTGGAAGAAAAATAAATCAAACAAACAAACAAAGTCAATGCTGTTTTCATTGCAAAAAAAAAAGTAGAAAAGGTAAGTACGTATGCAATGAAGTTAGACTAACGTGCTTCTAACTACATGACTCCTATCTTAGCCCCATACTTCTGCACGTGAACACACCGCGACATGGTATTTTCCAAGATTCTCTATATCGCAACTATTAAGTATTTCGAACTTAGGCCTGCTTTTCGATCTATACGAAGGTGTGCTAAATTTCTAAACGTATCAGTACAAAAAAGTCGTAATTAACCTTTGCCCGACCCCATCTTCATGTCGAAGCAAGGAGTTCTTTCATAGTACAATGTATTCCCAAGTTATTACACCTATACTATTTTGAGCCTTCACATTTACTCATCCAAAGTGTTGCTATGTTTTACCAGAGGCAAAGAAGTTTGAGCTGGCTCCTCTAATGTGCGAAGTCTCAAAGACAGGTTAATACATTCAACATTCCCCCCAACTGGATAGAATAAAGATACATTTAACTTTGTTGTCCATTGGTATTACTCTCAAATTGATGGACTCTTCATTCGTATGCTAAAAATGACTAAATTGTGCCTTACTTTAAACAACATTCCTTCAACATTTGCATCAGGGCATACTATGTCAGAATCATCAAAATCATCAAACACTGATGATTTGAAGCTGCACATTTACAGTACCTGCCTCATATCCTCTTATTTTCATTGTTTTTGTTTTTAA
Organism: Diadema setosum; assembly: GCF_964275005.1. Lineage (NCBI taxonomy): Eukaryota > Metazoa > Echinodermata > Echinoidea > Diadematoida > Diadematidae > Diadema > Diadema setosum. The sequence goes on along the minus strand of NC_092704.1, from coordinate 7,778,048 downwards.
TGGAATTAATTCCACGCCTCCCGATTTTTTTAAGTTATATACGTAAACTCTTCTCTTTTGAGGGTTCTTCTACCATATGCCGTCACTGTAGACATATTGAATAAAGAAATAAGGAATGCGTACATAACCATTTCACCTGCCTTTGCTCATTAGGTACATAATTTATAGTTGTACGCCAAATTTCACTCTCCTCACATGGTACAATTCATTGAATATCGGAAAATCCAGCATCAAATTCGAATTCTTACGCAGTACTTCTAAAAAAAAAAAAAAGACTCACTAGTTTTCTATGCGCAGTCTTTTTAAAAAGAGGAAAGCCTCTGAAAAGATAAATGTGAATTTGGATTGACAAAAATATCAAACACAGCATTTCGCCACAGATGCAACAGGAGTCAGTTTTTTATCCTTACATTGAGCGGGAGTCATCATGTGCTAACTAAGTGCTACAATGTCAACAAAATTTGTTACAAATTATTTCATTGGGCAAGTTAAGGGTAAACTTGAGTACAATTAAAATATATAAGAGTAAATGACTCTGGTATTGATTGATATTTATAGTTTAAAATTGTGAAAGATGTGAAATTTGTAAATAAAATGAGACTGAATATAAAATCTGCTATTTTTGTCGTAGTTGTATGTTTAAAGACTTTTCCTTTCTTTTTTGATTGATCAATCAAAGTTCGAAAATTCGATTGATGGATGTATCTTTCTATTTAATAATGAAACATCTAAATATCTAAAATTTAATTTTGTGAAGAACAGCTGTGATGCGCGATGTAGCATATTTCCCAAAATATAAACCATCCTCTCTTGATTCATACTTTAGTATTTTTTTTTTAAATTTCATTTCATTTATTTTCAAATTCTCATTAGAATACATGTAACAAAGAACATACGAAGATAATGAAATTACATTTGGTAACAGTATACGTGTACCACAAAAACAAGCACACTGGAAAGAAAAAAAAAAAAGATATAAAAAAGGAAATTCTAAGAAAGAAAATGGAGGACCCCGCAGAGGCCATTTGCCTTTCTACGGCTGGACTTCCACTTGAGATTTTATGCACAATTATAAGATACGCTTAAAAGGAGGGAAAGGAAGATGATTAAAAAAAAAAAATCAAAAACAAATGAACAAATGAATCGAACCGATTCATTGTGAAATACAATTATCAGCGATAGTAAGGGAAGATATTGCACACCTCGTATTACAATATTACTTACCATGTTTCGATGCGGCAGATGCATTACCCGCCAGGGCGATGAAAATCAGACAGTATACGGCATTCATGGCTACTTCAAATGTCGTTTGATGGATGATGTTTAATGGTGATTTCCAGAGCTTTTTATTAGCCCCACAACATAACAGTGCATAAGGCGACAAGCCTCATTTCACTTGGCAAGACACCAACCAATAAGATTGCTTTACCATTACTACGAACTCTACCATGAACTGGTCAAGGTGTCTCATCTAGGCAACAGAAGATGCAATCCGAAATATGTTTACATTACAATTCAACCCTTGATCCATGCTCGAATGGACAAACACACACTGCTTGCATTTTTGATAATCTTTTGATAATGACTTTTTGTGAAATATTTGATAGTGTTGACAGCTTAAGACAGCTCAGAAGACGTTCAACGCAGAGGCATGCTTTAAAGGGATGGATAGTTTTGGTTGAGACCTCACTTCAGGTTTCTGCTATTTTTCGGTGAGATGGTGGGAAACCTCTGATGAAATCTGAAAGAGCATGTACTTTCAAGAGGACTAAAAAATCCTAATAAAAGGTGAGAGTCATATTTTATCACGATCGCTTTCTTTTACTTTGTTTTGCATGTCTGCGCCATTTCAAAACCGATTTCCATTAAATGAACTTTGAAGTCCTCTTAGAATTGTATGTTCTATTCTATTTCATAAGTAGTTTCTTGGTATCTCACAAAAAGTTAAAAGCTTAAGGGCAGAGAAAAAATTTGTTTGCTTTTTCCAGAGAAGGATTGTTTTTAGCTTCAATATTTCAGAGAGAGAGCAGATGTTATATCACTTCATGAATAGAATTTAACCACACAGCTAGGAACGCTAACCAGCCTGGCCTTACTGTGGGAGTCAAAGTGCGGTCAAGCATGCACAATAATTTCTGTATTAGACCCAGCGTGACTTAATATCTTATAAAGTAAAAGAAAACGCTGGAACAAAACTAATTTTTCATTGCGTGACACCTCCATTCTTTTTTTTCACAAGAATTTCAACACATCGAAGAATTTATCGTATGGGACATGTAAGAATGAATACATCTGCCAAGTAGTCGAAAATTGATGACAATGCAATTTCCACCTTAGAAAGGAGCTTCTTATTTGATGAAGACTTTTTTTTCTCTATGAGGACAATCACCATTTAAACAAGGAAAATATGTCTTGTTCAATTCACCTGCACTCGTTACTCGAAAAAAAAAAGTATCTTTATAATAAAGATAGTGAAATCTTGACGTAATTTCTATATTTTTGTCTAAATTGTTTTTCTTTTTGCAGCAACTTAAATCTCACATACACCCATTCAATATAAAATTATATAGGATACACATATATAATATAATATAATATAAATTTATACATGTATTATATATACATACATATATTATATATATATATATATATATATATATATATATAGATATACAAACATAATATTTTTATATTCATGACTTTAATATGTGACTCTGCATCATAAAACCAACAAAGAGTCAACAGACGTGGATCCTTAGTTAAGGACAGATTCTGAAAGAGCTTTAAGATAACGTTGAACTCAACTCAAATGGACAATCTTAACATTGGAAAGATAGCACAAACTCTGGAAAAGTGTGTTATACTGAGAAAAGAGACTGCTAATTATAAAGCGCTTAATCCGTGAGCTGTGCTTTGAAAAAAAAAATCGATCATTTGATTTGACTAAAATTAAGCATGCACTTAAACACCTTCTATCCATGACTAATGCAAATTATCAAAGCAAGAGCAAAATCTATTCAAAAGTTACTAGAGTTGAAAGTGAAGAGTGTGTAAAAGGTTTAATTTAAGCGCTTAATCTTACCAAACCGCGCTCCATGCAGTAGATGGGGGAAAAACAGGATGTAAAACACCTCACCAAAAACGATTAAGGGGTTATCAAATCAAATTGAAATTAGGAATGCTCTGTATAATCTATTCATGCCAAATACCAACTTTGAAAGCTGTAGCATTATCCTTTCCAAAGTTATTGCAGTTGAAAATGAAGAGTGTGTGAAGGTTTTTTTTTTAAGGAAATAAAAATGGACCTAAATCACACAATTCTACAGAACAAAAAGATAAATGTTCTAGCAAAGGTGCTAAAACACAATTTCTTATTCTATAATCCCAAACTTTGAAATATGAAGAACTCAAGTTCGACTAGGTTGACCCATTTCACCTATCCTGAGTTCTCACAGAAAACTAGGGCGTGCGACTTTTTCTTGGTTTTGTCATGCACGTTCATATTCAATGTGTACAATAAAATCATGCACACAAACGACAGGTAAAAAAATTGCAGGACACTATTGATGACATTATTTGTTCTTCCATGATTTATTTGTGATATGTGAATGATCTTGAAAGGTCAAAACCCGCAAAAACATATAAAACCAATCAGCTTTGAAGGAAACTCAATTCAACGCATACCATGACTCCACTGAAATTAAAAATAGCAATGAAAGATTGTTAGCTGAGTATTTAACTGAATACCACATAAACATCCCATGCCGTTATTACTACAAAATAATATATTTCGTCATAACCAGCCTTCATACATGTGACGTACTTTTACTATTTGCATTTGCTCAACACTTCAGAAGAAGACAACAACTCTGCAACAAATTGTATTGGTGCAGGAAACGTGTCCCGATCATGATACCCATACATAAGATAAACACACAAACGCACATACATGCACACCATACACACACAGACACAAATGCCAATCTGGTGATCATTGTACCTTGAGCGCATATTTTAGCTTTTGCCGATTGTTGTAACTTTTTTTTTTTTTAATTTAGAGCGTAAATTGTAATCAGACCTAAGTTGATATGCAGACAACAGAGATGATAATTTTGATGGTGGTGACAAGGATGATTAAAAGTATGATGATTTTGCTGATGCTTCAGAATGAGAAGAAAAATTACGAAAAAAATACGTTTTGAAGTAAGGTCATGGGCATAATCTGATAGAGGAACGTATATATATTTTAATGTTACTGCTCGTTGCTGAAAATGGTGTGTTTGTAGACGTGAAATAAATACACAGTATTTCTATAATGTGGAGGCTTGTTTGTTACCTGCTTAATTTCATATATCTCAGGTTAGGACAAATGGGCATAATTATAGAAATATATAAGTAAACTTTTCACGCATACCAACACCACGTATATATACACACACACACACGCACACATACATGTATATTTATATGTATAATCTATATATATATATATATATATTGCCTGATGATTGCGCCTCATGGAGGTTGCATGAAACTCCGAGTAGCAATAAATACGGATGAACCTACAGTCAACCGCGTGAACTTGTTCCAATACTTCTGTCAAAAGCTCTTCCTTTGAGGATGTCGAGCACTCTTCATAGAAGGATAGAATCACCAAGTGTATATATATATATATATATATATATATATATATATATATATAATTCTTGAGTTCTTCTAAAGTACACTAAATATAAATAGGTTCCACATCTGAAGGCGATTTTCAGGTCAGCCCATGTTATTCCACATCGTTTGACACAACACTGATTATTCTTTACATCATTATTCAGCAGAGTACAATGAACTTATGTACAGGAATAGCAGGTCAACTTGTAGTTCATTCAAGGATGTGATATTATTTAGTCTTTCATGATTCATTTGCGACATGTAAATGACTTTGAAAAGGACCAAACTAGCGAATACATCTAAAAACCAATGAGCTTTGAAAGAAAGCTCGTTAAAAGCACACCGTGAATTCAATAATTATGACAAAGAAGGATTGTTAGCTTAGTCTCGCTGGATTACCACACAAACATCCCATGTCGTTATTAATAGTAATTGCACTTCGTCACTGCCAATCTTGGCGCACGTGTTTGTTATTCATTTTCTATTTGCTAAAGCCTTAGAAAAAAAAAATCCTCCGTTCCAGATGTACTGGTGCGGAAAATGTATCCTAATGCCACCAATCCTTCAAATAAATACACACACACACACACACACACCGTCATTCTTCTGATCATTCGTATGTACGTTAAACTATACAGTACTTTGTGAGACGAAACATTTATTGATAAAGGCAATAGTAATTATATTGACAGATTGCTGACATTTGATCCTGTGAAAATAGTATTTATCCAGTCTTATTTTCTTCTAGGACTTAGGGTTAGGGTGAGGGTTGCGATAGGGTTTTGCGTTTAGTTTGATGTGAGGATTAGAATTAGGGTTACGGTTTGGATTGGGGTACAGATAATTTCATGGGAGAAACTGTCGCTGGAGGAACTGTCATGGAACCTATATAGACTATATACCCTTTTGAATTTGTAGGAGCCAAGGTTTTCTTTCGAGATAAACATTATGAACCCGGTGAATGCATTAATGTTTAACACTATTCATATGAGTGTTTGACAAGGTTATAAAGGACCACTCTTGTCCATGTCACACCATCGAAGAACATTCGTTTTTTCTTAAGACATCGATAGAAAGTCCATATAATGGCAAAGATGTTATGTCTCACATCACTTTCTGGCCTTAATTTGTGATGTTGACACTTGACGAGCATCATGCATTAGGCAATTTCATGTTTAACATGTCACTGAACACCACGAATGAATGAACCAGGAAGTACAAAAAGTGCTTTTTGAAAACATTATTTCTCGGTTTGGCTCACGTCAATTCAAACTGGAGGAGCAGATAACAATGAAAATCATTGGAGTATCACACAAACAGATACAAAGAGGGTTTATAGATATACCATATTTGTCATTCCCATGAATTGCATGATATGTGTTCTGATTCGTGTTTAAGTGAGTTGGACAATCGAATTTCCAGAACTGAAACTACTGCTGAACAAGTACAAAATGGCCTTGTTCAACGTCAGTCCTAAGAGACGACAACACAAACAAGATATCTCATCTACTGCTTTTCGAGGGTGTTTCAATTCGATGTTGCATGAAGAGTGGGACATTCATACAAAACATTGCTGTACACATGACTAGAATGACGATAAAAAAAAAAAAAAAAAAAAAAAAAAAAACCGGAAACAAAGGAAGGAACACTCTAAAAAAATCCGGGTCAGATCTGACTCGGAACTGGGTCCGTTGGGGTCACACACCGTTCCGGGTCAGAAATGACAAGGAATGGGGTCAGGTTATGACCCCATCCAGAGTCACGAATTGGGTCACGGTGACCCCATTCCGGGTCTTCACGACCAAATTCCAAGTCATTTTTGACCCGGAACGGTGTGTGACCCCAACGGACCAAGCTCCGGGTCAGTTCTGACCCGGATTTTTTTAGAGTGAAGGCGTGATGAAATCGTATTGCAATAGGATCCACTATGCAAAAGATGTAGTTTCTAATGGGCATGGGATCAACAATATTTCTATGTTCATAGTATTTCGTGATTGGTGTTATCATCACTTTGTCTTCTATTTTCCGAAGGTATATGTGCATTCGAGTGTCTCGGATGAGTGAAGGCAGGTTCTGAGAATCTTGTGACAAATTACAGATAATAATAGTAATAATAATTATAATAATAATAATAGCAACAACAACAACAACAATAATAATAGTAATAATAATAATACTAATGATAATATTAACAATAATAATGATAATGATAATAATACATTTATAAAGCGCATAATAAGCACACGTTTCTCTATGCTGAAGGTTGCTTCACCGAACAGGTTACTTCCTGGGTAATGGAGTACAAATCATGATATATTAACTTGTCGGAACGATCTAGGGAGAAGAGCTCTATTTAAGAGTGCTATCGCTGTTTTTGGATTATTCTTTTATGCATGGAAAATCATTTTCACCTTGACGTACACGTGATCTGTTCTGTTCGATGGAGATCGAATATCTTCCAAGTTTCGCCTGTTTTATTTTAACATGTACGTGATCATCACATTATATCCTGATGCCGCTTGCCACAAAGAAGCAGAAAAGCTTCAAATTAATATCATTTGGGGGAAAGAAGACATTTCAAAAGTTTGATATCACTGCTACCTACTGACTGAATTCCAAGTCTGCAACTGTTTTGACGTTCGAACATCTCGGTTTTCATCAAGCGAGCTTATATTGCGGGAATCGATCTACTATGTTTATCAGGTCCAATCTCCACCACGCTCGACTCCGTGTGAACTTCACAGTAGATATTTAAAAATATCCAAGATAAATTGCTGTCGTATTTTTTTTTTGGAAAAAACTACAGGACAATAATTGGTCAGGGTAGAGACTTTGATAAAGAACTTAAAAATGATAAGGGAATCTTGTTCAGTGTCTTCATCAGGGTTCCGTCGTTCGTGGTTGCACAGGTCTTAATGTTGGTAATTTTGTCTCGTCTGTTTATACTAGGTTGTTTGTTTGTTTGTTGGAGTGGGGTTGTTAAGGAAAGCCAATAGTCACATGGACATGGCCCAAGGAGACGAGGGAAACTGGCAATTCAGTCTCTGTTTCTGATGCATGATGATTGCTGGATGGATAACGCTAAGACATCACACTACATCATCGGAACAAGCTATAGACCGTATTAACATTCCGAATAAGAAATATGAAGGAAAAACTCTACACTGACCTATTGAGATAATCTAAATATTTTGATACAGAACACGTATAATCTTTATCAGAAACTATCACGAATACGATTTTGTTTTTGTTTTTACTACAGCAACTAATAAAAATGCGTCCCACTTAAGAGTATTGACGTGATTTGATACACGAGGAGCTAGGCGGATATGATTAAGGACTACTCAGTATCACTGGCGAAGGCCCTGGTTACAGCTTCTCATTGCCTTGTCCTTCGAAGGGTTCATAAAAGCGTCGAGACGGTTAAATGATTGCTTTCTTCCAAGCGCATATTACTTTCTCGGTGGTCGTGTAAAATCAATTAAAATCACACGTAAAAATTAATTTAAATTCAGATCTTTCAATAAAGATTGACTTTTAATTCACATTTTAGTCTTGCTAAAACAAGTGGGATAAGGGTCGCAGCAATTACGTGTAGCTACCTATAATGTCACATTTTACTCTGTGTGTTTTCCCCCTGGTGATTTCATTCATAATAAAAGCTTCACATGGTCCATGAATCCACGTAATTTGTTGCTCAAGGTAAAGCTCGTAATAAGTGTCCGAGAATCTTGAAGTGCTTTTACAGATTTTCCAACAACAATGTTCTCATTGTAATTGGCCTCGAAACTATTCGAAACATAACTTCAAACTTCTATCTGTATTTCATCTAGATAAATGTACAGTGATACACTTTTGAAAAAAAGTCCGGAAAGGACAATGACAATCACCAACATATAACGTGACATCGTTTGGGAGACTTTCAATTTCATGAGTGTGACAAAATCATTTTGAATCACTTCCTCAATCTACTCGGGAGGTGCCACATAGCGTGCGCATTTTCATGAAATATGTAGGTATTAACTCTTTGAGTGTCACGTTTATTTCTTGTCCATAGGTTTGTGTCTTGGATTTGTGCACATGATTTTGACCCACTGGTACAGAAAGGGTTAACACCAAGAAGTCTTTGGAGGTCTGACATACCCGAAATCCCCACACTTGTCAGCGTGCGTTTCTCATTTCAGGCTGGAATCTTTGAAGTCAGGCGAAAGTAAATCATGAATGAACGAATGAATGAAATGAATGTTAAGTCACATCCGTAGTTCATGACACTTTAATAGCAAAAGAGAACGTCATCATTACTATTTAGCCACGCCCATTGAACTTTCTAGCTGCATGAAGAATAGATCGGAAAGCGGCACATATTAATGCATTGCGCATTCTGTGGCAGTGATTGAAAAGAGACCCGATGTGATTTGATGTGGGGAAACATTGTGACGGTGTGTCCGTGATTTTTCTTTGAAAGTTTATCCCTCGCGTTGAGGTGGTAAGTACCACTGGTAAGCTTTCAAAGTGCTTCGATTTCTTCTGTAGCAAATACTGAACAATTGATGCTTAAAGTGAACCATCTTTATTTTGAGAGAAGTTTCCGACATGGAGACTGCGATGACAATGCCTTCTTCCCAAGAATGCATTTCAAGTTTTCTTTGGTACCGATGGATTCGCATAATTTCCATAGTGTTGATTATTATCATGCCGTCTACGGACAGCCAACCAAGTTCCATTTCCCGAGACTACGGGGTTGGAGCAAATATGACTCTGTTGTGTTTGTTTCCAAACCACTTGGACCTCATTACTTATTGGATAAGGCATCAAGACAACACAATAACTGACGTAGCAGTTTTGAGTCCACAACGTGGCGAAGCTCAACACATAGATGATAAGAGGATTTCATATGCGTATTGGAAGCATTATTCAGAAGATATGAGTTCTTTTGAGCTTCAAATCGTCAACACAACCAGAGCTGACTGTGGGACTTATACGTGTCAAGGACTTCAGTATAATGGCTCAGCAGCGGAAGTTCAGATACTACAACAGTATGATGTCCAAATAATTGGCTGTTATTGCTTGTTACCAGCTGATACAAACTACAGACGAATGTATGCGAACATCTCATGTGTACTTGACGGCTGGCAAAGACCCACCGGAGAAGGAGAAGTGGTTGTTCGTGTTGACGGCAAAAACACGACAGGATACATAGACAATGAGAGGCTTCTGTTTCAGATAGACATGTCACAGACAAATGGGGAAACTGATGTAGAATTCCAAGCATCAAATAGTAAGTCATTTATTCGGTGTCATACTCGCCAAAACACTGCACCCTTTACCAGTGTGAAGCCTCCTCAACACTCAACGCCAACCAAGCATCAACATGACGCAACGGATAATGCGGTAACGGCACACCCATATAAGGCAGTGGTTACAGGAGCGGAATCTCCAATCGCATCACCTACCGTGTCTACTTCGATTGGAAGTACAAATGAGGTATCATCAACTTCAAGAGTCGACAGTGTATCAGATACACCCGAATTGATTTTAACACCAAAGTTCTTGATATCTAGTACGACCACTGCACAACTATCTATGAAGAGGACTGATTCAGAGCGGCCAGTGGAGTCATCTGCGTCATTGGTTCCAACGATGGAACGCTCAAGGTCAATTTTTAGCACAGTTTCTTCAGTCACTGATCAATCAGGAACACTCCCTGCTACAATTAAGATGCCTGTGCCAATAATGAAAACAACAGAATCTTTTGGTGAATCCCCCTCTGCAGTTACCTGGACATTAACTACGACTGGCGCTAATGATGTCACCACGCAACGAGATGTTAGCACGATGTCTTCATTCACTCATCAATCAGAAACATCCTATGCAACAAACAGTGGGACAACCCCAAAAGTTACTTCAGTGGTTGCAGAGAATTCCTCTACCGAACAAAGTGTATCAAACACTCAGGACCAATTCTCCGGCATTACGGCAGCATCGACCTCCTCCGTGGCAACTAGCACGACATCAGCAAGTACTCTCGGAGAAGAAACAGAAACGAGCCAATCACTAGCGACAATTACTCAAAAAAGAAATTCCATCCAACATGTCTTGTCCGGCAGTACTTCCACCATTTCAACAGGGAAAACAGATGATTCAAAATGGTGTCCTCTCTATGTCTCAATCTCAGTATGCGTAGACCTGGGCCTACTGGTCTTTGCTGTAGCGATTTGCACCGTGGCTCGTCGACGCTCTCGAGAGCCATATAATTATGTGCGACATCGTCATCGCTACAGACGAGGTCTAAGTGCCTCAAGCAGCGATCATGATAGCAGCCACATCTCTAAGCTACAATCATGCACCAGTGTTCTGGTGCATGAGTCACGTAAGAAGTCAGTCCCCGATGGTATTCTCTCTAGTTATGAGGAACCTTCCCTATATGGCGATTCAGCCGATTATTCCTACGTTGATCCTATCAATGAAACTGGGATTAGAGAAAATACCGCTCGCTCCAGTGACCTTGTTCGCTCAACTTTTATAGGTAAAACTGGGCAGGTAAAGATCCGATCGTGTGAGTCCCATGCGATGACCACAGTGCAAATTCCGCCGTTGGCGGAAGATCGTCAAACGCCACTTTCTTTTGACTACAACAGAGAGGATAATTCGGAAAGTGCAATCTATGAATCTATTCCCCCCGTTTCTAATAGTATTTCCACATCAATTTATTCGTCGGTAGTTTGAACTTTTGTGAAAGTGTTATTCCATTTACGCCACTTTTTTTTTTTTTACTACAACAGAGAGGATAATTCGGAAAGTGCAATCTATGAATCTATTCCCCCCGTTTCTAATAGTATTTCCACATCAATTTATTCGTTGGTAGTTTGAACTTTTGTGAAAGTGTTATTCCATTTACGCCACTTTTTTTTTTTTTTTTACTACAACAGAGAGGATAATTCGGAAAGTGCAATCTATGAATCTATTCCCCACATTTCTAATAGTATTTCCACATCAATTTATTCGTCGGTAGTTTGAACTTTTGTGAAAGGGTTATTCCATTTCGAGGTTTCAAGAGGAGACTAAAAGACTCTGTAATCACGTTCATGTCAAGGTACTTACCTTTGGGAATCGGTTAAGTAAAACAACGCCTTGTCATATTGAATTATTAGGCATCACATATTTATTCCCTGATGGGTTTAATTTGTTGCATTAATATTTTTGACATATAGAACGTAATGGTACCAAAATACGATGATGATGAAGGAGAAAATAGATTTAATATAAAAAGTCTGAAACTGTAAACGCGATCATCGGATGCAAAGTCATGCAATATCTATAAACAGGAGCATTTCATCTTTATTAGAAAAAAAAAGCGCGATTCTTGCCAAATCACTTCAGAAATTTAATTTGATATGATCAGTTCTTCAGTATAAATTCTTTCTAGTTTTCCTAATGTTTTGCTAAAGATGTCTGACATTATATCATTAAGGAAAAAATTATGTCATCTATTACCAATTTGTGATGAAATCAGTTCTTGACGATCCGTTCTCCGTATAATGTAAAGGAGTAGTTTATTCCTGTTTTGTCCATGTAACTAGATTTTACCATCTCTATTCTTATCTGTATATCTTTTCTTTCTCCTCTCTTTTTTTGTTCACGTGCTCATCATCCAAGCCTCGTCCGTTTGTTTTGATAATGTGTTTCAGCTAATATTAGATATAATTTCTACTGCTTCTTCGTTTTTTGTTGGCAATGCCTGTGTAATTTCATACATTTTTATTTTTTTTTAATCGAACGCTTTGACGTTTGTGTAATGCAAGTGAGCCTAACATATTATTTACGTGTAAAATTAATCCAAAATTATTTTAATGGTTTGTCAAGTGTGAATTACATGTAATACTATGTGTAGCGTATGATGGTAATATATGGGTATTGTATCTAGTTCGAAGATTATGCTGATGTTCTTAAGAATATGTTGCCGTACAGATTAACTTAAGCCTGATGGTAACTATATTATCCAAAAAAAAAAATACTTTGTCCATTTATATCACTGTCAATATTGTCACCTCGATTGCCGTTATTTTCAAATGCTCCGTCTCACAGAATATACGCACATATGCATGCAAAGATTGTCTTTTTTATAGTCAGAAATTGGCGGATACTGGCAAGTTTGTGGACAGCAAATGATCTGCACGCGTTGTTCACATGAGTATTTTGGTCAAATATTGGTCAAATATGATACCTTGTTGATTTTGATTGGATGTATGGGACATTGTACATATATATATATATATATATATATATATATATATATATATATACAAATGTCGTCTAAAGAAGTTACACTTATCGGGCTTAAAATCCTGTGCCTGCTTATGAAATGTGATTATTCTCTTTAACTTTCATTCTGCTTCAAACCATTTTGTACAGACCAACGCTTTATAATTACCGTTGAGAACCCTTCAGCATTTCTATACAAATACTCATATATGAGTATATGGGTTTTCCTTTCGAGATAATGCCCTTTGAAATACCCTGTGCATGTCAGGCCTGGTGAATACATCAAGCCTCTAACGATAATATTGATGTCATTGTTCAACAAGTTTATGTCTATATCATTATGTTACTGTGTATGCAGCTCTAAGGATGCGGACTGTCAATGAGCATTTCTATACAATACTAATATACTGTGTCATACATACCCAGAGTAGCTTGAGTAATATTAGCACTGCTCTCCCACAGTGCCCTGCTATTCTTATGACGTCAGCACAAATCATTTCAGATGTAATGGTAAAGCTGTTGTGTTTGATACATTGGACGACAATTGTGTAATCTTATGGTTAACACGTTGTTGAACATTTATGTGAACAAGAAAGTACAGGAATTGCCCGAACAAAGCATATTTCTTGGTTTAATAGTCCAACAGAGCATCAGTATTTGAAACCAGTGTGTAAGTAGATCTGATGACGAAACCCAAGAGTGACACACAAACCATGCATTGCAAACAAAATATCACTCATGCACTTTTTGACTGTCATTCACTTGAATTGCGTGTTACAAGTCTGTTGTTTTCTGACTCGTCTCTAAGAGCGTTGGACAATCGTATCTTGAGAACTGAAACTATTGCTGAACAATACAAAATGTGCTCGTTCAAAACTTTAAAAAGAAAACCAGTCTTTAGACATGATTTCCATCCAAGCTGTCTTATCTACTTATATTCGATTGTTTCGCTTCAATACTCAATGCGCAGAAAGATAAGTAAGGCTCTGATCTATTCAGGACTGTGATGACCGATCCCAAAGTCAATCAGCGAGACAAAGGGAGAAAGTCCCCTGCCTGCATCGGTTGGGAACCTTAGGCAAACTACTTTATCATCATTGCCCTGCCCGTCGGAGGGATTTTAAAAGCACGCGTTATTCTCTTAAAAGCACGCGTTGTTCTCTTACAAGCGTTCATTTCTTGCTCAGAAAAACAAAACAAAACAAGTATATTCAATTACATAATTACCTCCGCCAAGGGAGGAGGTTAAGTTTTCGTTACCGTTGGTTTGTGTGTTCGTTTGTTCGTTCGTTTGTTTGTTTGTCCGTGTGCAAAATAACTCAAAAAGTAGTCAACGGATTTGGATGAAACTTGCAGGAAAGGTTTGGAATGATACAAGTAACAGATGATTAAATTTTGGTAGTGATCCGAAAATTTTTGGCAATTTATGAAAGATTTTTGATATTTTAGCAGGTAGGATCAATGAACTTGGGAGTTCAGGCTGCGCGTATTTAAGGTTTGCATGCGCGCACTAAAGTGCGTGCTCTAGTATACAAATAATGACTGCTATGAGAGGCACAGTGAAAATCATGGGCCCAAGGTGATGTGAGAACGGTAACTATGCCCGAAGCGAAGCTGAGGGCATGGTTATGGTTTTCACATCACCGAGGGCCTACATAATTTTAACTGTGCCCCGAATATCAAGCAGTTATTATTTGTTTTATATACCGAAAATATAGATTCTAGTGTCTTTTATAGCACTCGTAATCAATGCTGATCGACAGCGCGGCGGTCGTATCATTGGTGCGTACATATCATATGAGTAATCATCTCTATGTGTACAGTGTGTACGGGGGTTGCGACAGTCTCCAAACCAATTTACAGGGCACAGTGACCGCTAGTCTCTTTTACAGCACGCTGATCGAATGCGCGGCGGTCGTATCATTGGTGCGTACATATGAGCGGTCTATGTGTACGGGGTCGCGACTGTCTCCTAACCGTGGTCCTATCTACAGGGCACAGTTGAGTTACTGTGCCCCGGTGCCGGGCACAGTAAATCAAAAATGGGGCACAGCTATTTTCATGACTCCGCTTTTAACCAAGCAGATGAGAGGAGTCTATATATGAGGTATATAATTTGTGCTATCGGTAGGGCGAGGCGCGCCGTGCAGCTGAGGGTTTATGACGTAACAAAGGCTTCTTGGGAAATCGGGCGACTTTCAGCTCAATTACGTATGGGTGGAAATCACTGATATCTCTGTGGAAGAACAAGATCAGTGGTGGAAATGAGCTGCATGCTTGGCGGAGGTCTACGTTCTCACAGTGCTTCTCTAGTTTATAATCAATTCAGTTTTATCAACTTCGTTTTGCTAACAGCAGTGGAGCTCACTACGATAAACTGGTACCACACTTCAATGTTGAAAATGTTTCGTGGATTGGCACGTAACACCGATATCACGGTTAAGAAATATTATATTATGCAAGTATTTAGTGAAGTATAGTTTTCCCTGTTCCCTACGTGTTGTAGATAAGTAGTGTATATACCTTCAATATCATCATTACACAATTAACGTCACAATGTCAAAACAAATCATTGCGTCTCTATGTCTCCATCCCCTCTCTCTCCCTATAAAGATACTTCTCTCGCTCAATCTACAAGTTTGCTCTTCTTCACCTTCTCCACACTTGTTCTCCCATTGTACCCATTACTTGGATCCCTTGCAATATTTGGAAAACAACTGATCTGCGTCATTTTCAATCGTAGAACCTTACTTTCACAAATAGTTATTAGGCATGTGTTTATGGTAGTAACGTTTGATGTGTTGATATGTAAACAATATTGCAAGGTCATAATATGATTTTGATACTAAACTGAAAGTTGGTCGTCTTCGTGTCGTGAATATGGGTGTACATGTATTTGAAGAGCTTTCAACAAAAAGGTACTAAATCCATTGAAAAATGAGGGATTTAGCACCATTTAGAATGAAGCTCTTTATTGTACAATAGTTATAGTGACACCATAAAATTAATGGTAATAACAGTTTGTGGTCAAAAGTGACTTGCTTGTATCACGTGAGTCATATCCACATTGTACAGACTACGATGATATGAAGGTTATCGTATCTTACTTGTTAAAAGATCAATCATTTGTTACTTCTTGTAACTTATAACAAAGATAGGAAGTTGCAGGAAACTATATAATTATAACAAGAATTCATCATTGCCATAATCTGGTTATCATCAATATACCACGATTTGGTAGGGGAAGGCTGATATGAACGCTTTGCAAATTTTTGGTATTGGTGCCGTGCTTGCAGGAAAAACTTTTTTTTTTTTTATTAAAAGGATTCACTATTGTCTTTTGCTTTTGCCGTAAGGCTGTTTGTCTCCATGTCAGTTTGTGTGTGTGTGTGTGTGTGTGTGAGTTTGTATGTTTACATAAACATTCAAAAGCGTCTTCACATATATAAATTGCGAAATAAACAAGAATAATCTGAAAGTTGATAAAATACATAATGATACATGCGGGGGCATCCCACGAGACCGACACCCACGAGTCATACGGTCCACGAGACCGACATCAATAATAGGTTCATAAGTCATACAGCCCACGAGTTTTACAGCTCAGGAGTCATACAGCCCACGAGACCGACAGTAGGCAAAGAAGGCCCACGAGACCGACAAAGGCAAAAAAGGCTCACGAGACCGACACTAAGCAAAGAAAGCCCACGAGACCGACAGTAGGCAAAGAAGGCCCACGAGAACGACAGGATAAACAGCGCCATCTACATGTCAATTATCTGTAAAGGGTGTTCCATGAACGGAAAAATAACATACTGGCGGGTGCAATTTCGTCACGCTATCAAGTGAAAGATGGTAACCATCTACATATGAACGACATCAAATATTTATTTCTACATACTTTCTAGGGGGGCAGGTTTGTCAGGGAGCGACATTGTTATCAATTAGAAAAATAGAATTGTATTCTTCATGCCCCCTCCCCCCAAATTGTTTAATACGAGTGAAAATAATGCAAATCGCATTAGAAATTGCCTTCTAAACTTTCCACTTGTTCATTCGTTAGTTCTATAAGAGAGTTACAGTAAGTCTTAAATAAAAGAATACATGCAAAACAGGCAAAATGATTCATTGATTTTGTATATATTATATAGGACCTATATGAGACATTGTCATTTTTAATCATTTACTACCATTATACTACCATATATATATGATTTTTTTTCCTTGATAATCTGATTCGTCAAGCCAATGCAGATTGACATCATAGTACAACAGTATCTCATAAGATCCCAAAATCCGTGAAGAAGCTAAAACTACTTATTTCTCATTTATTCAATGTATTGTATTTGCATAAAAACAAATTGTATATGCTTTATTTCCTTCCTGATTCGTTGACTTGTATTAAATTCTTGTCTGCACCCCCACCTTCTCATCATGTAATTTAAGTGATGTTAATTTGCCAGTTCTGTGACAAGTTTTCCACAAGCAACCGCCTGCAAGAATAAAAACGTAATGACTTTGGTAGCCACTTTTTTTATGGAGATTAGATGGAATTGCACCAAGAATTTTTCTTACAAGCCGTTTTTTCTCTATTCACCCTGTAAGCATACTCGAATCATGCCGATTTTCACTCTATAAAATGTCTCCCGATGATCCCACTAGAATATAATAACAATCACCGAAGGCAGATCTCTCTCTCTCTCTCTCTCTCTCTCTTTGGGGGAGTAGGAATATATAAAAGAGGTCAAAGGGTTAACATGCAAACGAGGGTGTCTTGGCATCTTTAAGTTAATGTGGAAAGATCTGTTGCACTCTTTTACTAAATTGTGTTCATTTTTTTTTTCACAAACACACACCCACGCAAACACAATTAAAGATCCTGATCATTTCAGGGGGTGGGGGGGGGGGCAGCTGAAGGGGTAACACCCTGTCAACTCTTCTTTTCCATCTCTCATATTTTCCTTATGCCATTATCAGGACACCCTATACAATTTTTGGATTGGTCTATAGGTGGCGCTGTTCATCCTGTCGGTCTCGTGAACCTCTTATGTGTAATGTCGGTCTCATGGGCTTTGTTTGCTTAGTGTCGGTCTCATGAGCCTTTTGTGCGTAGTGTCGGTCTCGTGAGCCGTATAACTCCTGGGCTTATTTTACTTGATGTCGAACACGTGGGCTTTATTTAATCAGTGTCGAACTCGTGGGCTGTATGACTGGTGGGCTGTATGACTCGTGGGGGTCGGTCTCGTGACGTGCACCCGATACGTACAACTCTATTATATATAAATAAATAAATATATATATATATATATATATATATATATATATATATATATATATAATATGTATATCATATATAAATGTATAAATGGACATAGATAGATGATAGATATGCGTTTGTGACACTATAGTGTACTTAGACTTAGAGTATATAATATTCGGACGCGTAACTTTCACAGTTCGTTATTCCAAGGGTTCGTTGATCCGAAAACTAAATAAAGGTTCGAATTCTTAACGTTCTTCAATACGCACCCTTTGTTGTTCTTCTTCTTCTATTAAACGAACCTTCGGAATAACAAATCTTATTTCATTTTAGGATTGCATATAGAAATATCGGAATAATGTACATTACCCTACGTAGTTGTCGAAAATGAACGTGATTTTTTTTTTTTTTCAGTTCTAAACAGATATGCCAGTCACTAACAAAAAATACACAGAAAAAATACATGCATTATAACTCAACTTACCACAACACAGTCCTTATTACACCAGTGCATGAGCGATACATTTTGTTGGATCAGTACCCACCTCTGATCTCTGTAGAGATCAGCGGTACCCTCACCATTTGTTCTAGTTTCTTGCACATGAAAGTTGAGGGCAGCATATATGAATTTACCATGAACATGTGACACAGAAAAAAAAAATATTACATTCATCATGAATGAGAAACAAATTAATTGAAGTGAAAGAACATACTTTTCAAAGTGTAAGAAGCCATAAATGATAGTACAATTAAAATGTACAGTCGACCAAGAAAAAAAAAAGAAACAAACAAATCAAAAATACAACTATAAATACGAAATCAGATGCGTTCTATTAAACGCACATACCATAGATACTGCTATGCAAAGATGATAGCTAAGCAACTATTAAATGAGAAAAAAAAAACCGTGTATAGTATATTTTCGTTTTCTTTTCATGCATGTTATAAAGCTTCACAGGGTCGACTCATGTGATAAGGGTTGTATTGAGAATAACTGAATACCTTCGGCATATACTTCAAATTCATGATTACAATATTCTCGTTGTATCTGGCTCGAAACTATTCGAGATGTAATGGCGTATTCAAAATGGCTCTTTTCATCAATAGCTTTGTTTCAAGGAATGAGACGGATGATAATTGTCGCCAATAAATCACATGATCTTTGCCAGACTTTCGATTCCACGAGTGTGACAAAATTATTTTGGCTCACTTCCTCAATTTACTCCAAAGGTGTAACAGGGCGAGTACATGTTCAGAATCAATTTTGGTGTTCATTTCAGGAAGTCTTCGAGGTACATCATATTACTTAAAGTTGTCAAGGTGTGTCTCTCATTTCAGTCTATGTTGGAGGTTTAGCGAAAGACACAGCAATAGCCAACGACACTTCTCTTTGAAGATGAAGGTCACCATAACGGTCAAGCCTGTTGAACTGTCTGGCCAAAGGAAGAATCGTCAAAGAGCAGCAGTTGGTCGCAGGAACAATTGAAAAGAGGTCTGATATGACGTGATGAACTGTGATTGTGCGTTCTTGATATATTCATCCTTAATCGCTTATTCTTTGTACTGAGGTGGTGAATGCCATCGCGGTATATTTGCAAACTGCCTGGATTCCTTCTGTAACAAATTCCTGACCAATGGATGTTTGAACCATCTTTGATTTACTTACAAGTATGCGGCATGGAGACTGGGGTGACTATGCCGTCTTCTCATAAATGTGTTTCAAATATTCTCTGGGTTCGATATCTTCGCATCATTTCCATATTGATACTTATCATGTCTTGTGTGGACAGCCAACAAGTTTTCATTCCACGAGACTATGGGATTGGAGCAAATATGACTCTCCCATGCTTATTTCCAAATCATTTGGACCTACTGGCTTATTGGAAAAGACATCAAGACAACGCATCAACTTCATTAGTAGTTTTCAATACACGACTTGGCATAGCTCAAGACAAAATTAATGACCCCCGGATTTCATATGTCTATCGGAAGCATTATTCAGAAGATATGAGTTCATTTGAGCTTCGTATCGTCAATACAACCAGAGCCGACAATGGAAAGTATACTTGCAACATGCATCAGTATAATAGCTCAACGCCCGAATACCCGGTTCTTAAATCGTATGATGTCAGAATAATTGGCTGCGATTGCTCGTTGCCTGCTAATGAAAACCACGGACAAATGTCTGCAAACATTTCATGCGTACTTCACAGCCGGCAAAGACCCTCCGCAGAAAGAGAAGAGGTTGTTCACGTTGGCGGCGACAAAACGACCGGAAACATAGACGATGAGAGTCACGGGCGTCAGATAGATATACCTGATGTGAATGGAGCAGTTAGAATAAAATTCCAAATACCAGTTAACAGGTCATTAATTGTTCGGTGCAATGATGACCAAAATAACGCTTTCTTTACCAACGTGAATCCTACCCAGCACTTAGCGCACTCCAACCATCCATCTGACACAACGGTTAATGTCATAACGACACATTCCCATGAGGCAGTGGTCACAGGAACGAATTCTCCACCTTCTTCATCATCTGTACCTACTGCAGTTGAAACTACGCATGAGGTATCATTGACGTCAGTCGAGACTGTATCAACTTCAACCGAATCGACCTTGACACCCAAGATGTTGATATCTCATATGGCCACGGCACAAGTATCTACACCTCAGCTTTTGTCCCACGGTAACTCTATCCTTTCTGCAGGGAGTACAGATCATTCAAAATCGTGTACACTTTATATCTCAGTTTTAGTATGCGTAGACCTGGGTCTAATATTCATTGCTGTGGCGATTTGCGCCATGGTTCGTCGACGCAGCTGTGGAGAGCCATATTATCTGCAACATAGCCATCGCTACAGACGAGGTCAGAATTCGACAAGCAACGAACAGGAAAGCTTGCATACTTCCAATCTGCAAGCAGGCACCAGTACTCTGGTGCATGAGTCGCATAAGAAGTCAGTCACCAATGACATTGACCCCGGCGATGAGAAACGTTCCCTTAGTGACGACTCTGTCCATTATTTCTCCGTCGATCCCTGACCCTTGGATCAGAAAACATAACGTTCTCTCCAGTGACCTTGTTCTCTAGTCTTTTGCAGGTAACCCTGGGCAAGCAAAAAGTCGTTGGTACCCGATCGTTCGAGTCCCGTGCAATTACTATTGTGCTAAGTTCGCCTTGGAGGTAGACCGTCAAACGTCATTTTGCATTGCTATCAACGGAAAGGACAATTCAGAAGTACTGTAGCAACCTAGAAGACTATATCCTTCCTGTTATATTTCTACGGCAATTTATTCTGCAGTAGTTTAAATGTGTGTTGTTGTTTTTTTATAATTTTGACAGATATATTCAATTTCGAGAT
Organism: Diadema setosum; assembly: GCF_964275005.1. Classification (NCBI taxonomy): domain Eukaryota; kingdom Metazoa; phylum Echinodermata; class Echinoidea; order Diadematoida; family Diadematidae; genus Diadema; species Diadema setosum. The sequence continues at coordinate 7,756,496 of NC_092704.1, read as the reverse complement.
GGAAATCGCATAGTTTATAAGAAGAGACTGTAAGCCTCGAGGTAAACACGTACATTGTCTTCTCATGAGTGTTACCTGAGGGTGTTTAATAACACCTTAAGACCTTTTAGAGAAACGAAATGGTTTTTCAGTTATACAATGGCCCTAGAATTCGTTAGAACGACTTAAGAACAACTGGTGATTAGTTCTTGTGCCGAATTATTGAAATTCTGGTAAGTATAGCACATCAGAACTGATCACCAGTCGTTTGTAAGTCGTTCGTAACTTTACGAACAGCTTTATGAAACGGGGCCCTGCTATAAGTTTTTCCTGAATGATCTAATTTGTGTACTCCTAGATTTTATAGACAGCGTGGAGCCGTAATAATCTCATTTGAACTAAAGCTACGGTCACAAATGTTCGTACGAATGTCACTGTTCGTACGAATTCTGGAGATTCGTAGATAGGGCACAGATTTTTTCGGCTTTCTTACGAATTTCGTACGAACGCTGTTAAATTCGCAAGAACAACTTAAGACCTTTTAGAGAAACGAAATGGTTTTTCAGTTATACAATGGCCCTAGAATTCGTAAGTTTTTCGTAAGAATGTCTTGAGTTATTCTTTTGTCAGACTTACAACCGCCTTACGATTTTTTTTTTTCGTTAGATAGTCGTACGTGCAACTTAAGACACTCTCAAGTCATTTGTAAGAAAGTCTTAATCTTCAAGATCGCAGTAGTGCAAACGAGACTACAACTGCAGCTGCATCTGCAGCTGTATTTTTCCCCTTCACCCCTTTCCCTTTGATTGCCTTCCCTTTTGGTCCCATACAGAGATGCTTTCTCGTCGAACACCTAGAACAGAGTGAAGATTTGAACTTGGCGCGTTTGGGTTTATACCCCCTAAAACTCAACAAACAACTCAACAAATTGTGTATCTACGCCTTATACGAGTCCCTCACGACCACCTTACAAACTCGAAGAGTTGTTCGTAAGAACGCCGTACGAATCTCCGTTCGTAAGGCATTCTTACGAAAGACGTAAGAGCCCTCTATGAACGACTTTAAGGCCCCCTCACACCTGAGCGAATTGCCTGAAATATGACTTGCGATGGCTGGCGAAAGGCATTTTTGGAAAATCGTTTTCAATGGTAATTGATAGTAAGTCATATTTACCCTTCGTGTATGGGTTCGTACACCTTCTTAACTAACATTTGCGATTATTCAAATTCGCACGGGATTTTTGAACATGTTTAAAATTTCCCGACGAATTGAAAAATCGTCTGTCATTTCCATCTCTTATTTAGTCTGTGGTAATCGTTCGTCTATCGTTCGTGTGCCATTGTCACGCATAGTCCCTCATCGCACTTTTGCCAAGGTGGACCGATCTCGAAAGAACCCTAAACCGCAAAACGATGACTAAATATGACTTGCGTATAGAAACGAAGATACTATGACAAACGTATTTTCGCTTGCCATCTTCTATGCGAATGGAAACCAAGATTGACTTTTACTAAATTTGAATAGCGATGCATACACGAAGGCAAGTCTAAGAGATACTATGACAAACTATGGATTGCGAAGTGATATGAATACGAGCGAATGACCTGACGAAAAAAAAAAAAAAATTGGCGAATGCTGAGCTGCTCTCTGTGAAGAGCCACTCACCACGCTTCCCATGTATAAACATTCTACCCGAAAGTTTCAAAGTTTCTTCAGAAAAATGGAAGATGCAGCCCGCCTCAGAGTCCAGAATTTACTGGTAAATGGTTGAGAACGAAGTTATACATCAGCAGCTGAACCTACACCAGTTCATCAGAGGCCGCTTCAGATGCAGACGACGCTTCAGACGACGTCGTATCTGGAGAAGGACGTGGCTGAACCCTGCCAGAAGAAGGGTTTTGGAATCTACGACCAGCTGTTGGTTGAGCTCCGAAGAGAAGACCCTACGACTTTCAAGATTTCAAGAAATTTCTCTACATGCCCCCTGAACTCAGAGGGTCAGAGGAAGAATCAGGAGGAAGTACACCTGATACAGGGAGCCGCTGGAAGAAGGTCTCAAGTTGGTAGCTACTCTGCGTCATCTTGTGTTTGGCACCAAGTACTCCGACATGCAGTATGGGTGGAGGGTGCCTGAAAACACCCTATCTGTAGTGGTCAGGGAAGTGTATCAGGCCATAAATTATGTGACGAGTATGCAGATGAAGTCATGACAGCCCCTTCAACCCTTGATGGATGGAGACAACTTGCTGGTGGATTCTACAAGCGGTGGAATTTTCCCCACTATGTGGTAGCTATTGATGGCAAGCATGTGGCCATCAGAAAGCCGCTCTGTCTGGCTCGCTATACTACAACTACAAGGGCTTTTTTTGGTTTTGTTTTGTTTTGTTTTTTTTTTAAGTATAATCCGGTTGGCTATAGTGGACAGTGACTACAAATTTGTCTGGTGCGATGTTGGTGGTAGGTATGATACAATAGGGGAAAGGGGGTAGGTCGAGTCAACTTAGGGGTACGTCAGATTTGTTATCACCTCACCTCCATTGTTATTGTTTCAATATTTATTTTTGCTAAAATGATAGCAATTGGGGCAATTCATCTCAGTTTTTGCTTGATACCCTTTTTCTTCTTCAAAAACGTGCTTTAAGAATAATTAATAATGTTGGATATTTATTTCACACAAATGATCTTTTGTGTAGAAGCAAAAATCTGAAATTGATTGATTTGTTTCAATATTGGTATTTTTGCGTATAAATTTTCAATTGATGTGCTTCCTGACATTTTTGCACATTATGTTCATAAGAAATTATAACTCTCTTCATATGTACCCAACTCGTCATCGTGATGACTATCACCTTCCACGTACTCGCACAATTTTTGCGAAAAAAAAAACATTAATGTTTACAGTGCTAAATACTGTAATCTTCCGACTGTGGTTGTGAGCTTTCCGAGGTTGTGGATTTCTTCCCGGTTGATGCAGTCTTTAGTGCGTTTCCTCTGCCTTTGCCTCTTCCTTTCATTTTGCGTGGATGATATCTCTGGCCGCACTGAAATCTGGACGGAACTGGTCGCTTTTATACTCACCGAGGAGCGCACACGCACGTACGAGAACGCCTGATCTATTCTTTCGTCTTCGTTTCCAATCGCACGCCATATCAAACCATTGCTCATTGTTCGTTCGTCTTATCGGGTCATATCAACCCTTCGCTCGCCTTCGGCCGCAATTTACTCAAAGAAGTGAACCGAAAAATCTTATCCTTCGCATGTCATATTTGTCCTTCGCTTACCGTTCGTTAATCATGACTTTAGTTTATAATCGGATGATTTCAAGGCAATTTTATTTGAAATCGTTGAATTCGCGCGCATTTCGTGCGTTTTTCCCATTCGTCCCCCTTCGTAACCCTACATTCGCTCAGGTGTGAGGGGGCTTTAAGGCGTACTTACAATCATCGTAAGAATCAAAGGCTTCTAGAATTGTCTCTCGATCCTAAAAAATTCTTGTGTAGTTCTAACGATGTTCATACGACGTTTGTACGGCCGCCATACGAAGAGAGGATTTCGTACGAAGTTCAAAAAAAAAAAAAAAATCTTGGACAAGATCATCAATCAGGCTACGAACTTACGGACGGTCTACGAACGGTCTACGAACGCTGGTTTCGTATGGCCTTCTTGAGAAGATCTTACGAAATTGTCTAAAGATCGTTCGTACGGCGTTCGTAGCAGTTCGTAAAGGCATTTGTGACCGAGCCTTAAAATGCATGGGGAAGAACATTCAAAAATCTGAAACTGTCAACGCATAAGGCACTCAATATCTAGTATACACTTCTGTTAAAAAAGGCAAGATTCGTGCTAAACTACTTCTAGAGGATTTTACAAAATTTAATCAGGTGTAGGCATGTTTGATGTCTATTTCTTTCTCGTATAATTTTTCATGTTAACGTGCTTTCGCATAGGATCATATTGGTGTACAATATAAAATATCGTGTATATGCGTTTCAGCTTCAGATATGATGTGTGATATTTGGTAGTTTTGTTTTTCATTTTTCTGCATATTGTATCACCAAAATGATTGTCATATTTTGTTGTTATGTGTGAATTATGTATAAAATCTATATCATGTATATCCTATATACGATGATGAATGATGATGGCGAGTGCATGAATTTCGAAGATTATGCAGACATTCTAAAATAAGAAAGTGTAGCTGTACAACACACTTTCAGCTCTTTTGCGACTTTGAAATCACTGTGATTATTAGAATTGTCATTATGAATGCGATTGCTGTAATTTATAAATGTTTCATCTCACAGAATAATGTATAGTTTTACGTAGACATTTTTGTCACATTTGACGCAAATACACAAATTATTATTCACACAAAGAAAAACAATATTAAGTAGTGGTTGTTTGGCTTGTTAGCATTTGCGGTAGGACTAAATAACTCTGAATCTCTGAAGATACGATTTTCCGCCAATCAGATATTGTAATGTTTATTCTTAAACAACAACAACAACAACAACAACAACAACAACAACAACAACAACAACAACAATGCCCAGATAAGGATATCACCACCGCGGCTGGTTGTGGTTGAATATTTTTAATTCAGTATCAAATCTTTGTATGTGTAAAGATTTCCTTTACGAGAACGTCAGACCCGATAAATGACATTCACATTTCTATTCTAATTAAAATAGTATATTGTTTAACAAGTTTATGAGGAGCCACACACGTGTACAGATTGTATGTCTAAAAAATGTTAAAGCATGCGGTCTGTCAATGGGCATTTGATATCAAAGTCTTATTAACCCAATCTTCAATCTGCAATTTATATTACATTGGCACAAAGTCATTTAGATATAACAACCTGTTAATGACAAAATAGTGCTCATACATGTATAGCACAACACATGTCCCTATAATTATGCACGCAAGAAATAATACTTCTTTAATAAGATATAAAACTGCAATTAAGATGATGCCGAGTTTCATGTAAGTTTACACTGCAAAAAGTGTAAACAGTTGCTTTGCCATGATGTTGGCATTGTAAGAGCAACATGCATCTTTTCACAGTGTAATGTCATGTTTGACACCTTGTTATTAAAGCACTCTAAGTAAACAAAGAAGTGATGGCAATTTAGTACAGAAACTAATTTATCATCTCGTTCAGTAGAATGTCAGATTATAAAACCAGTGTTTGTAAGTAAATAATGATAAAATCCAACAGAGTAATAGACAAAGGGGATATCACGCAACCGTACCTACAAGACAAAACACACCCAAGCTGTCTCTTACTGATATTTTTTTCATTTCAGGACCGAATGAACAATATGAAAGGAATATATCTATATTAAACATTGTTACGCATTACTAAAATGACGACTGAAAACAAAAACGCTCATGAGATAGAGGACGAAAGGATGAATCTTAATTGAATTCGCGCAATATCCGCGAGGTTCCATTTGGCATTGCCATAGTCAACTGAAACACAAGTATTATCATTTATTAAAATTGAATGATAGCTTTGTGTTCTGTTTTCCGTAGGTACACAGGAATGTTTCTGAAAACTGAAGACACGTTTTCGAAATCTAGCAACACGCAACATACAATAATTATTGAGAGTCGCTGCACCGAACATGTTATTTTTTGGGTGATAGAGTACAAAATATGATTCATTAGTTTGTCATGTAAATAAACAAGCACAGATGAATTTGGGACTTTGTTTTCATTGTGATTATTATGTCTTTGTATATTATTAGTCAGTCAAAGTAATATCAAGTATAGTGAACGTACGGAACGATGTAACTCCAATGGCGTTATTGATCTCTTATTATTAGGATTGTCCTTGGAAAGCTATTTATCGTTTCCATGATTCCTTACGGCCTACACGAGACTCATCTAATGGAGGTTATGGGCGGGGATAAAGACGATGATTTTCAGCATTGAGGATGAGAACAGACAATGGCCTATTGGGAGTTTTAGGAACTTCATTAAGACAATGTTTCTATCGCAGATTGTAAAAGAGATTAAGGAACTCTCGTCACAAAGTTCTGTCGAACATTTTTTTTTTTTGTGTGTGTGGCTATGTTCTCACTGTAGCAAGTAGCCTGTGCTACGTACAAGCGAGAAGAACCCAAAGGTCGCGTTAAATTATTAGATGCGGATCTGTTGTGGCCCAGTGGATAAGACCAGAGCTATCAATCACGAAGTCCATGGTTCGGATCCCCTGGATGGTTGCAGCAGTTGTACAACCTTGGTAACGTACTTTATCCCTCATTGCCCTGTCCTTCGGATTTGACTTGAAGCCGTTGGTTTCGCTTTTAATTTCTTACAACCGTGTTTAGTACTTCCTTAGCGGACGCGTACATCGTTTCATTTTTTTTTTCATTACTCTTGTTTCGTTGAGTGGCAAATTTTTGACGGGCAAAATTCAATTCAATTCAATTCAAACTTTATTTCATTTTTCGAAAAGAACATAAACATTTCACTTTCTTTGGTAACAGAGAATAAGGTTGCATAATCAAAACAAAGTAAATTGAGAAAACCTAATTGTGGAACCCTGGGGTAACAAACACATTGTAAGGAAAATTGATTGACTGAAGTGATACAGGCGATATAACATTACGCAAAACATCGAAAAAGGAGGGACCCACTAAAAAGACAACGCTTGTAGAATGTGGGCCCCTCAGGTACAGAATGTCAATAGAAATGAATTGAAGCAAAAATTTGGAAAAAGGTTGGGAATAAAGTCAGGAAAAAAAGTCTGGAAGCCCACTAAGAAGACAGAGTAACAGACAGACAAGCATACACAGTCGAATAGACAATAAACGAGACTGGGACGACAGAACTTATAAAGGGGGACTAAAATACAAGACAGAACGAGACAAGACTAACATAACAGGAAAACGATACAACGGACAGAAATGCAAAACAGATCCAGCGATCCTCGACAGAATTATATCGAAAAAATAATTGGAAGCGTGAGAAGGATACGGAAATGTCCCGTTCTCCCCAGTAGTTTTTTTTTTTTTTTTTTTTTTTTTTTTTCTGGGAAGGACAGCTCGAGGTCGACGTCAGTCCTTTCAATGATATAGATAAAGCAACGTATTTACAATATTCACAGAAGTAATGTTATTACAGGTTTTCATAGGGGATCATTTAAACATTATTTGATAACAAATACTTTCTTTCTGATTTCCGAAAAGCGTTACGGGTGTTCACTTTTTTACATCCTGTGGAAATCCTCTTCAAATTACACTGCCCGTATATGACATGGAGTGTTTTCCAGTTTCAGATCCGATTTTTTTTTTTTTGAGGGGGGGGGGGTTATAATTCACATTGTAAGTGATTTGATTAAACATATAAGGAAGAACAAAAGTAAGCAAACAAACGAATTCATACTAGATTCACACACACACACACACACAGATACACACACAAGTCAAATTATGCATCGCTCCCAGTAATCATAATATTAAAGAAAAATACACATAAACTTTTCATTTATTTTCTTTTATCTGTCACATTCCATAATCTATTTCTTAGAAATATACACTCGTAAGTCCCTTAACATTAAAATTGTATGCCTTTTGATAACCAGAGTCAGTGAATTAAAAGCCATACTGCCCTTTATATGATACCAATCTTTTGCAATAATACTCCTTGGTCTGGGGATGATAAGATTATATCCAGAGCGGAATAGATATATTTCCTTTAAAAGCGAAACATCGTGTCAGATAAGATTGCGCCATTCCTTTCAGATCAGAAATTTATAGACTATATATTGCAGCAAGTGTTTGGTACGTCAAAAAACAAACACTATCCCGTTGAAAAAAAAAAATCAACGTATTTCGAGATTTGATACATGAGAATAAGGAATAATCTTCAACATAATCCGCCCTGCTCTGTTTTGAAGCTTTGAATCCTATCTGCTGTTTATTTTTACCAGAGTCCCATTATCTACATACTCTAACTGCGGTAAAATGAAAGACCATGTCTTGTTCATCAATCTCATGTAAATGTGATAAAATTTTCTCTCGGTTGAAAACTTTCCAAATACCCCACCTCAAGCGCACATCAGAACGTTGAATTTCAACAATGTTCTTTTAAAGATGCAAACGCTTCTTCGTGGGAAGGCAAGACGGAAGACTCTCCTCAGTTCTGCCAACCCCACCCCACCCCTTCGGTTAACCTCGCAAGACTTTGTACGGTGTGAATAAGCTCACTAATCAAGAATAGTCTACGCAAATTGCGCCATCTTTCGATGGCCAACTACAGAAAAAAAAAATGGCCAATGCGTCGTAAGCTCTTCAAGTTATCAATCAAGAGGTTACACTGAGGTACCGGGGATTTAGCCATTCACACTCTCCCTGAATATTCATTTCTTTAACTATGTATACTGGAGCCTGAAACGTTCAAATTTAAAACACAGCTTTCTCAGACATTTTTGATAGCTATCTTAGATGTGAAATATGATATGAATTATAAATTATTATGTGATAAAATGTTTATCTGTGCAACTTGGCACCATTCCGCACCTAGGGTCACCAAGGGGCACAAGGAGTGAGTTCTCAGAAATCTTTACGAATCTTCTATCTAAAACCAAAGAAGATTTAAACTAAGTTAGTGCTAGTAGACTGGTGACTGCAGTTTTGTTCATTACAGATACAGGGGTGGGCTGAGGGCATTCCATTTTATTACGTCTTCTTGAAAACACATGGTCAACATGGTCAAACCTGTCAACAAACCTAGTGCATTATAACAAGGGTGATGACTTATGTATACTTAATACAAGAAGCACAGAATCTCCCAGTCTAAAAGAAAAAAAATTGGTCTTCAAAACTAGAAATACTTTGATTAAATGTTAATACATAAGTGAATGCCCTTTCAAAACTATTTATAGTAGACCCAAGGGTTGAGTTTTTGCATTCATTTTTTTTTAACTGCATAGTTATATTTTCTATTTTCTTTTGGCAGGTATTTTTTATTTTCTTTTGGCAGGTATTTTTTACCAGTGTCATGGAATAAGTATAATGGACACCATGCCCCCATAAAAGCCTCTCAAAGCGGCCCCAAGTTCGCAATTTTCTCAGGTATAATAGTCTGCAAGAATGCATGGAAAGTATGTCTAGCAATACTAAGGTGAGCGCGAGACCCCCAGGCCTGGTCTCCAGTTTATTCTCCATCTTTTCCAGTAGAAGTTTTCTTGCTGCATGTAATGATTGACTTCAGAGTATTTCGAAACATAATTTCATATCTTAATTTCAACCTTTTATCTCTACCGTCATTTCGTGAGATGTTACGCTGCAAAACTTTCATAAAAAAAAAAAAAAAAACGGGCGGGATAATGATTATCATCCACAAATCATGTGATGTTTGCAAATCTTGCGATTCCGAGAGAGTGAAAAGATCCTATTTGTTCACTTCCTCAATTCCTTCGAAAGACGCAACATACGCGTAGACCTCCTTGTTTAGAATCTCTTTCGGCAGTCTTATAAGGACATCTTCAAGGTACTTTCAGTTCAGACATACTCGAAGTTCCCACAGTAGTCAGAATGTTTTTCTCGTTTCAGTCAATCTTGGAAGCCAGGCGAAAGCTACACCAGTATCAAGAACACTGACTGGTTGAGATGAACGTCGCCTATAAATTATGAGCAAGCCTATACGGAGCTGTCTAGCTGAAGAATATACTAATAGTACTGCAGCAATTGGTAGCAGTAAATGTGAAAGATGAAGCATGAAAATCATATTGAAGTATAGTTGCCAATCGTCTCGATTTCTACTGTAATAAATGCCTGACCAATTGATGCTTGAACCATCTTTGATTTCCTTCGACAGAAGTTTGCGACACGGAGACTAGGGTGACAATGCCGTCTTCTCGTGAATGTATTTCAGTTTTTCTCGCTGGTCGATAGATTCGCATAATCTCCACATTGATACTCATCATGCCGTCTACAAATAGCCAACAAGTTTCCATTTTCCGAGACTACGGGGTTGGATCAAATATGACTCTGTTGTGTATGTTTCCAAACAACTATGACGGCCTTTTATTATTGGATAAGACATCAAGACAACACTGACTTGGTAATTAATATTTAGATCCATGACTTGGCAGAGTTCAATACAGATATAATGATAACAGGATTTCATATGCGTATCAGAAGAATACAAAAGATATGAGTTCTTTTGAGCTTCAAATCGTCAATGCAACCAGAGCTGACAATGGGAATTATACATGCAATAGTCTTCGGTTTAACGGCTTTACGCTTGACTACCCGGTCCTTAAACGATATGATGTCCAAATAATTGGCTGCGATTGCTCTTTACCTGCTAATGAAAGCTACTGGCAAATGACTGCAAATATTTCATGTGCACTTGATGGCTGGCAAAGACCTCCACAGAAAGAGAAGTGGTTGCTTGTGTCGGCGGCAAAAACGCGACAGGATACATAGACGATAGCAAGCTTCTGCTTCAGATGGATATGTCCGAGACAAATGGAGGAGTTGAAATAGAATTCCAAACATCGAATAATAGTCAGGGTTTTTTTTTGTGTGTGTGTGTGTAATATTGACCTAAATACTGTACCCTATACTAATGTGAAGCCTACCCAGCACTCAGCGCATTCCAACCATCTATATCCAACACAATGGATAATGTCATAACGACATACTTCAATGAGGCAGCTGTAGTAGCAGGAACGAATTCTCCACCTTATTCATTAACCGTTACCACTGCAGTTGGAACTACGAATGAGGTATCATTGACGTCAGTCGAAATTGTATCAACTTCAACCAAGTTAACCGAAACTCCAAAGATGTTGATATCTGATATAGCCACGGCACAAGTATCTACACCTCAGCTTTTGTCCCACGGTAACTCTATCCTTTCTGCAGGGAGTATAGATGATTTGAAATCGTGTGCACTTTATATCTCAGTTTTAGTATGCGTAGACCTATATAGGTCTAATATTCATTGCTGTGGCTATTTGCGGCATGGTTCGTCAACGCAGTTGTCGAGAGCCACATTATCTGCAACATCACCATCGCTACAGACGAGGTCAGAATTCCTCAGGCAAAGAACAGGATAGCATGCACGCTTCCAAGCTGCAAGCAGGCACCAGTATTCTCAGTGGTGCAGGAGTCACATAGGATGTCAGTCACCAATGACATTAGCCCCGGCGATGAGGAACCCCTTAGTGACGACTCTACGTTGATCCCTTCAGTGACCTTGGGATCAGAGAAGATACCGTTCCCGCCAGTGACTTTGTTCTCTAATCTTTTGCAGGTAACCCTGGGCAAGCAAAAAGTCATTGGTACCCGATCGTTCGAGTCCCATGCAATTACCTTTGTGCTAAACACGCCGTTGGAGGTAGACCGTCAAACGTCATGTTGCTTTGCTATCAACAGAAAGGACAATTCAGAAGTAGCAACCTATAAGACTATCCCTCCCTTGTATTTCTACGGCAACTTATTCTGTGGTAGTTTGAACATTTTTTTTTACAGATATATTCATAGTTTAGAAGAGGAGACTACAAGCCTCGAGGTAAACACGTACATGTTAAGAATGTATTTTTTTTTTGTAATATGTTTTGTAAACATCGACTTTCCATGAGTATTACCTGCCAAAAGTTGTTGTTTTTTTTTTTCATGAATGGTCTAATTTGTTGTACTCCTATTCTTGATAGACAGCGTGGAGCCGTAATAATCTGATTTAAGCTCAAAATGCATGGGGAGGAACATTCAAAAATCTGAAACTGTAAACACATAAAGCACTCAATATCTACCATTTTCACCTTTATTCAAAAAGGCATGGTTAGTGCTAAATTACTTCTGGAGGATTTTACAAAATTTAATCAGGTGTAAGCATGTTTGATGTCTCTTTCTCTGTCTGTATATTATATCATAAACATTTTAACGGGATTTTGCTTAGTAGGATTATGTACGTGCATATATGTATATATATATATATATTCATACATATATATATATATATATATGTATATATATATATATATATATATATATATATATATATATATATTGTACATACATTACATAATCATTGTTTTAGTAACTCCTGACATTTTCTTTTCAGGCGATGTTGCTCAAAAAAAAAAAAAAAAATAAGCCCAACACGTAATGTATGGCATTTTATGACAGAGATTAAATGTCATAATTACCATGGTTACTGGCAAGTAATGATGAAATCAATAATCGGAAATCTGTTTTCCATTTTTCAATGTATCGTTAATAAGTACTTCATTACTTTTCTTTCTGTCCATGAATCTAGCTCAGATATATTTCTTCTCCCTTCTATTATGCTCGTTTGTCTTCCGTTCTCTCTCCTCTCTTGTTCGTTCACTTGCTCAACCTCCAACCCCCCCCCCCCCCATTTCTCCGATTGCTCTGTTCAGGAACTTGTGTATGAATTCTTTTGATTGCGTACACTATTTTGAAATTATCGGGAAATGACACAGAAATGGTTGCATGTAATGCGGATGCAGCAAATCAACCAGCAATGGCAGCATCGAAAAAGATGACTGTTGTAGGGATTGTCTGATTTTCTTCAAACTTTCACCGATGTGCTCATGTGCTCTACTGATAATGCTGCACTCATTCAATCCACATGTATACTTGATTTCATTACCCTTTCAGTTATGCCACTCTCGGATAAAAATGGGTTCCAGCTTCAGATATGATGTATGGTATTTGGTAGTTTTGTTTTTCATTTTAGGTGCATATTATTGGCCAAACCAGTGCAATTTCATAATAATTTTGAAATGTTAGAGTGTAACGTTTCATTGTCTTTGTTATACATAGAGGCAAGTAAATCTAAATGATAGGCCCTGCGTGTGTGCAAAGTTACACCAAAATGATTGTCATATTTTGTTGTTATGTGTGAATTATGTGTAAAATATATGATGATTATACATAGCATATGATGTAATGATGACGATTGTATCAAGTTGAAAAATTACGCAGACATTCTAAAATAAGAAAGTGTAGCTGTACAATATTAACCTCAGCCTGACGCAACCTATATTAGGAAATCGGTATTTTGCGACTTTGATATCACTGTGATCATCATAATTGTGTCATCTCACAGAATAATGTATATTTTTAGGCATTTTTATCACATTTGACGCTGACACACAAATTATTATTCACACAAAGCAAAACAATATCAAGTAATGGTTTTTTTTTTTTTTAGCATTTGCGGTAGGATAAAATAACTCTATAGTTGAGTGTTCTTGATTTAGAATCAAATTTTTGTTTGAGTAAAGATTTTCTTAGGAATGTAAGGGACGACTAAATTAGTGAACTTCAGGCCCGGTAAATGAGCTTCTATTGCTATTCTGATCATTATTGTTTAACAAGTTTATTACACGCGTATTGTCTACGCAATGTTAAAGGATGCGGTCTGCCATGGGCATTCGGTATCAAGGTCTAATTTTCCCAGGGTAGCCTAGCTTCAGTGTTAGCGTTGACTTAAAGCCGTTGGTTTCGCTGTTTATTTCTTACAACCGTGTTTATTACTTCGCGGTAAATCAGTTCAATTCTTTTCTTTTTTTCCATTTCACTTCGTTCATTGAGTGGCAAATTTTTCGTAGCCAAATGCCAAAATTATTTTTTTTTTCTGGGAAGGACAGCCCCCCTTCCCAATACAGCTTAATGTTTTATTGTTTTACTATGTCTGCACTTTTGGTATATCTGTGTCTGCTATCTGTCCGTAAGGTAGGTAAGTATAGGTATTTATTTCCGTCAAAATAAAAACAATCGTGCAAATACAAGAATAAATTATAATACTTTCACATAATCATGATCGATACGGCTGGATAGGCTCACTCAGCAAATAACCATCATGACACCGCTGTTTTACAGGATGATCCACTTTGCATTGTAAGTAAATCAATTTGATACATAATAAGTTATATACGGAAGAACAAAACTAAGCAAACGAAATTATAGTAGATTCACACACACACACACATACACACACACAGGTCACACTATGCACTCTGATCACTCTGACAAATCATATACTAGAAAAATACACCTAGATTTTCCATTTATTTCCTTTGTTTATCTGTCACATTCCATAATCTATTTGATAGAAAAATACAGTCTTTCGTAAGTCCCTTAACATTAAAAGTAGATTATTTTGGTAACCAGAGGAAGTGAATTAAAAACCCTACTGCCCCCATATGACAACATTCTTTTGCAATGTTTACTCTGGTGATACTTAGAAGATTATCATTCAGAGTGAAACAGATAAATATTTCTTTAAAAGTGAAACATTGTCTCAGATAAGATGGCGCCAATATTGAAACAGATGTTGGTTACGTCAAAAACAATTGAATCCCACTGAAGAATGCAACGTATTTTGTAATTTGATACATGAGAGAGAACAAGGAATAATCTTGAAAATAATTTTCTCTGCTCTGTTCTGAAGTTTTTGAATCCCATCTGTTGTTTATTTTTTTACCAGAGTCGCATTACCTACATAATCTTACTGCGGTAAATTGAAAGACTTATACATCAATCTCAGGTAAATGCGATCAAAGTGAATCATATACATGTATTTCTCTTGCTTGAAAACTTTCCACATATCCTACCACAAGCGCACATCAGAACGTTGAATTTCATTTACAATGTTCTTTTAAAGATGCAAACGCTTCTTTGTGTGAAAGCAGGACAGAATACTCTCCTCTGCCATCCCTCCCCCGCTGGCGGTTCAAGCCAGTTCGCAGTTCCACTTCGCGCATGAGCAGAAAAAAGTCATTCCTACCAGCAGGCGCATTGGTTTCTAAATTCGCTGAGATAAGCGTTTGTGAGGGAATGATTATTCATGGATCCTTATAAATGGTGCTTGCCAGTACATCCACCTGACAGAAAAATTGGTATTTGGCAATATCAATAGAAAGAGATTGTTAATACATTCAGTGCAAAATAATGAGATGGATGTATTTCCAAGTGTTACACTTTACGGATCATCCTGGCCATCTGGTCTACACAAAATCATTCTTTGTTGGAACAGATTGATGAATCCCACAAACTGTTACAAGTGGTTACGTAAAGCTTATAAAATGCGCTGAAAACGAGTGCAGTGCCCCTAACCAACTGAGAAAAAACAGAAAGGTCATTCCTACCAATGTGCCCATCAGCTAACTCCGAACTGGCTTCTTTACGCACACGCTATAATCAAGAATAGTCTAGCATGCGACGTAAATCGCGCCATCTTTTGATGGGTAACTAAAAAAAAAAAAAAAAATGGCCGATGCGTCGCAAGCCCGTCCAGCTATCAATCAAAAAGTGACAGGTACCGGCGATTTTAATAGCTATTCACACTCTCCCTGAATATTCATTTATCTAACTACTGGAGCCTGAAATATTCCAATTTCAAACATTGAATAGCTTTCTCATTTTTAATTAATTTCTTAAATATGGAATACATTGATTTCTTTTTGCGACTAATTTTCTTCCTTTTTTAAGTAGGGTAATTAAGAGTGGTAGTAATAAACTATATACCATATCTTACTGGGTTTGTTTATGCCATGTATTTTTTTTTTTAATTTTTCATAAAGTTTCACGTGGCCGAAACAGCCACGTGATTTGTTACTATAAGGTAAAGCTTGAAAAGGATGTATGAATAACTTTCAATTCTTGAGATTTCCGCGTAAAACATTCTCGCTGCATGTAATTAGTAACTTCGAAGTATTTCGATATACTAGTACATTCTCATCTTTTAATTATTTCAACCTTTGATCCATAGACTCACCTCATGGGATGCACGCTGTTAAAATTTCAACAAAGCCCGGGCTGGATAATGATTATTATCTACAAACCACGTGATGTTTGCAAAACTTTCGATTCCGAGAGGGTGAAAAAAAAAATCATATTATTTTACTTCCTCAATTCACTCGAAAGGCGCAACATTAAGTTTGTACCTACTTGTTTAGAATCCCTTCATATTAGGAAGTCCTCGAGGTACCTTCACTTCATATACTCGAAACTCCCACGGTTGTCAGCGTGCGTTTATCATTTCAGTCTATCTGGGAAGACGCAGCAGTAACTCCGGACACTGATTTCTGAATAGGAATGTCAGCATATAATGGCGAAGCATACTATTCTGTCAAGCAAAAGCAACTTACTGGTGTATCATGCCATTGGTCGCATCAATTAAAAAGAGACCCCATGTTGCTTGATGTAATTGGATCATTGTGATTGTGCCTCTTTGATATTTCTCGGAACTTTTATCCTTTGCACTGAGGAGGTGAAAACTATTGGTACACTCTCAAACTACCCTTAATTCATTCATTAACTTCCTGACGAATGGATGCGTGAATCATCCTCGATTTCATTCGATACAGGTTTGCAACATGGAGACTGGGATGACTTTGTCTTCTTCTCGTAGCTGTATTTCAAATTTTCTCGAGGGTCGATTGCTTCGGATCATTCCCATATTGATACTTATCACTATCATGTCGACTGTGGCAACAGGAACGGAATCTCCACTACCGTTATCAACCATATCCCCTTCTCCTGGAACTACAAATGAGGTATCATTATCGTCAGGCGTCAATACTGACTCAACTACAACCAAGTTGCCCTCAACAACGCCCAAGTTATTGACCACTGCACAACTACCTGGAAAGACGGCAGATTCAGAGCAGCCCGTGCAGTCCACATCTGAGTCATCGACATCGACTTCAACACGGGAACCCTCGACGTCGACCAATGTTAGAACAGTCTCTTCTAGCACTGAAACCACTCCTATTCAAATAATGACAACACCAGAGTTTGTTAGTGAATCTCCCTCTGCAGTTAGCAGGATATTGACTACGATTCTCACCACTCAACAAGATGTTATCACAGATTATTCAGTCACTCGTCAGTCAGAAATAGTCCCTGCAACAAACAAAAAGACAACGCTAATGAAAACAATGACAACAACAGGGACTGTTGGTGAATCCACTGCTTCGGTTTCCACAGTTATTTCGATGGTCATAGAGGATACCACCACCCAACGAGATTTAACAAGCACTCAGGGCCAATTCTCTGGCATTACAACAGCTTCGACCACTTCTGTGGCAGAGAGCATGGCATTAGCAAGTACTCTCGGAGGAGAAACAGAAACGAGGCATCCACTGATGACAATTACTCAAACCAGAAATCCCACCAAAGATTTCTTGTCCGACAGTCCTTCCTCCCTTTCAACAGGGAAAACAGAGAATTCAAACCTTTGTTCTCTTTATGTCTCACTCTCAGTATGCGTGGACCTGGGTGTAATGGTCTTTGCTATAGCGATTTGCGCCGTGGCTCGTCAACATTATCTGCAACATCGCGATCGCTACAGACGAAGTCTAAACTCCTCCAGTAGCGATCAAGATAGCACGCACAACTTTGAGCTGCAAGCAGGGTCTAGTGGTCTGGTAGATGAGTCCCGTAAGAAGCCAGTCTCCGATGGTTATAGCTCTAGCGATGAGGAAGATACCCCTGATGTCAATTCAGCCGATTATTCCTACGATGATCCCATCAATGACTTTGGGATTAGACAGGATTTCGCTCCACCCAGTGACCTTGTTCTCTCATCTTTTATGGGTAAAACTGAGCAGGCAAAGACCATATTTTGTGATTCCCATTATACAATGACCATGATGCAAACCACGCCGTTGGAGAAAGATCGTCAAACGCCATTTTGCTTTGATTCCAACAGAGATGATAATCTGGAAGTAGCCGTCTACGAGACTATTCCTCCCGTTTGAAACAGCATTCCCACATAGATTCATTCTTCGGTAGACTAAACCTTTGGGAAAGAATCATTCCATTCCGAGATTGAAAACACACAGAATAGATGTTATGAGGAGACCAAAATCTTCAGTAAACACTTCCATGTCAAGGACATACATTTTTTAATCGGATATGTTAGATATGAAACCGATCTCCAAACCTTTCAAATTGAAAAAAAAAAAATATGAATGGTTTTGGCTGAAAAATAATCACTATGAAAGAATGAATAATTCCCATGCGAGTGTGTAGTAAAATTACAAAGAAAATGGGAAAATCCTACTGAAAGAAGAGCTAGAAATGGTTGAAATTTCAGATTTTGTCCTTCAAAACCAGAATGGTTTGGACGTCTGCATCATATCATTAACGAAATATTATATCATTATCAATCTCAGTTTTGAGCGATCTGTTCTCCTTGTTTTGTAAGTAAGTAGTTAATTCCTGTTTCGTCCATGTAACTAGATTACACCATCTCTATCGCACAACAAATGCTTCGTATCACAGAATATGCACACATGTGCGCACAAAGCATGATATCGTGAAGACAACGTTTGGTCTATATAGCATATTCCATGGGAAAGAATATCTCTTAAAATTTTTGACACTTTAAACAGATATTTTACTTTTCAGAATTAACAAAATTCACCAAAAGGAAACTACTCCAACATAAGACACTGCGAAAGCAATCTAAATTTAGGCAAGTCGGTAGTATATGGATGAGTGCTCTCCAGTATTTGTATGAATAAAATATTTGCTTTTGAGAGAATGCACTTTAAAATCTGTGAATGTCAGGCCTGCTGAACGTGTCAAGCTTTTAAATGCTCTTGATATAGATGTTCAACAAATTTATGTCTATTACACGAAGTTAATGTGTATGGAGGCTTAAAGATGCCGAAAATCAATAGGCATTATTATGCAAAACTTATGAAATAAAATGGTCGTAGTTACCAAGGGTAGCCTCTTTGATGCTAACGATGTTCTTCAAAAGGGTTCTGGCTTTTTAAAGACATCCGGAATTTGTTTATGAAGTCGGCACAAAAGCATTACAGATGTAATATACTGGTGAAGCTGTTACGTCATATACATGGTGTTGATGTCTAACACAGAGATTGGACAATATACTAGTAGTGGACCGGTAGTTTTCTCTCGTTTTATCGAAATTTATATTTCGATATTATTTGTTCGGTTAAAGTTATAACCGAACAAATCAACAATAAAAATCGATAGAGTGGATAATGTTGCGACGTGAATTATTACTTCGTGGTAATTGGCATTTCTTTATAACCATGTTCGTTATAGCAGGAGTGCAACTTACGTATTGTCTAATCTCATGGTTAACACGTAGGTGAACATTTATTTGAACAAGAAAATGAAACATTTGCGAACAGAAAACAATTTTCTTGGCTCGTCCAATAGAACCTTGGTATTTGAAACCAAAGTTTACTGAGATAATGATGAAACCCCAACGAGTGACACGCAAACAATATACCACTCAGACCGTGGCTGTTGTGCACACTTGAATTGCGTGATACTGTTTTTATTGCTAACTCGTGTCTAAGTGAGCTTGACAATAATTTCATTTTGAGAAATGAAACTATTACTTAACAACTATAAAATGTGCTTATCCGACACTTCGAAAAGAAAGCTGGTATCAAGAGACGATCTCACATCATAGCTGTCTTATCTACTTATATCCCATTGTTTCACTTAAATACTCCATGAACAGAAAGATAAGTTCATACAGCATTGATATATACTCAGGGCCATGATGACGGATAACAATGACAATTCACGAGACAAAGGAATAAAATCATTTTAGAAGTCCCATGGTAGGGAATACATTATTCTTTAGGAATAACGATTCCATAATGGCTTCCCGTTGGAATGGAATCCATTAGTATCACGCAAACTCTGAGTGAAGATTCCAAATAAAAGTACGCATACCAGATTACGCTTCTTATCTCAATCCCTTCTGAAATATGTAAGTCTAGGCCCGCACAGATTCCATCATTCCTGTTCTGAAATTATGTTGGTTTGTTACGTTTTATGATTTTGGAAATTTTCCCTTGAAATCATATAAGCCGAATTGAGGATTTCAGAAAGGCGATGGGATTGTCGACATTTCTGCATTACGTGAGGTATTGACGTTGTGCTTCTCTGGATAAAGTCAGCTACTATTATTCATGAAGTTCCCAGTTCGAGCCCCCTTCGTAATAGCGGTTGTCCACCTTTATAGGTAAACATGTATGTCTTCATTCCCCCCCCCCCCCTCCCCGGGGGGGGGGGGGGGATCTGTAAAAGCATCCACTGGCCTCCTTGCAAGCGTTCATTTCTTGATTGGAAAAAGTTTAAAAAAAATCAATTAAATAATAGTAATAGTCCGTTCAGTTTGGTTAACTACCGCTACTAACAGTAAAGAACTTGAGATCATTACGAATAAACTGATAGCAAATTTCAAATTTGAAAAGTTTCTTGTATAGTGGCATTAAACTATTGAACACCGATGTTGTGAATAAAATAAAAATCTGACATTATGCAAATATAGTAAACTTATATCGGTGGCGAGCTGCTCCCTACTTGTTGTAAATCAGTCGTTTATACATTAAATGTACATTTTACACAAGTAACGATGTCAGAACATACGTTTCTATATGTCTCTCTCCATCTCTATCTTTTCTCTTTCTTTTTATCTCCCTATTCTAACTATCTATTAACTTCTCCAAAAATGTTCTTCTCTCGCTCAATTTAGAATATTGCTCTTCTCTTCCTTCTCCACACTTTTTCTAATAGTGTATCCATTACTCGGAGTCTATTATGTTTTGAAATTAATTGATCTGTGTCTATTCAGATCGTTGAAACTTAGTTTCACAAAATTACTTACAGTGTATATGAATTGTGTGCATGGTAGTTACGTTTGATGTGTTAGATGTAAACAATGTCGCATTTTCGTGTGATTTTTGTCTCTTAAAAATGAAAGTGGGTCGCCCTTCGTGTCGTGACTCTGGATATTGTGTACAATAGATAAACTAACAGTGTGTAAATGGTAACAGTTGTATGTGGTTAAATATGACTTGCTTGTATACCTCATAAACACATCATATACAGCCTATGATGATATGAAGGCTGATGTACCTTACTTGATCCAACATCATAAATAATTATGCTCTTTCTTGTAAATTTTAAGAAATATGTAGCAAAAAAAGCTGCTGAAAACTGCTTATCCAATGAAGGCGAGCGAATGAAGTAAAGGGGAGTCAAAAGGGGCCTGAGCTTTCGATCCTAGCAGAATCTTCGTCAGAGGCAAAATGACCTCTGACGAAGATTCTGCTGGGATTGAAAGCTCAGGCCCCTTTTGACTTCCCCTTTAAGAAATATGTGAAATTGAAGGAATCTAGATAATAATAACAAGAATTCATTATTGGAGGCTGATAAGAACGTTTGGCAAATTCTCGCTTGGTGCCATGTTTTTAGGAGAGAATTTTTCATTTTTTTTTTCTGCCGGAAGAGTGTATGTCTGTATGTGTGTGTGTGTGTGTGTGTGTGTGTGTGTGTTTATGTAAACCTTCAAAATCATTTTCACATAATATAAATAGTGAAATAAACAAGAACAACAATCTGAAAGTTAATGAAATACAAAATGGTAATTATGGAACGTAATGTTACAAATCGAATAGAGTAAAACTAAAAAGTACACTTCAAGTTTGGAAATACGAATCGGAGATAAAAAAGAGGTGATCTACAAGAAATAACATTCTCGGTCATGCCTTCGAGATAATGCACATTAGGTGATTTTATTAGTTAACTTTTGACTTCATTCCAATTACAGCAACAGTATTTGTGAAGGTTAAAGTGCAGGCAAGTTGAAGGATTTGTCCAGCAATTACATCATTAACAATCTTTATATTCATCCACTTTGCGTAGAAGTCTGAAGCTTCCAGATATTATTCTCAACTTTAACATGGCGTGAAATATCGTAAAATGATAGACATATCACGTTAGATTTTTGTTTTAGAAACAGGTTTGCCAACAGTGATCAGAAATAAAGGGCTTAATCGGTGTTTTTAACCAGTACTTTTTTTTTTCAGCTCATGTTATAAAGCTTCACAGGGTCGAATCATGGTAAGGGTCTTGCTTAGAATACTTGTCAATGAATACCTTCGACATATTCTTCAAATTTACGATACAATATTCTCGCTATATCTGGCTCGAAACTATTCGAGATGTAATGGCGTATTCAAAATGCCTCTTTTCATCAATAGCTTCGTTTCAATGAATGTGACGGATGATAATTGTCGCCAATAAATCACATGATCTTTGCCGGACTTTCGATTCCATGAGCGTGACAAAATCATTTTGGCTCACTCCCTCAATTTATTCCAAAGGTGCAACAGGGCGCTTACATGTTCAGAATCAATTTTGGTTTTCTTATATCAGGAAGTCTTCGAGGTACATCATAACAGTTGTCAAGGTGTGTTTCTCATTTCAGTCTATCTTGGAGGCCTGGTGAAAGACACAGCAGTGGCTAACTACACTTATCTGTGAAGATGAATGTCGACACAATGGTCACGTCTAATGAACTGTCTGTATAGCTGAAGGGTGAATTACAGAGCAGCTGATCGCAGTGATAATTGAGAAGAAACCTGATGTGACCTAATGCACTGATTAATAATAGTGTGCGGTGCGTCCGTGATATTTTTATCCTTTATCGTTCATCGTTTGCACTGATGCTGTGAATGCAATCGGTAAAGTCGCACACTGCCTGGATTCCATCTACTGTTTTTTTTTTTTTTTTTTTTTTTAACAAGTTTCTGGCCAGTGGATGCGACATGGAGACTGGAGTGACAATGGCGTCTAATTCTCGTGGGCGCATTTCAAATTTTCTCTCTGGTCGATGGCTTCGCTTTATGGAAATATTGATACTTATCATGGCGTCTGCTTACAGCCAACAAAGTGTCATTGCTCGAGATTATGGGGTAGGAGCAAACATGACTCTCTTGTGTTTGCTTCCAAACAACTGGTACCAACTTATTCATTGGAACAGACATCAGGACAACGCATCAACTGAATTAGTACTTTTCAGTCTACACCTTGGCAAATCTCTAAACAAATTTAATGATACCCGGATTTCATACGCCTATCGCAAACATTATTCAGAAGATATGAGTTCTTTTGAGCTTCGCATCGTCAATACAACCGGAACTGACAGTGGGAGGTATACTTGCAATGTGATTCAGTATAATGGCTCAAAGCTTGAATACCCGGTTCTAAAATCGTATGATGTCCGTATAATTGGCTGCGATTGTTCGCCACCAGCTAATGAAAGCTACAGGCAAATGTCTGCAAACGTTCCATGTGCACTTGATGGCTGGCAAAGACCGATCCGAGAAAGAGAAGAGGTTGTTCACGTTGGCGGCGACAACACGACCGGAAACATAGACGATGAGAGTCGCGGGCGTCAGATAGATATGCCTGATGTGAATGGAGGAGTTAAAACAGAATTCCAAACACCAATTAATAGGTCATTAATTGTTCGGTGCAATGATGACCAAAATAACGCTTTCTTTACCAACGTGAATCCTACCCAGCACTCCAACCATCCGTCTGACACAACGGTTAATGTCATAACGACACATTCCCATGAGGCAGTGGTCACAGGAACGAATCCTCCACCTTCGTCATCAACTGCACCCACTGCAGTTGGAACTACGAATGAGGTATCATTGTCGTCAGTCGAGACTGTATCAACTTCAACCAAGTCAACCGTAACGCCCAAGATATTGATATCTCATATGGCCACGGCACAAGTATCTACACCACAGCTTTTGTCCCATGCTAACTGTATCCTTTCTGCAGGAAGTTCAAATGATTTGAAATCGTGTACACTTTATATCTCACTTTTAGTATGCGTAGACCTGGGTCTAATATCCATTGCTGTGGCGATTTGCGCCATGGTTCGTCGACGAAGCTGTCGAGAGCCATATTATCTGCAGCATAGCCATCGCTACAGACGAAGACGAAAAACCTCAAGCAAAGAACAGGATAGCATGCATGCTTCCAATATGCAAGCAGGTACCAGTACTCTGGTGCATGAGTCGCATAAGAAGTCAGTCACCAATGGCATTGGCCAAGGCGATGAGAAACGTTCCCTTAGTGACGACTCTGTCCATTATTTCTACGTCGATCCATGACCCTTGGATCAGAGAAGATAACGTTCCCTCCGGTGACCTTTTTCTCCGATCTCTGCAGGTAACCCTGGGCAGGCAAAGAGTTGTTGGTTCCCGATCGTTCGAGTGCAATGCAATTAGTATTGTGACTTAAGTATGCCGTTGGAGGTAGACCGTCAAACATCATTTTACATTGCTATCAAGAAAGGACAATTCAGTAGTAGCAACCTATAAGACTCTCCGTTTTATTTTTACGGCAATTCATTTTGTGGTAGTTTAAACACTTTTTTTGACAGATATATTAAATTTCGAGACGGAAAAAGCATAGTTTTTAAGAGGAGACTATAAGCCCCGAGGTAATCAAGTACATGTTAAGAATGTACATTTTGTAATCTGTTTCTGTAAACAATGCCTTTCCGTAAGTATTACCTGGAAGGGGGGGGATTGGGGCGTTTCATAAAGCTGTTCTTAAAGTTACGAACGACTTTTAAGAACGACTGGTGATCAGTTCTTGTGCCGAATTATTGGAATTCTGATAAGTACAGCACATGAGAACTGATCACCTGTCGTTCGTTTCCTAAATGGTCTAATTTGTTGTACTCCTTTTCTTTATAGACAGCGTAGAGCCATAAAAATCTGATTTAAGCTCAAAATGCATGGGGAAGAACATTAAAAATTCTGAAACAGTCAACGCATAAGGCACTCAATATCTAGTGCCATTTTCACTTCTATTAAAAAGGCATGGTTCGTGCTCAATTACTGTTGGACAGTGTTGGAGTATTTTACAAAATATAATCAGGTGTAAGAATGCTTGATGTCTCTTTCTTTGTATAAGGCCCAAAAAAAAAAGTGTTTGTTTGCCCTTAATTGTCAAAACCCAAGAGGGTCGGTAGGTCGGTTTTTTTTTTTTTTTTTTTTTTTTTTTTTTTTTTTTTTTTTTAAATACAGGGTACCCTTTTTTCCATGTCAATGCACTCAAAACTCCTAGGGATTCATTCAAATTTACGTCTTGCCAGGGCCCGGTACGCGAGGCAGAAACGCTCACTGACAAACACTTATATTCACGTTCATCTTTGTTAAATTTTGCAAACAGCTCCAAAAAAGTACCTTCCAGTGAGATGCTGGCAACTGAACTCCAAACAGTTTTGGTGCCATGACAGCTGGTAACGGATGCTGCAAAAGTAGCCATCTTGTGAAGGGCTGCACACTAACCCATTTTTTCTGCCGGTCCGACCAGTCTCTGTCGGACCGGTAAATGCCCCGTTTTACCATTTTTTACAGGTCCGAACAGAAAATTTACCGGTCAACAACAACAACATAAAAAAAAACCATTAAATGACTTGCAAACTTATTTTCTTGTTTTTTATGGATGTACCCCCCCCCCCTCATGTATATTTTACAGATTGATATTTTTTTTAACTTGCATTATTTATTGCACAAGAAATTTAAAGACAGGAAAAAATTAGAATGTTTGTGAATTAGTGTAAAATGATCATGAACAAAATCAGATTGTATCAAATGCGTTTGTGACTTTTTCTAAACATCAGCGCACGAACTTGCTGCGTAACCTACTCTTGGTGGTCAGTTGGATTGCGATGATTTAATGAATTATTTTAGCTGTGATATTTTCTGATGCACGCGATACAAGGGGTTCTTTATTTTTCTCCCGATAATCTCTTCGCATTAAATATGTGCATGCGTTCTTGAAAGGTACACGACATGCAGGGCCGAATTCGCAATCCTTTTTGCGCCCATTTCCACCTCAAATATTAGCGGGATTGTGACGATTTCATAAATTACTTCGGCTGTACTATTTTACGATGAACGCGCCAAAAGGGGTTGAAAACGCGTCCTTTATTTTTTCCCGATAAACTCTTCGAATTTCGTAAGTGCGTTCTTAAAAGATGTACCACACGGCCGAATTCATGATACTTTTTTGCGCCTATTTCTACCTCAAATGTCAGCGGGATTGTGACGATTTCATAAATTACTTCGGATGTAATCTTTTGTGATGCACGCACCAGCTAGAATGGTTGAAAATGCGTTCTTTATTTTTCTCCCCATTAAATCTCTTCGCATTCCGTAAATGCGTTCTTAAAAGATATACGACACGGCCAAAAATCATGATTCTTTTTGCGCCTATTGTTTCCTCAAACTTCAACGGGATTGCGATGATTTTATGAATTATTATTCGGCTGTAATCTTTATGATGCACGGGCCAAAAGGGGTTGAAAATGTGTCCTGTATTTTTCTCCCTATAATCTCTTCGCATTTCGTACATGCGTATACGACACGGCCGAATTTACGATCCTTTTAGCGCCTATTTCTACATCAAATATCAGCGGGATTGCGATATTTCGTTAATTATTTCTGCTGTAATCTTTTGTGATACATGCACCAGAAGGGTTGAAAATGCGTTCTTTATTTTTCTCCCGATAATCTCTTCGCATTTGTGCATGCGTTTTCAAAACTATACACTGCATGCAGGGCCGAATTCGAGATTCTTTTTGCGCCTATTATTGTTTACTCAAATTTCAACGGGATTGCGAAATTTTCATGAATTACTACTCGGCTGTAATCTATATGATGCAAGCGCCAAAAGGGGATGAAAATGTGTCCTTTATTTTTCTCCCGCTAATCTCTTCCCATTTCGTACATGCGTTCTTAAAAGGTATACGACACGGCCGAATTCACGTTCCTTTTTGCGCCTATTTCTACCTCAAATATCAGCGGGTTTGTGGCGATTTCATTAATTACTTTGGATGTAATCTTTTGTAATGCACGCACCAGAAGGGTAAAAATGTGTTTTTTATTTTTCTCCCGATAATCTCGTCGCATTTGTGCGTGCGTTTTGATAACAAACACGGCATGCAGGACTGAATTCAAGATCCTTTTTGCGCCTATTATTTCCTCAAATTTCAACGGGATTGCGTTGATTTCATGAATTTTTATTCGGCTGTAATCTTTTATGATGCACGTACCAAATGTGGCCTTTTTTTTTTTCTCCTCTATAATCTCTTCGCATTCCGTACATGAGCTTTTGAAAGGTGTACGACGCGGCCGGCCGAATTTATGATCCTTTTTGGGACGATTTCTACCTCAAATATGTAAGCGGGACTGCGATGATTTCATGATTTTTTTTTCCCTAGTATTTATCTCTTCACATTTTGTGCATGCGTTCTTAAAAAGTACACGGAAGGGCCGATTTCGTGATCCTTTTTGCGCCCATCTTCATTGTGAGATCATTCTAAACGAATGAAAATATTCATTTGTGAAATGACTGTGTAAAATGAAACTGAACGCAATCAGATCCATTTACTGTATCGCTGAATATCGAATATGTTTTTACTTTCCTAAAAATCGACACAAGTAAATTAGTTCTAACATGTCAACTGCCACGCTGCTGCGAAGCCGGGATCGGATCGTGAGTAAAATGACCCAGAAATGCGTGCGCTTCTAATTCTATCAATGCTTCTTGTCTGGCATGACCGCCGATCGCAAGCAAACGAAAAGCAGTTACACTGTACATGCTTTGCATGTATTGCATGGCATGGCAGTGCGTGAGCAGCGCTAATGCGCAAGCTAGCGCGAATAACTGGTCGCCAGTGTGCAGCCCTGTACTAAGTGCATAATAATACATGCATTGATTGGATTTCGTGCGCGTGCACGCATGTGAGCCAAAAAGGTAGCTACATTGTAGCATGCAATGCATGCTATAAAACGTAGCCTGTGGACCGACGCGGCCCGACTACAATTACGACGGG
This sequence comes from Diadema setosum, assembly GCF_964275005.1. Taxonomy (NCBI): domain Eukaryota; kingdom Metazoa; phylum Echinodermata; class Echinoidea; order Diadematoida; family Diadematidae; genus Diadema; species Diadema setosum. The sequence goes on along the minus strand of NC_092704.1, from coordinate 7,728,809 downwards.
TCGATGAGATGAAAAAAAAAAAACATTTTTAGACTTTTTTTTATTCTTTCTCTAGCTTAAAATGGATAATTTTGGGTTTTAAACCATTCACAAATTTGTAGAAGATGAAATTTGTGGAAAAAAATAAACTTGAAAGAGCAAAAAAAAAAAAAAAAAAAAAACGCGACCCGAAATTTCCGTGATTTTTGGTCGGTCGCGAAGGGCAAACAAACCATTTTTTTTTTTTTGGCCTAATCTATTATAAACATGTTAAAGTGCTTTTTGTATAGATGATATGCGTGTACAATATAGAATATATAGTGTACATAAATTAGTATGCGTTCTAGCTTCAGATATGATGTGTAATATTTGGTAGTTTTGTTTCTCATTTTATGTGCATATTGCATCACCAAAATGATTGTCATATTTTGTTGTTATGTGTGAATTACGTATAAAATCTATATCATGTATAGCCACGATGATAAATGATGATGAGATTCTATGATAAGAAAGTGCACCTGTACAATATTACCCTCAGCTTAACGCAATCATTGTGAAATTGATATTTTGCAGCTTTGATATCAATGTGATCATCAGAATTGTCAACATGAATGCGATTGCTGTAATTTATAAATGTTTCATCTCACAGAATATATAGTTTTACGTACATTCTAGATGTACTTCAGCTCATTATAAGAGGCCACTGTTTTTATTATTATTATTATTATTATTATTATTATAAGTTTTCCCGGTCAATTTCATACTTTTGTCATTAAAATTCATTAATGTGCATTCAAATTCACACAGCGCACGCACGCAAAAATATTCGGGCATTCAAAGTCAGAATCCCGGCGATCAGTTTCATTTATGGGCGTTCTATTTCGTTTTCGTGAAATCAAATTCACGATTGGGCATTCAATTTCAAAATGCGAGCACCGACTTTCCTACTCGTGCATTAAAATTCATGCGATAGTCATGCGATAGTCTCAATGAGCTTGTTTGGAGCATTCAATTTCATTTTTAGGCGATCACGTTCCTACTTCGTGGAATCAATTTAACGACGAAAATGGAGTAGACTTTTTTAAGAAAGGAAAAGGGCCAACACAACCAATGAAGGCTTGCATATAGTGTAGTTTTGATTGTTTACAGGTTCTACATTGTTCTCTGCTCATGTTATTCTTTGTTTTTCATCTCAATAAATTTCAAATTGTAATGTATAATCAGCAACACAACGACAATTTAATCATATTTCTCGATGATACTGCATGCTGACAACGCCCCAACACCAACCACATAATAACAATTCATCAATTTAAAGACAAACTGACACACAATGATCTCACATAGTCCCGCAAAAGTAAACCAATGAGACAGCAATACACAACAAACAAGACGAATAAAATGTTCATGCATCAGTTTCAATACAGTCGATTTTTTTTTCCCTCGAAGGTGTCAACCAACCCTCCGTATTGTCCTCGTCTGTAGGCCTATACAGTGCCTAATGTTTCATCAAAGAAGATGGCTGGATAACCCATATTCAGCTGCAATAGCTGGTCTTCCATAATAGGTCCAGTTGGATGTAAGCCTTAAACTCCCTGCTCTTTGCGATGAATAAATGCAGTGGGATTTTGCGTGCATGAGTTGTGACTCTCTCACACATGGTCCTCCATTTATTTCCAATCCGAGAGACATGTGCCTGTATATTGCTAAGCGCGATTTCAAAATTTTCAGTAAACAGGTGGACTTCTACTGCAAATTAAGTAATCATTATAAATCCCAATATATTAAAAGCCAAATGAAAAACACATGCATACACGGTCTCAAACTAACTAAATTCTTCTTTTAAATTCTTTTAAGTTGAATGCAGTTATTTGGAACATGGTTGCCCATTCACGAATTTGAATGACCGACGAGATTCCGTCGCCAGCTTGACATGAATTTGAATGCTCATTGATGAAATACGTGCTCCTCTCTTTAATGCTCCAAAAGTGAATTTGAATGTTCCGATAGTGAATTTGAATGCTCGGATAGTGAATTCGAATGACCGAATTTTGAATTTGATTGCTGATTCAGTGCTGCGAGCGTAGAATACGTGAAATCAAATGCTCGGAATAGGAACTTGAATGACAAAAGTATGAAATTGACCGGGAAAATCTATATTACACTGAAAACATTTTTGTCACATTTGACGCTGACACACAAATTATTATTATTCACACAAACCAAAACAATATAAAGTAGTGGATGTTTGGTTTGTTAGCACTTGTGGTAAGGATGAAATAGCTCTGAATCTATTGATACTCTGAAGATACGATTTTCTGCCAATCAGATACTGTACTGTTCATAATTAAACAACAACAACAACAACAACGCTAAAATGTATGGCCACTGCGGCTGATTGTTGTTGAATGTTCTTAATTTAGTATCAAATTTTTGTTTGAGTAAATATTTTCTTTACGAGATAACGCACGACTAAATCCGTGAACTTCATGCTTGATAAATGAACTTCTATCGCTATTCTGATTAAAATAGTATTGTTGTAATAACAAGTTTATGAGGAGCCATGCTCGTGTATGTCTAGGTAACGTTAAAGGATGCGGTCTGTCGATGAGCATTTGGTACCATGGTCTTATTTAATAGCCTCTTATAACTTCAGTGTTAGCTGCACTGTTCTTCCAGATGGCTGTGCCATTCCTATGCCATCTGCAATGTTTATTACATCGGCGCAAAGTCATTTCGGATGTAACAAGCTCTTGTGTCAGATAATGATAACGATAGAATATTATTTATACGTGAATAGCATACACGTACCTACTGTATATGCACGCAAAAATGATAGACTATAATAATCATGATAAATAACTGCAATTAAGTGTCATGTTTATTTACACTGAAGTTTAAAAGTTTAAAATGTAAGCAGTTGCTTTGCCCTGATGTTACCATTGTACGAGTAATGTCAGAAAAGTTCCAGGACTAGTGTCATAGAAAATTTATTTCAAACTCAAACTTCAAACTAAGAGGTTTAACATTCAAAATAATCTATCTTGACTACGTAACTGTGATCTTAGCTCTCTGCAGCCGTCAGATTTTTTTTTTCTACACAATTTTATATACACATCATCTGTTTCTCGTCGTTCAGCAATGAGCACAGAGCAATGGACAAACTTGAAGTTTCGAGTAGGGTAGGGGAACTCTGTCAGAAGCGCTGAAAGTGCTGCAGCAAGTCTACGGAGGTGATATGAATTCATTCACACGTGATTTTTAATGTCGCGAGAGGTTTAAAAAAGGATTAGAAAACATGGAAGATGACCCCATAGGAGCGGAAGGCCCTCAATGACTGAGGTAAACATTGAGCTCGTCAGGCAGATGGTGCGTGGCGATCGTCGGCTGACTGTTCGAATAATGGCAAATGAGCTTGGCATGAATCGGGACAGCATCTGGAAGATCATCTGGAAGATTCTCGCTGAATATTTAGACATGCGGAAAATCTGCGCAAAGATGGTGCCAAAACTCCCGAGTGATGACCAGAAGATTTGACGCATGCAACTTTGCCAGGACATCATCGAGCGCTTGAAACATGAAACCAAACAAGACTTGCGCTAGGGAGAGTCATTAACAGTCATCACCTCAGTCCTGGTCGTTGAGGTCCTTCTGCTCCCGGGGTAATCTTTCACGTCCCCTCATCCTTCTTTAAACCTCTTGCACTACTCAGCCATGTGTGCATGAAATCATCTCATCTCTGTACACTTGCTGCAGCAATCTCAGCGCTTCTAACAGAGTTTTCCCAACAGCACCTGAGACTTCAAGTTTATTCGTTGCGCTGTGCTCATTGCTGAACGACCTGAAACAGATGATATGTATATAAAACTACGTAGAAAAAAAAATCTGACGGCTGTAGAGAGATAAGATCACAGTTACATACTCAAGACAGATTACTTTAAAGGTGAAACTTCTCCAGTTTGAAGTTTGGGTTTGAAATAAATCTGTTATGACACCAGTCCTGGAACTTTTCTGACACACCTCGTATATCTCATATGTGCACAGTGTAATCTCATGGTTGACACTCTGTTGAGCACTCTAAGTGAACAAAGAAGTGATGGCAACTAATATAGAAACAAATTTATCTTCTCGTCCAGTAGAATGTCAATATATTAAAAACCAGTTTTTGTAAATAAAATAATGATAAAACCCAACAGAGTAATACACAAAGGGGATCTCACGCACGCCGTACCTATCATTCAAATTATATTGCACAATATTACATTTTTCTTTAAGTGAGTTAGACAATCGACTTTTTAGAACTGAAACTACTGCTGAACAACTACAAAATGGTTTTGTTCAACACTTCTTGAGAGGAGAACAGGTTCTACGAGACAAAACACACCCGCTGTCTCATTTACTGGTGTTCGAATATTGCTTCATTTCAAGACCGAATGAACAATATGAAAGGAATATTATATACGTGTATATTAAACATTTTTACGCATCACTAAAATGACGATTGAAAACAAAAACGTTCATGAGATTAAGGAAGAAAAGATGGAATTCTTTGTGGAATTCGAGCAATATCCGCAAGGTTCCAATAGTCATTATCATAATCAACAGGAAGAGGATATAATTCTTTGACTGCTATTGTCATGTCATAGCTTTGTGCTCTGTTTTTCCGAAGGTATGCACGAATGTCTCTGAAAACTGAAACATGTTTTCGAAATCTAGCAACAAGCAACACACAATATTTATTGAGAGTCGCTGCACCGAACATATTATTTCCTGGGGAATAGAGTACAAGATACTATTCATTGATTTGTCATGCAAATAAACAAGCACTGTAAATTTTTGAAACCTTGTCTTTACTGTGATTCACTTGTCTTTGGATAGTATTAGTTAAAGTAATGTTAAGTATAGTAAACGTATCTAACTCCAAGGGCGTTATTAACGCGTTATGTCGCAGCATTTGCATTGTTTGGATTGTTTGAAGCGATTTATTGTTTCTATAACGTATTACGGCCTACAAGAGACTCACGTAATGGAGATTATGGATGGGGATAAAGACGGTGATTTTCAACATTACAAAATGGGGGAACATAATGGGGACAATGGCATATTGAGAGTTTTAGGAACTTCATTAAAACGGTGCTCCTGTCAGAGAGTCTCTTTTCCCACAGTTCAGTCGAATATATATATATATATATATACATATATAATATATATATATATTGACATACATGCTATAATCTCACTTTACCAGGTAATCCGTGGTACAACGAGTATACTGTTAGAGCGGTTGTGGCTCCACACACACCTGCAATCACGAAGTTCCTGGTTCGGATTTCCTGGATGGTTGCAGCGGTTGTGCAACCTTGGCAAGGTATAGCTACTTTATCGTCACTGTCCTGTACTTCGGAGTTGACTTAAAGCCGTTGGTTTCGCTGTTAATTTCTTACAGCCTTCCTTGGCCATGGTGTAAATCAATTGAATCTATTATTTTTTTTTTTTACTTCTATCATTGATTGGCTTTTTTTTTTTTGCAGTCAAAATGCCCCGTTCTCCTCAGATTTTTTTTTTTTTTTTTGGGGGGGGGGGGGGGGAGGACAGCCCCTTTCCCAATACAGTTTAATGTTTTATTTTTGTATGTTTTATTGTTTTTATTATGTTTGCACTTCTGATATATCTGTGTCTGCTACTAGTATCTGTCTAGAAGGTATGTATATCATGTATAGGTATTTATTTTCGTCAAAATAAAAGCAATCGTGCAAATATAAGAATTATGATACAATTGTACCTTCACGGTGATAAATACGGCTGGATTGCCTCACTCAGCGAAAAGCCATCGTAACACGGGAAGGTCAACTTTACATTGTATAAGAAAATTGATTTGATACATAATAAGATATATACGGAAGAAAAAAAAGTAAGCAAACAAACGAATTGATTGTAGATTCACACACACACACACACACACACACACACACAGACACATATAAGCTAAACTTTACATGGCATACATTACTCTCACAAATCATGAATCTAAACGTACACCCAAACTTTCGATTTATTTTCTTTGTTTGTCCGTCACATTCCATAATCTACTAAGAAAAATACACTTTTCAAACCCCTTAACATTAAGAGTAGATGCCTTTTGGTAACCAGAGAAGTGAATTAAAAACCCTACTTCCGCTATATGACACCATTCTCTTCCAAGGATTACTCTGGGGATGCTTAGATCATTATCATCCAGAGCGGAATAGATATATATTTTCTTTGAAAGTAAAACATTGTGTCAGATAAGATGGTGCCAATTTGTTCAGAGCTTTATAGTCTATAAAATTGAAACGAATGTTGGGTACGTCAAAAACAATAATTATTATACCACTGACTAATGCAACGTTATTTTGTGATCTGATACATGAGAAAGGAGTAACCTTCAAAATAATTTTCCATGCTCTGTTTTGAAGTTTTCGAATCCCATTTGTTGTTTATTTTTACCAGAGTCCCATTATATACATGATCTAACTGCGGCAAGATGAAAGACTTGTACATCAATCTCAGGTATAATGTGATCGAAGTAAATCATACATTTTCTCTTGCTTGAAAACTTTACAAATATCTTACCACAAGTGCACACCAGATCGTTGAATTTCGATATGTTATTCTAAAGATGCAAACGCTTCTCCGTGTGAAGGTAGGACGGAAGACTCTCCTCTGCCACCCCCTCCCCCGCCCGCGATTTACCTCACAAGAATTAGTACATGCCGGTGAATTAATATCAAATTATGCACACACTAATCAAGAATAATCTAGCATGCGACGTAAATCGCGCCATCTTTTGATGGGCAACTGAAGAAAAAAAAAATTATGGCCAGTTCGTCGCAAACCTTTGTGTGCTTTGGGTAACAATTAGCATAGGAAATCCCATAGCGTCGTACACGCTGCCAAAGACCCTGACGTCGTAACGGTTAATAAAGATAATATTGCAGCTACCGACGATTTACCTATTCATATTCTCCATGAATATTCATTTTTCTAACTACTGGAGCATGAAATTTCCAAATTTTAAACATTTCATAGCTTTCTCAGACTTTTTTGATAGCTGTCTTAGATGTGAAATATGATATGAATAATATGTGATAGAATATTTATCAGTGCAACTGGGCACAAGAAGTAGATTGGTGCTTGCAGTTTTTCACGCCTTTTCAAGACTATAGTAGATCAACGGGTTGAGTTTTTAGATTCACTTTTTTTAACTGCATAGTTATATTTTCTAGATACCGTAAGTGTGACGTAATAAGCATAAGGACAAAATGCCCTCATAAAAGCCCCTAAAAGCTGCTCCCAAGTTCGCAATGTCACAACTCAGGTACAGTAGTCTGCAAGAATGCGTGGAAGTTAAACTTGCGATACTCAGGTGAGCGCGAAACTCCTGGGTTTCTTGTTTATTTTTCATTTTTTCCATCAGAAGTATTCTAGCTGCATGAAATGCTTGACCTCATAGATTTCTAAACATAATTTCATCTTTTAATGTCAACCTTTCATCTATACCGTCATTTCGTGAGATGTACGCTGCTAACCTTTTAAGAAAAAACAAAAACAAACCCGGGTCAGATAATATTATTGTCATCCATAACTCACGTGATGTTTGCAAAACTTTCGATTCCAAGAGAGTCAAAAGATCATTTTTGTTCACTACCACAACTCACTCGATAGACGCAACATTATGCGTAGACCTTAAGTTCAGAATCTCTTTCGGCATTCTTCTCTTAAGGAGGTCTTTGAGGTACTTTCAGTTCAGAGATACTCGAAGTTCCCACAGTAGTCAGAATGTGTTTTTCGTTTCAGTCAAGCTTGGGAGCCAGGCAAAAGCTACACCAGTATCAAGAACACTGACTGGTTGAGATGTACGTCGCCTATATGACCAAGCAACTGTCTAGCTAAAGAATATACTAATAGTACTACAGCAATTGATAGCAGTACTTGAGAAGGCTGAAGCGTGAAAACTGAAGTTTGCGACATAGAGATTAGGGTGACAATGCCGTCTTCTTGTGAATGTATCTCAATTTTTCTCGCGGGTCGATGGATTTGTGTAATTTCCACATTGATACTCATCATGTCGTCTACAAATAGCCAACAAGTTCCCATTTTCCGAGACTACGGGGTTGGAGCAAATATGACTCTGCTGTGTTTGTTTCCAAACAGCTATAACGGCCTTATTGCTTGGATGAGACATCAAGACTCTTTCTTGGTCATACTTGATCCAGTATTAGGCACAGTTCTACACAGAGATAATGATAACAGGATTTCATTTGTATTTCGGGAGCATTATACAGAAGACGCGAGTTCTTTTGAGCTTCAAATTGTCAGTACAAACAGAGCTGACTCTGGGAAGTATACATGCCATGTGCCTCATAATGGGAATTTTGTGATTCTACAACAGTATAATGTCCAAATTATTGCATGCGATTGCCTGTTACCAGCTACTGGAAACTCCGGGTATATATTTGAACACATCTCATGTGTACTTGAAGGCTGGCAAAGACCCACCGGAGATAGAGAAGTGGTTATTCGTGTCAGCGGCAGGAACACGACAGGATACATAGACAATGGGAGGCTTAAGTTCTTTCTGATTGATATGTCTGAGACGAATGGAAGAGTTGAAATAGAATTCCTAACGTCATTCAGTTCATTAACAGTTCATTTGTTCGGTGCAATACTGATAAAATCACTGCACCATTTATCAGTGTGAAGCCTTCTCAGCACTCAACGCCGTTTATCGACCAATCTAAAACAAAGACTAATGCGGTAATGACGAGCGAGGCACTCGCTACAGGAACCGAATATCCACTGTCTATACCAACCGTATCCACTTCTACTGGAATTACGACTGAACAATCATTGACTTCAGGTGTCAACACTGGCTCAAATACAACACAGTCTCCTTCAACAACGACCACATTTGTACTATCTGATATGACCACGGCACTCTTACCTTGGAAGACAACGGATTCAGAACGACCCATTCATTCCACATCTTTTGAGTCATCGACACCGGGTTCACCGCGGGAACGGTCAAGGTCGACAAATGTTGGCACTGCTCCTTCATTCGCTCATCCATCGGAAACACCCCCTGCAACAAGTAGTGTGACAACGCTCGGAGAAGTAACAGAAACGAGACAAACACTGATGACAATGACTTGTGAGTCCATCCTTTTAGATGATTTGAAATCGTGTATGCTTTATATCTCACTCTCAGTATGTGTAGACCTAGGCCTACTAGTCATTGCTGTGGCGATCTGTGCCATGACTCGACAACGATGCCGAGAGCCATATCGTCGGCGTTTTCACGAACTGACGCTATTTCGATTTTGGTCAAAATTTTCAAAATCGAGATATTGGTACCAAATGAAAGTGCTTTCAAAACTCTACCAAATCCCAAAATTTTAGATCACAAAATTAATTATTCTTAATTTTATCAAAGAAAGAAAAAAACGACGGTACTCGAAATATCGAGAAATTGAGAAAAAGGAGTTTCACGAACCGACGCACGAAAGATACGCCGGTTCGTAAAACCCGAATTGCCACGGTGAAGAGCAATGCGGGTTTCACGAACCGTCGCAGTTGCATTACTTTGAGCTTTGTTCAACTTACTGGCCTAGAATTAGGTTTTGGCCCTAATCCAGATCTCAGAGTGAGAACCAAACCTTCTGAAAGATGAATGACGGCCTAAGCCAGCCCACTGTCCACGAGTGAAGTGAATGGTAAGCTATAATCCTATTAAAATCATGCTCAAAATAAAAGTTTCAGTTGGACTACCATAACCATTAATTGCGGTAGTGTGTAGTCCCATGTATTCAATCGCGTGATGCTTATGAAGCCTAGTCTGTAAACGCCATACAATTTCAAATTAGATCCCAAATCATATTATTTATTGTTTCTTTTCAACTTATGTCGTTACTTCTGAGACTACTGAGTACTGTAGTCGTAACGTCTGTGTGCAAGACATGCAGATTGCAAGATTTCAAAGTCTCGAAGACACTAAAGCCTTGACTTTTGAGTTGAAAATGAAATCATGAGATTGACAAAGTAGGCGTACTAAACTAAAAAAAAAAAATTAAATAAAAAGTCTAACAGTAAAGCTCAAAGGAAGACTAAAGAATAAAGTTAGACATGTTAGACTTTTACTTTCAAGTCTAACTATTAAGTCTAAGTTAAGACTTTACTTGTAATACCAGTTACTAAAACTAAGATTAGCTGCAGTCAGACCAAGTCAAATTAACACAGTTCAGAGCCATACCGGTAGTCTAGCTCTAGATCTACATCTAGACTAGTGATAATAGTAGGTAGAGTCCACCCATTTTTTCCCCCAATCTTTACTGGTCCATTCCTGAAAAAGTTACTGGTCAGTGTCCAACAGTGATTTTTCCTGGTCAGGGACCGTCGGACCAGTGCCAGTGTGCAGCGTTGGTGTAGATGTCATCTATGACAGTATGTGGTCTAGTGATACTACCTAAACACTACGAGTACTCTACAGGTTAGGTGGCTTTCCTGTACAGTGCAGTGTTAAAGTATACTTGTGAATTCAGCCCTAGTACCGTACTGTGTGTAGTGTATGTCTAACGTTAGTTCGAGTGGAGTACCTAAGCACAGCGGTGGGGCTTTTTTCCCCTAAAACTTGTGAATGTGGCCCAACCAAATGGCGTTTATATATTTACGCTTGATTGATAGTGATACAGTGGCGCTGTCGATTTCCACAGCAGCCATACATAATCTTTTGTCCTTTCTTCTTTCCTTTTTTCCCTTTGTTCTTTCACTCTTTTTATTCTTGGAATCGAAGGACTTCCTAAGAAATGTCCCTCGACTGATTTAACCAGGACTCTTTAGTCCTGGTAAACCTAACCTTACCGAGTAACCGTTAACGTTTGTTAGGCCTAACATAACAGTAACACTGACTTAGCCCTGTATTGACTTTGTCTTTAGCCGACTTACTGAGATGGCGAGTCTCACTCTTTAACGTTAGTCTAAACGTAGTCGCTAGATCTGTCAGTGTCAGTGTCACCGGTTATTGTATATGGTGCCATCTCTAACGTACTTTAACAAGTTGATGTTAGTTATCTATGTCAACTTACTGATTTAGTAATAGTGGTACTGTCATCCTGTTGGACATCGCCGAAATATCATCCGTGACGTGTTAATTTCGTGTCACAAAGACAAAAGTTGCCAAGATCTAATAGTATTAGATGTCTAGATTTAGATGTAGTCTAGATCTAAGTAATATGAAATCTGTGTAACTTAAAAGTGAAAGGTCTAGACTTCACTTAGTCTATAATTAGACCAGACATTCATGAGGCAAAGGCCTATTTAGTAGATCTATTCTTATTCTATTTTATTGTCAATTCCTGCTAACTCGCCACGTGTTATTCCTAAGGCCAAGGACTTCCGGGTTAGTGATTTTTTTTTAATAAATACCAAACAGCAGACGTGTTTCATTTGCATTCTTGCACAGACTTCATGAAAATATGTGCAGTATCAAAGAAATATGATGCACATGACAATGCCACTGTTTTATAGGTGAATGGTTAATACCTTTAAAAGCTGAATGATAATGTAGACTCTAGGTCTAATTAAGATGATACAGTCTCTGATAAGAAACAGGTTTGATTGTCGTAGACTGTTTCCCAAATGCAGGTAGTAATATTCAGCTACTTCAATGCAATGCCTTGTTTACAAGTACATGTAGATTTATATTCATGTGAATGATAATTCAATTTCTACATGAGACTTACTAAGTGCTAGACATAAGATCTTGCATCATGAAAATGTGTAAATGACGAGACAATTTGAATATGGATCAAAGACGAACAGCAGTATATTTTGACATTCTTTGATCCTGCATAGGCCTACCATTTTGTTTTATGTTTAATATAAATAGAGCAAAATAATTTCAACTTCAGTTTTGTTGGCTGATTTTTTTTTTCTTCTCAAAATTAAAGTTGTATCTTGTACCATGATGTTTGATTTTAATCAAAAGTTCTTAATTTCTTTCTTTTCTTTCAGATGACTGGTGCCATGTAGTAGCGAAGAACTGGACTGTCTCAGAAAAGAAAAGAAAAAGTACAGGGTCGTGTACATCATCAACGGATGTGAATACAATGGTAATTAGAGTCTTGGTCTAATCAAGATGTTAAAGTCTCTGATAATAAAGAAGTTTGATTGTCGTAGACCGTTTCCCAAATGCAGTTAGTAATATTCAGCTTTTTCAAAGCAATGCCTTATTTACAAGGACATGTAGATTTATTCATGTGAATGATAATTTAATTTCTACATGAGACTTACTAAGTGCTAGACATAAGATCTTGCATCATTAAAATATGTAAAAGGCGAGACAATTTGAATATGCATCAAAGACGAACAGCAGTATTTTTTGACATTCTTTGATCCTGTATACCATTTTGTTTTATGTTTAATATAAATAGAGCAAAATGATTTCAACTACAGCTTAGTTGGCTGATTTCTTTTTCTCAAAATGAAAATTGTATCTTGTATCATGATGTTTGATTTTAATCGAAAGTTCTTAATTTCTGTCTTTTCTTTCACATGACTAATGCCATGCAGTAGCGAAGAGCTGGACTGTTTCAGAGAAGAAAAAAGTACAGCATCGTGCTTATCATCAAGGAATGTGAATACAATGGCTTAGGAAAGAAGACAATCTACAGATAGGATAGAAGGGAGAACTTGGGATGAAGGGCGACAACATAAGGACGGTATATCTACATTAAAATGTGATTGTAAAGTGGAAACATGAAAGAAGATTCTAAGATTGAAGGTGAAAACATGCATTCCATTCTGTGATGTCGTAATTACAATTTTGCTACACTTTAATAACACTACTGAGAGACATTTATATCAAGGCAAGCTTCATGTGGATATGGAATGTTAGATTTTCTTTAAGTGTTCATTGGTATGTATTTCATGATAATAAATCTTGAAGGTTTTGTGTGGTAATCATAACCTTGTGATACATCTTGATAAATTTCTGAGTGCACATTGGCAATATTCAGATGATGCTGTAATCAGATGAAGTTAGATGGTTGAATAATCATTGCATAGTTGTAATAGTTATCGACTGGGGATTAACATGCCCTTTACTGATTTATTTTTCGTAAACGGTGATAATTGCGAGAGTCAATCTAAATTGTGTCACACTGTCAAAATGTGTATATCAGAAACTTTTAGCTCGCTGTACGAATTTTCACAGAAAACAGATTTATGAGAGTCACAAATGGTAGCTTAGACCCATTAACAAAAAGTTCCAGCTTCATCTTCAACCATGTTCATGATACATGTTCATCTACATTTTGCAAACATTCTGAATGTTGATTGAGACATGTTATACATGTATGTATTTTTATGAAATTAATGCAACAAATAATCAAATATGCATCTCTGCTAGATGATATTAATCCAGTTAATGACATGCCAAACTCACCTCAAACTGTAATTCATTCTATTCTCCTTTATTCTTTTATTTATTATTTTGTTGTCTTCAGCCCACTTTGAATGTGTTATGTATGATTCTTATAAACATGGGAAATGCACTCCATATAACTGATAGGACTTATAACAAATTGACATAATCATTCAACCATCACTAGACAGTTCTGTTATGAGATGTTCTTTATTTAACTAAAATTGTAAATTATGATACGTGTATGCTCCCATGCAAACTCACAACAAAATACAGAAATATGATTTCTTTTAATAATAATTCATTATGTCTCTAAATGTACAATTAAAGAAAGTGATTACAAAAAGGATGTCAAACATTGTATATTAAAATAAAAGATTATTCATTTGTCTCCATCCGTAGTAACACATGCAACTGCAGTGTGCAGTTTGTGGGCTGCTGTGGAAAAAAAAAATCACAGGCAGCCCAAGCGGGATTCGAACCCACGACCTCCGGATTACTAGACCAGCGCCATAACCACTAGACCACCGGGATGCCCTAGCACTACCTTTAGACATGAATGATTAAATATAGAAGGGCTTGGGGGCGCTTCGAAGTTAACTGCTCTTATTAAATATGCACATGTCATTTGCAACTCGACTAAAGATGATTAAACGCACTGAAATTCTTACTTTAAATAATATTCATAATCTTTTTTTTTTCTTTAATAGCTTGGGATGTACACTGTATCGGTCTACATTTCGCCTACAATATGGAATTCTTTACTTCGAGACGTTTGTTTTTTACAAAAGAAAATTAAGAGTCCTTTAAAGGTGCTGTAAAACAGTGGCGTGTTTTTTTTTTTTTTTTTTTTGGGGGGGGAGGGGAGTCAAATTAGCCTTGGCCCCTCTCCACCGTCCTTTTTTTTTTCCCTTTGGCTGCATTTTTTTTTTAGTCATCACATGAAAATTCGTCTGCATCCACCCCGTAGTTTTGCTGATGACCTTTCTTTTTAATTATCTTAACCACACACAATTTTGGCCGAATTTCCCCACCCCTCTTGTGAATTTGCTAGCACATGTGTTTATAGTACTGGTGGATTAAGGATTCGGAGGGGGGGGGGGGGGGTCGGCCAAAATTTCTCTTTTCTCATATGTAACAAGCCTACGGGGCGAAAGGCTGATATTATGGGCTTTCTACACACATTTTTAGATGCTAATTATTGGTTAATATGAGCACGATCATTTATGTTGTGATTAATTTGTTTCCTTTTCATATATGTATGACTTCTATTAGAGACTTAATTGCCTTGGCACTCCTTACATCGACCTATTTTAGACACCCATTTCCTTCTCTCTCTCTTGCTTTTTCTCTACTGTCCTGTGAATAGTGTAACTACATGTACATGCAGTACCTCTTCTCTTTTGTATGATATACATCAAGTTTCCATCTGAGCATAATGTGTGTGGCAGCACTCTCAAGCTTCATGCATATGCAGCAACATCTTTTTATGTTCATATACATAATTATGCTTGATATATTAATTTGAGAATGTTATTCTTTCTTTTGTATATGTTCCGTCCGCACTCTATAGATGTAAATGTACATTGTAAGATTTGGTGCGCATGTTCGAACTGTGTTTCTCTTTTTGTGAACACACAAGAACTGATGTAATAATGAACTTGAATTACGCATATTCTTTAATATTGATTCCATCTCCATTTGCCATTAGATATTTATTGATCTGTGGAGCTCTTCCACAATTGTTATCCTTCCCATTGTCATTACTCATCTCGGAATAATTCAAATTTGATACTTTATTGAGAACCTATGTTTCTTCGATTACATAATGTACCTCTTCAATATATTGCTGCAAAAGGCATAATAAAACATGACCATTATATATTTAAAATGAAGCTTGAAATTCTGATAATTTTGATATTTATGTGTTTTTAGGAGTTTATCAGTTTCGAAGAGTGCATGCAGGATGAGTTTTATGTTTTTATATGATCAAGTGCAGCTATCAAAGAATCTGTTGAGCAGGAAAGAGAAAGATGGAAAATGAGGAATTATGAGTGAATTCGCATGCAAGCCAAATGACAATAATGACACCGATAAAAATTGTGACAAAGTAAAAGTCACAAATAATGTGGAATAATAAGAAATAAAGAAATTAATAGATTATTTCAGAGAAAGAAATAACAGAGTGCATGAGTATGAAAGATGAGTAAATGCAAGTAATCATTACTGACTGGCACATCTTTTTCCCTATATTTAGCGGTATCCTTCATCTTAGAACAAACATTCATAATTATTATGAAAGAAGTGAACTGAATTTGAATTAAAAATTATGTGAATAATAAAGAAAGTAAGTTAAAAAGTATTTAAAAAAAACAGTAAAAAGTAAAAAAAAAAATATATGAAACACAGTATACCGAGTACATATTAATTACCAAATGATAAATGTCCACATGCAAAAGTGTTGAATAATATATCCACACAAAAAAGGAGGGGGGAGGGCAAAGAAATCTTTGGAGCGATCAACGACAGCTCTAATAACAATGCTAAATGAAGATGAAAACAAGGACAACACGCTTTTTAGAACAATTAAGAGAAACTGGCTTATATTATCATCTTAATTATCACCTAATGTATTATAATCATCACAATAATCATTACATAACAATTAATTTCAATTAATAAGGTTATTGTTGATAAGCAGGTATAGCCCTAATAGTATTTGTATGTAAACACATACGAAAATGAAATAGCGACGGTTCGTAAATACACGCGTATTGCACGTTACCTATTGTGCAGGCCCTACAGCGCGGGTCTCACGAACCGGCGTAATACAACTTACGTCGGTTCGTGAGACCCGCGCTTAAGTACATAACCTATGGTGCGCGCAAGAAACGATGGATTTACGAACCGACGCATTGAGTTTGAAGACAGAAATATCGTAATTCTTTTGAATTCACACTAAAATTACACTATGGATAGGAAGAACAACTTCCACTATCATCACCCTGTCAAAATTTTCACACACAAGACAGGAAAAGTCATTGAAAACGTTGTCTAAAACTTGTGAGATCTTTAAACGCGATTTTCTCAGAATTGCATTTTCGCTCAAAAACGAAATAGCGTCGGTTCGTGGTAACACCGACGATATTATCTGCCACATCGCCATCGCCAAACACGAGGTCGGAATTCCTCAAGCAACGAACAGGAACAGGATGCTTCCAATCTGCAAGCAGGTACCAATATTCTGGTGCATGAGTCACGTAAGAACTCAGTCACCAATGACATTGCCCCCGGCAATGAGGAACGTTCCCTTAGTGACGACTCCGTCGATTATTCCTACGTTTATCCCTTCAATGACCTTGGGATGATAAGAAAAGATACCGTTCCCGCCAGTGACTTTGTTGTCTAATCTTTTGCAGGTAATCCTGGGCGGGCAAAAAGTGTTGTTCGAGTCGTTCGAGTCTCATGAGTATGCCGTTGGAGGTAGACCGTCAAACGTCATTTTGCTTTGCTATCAACAGAAAGGACAATTCAGAAATAAAAACCTTTAAAAGTTATTTCCCTCCCGTTGTATTTCAACGGCAATTTATTCTGCGGTAGTTTAAACATTTTTGACAGATACATTCAATTTTGAGATGGGAATCGCTTAGTTTTTAAGAGGAGACTACATAAGCCTGGAGGTAAACGAGAAGGCCTACATGTTAAGAATGTATATTTTTGTAATCTGTTGTTGTAAACAATTTCTTTCCATGAGTATTACCTGGGGGTGTTTCATAAAGCTGTTCTTAAAGTTACGAACGACTTAAGAACGACTGATGATCAGTTCTTGTGCTGAATTGTTGAAATTCTAATAAGTATAGCACATCAGAACTGATCACCAGTCGTTCGTAACTTTACGAACAGCTTTATGAAACAGGGCCCTGCTATAAGTTTTTCCCGAGTGATCTAATCAGCGTTCTCCTTCTTTATAGATAGCGTGGAGCCGTGATAATCTCATTTAAACTAAAATGCATGGGGAAGAACATTCAAAAATCAAAAAACATTCAAAAAAACTGTCAACGCATACGGCACTCAATATCTAGTACCATTTTCACCTCTGTTAAAAAAGGCAAGGTTCGTGCTAAATTACATCTGGAAGATTTTACAAAATTTAATCAGGTGTTAGCATGTTTGACGCCTCTTTGTATATTCTATCATAAACATGTTAACATGCTTTTGCATAGGATTATATACGTTTATAATATATATAGTGTACATAAATGCGTTTTCAGCTTCAGATATGATGTGCGATATTTGTTAGTTTTTTTCTTCATTTTTGTGCGTTTTGTATCACCAAAATGATTGTCATATTTTCTCTATTATTATTAAGTCTATACAGTGTAAAGCCTACGATGATAAATGAGGATGGCGATTGTATCAAGCTCGAAGATTATGCAGACATTTTAAAATAACAAAATATAGCTGTACAATAATACCTTCAACTTGACGCAGTCTCCATTATGAAATCAATATTTTGCGACTTTGAAATCACTGTGATCATCAGAATTGTGATTATAAATACCATTGCAATATTTTATAAATGATTCATCTCACAGAAAAATGTATAGTTTTACATCGACATTTTTGTCTCATTAAATGGACACACAAATTATTATTCACACAAAGCGAAACAATGTCATGTAGCGGATGTTTGGTTCGTTGGCATTTGCGTTGGAATAAAATAACTCTGAATGTATTGACACTCTTAGATTTTTGTATTTAATAGGAAAGATTTACTTTACAAGATAACGCACAACTAAATGTGTAAACTTCAGGCTCGGTGAATGAGCTTCTATAATCGCTATTCCGATTATCACTACTTAACAAGTTTACGAGGAGCCTCGAGCGTTTGTGTCTAAGTTAAAAAAAAAAAGCGGCTGTCAACGAACATTTTGATATCATGGTCTTATTAACCCAAGGTAGCCTCTTCAGTGTTAGCTCTGTTCTTCCAGAGGGCTGTGCCATCCTTATGTCATCAGCAATTTTTGTTACATCGGCACAAAGTAATTCAGATATTACAAGATGTTAATGATAATATATAGTGCTTTTACATGTGTAGCATAACACACGTCCCTATGTGCACATAATAAAGGATATAATATAATAGAATATACAACTGCAATTAAGGCGATACATTTTAACCGAGTTTCATGTTTATTTACACTGTCGTTTAAAGTTTAAACTGTAAACAGTTGCTTTGCCCTGATGTTGGCATTGTACGAGTATTAAAGGGAAGGTACTGAAACCCAAAGAACAATGTGGATTGAGTGAAAGCAGCAACATTAGTAGAACACATCAGTGAAAGTTTGAGGAAAATCGGACAATCGATGCAAAAGTTATGAATTTTTAAAGTTTTGGTGTTGGAACCGCTGGATGAGGAGACTACTAGAGGATATGAAGTATAAGTGGACAACAATACAAAGAAAATATAAAGGAAATTCAACAAAAATTCACTTTTCTAGAATTATGAAAGAGCAATGGACCAACCACTTTCAGAAAGCAGGGGGAATAATTGCTACCCTTAACATATGTCAATATCAAGTTGATGGAATTTGTAATTTTCATGAAAAATGGATTTTTGCAGAATTTTCTTTATATTTTCTTGGTATTGTTGTCCACTCATACGTCATAACCTCTAGTAGTCTCCTCATCCAGCGGTTCCAACATCAAAACTTTAAAAATCCATAACTTTTGCATCGATTGTCCGATTTTCCTCTAACTTTCACTGATGTGTTCTACTAGTGCTGCTGCTTTCACTCAATCCACATTGCTCTTGGGGTTTACCTTCCCTTTAAATGTAAATCTCATGTGCACAGTGTAATCTCATGGTTGACACTTTGTTGAGCACTTACGTGAACAAGGAAGCAATATAATAATAATAATAATAATAATAATAATAATAATATATAATAGTAATAAACAAGGAAGCAATATATATATATATATATATATATATATATATATATAAGAGTTTGTTTGCAAAAACTGATAAGTCCATATTCGCCAAATGGAGATATTTGCAATTAAAGGTCAAGAAAAATAAAAAGAATAATAAGAAAATTTTTGCTTCTTTTGACTATAACTTTAGAAATGTACCTTTATATGTAGTGACCGATATATCATTTAAAAGGTATTATTTTGTACTTCATGACAGAGACCGTACTTCAAAATCTTCAAAAAAGGACTCAACGGTTTTTGCAAACAAACTCTTTATATATATATATATATATATATATATATATATATATAATAATTATACAATAATATAATATAGCAATTGTTGTAGAAACTAATTTATCTGCTTGTTTAGAAGAATGTCAGTCTTTAAAAGCAGTGTAAGTATATAACGATAAACCCCAAAAGAGTAATACACAAAGGGGATATCACGCAACCGTACCTATCATTCACATGTATTGCACAATGTTATATTTTCTTTAAGTGAGTTAAATAATTGAATTTTGTGAATTGAAACTACGACTGAACAACTACAAAATGGTCTAGTTCAACACTTCTTGAGAGGAGGGCCAGTCCTATACGGGACAAAATACACCCAAGCTGTCTCTTACTGATCGACGTTCAATATTGTTTCAATTCAGGACCTAATGAACAATATGAAAGGAATATATACACGTGGACGCATGTTTTAAACATTGTTACGCATTACATAAAAGATGATTGAAAACAAAAACGTTCATGAGATAGAGGAAGAAAATATGGAAATCTTTGTGGAATTCGAGCAATATCCGCGAGGTTCCAATAGTCATTGTCATAGTCAACAGGAAGAGGATATATTCTTTGACTGATATTGTCATGTCATAGCTTTGTGCTCTGTTTTTCCGAAGGTATATACGAATGTCTCTGAAAACTGAAGAAACGTTTTCGAAATCTAGCAACAAACATCATAAAATAATACTTATTGAGAGTCGCTGCATCGAACATGTTATTTCCTTGGTAATAGCTGTAGAGTACAAAATACAATTCATTGATTTGTCATGCAAATAAACAAGCACATATTAATTATGAACTTTGTTTACATTGTGAGTCTTTTGTCTTTGGTTATAGTCAAAGCAATATCAAGTATAGTAGACGTACAGAACGATCTAACCGCAGGGGCGCTCATAACACGTTTTATCGTTCTCATCAAGAGACTCGTCATCTAATGGACATTATGGACAGGGATAAAGACCATGGCTTTCCACATTACAAAATGAGGGGGAGATAATGGGAATAATGGCCTATCATGAATTTTAGAAACTTCATTAAGACCATGCTTCTATCAGAGATTGTTAATAGATTAAGAAACTCTCGTCTCACAGTTCTGTCGATTTTATTTTATTTTTTATTTATTTTTCATTTATTTATATATATATATGAAGAGTTTGTTCGCAAAAACCGATAAGTCCATTTTTGAAGATTCTGAAGTACGGTCTCTGTCATAAAGTACAAAATAATACCCTTTAAATGATATATTGGTCACTACATACAAAGGTACATTTTTGGAGTTATGGTCAAAAGAAGCAAATCATTTTTATTATTCTCTTTATTTTTCTTGACCTTTAATCGCAAATATCTCCATTTGGCAAATATGGACTTATCGGTTTTTTGCGAATAAACTCTTCATATGTATATATATATATATATATATATATATTTTTTTTTTTTTTTTTTTTTGGGGGGGGGGGCTATATTCTCACTATAGTAAGTAATCCGTGCTACATGCGAGCATAGACGCATTAAATGTTAGATGCTGTTGTGCTGTTGTGGCTCAGTGAATAAGACCATCACCTACAAAGTGTATCAATCACGAATTTCCTCGTTCGAATCCCTTGGATGGTTGCAGCGGTTGAGCAACCTTAGCAAGGTACTTTATTCTCATTGCCCTGTCCTTTGGAGTTGACTTAATGCCATTGGTTTCGCTGTTTATTTTCTTACGACTGTGTTTATTAATTCCTTCGCGGTCGTGTAAATCAATTAAATTCATTTTTTTTTCTATTTCATTTCTTTCATATTGAGTGGCAAATTTTTGGCAGCCAAAATGACCCATTCTCCCCATTTTTTTTTTCTGGGAAGGACAGCCCCCCCCCCCCCTTTTCAATATAGTTTAATGTTTTATTGTTTTATTATGTTTGCACTTCTGATATGTCTGTGTCTTCTATCTGTCCATAAGGTAGGGATAGGTAGGTATTGATTTCCGTCAAAATAAAAGCAATCGTGACCAACTCAGCGAGTAGCCATAGTACCACGGGAAGGTCCACTTTACATTATATATAATTAAATTAATTTGATACATAATAAGATACGGAAGAACAAAAGAATGAGCAACAAACGAGCGAATTGATAGTAGATTCACACACAGAGACACATGCACTGCATACATTACTCGCGCAAATCATATATCAAAACGTACACCCCAATTTTTCATTTCTTTTCTTTGTTTATCTACTTGTTAGAAGAATACACTGTTTTGTAAGTCCCTCGAGATTAAAAGCAGAAGAGTTTTGGTAACCAGAGGAAGTGAATTACAAGCCCTACTTCCCCTACGTGACACCATTTTCTTGCAATGATTACTGTAATGATACTTTAAAGATTATCGTTCAGAGTGAAACGGATATATATTTTCTTTAAAAGTAAAACATTGTGTCAGATAAGATGGCGCCATTTTTTTTCAGAGCTTCATTTCATTTTTCATTTCATTTTATTTCATATAGCTTTATAGATTATAATATTGAAACAATTATTTTCACCAGAGTTCCTTTATCTTTACATAATCTTACTGCGGTAAATTGAAGGACTTATATATCAATCTCAGGTAAATGTGTGTTAGAAGTAAATCATAATAATTTGTACTTTCTCTTGCTTGAAAACTTTCCAAATATCTCACCACAAGTACACACCAGAACGTTGAAATTTGATGTGTTATTCTAAAGATGCAAACGCTTCTTCGTGTGAAGGTGGGACGGAAGACTCTCCTTTACCAATCCCTCCCTAAACCTTGCGGTTTACCTCACAAGACTTAGGGTGCATTCATAAGATTTTTCTTCTGATTAGAAACAGTGTTTTGAAACACTGTTTCTGGCCAAACAGTGTTTCTAGCAAGAAAAAAAAAAATCTTATAAACGCTAGCAGTGATTTGAAACAGTGTTTTTTCAAATCGCACAAAATAGTACGTTTCAAAACAGTGTTTCTGTGGAAACAGTGTTTCAAAAATCTTATAAGCGCAACCGCGATCTCACTGTTTAAATGACGTTACAATGCCTTGCGCGCGCCCTGTTTGACCTTTTGTTGTTCCGAATCAGTGTTTCCAAACAGTGATTCTCGGCACGCAAAATCTTATAAACGCGGCCTCAGTACATGGAAGCGAATAAGCCAGTTCGCAGTTCCCCTTCGCGCATGAGCATTAAAAGGTAAATCGTACCAACAGGCGCATTGTTTTTAAATTTGCTGAGATAAGCATTTGTGATGGAATGAATCCTTTTAAATAGTGCTTGCCAGCACATCCACCTGACAGAAAAATTGGTAGTTGGCAATATCAATAGAAAGAGACTGTTAATACATTCAGTGCAAAATAATTGGACGGATGTATTCCCAGTTTTATTTGACGGATCATTATGGCTATCTGGTCTAAACAAGTTCATTCTTTGTTTGAACAGGATTTATGAATCCCATGAATTGTTACGTAAAGCTTATAAAATGAAAACGAGTGCAGTGCCCCTACCAACTGAGAAAAAAGAAAGGGTCATTCGTATCCCAATGTTCCCATGAGCTAACTCCGAAGTGGCTTATACACTGTATATACGCACACGCTATAATCAAGAATAGTCCAGCATGCGACGTAAATTGCGCCATCTTTTGATGGGCAGCTAAGAGAGAAAAAAAAAATACGGCCAATGCGTCGCAAGTTCGCAAGTTGATGAACATGTGAGAGGTCATATAGCAGTTACCGATGATTTAGCCATTCACACTCTCCCTGGATATTCACTTTACATTAAACTACTGTAGCCTGAAACTTTCAAATTTGAAACATTTTAAACCTTTAGCTTTCTCAAACATGTTTGATAGCTTTCTAAGATGTGAAATATGATATGAATACATACATAGGCCCCCTATTATAGGGGGAGTTCTTAGAAATCTTTAGGAATCTTAATATACTTAAAACCGAAAGAGATTTAAGCTTAATTAGCGTTGTGAAGAAGTAGATTGGTGACAGCAGTTTTGTTCATGGCAGACACAGGGGTGGGTTGGAGGAGGGGGGGGGGGACAAACCGTTGTATTCGTCTTCTTGAAAACACATGGTCAAACTTGTTACCAAACCTGGTGCATTATCACAAGGGTTATAACTTATGTATTGAATACAAGAACTGTATGCAGAACCTCTTTTAAAAGAAAAAAAAATTCTTTTAAACTCGAAATACTAGGATTAGATATTTACTATATCAGTGAATTCCCTTTCAAGACTATAGTAGATCCAGCGTTTCGGTTTTTACATTTATTTTTTTTTAACTGCATATTTATTTTTTTCAAAATACAGTGTACTTGGCAGGTATTTTTACCAGCATATAAATGGGACACTATGCCCCCATAAAACCCATCAATTTTGCAATGCTCTGGGATAATGGTCTGGAATAATGTGTGGAAGGTGAACTTGCGATACCCAGGTGAGCACAAGATCGCCGCGTCTCTTGCAATTTCGAGAGAGTGAAAATATCATATTTCTTAATTTCCTCAATTCACTCGAAAGACTCAACATTACGCGTAGACCTCCTTGTTAAGAATTCCTTTCGGTATTCTTATACCGAAGTCTCTGAGGTACTTTCAGTTCAGACATACTCGAAGTTCCCACAGCAGTCAGAATGTGTTTGTCATTTCAGTCAATCTTGGAAGCCAGGCGAAAGCTACAGCAGTATCAAGGACACTGACTAGTGGAGATGAACGTCGCCTGTATGACCAAGCCTATATCGAACTGTCTACCAGAAGAATATACTAATAGCACTGCAGCAATTGGTAGCAGTAATTCAGAAGGCTGTAGCATGAAAACCATATTTAAGTATGCTTGCAAAACGTTTGGATTTCTACTGTAACAAACGCCTGATTAATTGATGCTTGAATCGTCTTTAATTTCCTTCGACAGAAGGAAGGGTGACAATGCCGTCTTTTCGTGAATGTATTTCAATTTTTCTCGCGGGTCGATGGATTCGCATAATCTCTACATTGATACTCATAATGCCGTCTACAAATAGCCAACAAGTCCCCATTTTCCGAGTCTACGGGGTTGGATCAATTATGACTCTGTTGTGTATGTTTCCAAACATCTATGACTGTCTTATTTATTGGAGAAGACGTCAAGACAACACAGCAACTGACTTGGTAATTTTCGATCCACGACTTGGCAGAGATCAATACAGAGATAATGATAACAGGATTTCATATGCGTATCACAAGAATACAGAGGATATGAGTTCTTTTGAGCTTCAAATCGGCAATGTAACCAAAGCTGACAATGGGAATTATAGGCCTACATGCATAAGTCTTTAGTTTAACGGCTCTACGCTTGAATACCTGGTTTTTAAACAATATGATGTCCAAATAACTGGCTGCGTTTGCTCTTTGCCTGCTAATGAAAGCTACTGACAAATTATAACTGCAAACATTTCATGTGCACTTGATGGCTGGCAAAGACCCTCCGCAGAAAGAGAAGTGGTTGTTCGTGTCTTCGGCAGGAACACAACAGGATACATAGACAATTGGAGGCTGAATTTGTTTCAAATATGTCTGAGACGAATGGAAGAGTTGAAATAGAATTCCAAATGTCTTATAGTTAGTTCTTCTGTCCGGTGCAATACCGACCAAATCACTGCACCTTTTATTAATGTGAAGCCTACTCGGCGCGCAACGTCATCCAACGATCAATCTGAAACAACAGATAGAACGGTACATACCCGTGAGGCACTGGTTACAGGACCGGAATCTCCACTGTCTTTACCAACCGCATCCACTTCTACTGGAACTACGAGTGAGGCATCATTATCGTCAGGTGTCAACACTGGCTCAACTACAACCAAGTCGCCCCCAACAACGCCCAAGTTTGTATTATTTGATACGACCACGGCACAATTACCGTGGAAGACAACGAATTCAAAACGGCCCAACCAGTCCACATCGACACCGGGTTCATCGCGGGAACGGTCGTTGTCGACAAATGTTGGCACTGTTCCTTCATTCGCTCATCCATTAGGAACACTCCCTGCAATAAGCAATGTGACATCGCTTCAAGAAGAAACAGAAACAAATCAACCACTGATGACAATTACTCATACGAGAAATTCCACACTTCAGCTTTTGTCCCACAGTAGCTCCAATCTTTCAACTGGGAGTATAGGTGATTTGAATTCGTGCATGCTTTATATTTCACTCTCAGTATGTGTAGACCTAGGCCTACTAGTCATTGCTGTGGCGATCTGTGCCATGACTCGGCAACGCTGCCGAGAGTCATATTATGTGCAACATCGTCATCGCTACAGACGAGGTCAAAATTCATCAAGCGAAAAACATGATAGCTTGCACGCTTCCAATCTGCAAGCAGGCACCAGTACTCTGGTGCATGAGTCCCACAAGAAGTCAGTCACCAATGACATTGACCCCGGCGATGAGAAACGTTCCCTTAGTGACGACTCTGTCTATTATTTCTACGTCGATCCCATCAGTGACCTTGGGATTAGAGAAGATACCGTTCCCTCCAGTGACCTTGTTCTCTAACCTTTTGCAGGTAACTCTGTGCAGGAAAAAAGTTGTTTGTTCTCGATCGTTCGAGTCTCATGCCATTCCATCCAGTCAGTGCCAGAGCATGGCAAATCAGTTTAACCACCATTTCGCTAATGTTGCGACTGGACTGATCCCTGATTCATCTGAATATGAGCCTGAAAATTGTAATTCAATTACTGATACCTGTGTCAATCATCCTTTCAAATTGTGTACTGTTAGTAAAGAAGATATTCTAAAAGAAATACAATTATTAAAAAATAAGAAATCTGTAGGTTTAGATGGTATATCTGTACACATTTTGAAAATTTCTCAGAATGAAATTGTTAAACCTATAACATTTTTGATTAATAAATCCATAACCCTTGGTATCGTTCCCAATAAATGGAAGATTGGTAAAATTATTCCTGTACATAAAAAGGGTGACAGATCGATTCCAAATAATTACCGACCAATTTCTATATTGTCATGTTTATCCAAAATCCTTGAGAGAGTCATACAAAAACAGTTGATTAAGCATTTGAATCAGAATGATATACTCACAATAGAACAATCGGGTTTTCGTCCTAATCATTCTACTTCCACAGCACTGATAAAGGTCACGGATACGTGGTTAAAAGCCATGGATGAAGGAATGTATACAGGTGCCGTATTTGTCGATCTTCAAAAGGCTTTCGACCTGGTCAATGTAAAATGCCTTCTCAATACAATGCGTAAAATAGGGATCAGTAGCACCTCGCTTAAATGGTTTGAAAGCTATCTCTCGGATCGGAGGATTGTTACTGTGGTATAGCGCCACCTGTGTTA
Source organism: Diadema setosum (assembly GCF_964275005.1). NCBI lineage: Eukaryota > Metazoa > Echinodermata > Echinoidea > Diadematoida > Diadematidae > Diadema > Diadema setosum. Next base: position 7,701,769 of record NC_092704.1, on the reverse strand, counting down.
ATAAAGAGTGAGGAACAACTATGAAAGATTACACTACGTCCACCGAGTCATTCTGTGGTGTAAATGTCACGTATTTAACCTAAGGACACAACAAGTGGCGACGAGAAATGGGATATCCGTGCACTACATACCGAAAATGTGAGTAGTGAAGTGAATTTTTGTGAAAGTGCTCCCAGACTGCAGATAACGGTTAAAATCGGCAGTCAAATACGTGGACAGTGACGGTGTGTTCTAAAGTGTGGTCCCACGTAGTGATCTTCATGTCGGCAGTATCAGTGACTGTAAACAGGCTGTAGAAAAGTGAAAATGGCGTCAACAACAGGTAAAGCGGACACTTATGATCCGGAAGTGGAACAATATGAGTCATACAGAAAACAAATGGATCAATATTTCATTGCAAATGACATAACTGATGATAGAAAGAAAGTTGCAGTGATTTTATCAGTGATGGGTGCAAGGGAGTATGGATTGTTGAAAAGCCTGGAAGCTCCAAAAAAGTTGTCGGAACTGAAACTTTCCGAAATTGATGAAGTGTTAAAACAGCACTACAACCCGAAGCCCCCAGTGATGCTGGAAAGGTTCAAGTTCTATCAACGAAATCAGCGATCAGATGAGACAATTTCGACATATTTTGCTGAACTGAAGAAAATGGCGGAGTCGTGTGATTTCGACACATTCAGGAGTCAGGCCCTGCGGGATCGCCTAGTTTGCGGACTCCTGGACAAGAATATCCAGAAGCGTCTTCTGTCGGAGGACAGCCTGACGATTGACAAAGCGATCAAGTTAGCCCTAAGCATGGAAGCTGCCAGCCAAAATGCATAAACACTGAAAACAAGCACCCAGAGACACAGTACAAGCACAAACATTCACTATGCCTCTGGGACAATCGAATGCTTCTGCTGTGGCAAAAAAGGCCATTCCAAAAGACAATGTCGCTATAAAGACTATAGTTGTGACCTATGTCATCGTAAGGGACACTTGAAACAGGTGTGTAGAAACAATGAGAGGCAAAGTAGCCATAGTAGTTCTGCGAGTAGTAAACACAGAACAGAAAAAGGTAGAAGTCACAAGAAAAGTAGTAGAGGTCATGAACAAAGACACAAGAGTAGAAGAAAGTCTAGGGTAGGTGTGAGTCATGTTGAGGGTGAATCTCATTCAAGTTGTACAGATAGTTCAGAGTCAGACTCGGGGTCTGAGACAGATGAACAAATAAAATGTACTATATTGGTGTACATAGAGTAGGTAAAGGGGTGAAACCTATCATGGCTGATGTAGAGATAGAGGATACATCACTTCGGATGGAAGTAGATACTGGTTGTGGAGTCTCAATTGTAAGCAAATCATTCTTTGACAGGGAGTTAAAGAGCAAGGTAAAGGCAGAAAGAACTGAAATTAGACTCAAGACATTTACAGGAGAGGTAATACCAGTCGTAGGGAAATGTCAGGTGAATGTGACATACCAAGGTAAAACAGAGAGGTTACCTTTGATCATTGTGAAAAATGAGGGGCCGGCTCTGTTTGGCAGAGATTGGTTGATGAAAATTCCCCTGAGATGGGAAGAGATCAAAGTCAAACAGGTTGCAGCACGTGAAATGCTGACAGATAGGCTTGAGAAGTTGATATCAGACAGTGAAGTGTTTGAAACCAGTGCAGGTAAAGTGAAAGGAGTGCAGGCACAGTTGAAAGTAAAAGGTGATGCACAACCAAAGTTCTTCAAACCTAGGGCAATACCCTTTGCTATGAAAGACAAAGTTGGTGAGGAGATAAACAGGTTAGTAAAGGAAGGGGTTCTTGAGCCTGTTGAATATTCAGACTGGGCTGCTCCAGTAGTCCCCGTACGAAAGCCTGATGGCTCAATCAGATTATGTGGGGATTATAAAGTCACCGTGAACCACCAGCTGGAGGCTAAAGAGTATCCACTACCTAGACCAGAAGAGCTCTTTGCCAGTTTGCAAGGAGGAAAAAAGTTCACAAAACTAGACTTGAGAAATGCCTACCAGCAGGTAGAGCTCGATGAGAACTCTCGGAAATATGTCACAATTAATACCCACCTAGGTCTCTACACATATACCAGATTACCCTTCGGAGTTAGCTCTGCCCCGGCTATCTTTCAGGAGTGTATGGATAAGATTCTCCATGGCTTAGATGGTGTGGGATGCTATCTCGACGATATCATTGTGACGGGATCTAGTGACGATGAGCATCTTGCTAACCTTGAACGAGTGTTGACTAGGTTGAGCCAGTTCGGACTCCGCTTGAAGAAGTCTAAATGTGTGTTCATGCAGAGTTCAGTTGAGTACTTGGAGTACAAAGTAGATGCAGAGGGATTACACCCATCCCCATCGAGGGTAGAAGCTATCGCATCAGCACGTGCCCCCCAGGATGCATCTGAGGTTCAGTCCTTCATAGGGCTAATCAACTATTACAGGAAGTTCATTCCTAACCTGGCTACCATCTTGGAACCCATTGATGCACTCAAGAAGACAGATGACTTCAAGTGGACACCACAATGCCAAAGGGCATTCCAAGAGGTCAAAACAATTCTCAGTTCAGGTACAGTGTTGGTGTATTTTGACCCCCAAAAGGACATTACGCTAGCCGTAGATGCTTCACCATATGGCATTGGTGCAGTCATATCCCATGTCACACCTGAAGGAGACATACCCATTGCTTATGCATCACGGAAATTGACCAAGACAGAGAGCAACTACTCCCAGCTAGAAAAAGAGGCACTTGCTATTGTGTATGGGGTACGCATATTCCATCAGTACCTATGTGGAAAGAAGTTCACACTTCTTACGGACCACAAGCCTTTGACCTACCTCTTAGGACCAAAGAGAGGGATTCCAGTCCTAGCAGCATCCAGACTTCAACGCTGGGCCATTCTACTTTCTGGCTATGTGTACGACATTCAGTACCGTACCTCCAAACAGAATGCAAATGCTGACTTTTTGTCACGTCTGCCAGGTTCAGATACAGTGGAGGACAGTCAGGATGAGTTTGTAGTAATGTGGACCAGTGAGGCTACAGAGTTGAATCACGTACAGCTGAACTCTCTCCCAGTTGATGCAGTGATGGTAAAACAGGCAACAGACAAGGACAAAGTATTGTCCAAAGTCCGGTTCTGGGTACAGAATGGGTGGCCAGGAAACCATGAGGTCTCCAGGGAGTTCCGTCCATGGGTAAAGCGAAAGGATGAGTTGACAGTGGAGAGTGGTTGTCTGTTATGGGGTGTCCGTGTAGTCATCCCAGAGAAACTGCAACAGCGAATCCTGGACGAGCTTCATTGTGGACACCCAGGGATTGTTAGAATGAAAAGTCTGGCTAGGATGCATGTATACTGGCCAGGTCTAGACCAACACATTGAGCAGGTAGTTCAGGAGTGTTCATCATGCCAGGTTGTTCAGCCACTGCCAGCCCAAGCCCCAGTGAATCCATGGGCATGGCCATCTCAACCGTGGCATCGCATTCATGTCGATTTTGCCGGACCGTTTCTTGATCAGATGTTCCTGCTGGTTGTTGACGCCCACAGTAAATGGCCAGAGGTCATCCCGTTGAAGACAACCACAGCATCAAACACCATACGAGTGTTGCGCAGTCTTTTCTCCAAGTATGGTCTACCCCATGAAGTGGTATCGGACAACGGACCGCAATTTGTGGCAGAGGAGTTTGCTGAATTCCTGAAAAAGAATGGCATCAGGCACATCAAATCAGCAGTCAAACACCCAGCTTCAAATGGCGAGGTGGAACGCTTTGTTCAGACCTTCAAAAAGGCCATGAAGAAGGCAAAGTCAGAAGTGGGTGATATACATCACAAGTTGGCCAAGTTCCTTTTGAGCTATCGGACAACTCCTCATGTGGTGACTCAGGAAACTCCTGCTAAGATGTTCATGGGAAGAGAATTGAGAACACGCTTGAGTCAGGTCAGACCAGACCTAGGGCTGAAACTCCAACAGAAACGAGCTCCCAAGAAGGAACGAGTTCGGAGTTTTGTTGTTGGTGAGAGAGTGAGGGTGCTGGATTTTCGGATCCATTCACAAAGATGGTCAGAAGGTGTTGTGACTAGGGTTCTAGGTCCAGTGACTTACCAAGTCATGGTAGATGGTTTGTTCTGGAAGAGACATGTAGATCAGATCCGGGCTATGTCGCAGTTTGAAGATGTTAATGAAGAGGCACCAAACCAAACAAGTCCAAACACGTTACTGGAACAAAATGTGCTCACCAGACAGATACCTGAACACCTCACAATCACTACAAATACCAATCCAGATATACCTACATCTCAGTCACCAGAGACAGAAAACAATTCAGAGCAACACTCCACAAACACCTCAGAAAACAAACCAGTTCAGCCTGCACTCCGTAGGTCAAAACGACATATCAAAAAACCAGACAGGTTAAGTTTGTAAATGAATCAATAACAAATATGCATGTATGTAGAAACAAGATGTTGGTATGCTTATAACTGTTGCTACATGTCAACATTTTCTATTTAGAAATGAGAATAAGACAAGAGTATATTTGTATGCCAAACCCATTTGTTGTCACACATATTAACAAATGTGTGTTAACCCAAGTATGAGTTTATGATGATAAAGAAGGATAATTTATTAGGATAAACAGGCATGTCACATTGTTGGAAAAGATTACAAATTATGTATGTTTCTGTAAGCAGGACTAAAGATTTTATGGAAACAAACACATACATAAGACTGATGATGTTTTGATATTTCTTTTATTTCATGTTATATATGTTGTTTTCAGCTGACAGTGGTATTGGAATTGTTAGATAGGATGATATGTATATGTAAAAGTCTACAGGAACACATTCCTATTTGGTGGTTGTTTATTTCTGGCTTCATATTGTGACTATACCGTATCAAAACCATTATAACTTTGCAAAATGTTTTATGTAATAAGCATAGGACAAGACAGTGTACGTTTATGCAAATTCATCACATGTGTATACAGACCTTATAGGTCAAAGACATTTGTTAGGGATTTGATGAGATACTAAAGACATTCTTCAAAGTTAACCAGTTATTTGTACAGGTTAACATGTCTTATTGTGTCATCTGTTAAGTTGTCATATATTCAGTGTTTTTCAACTGAATGATTGATAGTGTTATATAGACATGTCAGCATTTTGTTTAGAATTGTTTGCAGTATAACCAAACATAGGTTTTGTTAAAGCACATTATTGGTAAATACAGTATATTTTTTTTTTATAGATTGAATAGGATAACACAGTTGTTATAAGTTTGTATGACATTTGGAATAATACAATGTACATGACCAGTGTATTCATTGTAAAAAAAAAACCAAAAAACAACAAGAACAAACAACAACAACCAAATTTTTGTGAGGAAGGAGAGGAGATGTGGTATAGCGCCACCTGTGTTAATAAAGAGTGAGGAGCAACTATGAAAGATTACACTACGTCCACCGAGTCATTCTGTGGTGTAAATGTCACGTATTTAACCTAAGGACACAACAGTTACTAGTATAGGGAATTGTTTTTCTGAAGAATTACCCATTGAGCTGGGAGTGCCTCAAGGATCTATCTTAGGTCCCTTGCTATTCATTATATTTATCAACGATTTACCTTCTGTATTCGACTTATGTAGCGTACATTTGTATGCGGACGACACAGTTTTATATGTTTCTCATAAAGACCCGCGTACAGTTCAATCAATTTTGCGATATGAGCTTCTGAAACTCGACAAGTGGATTTCCAAAAATAAACTTAAAATCAATTATGAAAAAACTGTTAATATGCTCATTGGGAACCGTCATATGATTAAAAGGTATAATAGACTGGATCTTAGCATAAAAGGCCACGTGATAAATCAAGTACAGAGTGTGAAATATTTGGGCCTTTATATTGATGCTGAACTTAAATGGGATGTTCATATTGATCATTTGTGTCAAAAGGTTGGTCGCATGATTTCATTTCTTCGTCGTTTACGACAATTTATCAGTAGAAAATATTTAAATTTGATATATCGAACGGTTATTTTACCTCATCTAGATTATGCAGATATTATATTTCAATCATCACGTGGGCAACTTCTTGATCAAATACAAGAACTTCAAAATAGAGCAGGAAGAATCATTTTAAAGATTAAGCCACAATCTCATTTTTCCGTATCATCCATGCATGAAGTATTACAGTGGGAAATTTTGAAATCTCGTCAAATTCGTCACGTTCAAATTATGATATTTAAAGTTTTGAACAATTTAACACCCAGTTATTTGCAAGAAAATATATCATATGTTGAAAAACCCTATCATTTTCGATGCAACAATCTTCCTTTACCAAAACCTCGAACAAATAGTTGTAAACGCACATTTTTTTTATAGAGGTATAAAGTTGCATAATAGTCTTCCCATTTGTATTCGTAGCTGCCCAACAATTGTAACATTTAAGCGATTATTGTTAAACAATTAGACTGAATAAGACTCAATGGTGTATATTCTATGAACAATTCAAAGATTTTGTCATGTATGATGTATGTATAATTAATGATTATTTTGATTTGTATATCGATTTTTAATTTGAATGAGAAGATAATATTGAATATCATTATTGTTATTACAAGACGATATTACCCCCTTTCCTCCCACTTTTTTTTTCTATATTTTTTTTCTTCTTCTTCTTTTTCTTCTTCTTTTTCTGGTCCCCATGGAAGACCAGTGACTCTATAACAGTGTCGCTGAATATGGGTTTTCCAGCCGTTTTCCACTATCTCATCTATCACTTTGTCTCTGTTATTATTGCTTCGGTTCGCTGTCTGTAAACTCATACTCGTACCGTTTAAAGATATTAATTTTCTCTTGTTTGTATAGTTTGTATAACATTGCATTTCTGTAAACTCTGTATATTTGTAAAGATATTTCATTTGTATGCTTTTTATGACGGGAAATAAAACCAAACCAAACCAACTATTGTGCTAAGTACGCCGTTAGAGGTAGACGGTCAAACGTCATTTTGTTTTACTATCAACAGAAAGGACAATTCCCTCCCGTTGTATTTCTACAGCAATTTATTCTGCGATAGTTTAAACATTTTTTTTTAAACAGGATATGTTAAACTTCGAGATGGGAAACATATCGTTTTTGAGAGGAGACTATAAGCTTCGAGGTAACCAAGTACATATTATGAATGTACATTTATTTTTGTAATCTGTTTTGTAAACAATGCATTCCTGTGAGTATTACCTGAGCCCCGTTTCATTAAGTTTTCGTTAAGTTACGATCAACTTACGAGCGACTGGTGATCAGTTCTGGGGGTGTTTCATAAAGCTGTTCGTAAAGTTACGAACAGCTTACGAGCGACTGGTAATCAGTTCTGAAGTGCTAGATATATTTCTATACAAGAACTGATCACCAGTCGCTCGTAAGTTGTTCGTAACTTTACGAACAGCTTTATGAAACAGGGACCTGGGGTGTTTCATAAAGCTGTTCTTAAAGTTACAAACGACCAAAGAAAGTACTGGTGATCAGTTCTTGTGCTGAATTATCGAAATTATGATAAGTATAGCACATCAGAACTCACTGATCACCAGTCGTTCGTAAGTCGTTCTTAACTTTACGAACAGCTTTATAAAACAGGACCCTGCTATAAGTTTTTCCTGAATGGTCTAATTTGTTGTACTCATATTCTTTATAGACAGCGTGGAGCCGTAATAATCTCATTTAAGCTAAAAATTAATGAGGAAGAACATTTAAAAATCTGATACTGTCAACGCATAAGGCACTCAATATCTAGGACCATTTTCACTTCCATTAAAAAAGTCATGATTCATACTAAATTACTTCTAGAGGATTTTACAAAATTTAATCTGGTGTAAGCATGTTTGATGTCTCTTTCTCTGTATAATCTATCATAAACATGTTAACGTGCTTTTGCATAGGATTATTTACGTGTACAATATAAAATATAGTGTATATGCGTTTCAACTTCAGATATGATGTATGATATTTGTTAGTTTTGTTTTTCATTTTACGTGCATGTTGTATCACCAAATTAATTGTCATATTTTGTTGTTATGTGTGAATTATGCATAAAATCTATATCATGTATAGCCTACGATGAACGATGATGATGATGATTGTGTCAAGTTGGAACACTATGCAGACATTCTAAGATAAGACAGTTTAGCTGTACAATATTACCTTCAACTTGACGCATTCTATATTATGAAATCAATATTTTTCGACTTTGATATCACTGTGATCATCAGAATTGTCATTATGAATGCGATTGCTGTAATTCATAAATGTGTCATCTCACAGAATAATATATATTTTTAGACATTTTTATCACATTTGACGCTGACACACAAATTTTTATTCACACAAAGCAAAACAATATCAAGTAGCGGATGCTCTTTTTTCAGCATTTGCGGTTGGATAAAATAACTCTATGGTTGAGTGTTCTTGATTTAGAATCAAATTTTTGTTTTAGTAAAGATTTTCTTAGTAATGTAAGGCACGACTAAATTAGTGAACTTCAGGCCCGATAAATGAGCTTCTATTGCTATTCTGATCATTATTGTTTAACAAGTTTATTACACGCGTATTGTCTACGCAATGTTAAAGGATGCGGTCTGTCAATGGGCATTTGGTATTAAGGTCTTATTTGCCCAGGGTAGCCTAGCTTCAGTGTTAGCACTGTTCTTCCAGAATGCTCTGCCAATCTTATGTCATCTGCAATTTTATGACAAAGGAACAAAATGATTTTACGTGTAATAAGCTGCTGCGTCAGGTAATGATAATGATAACAATAGTGCTTATACATGTAGTAGTATATCATAACACATTTCCATACATGCACATAAAAAAGGATATAATAATTGAATATACAACAGCAATTAAGACTATACATTTGCACCGAGTTTCATGTTTTTACACTATAGTTTAAAAGTTTAAACTGTAAACAGTTGATTTGCCCCCGATATGTGCACAGTGTAATCTCATGGTTGAAACTTTGAAATATTAGTGGAATCCGCGAGGTTCCAATAGGTATTGCCATAATCAACAGAAGCATGATACCATTTATCAAACTTGAATGATAGCTTTGTGTTCTGTTTTCCGAAAGTAAACAAGAATGTTTTTGAAAACTGAAGACACGTTTTCGAAATCTAGCAACAAACAACATACAATAATTGTTGAGAGTCGCTGCACCCCACATGTTATTTCCTGGGGAATAGAGTACTAGATGCTAATCATTGATTTGCTGTGCAAATAAACAAGCACAGATTAATTATGAACCTTGTTTTCTTTGTGATTCTTTTGTCTTGGGATATTACTAGTCAGTCAGAGCAATATCAAGTATAGCAGACGTACGGAACGGTCTAACTTTAAGGGCGCTCTTAACAGGTTTTATCGCAGCTTTTGGACTGTTCTTCTAAAGCTATTTATTGTTTTCATAACGTGTTACGGCATGCACGGGATTCATCTATTACAGTGGAGATTATAAATGGGTATAAAGACGACGATTTTCAACATTACAAAAAGAGGGGAGGGAAAATGGGGATAATGGCCTATTAAGAGTTTTAGAAACTTCACTAAGACCATGCTCATATCAGAGACTGTTAAAAAAGAATTAAGGAATTCTCGTCTCACAGTTCTGTCGAATATATATATATATATATATATATGTATATATATATATATTTTTTTTTTTGGCTATATTATATTCTGTAGCATCCGTGCTGCATGCGAGTATAGTCGCGTTCAATCATTAGATGCGGATCTGTTGTGGCCCAGTGGATAAGACCACAACTATCAATCACGAAGTTCCTGGGTCGGATTCCCTGGATGGTTGCAGCGGTTGTGCAACCTTTACAAGGTACTTTATACTTTATCCTCATTGTCCTGTCCTTCGGAGTTGACTTAAAGCCGTTTGTTTCGCTGTTTATTTCTTACAACCGTGTTTATTACTTCGGTAAATCAGTTCAATTCAATTTTTTCCATTTCACTTCGTTCATTGAGTGGCAAATTTATGGCAGCCAAAATGCCAAAATGATTTTTTTTTTTCTCAGAAGGACAGCCCCCCTTCCAAATACAGTCTAATGTTTAATTGTTTTATTATGTCTGCACTTTTGGTATATCTGTGTCTGCTATCTGTCCGTAAGGTAGGTAAGTATAGGTATTTATTTCCGTCAAAATGAAAACAATCGTGCAAATACAAGAATATAATACTTTCACATATGACGAATACGGCTGGATAGGCTCACTCAGCAAATAACCATCATGACACCGATGTTTTACAGGAAGATCCACTTTGCATTGTAAGTAAATCAATTTGATACATAATAAGTTATATACGGAAGAACAAAAGTAAGCAAACAAATTTATAGTAGATTCACACACACATACACACACACACACATAAGTCACACTATGCACTCTGATCACTCTCACAAATCATATATTAGAAAAATACACCTAAATTTTAGATTTATTTGCTTTGTTTATCTGTCACATTCCATAATCTACTTGTTAGAAAAATACACTCTTTCGTAAGTCCCTTGAAAATAAAAGTAGATGCCTTTTGGTAACCAGAGGTGGTGTATTAAAAACTCTACTGCCCCCATATGACAACATTCTTTTGCAATGATTACTCTAGTGATACTTAGAAGATTATCATTCAGAGTGAAACAGATAAATATTTTCCTTAAAAGTAAAACATTGTGTCAGATAAGATGGCGCCATTTTGTTCAGAGCTTTATAGACTACAATATTGAAACAAGATGTTGGGTACGTCAAAAATAACAGTATCCCACTGAAGAATGCAACGTATTTTGTGATTTGATACATGAGAGAGAACAAGGAATAATCTTCAAAATAATTTTTCCTGCTCTGTTTTGAAGATTTTGAATCCCATCTGTTGTTTATTTTTACCAGAGTCGCATTACCTACATAATCTTACTGCGGTAAATTGAAAGACTCATAAATCAATCTCAGGTAAATGCGATCAAAGTAAATCACATACATGTATTTCTCTTGCCTGAAAACTTTCCAAATATCTTACCACAAGCGCACATCAGAACGTTGAATTTCATTTACAATGTTCTTTTAAAGATGCAAACACTTCTTCGTATGAAAGCAGGACGGAATACTCTCCTCCGCCATCCCCTCCCCCGCTGGCGGTTCAAGCCGGTTCGTTGTTCCACTTCGCGCATGAGCAGAAAAAGGTCATTCATACCAATACATTCAGTGCAAAATAATGAGATGGATGTATTTCCAAGTGTTACTTGACGGATCATCCTGGCCATCTGGTCTACACAAAATCATTCTTTGTTGGAACAGGATTGATGAATCCCACAAACTGTTACGTAAAGCTTATAAAATGCGCTGAAAACGAATGCAGTGCCCCTAACCAACTGAGAAAAAAGAAAGGTCATTCTTACCAATGTGCCCATGAGCTAACTCCGAACTTGCTTATATGCACACGCTATAATCAAAAATAGTCTAGCATGCGACGTGAATCACGCCATCTTTTGATGGGAAACTAAAGAAAATAAAATATGGCCAATACGTCACAAGCTCGGCAAGTTAATCAAGAGGTGACAGGTACCGACAATTTAGCCATTTACCCTCTTCCTGAATATTCACATTTCTAACTATACAGGAGCCTGAAACTTTCATATTTTAAACATTTAATAGCTTTTCTCAAACATTTTTGACTACCTTTCTTATATGTGAAATATGACATGAATAGAGAATACTTATCTGTGCAACTGGGCACCATTCCCCTCCTGGGGGCTCCAAGGGGCACAATACCGAGGGGAGGGGGGGGGGGTGTCTCAGAAATATTTACGAGTCTTCTATCTAAACCAAAGGAGATTTTAGCTAAGTTAGTACTGTGAAGAAGTAGATTGGTGACTGCAGTTTTGTTCATGGCAGATACAGGGGTGTGCTGGGGGTAAACCATTTTATTCGTCTTGTTGAAAACACATGGTCAAACTTGCCACCAAACCTAGTGCATTATCACAAGGGTGATAACTTATGTATTTAATACAAGAACCACAGAACCTCCTATAGTTTAAAAGATAAAAAGTCTTTAAAACTGGAAATACTCTGATTATTTCAATACATAGTGAATGCCTTTTAAAGACTATTTATAGTAGATCCAGGGGTTGGGTTTTTACATTCATTTTTTTTTAACTGCATAGTAATATTTTCTAATCTTTTTGGCAGGTATTTTTACTAGTGTGACGGAATAAGCATATGGACACCACGCCCCCATAAAAGCCCCTCAAAGCGGCCCCCATGTTGCATGGAATGTATGGAAGGTAAACTTGCAATACTCAGGTGAGCGCGAGACCCCCGGGACTCTTGTTTATTCTTCATCTTTTCAAACAGAAGTATTCTTGTTTCATGCAATCATTGACTTCAAAGTATTTCGAAACATAATTTCATCTTTTAATTTCAATCTTTCATCTATACCGTCATTTCGTGAGATGTACGCTACTAAACTGCCAAGAAAAAAAAAACGGTCCGGATAACGATTACCATCCACAAATCACGTGATATTTGCAAAACTTTCTATTCCGAGAGAATGAAAGGATCATTTTCGCTCACTTCCTCAATTCGCTCGAAAGTCGCGACATTACGCCCGTAGACCTCCTTGTTCAGAATCTCTTTCGGCATTCATATACGGAAGTCTTTCAGTCAATCTTGGAAGCCAAGCGAAAGCTACAGAAGAATAAAAAACACTGACTGGTTGAGATGAACGTTGCCTGTACGACCAAGCCTATATGGAACTGTCTAGCTAAAGAATATACTAAAAGTGCAGCAGCAATGGTAGCAGTAGTTGAGAGGGCTGAAGCGTGAAAACCATGTTAAAGTATGCTTGCAAATCGTCTGGATTTCTACTGTAACAAATGCCTGACCAATTGATGCTTGAACCATCTTTCCAGAAGTTTGCAACATGGAGATTATGGTGACAATGCCGTCTTCAAGTGAATGTATTTCAAATTTTCTCTGGAGTCGATGGTTTCCGTTCATTTCCATATTCATACTTATCATGCCGTCTACAGAAAGCCGAGTTCCCATTTTTCGAAAGTACGGCGTTGGAGAAAATATGACTCTGTTGTGCCTGATTCAAAATCAACCGGACCAACATACTTATCATGCTTTTTGGATAAGATATCAAAACAACACAGTAACTGAACTAGCGCGTTTCAATTCACGACTTGGCATAGTTGAAGACAGAAATAATGATACACGTACCCGGATTTCATATGTGCATCGGAAGAATTATTCAGAAAATGAGAGTTCTTTTGGGCTTCATATCGTCAATACAAGCAGAGCTGACTCTGGGTGGTATACATGTTTACAACATCCGTATAATGGGTCAGGATATCATACACTACGAGAGTATGATGTCAAAATCATTGGCTGTGACTGCCTGTTACCAGCTCGTGAAAACTCGTTTGGAAACATTTTATGTGTACTTGAAGGCTGGCAAAGACCCTCCGGAGATGGAGAAGTAGTTGTTCGTGTTGGCGGCAAAAACACGACCGGATATATATACAACGACGAGCTCCTACTTCAGGTGAATGCGTCTGAGACGAATGGAGGACTTACAAAAATAGAATTACAAACGTCAGATGCAAACTCATTTGTTCGATGCAATACTGAACAAAACACTGCACCCTATGCCAGTGTGAAGCCTACTCAACACTCAACGCCATCCACTGATCAATCTGACACAAGGAATAGTGCCGCGATGACATATCCATATGAGGTAGTGGTTACAGGAACGGAATCACCCGAGTCCACTGCAGATGGAACTACAAATGAGACATCATTAACAGAATTTACGTCAGTCGAGACTGTTTCAGCTTCAACAGAGTCGACCTTATCGCCCAATGTTTTGTTATCTAATATGACCACTGCACAACTGTCTGGGAAGACGACGGATTCAGAACGGCCCCTGCAGTCAACATCTGGGTCATCGTCATCGGTTTCAAATATGGAAAGCATGAAGTCGGCAAATGGTATCACAGTTTCTTTAGTCACTCGTCAATCAGGAACAGTTCGTGCAACAAGCAAAGAGACATCGTCTATGAAAACACTGACAACAAGGACTGTTAGTGAATCCACCGCTCAGTCTACAATAACAGTTACTTCGATGGTCACAGAAGATTCCACCACCCAACGAGATGTAACGACCACTCTAGGCTTCTTCTCTGGCATTACAACCTCCTCTGTGGCAGGGAGCACTCTCGGAGAAGAAACGCAAACGACTCAACAACTGACGACAATTACGCAAAGAAGAAATTCCACCCAAAACTTCTTGCCCTACAGTACCACCGTCCTGTCCAAAGAGGGTTCAGACGATGAAAATTCACACTTTGTACTTATTGTCTCAATCTCAGTATGCACAGGTCTGGGCCTAATAATCAGTGTTGTGGCGATTTGTGTTGTGGCTCGTCGACGTCGCCGAAAGCCTTATCATCTTCGACATCGCCATCGATGCAGACAAGGTTTGAATTCCGTAAGCAATGTACGAGATAGTTTATACACGCCCAACAAGCCCAAGCTGCAAGGAAGCACTAGAGTCCTGCAGGAGCCAAGAAAGAAATCAGCTAATGATGACGTTGGCGCAGGCGATGAGGAACGTTCCCTCAGCGATGATTCATTCGACGATTCCTACGTTGATCCCTTCGGTGACTTCGGGATTAGAGATGATACCGCTCCCGCCAATGACCTTGTTCTCTCATCCTTTGCGGGTAACCCTGGGCAGGCAAACAACTTAGGTGCCCTATCGTGTGAATCGCATGGAATGGCCATGGTGCAAAAGGCGCCTTTGGAGGAAGACCGTCAAAGGCAGAATCAGGAAGGGGCGACAGGTGAGAAGGAGGCAGAGGATGAAACGCCTTTTTACTTTGTCTTGAACAAAGAGGACAATACGGAGGAAAAAACATATGACGATATACCACCCATTTCTAGTAATATTTACGCAGCAATCTATTCTACGGTTGTTTAAACCTTTGTAGGAAAGGCTTGCAGAGGAAGACTAACACTAGCACAAACAGGCCAAGAACTTGCTTTTGGTAATCTTTGAATTTATACATCGTCATAAGAATTAATACAGAGATAAAAAATTTCTTCAAATTCAAAAATGAATACTTAGATGAAACATTGGTTGCTAAAGCTGAATTGATTTTCCATGTGTATTGGAAATGGTATTTTCATGAGCAATATTTTCAATAAGAATACATATACTACTTCATACATCCAGGTGTGACATACGACAAGAAAGATGACACGTCTTGACTAGGCCCTATAATTACAAGTATAGAAAAAAAAGACTGGTAAAATAAAATTAAAAAAATACCTACTTCGATGAGGAAATATAATCAAAATTAAGATTGTTCTTTGAAGTTATATTGTTCATTACCACTTTTAAATCGATGTGGTGTTAAGAAATGAGTGTCTTCCAAGATGCATGAGAGTCAAACTGTTTTTTGTTCTTTTTCTTTTGTGAGGATGTTGATAGGGAAAAAGAAATTAGTTTTTAATTCAACCTGTTAACTTGAAGAAAAAAAAAATCGTTAAAGGGAAGGAATGGAGCAACTTATTTATCTTTTCTCAAGAACTAAGCTGTTACTCATGTGAAATCAACGTGAAAACTCAAAACTATTGCAACGGCCAATGTAAACACAGATATGTCTAGATATCTAGATATATCTATATGAGATTAGACACAAATTAACATTGTAAATACATCGTTATAAATCAATGAATATCTGCACGGATGATTCGTAACTCTTCGATATTCTATACATCATCACGTTTTACCGCTATAGGCGTAGCTTGACTAGGAGGTTGGTGGCCTCGACTCAAATGAGAACATACCGAAATAATCTGCAGGTAACCAAAGAGAATTTCCATGTATTTTATGAGCACATTTGCACAGGCCACTTAATAATGGTCCCCTTGTATTTTAATATTATTGTGTCAGAATAAGAAAACACATTCAATACTTCGATTTGAACATAATTTTTAATCATTGCTAGAAAATAACTACTTGCGTTCAATGCATAAAAAGCCGGAATACACGTTGATTGCACTGAACACCTAAATGAGAGGTTTATGATATGATGTGAACAGGAGACCTTTTTTTTAATAACTGAGGTAGAACTATTGTTGGAAAAATAAGGTTTATTTTCTGTATTCTGATCCAGAACAACATTAATGTGATGAGAGTTTCAAAAACTTGATGTATATTTCTGAGACTGTAGACGTCATTGAAGGTATTGCACTCACACATTTAACATGCCGAATACGACTTTTCGCCTTCATTATTATTGTAACAACATACTCGTGGCAAAATGGGATTATCAATTAAGCATGTGTTTACATCATGGGATTATCAATTAAGGTTTTGATATCACTTGAATATTGTTTCCTATGACAGTGGTGAAACTTATACTACAATAAACAAGTAGCAATCGTCGATTTTTATATGCTACATGGATTGGGGTTAACTGGTTAAGAAAGCAAGAAACATGTCACGGCAGAAGAGATTGTCATAATATTATCTGATGTAAACACATGCTGTAGTATAGATTTGGGCACCCTGTTCACTTGCTGTGATGTAAAGAAGTAATTTATACTTTTTCTCTACACACATTACGCATATTACAAGTTAACAAATGCTTTTTTTTTTCTATTTCAGTTTCTCTCTCCTTCAAGTACCAACTTTGTTCTACTTTGCCTTCACATTTCTCGCCCTGTTTACGCATTCCTGAGATTTCTCACATTGTTTTTAAAATCACTAGTTTGTGTCATTTTAAACCCTTAAAAAGAAGTTGCAAAAATAAAAAACGTAGTGTGTGCCGATGTCGTTGCACTTTGATGTGTGTATATTAGGACTATATTGTATTTCCATATGTCATACTGAAAGTCTGATATCGTTCGTGCCGTGGATTTGGATTTATGATTATACAATAAATAGTGACACTAAAAGAATGATAAATTGCGGTTTGTGAGTAAATGTGACAAGCTCTGTATACTGCGCAAAAAAAAAAAAAAAAAATATATATATATATATATATATATATATCTGAAGCCCATTATAATATCGAAGTAATTGTGTCTTACTTGTTCAAAGTAATTATAAATGTACTTTATTATCATTATAGGTTTTCCAGCCCAATTTCATTAGATTTGCATTCGAATTAATGAAAAGGCGTGCAAATTCAAGCGACTTTGGCACTGCTCTACTCTCACGGTTCATTTTATCATATTTTTTTTTAGTATTCAGTTTCATTTCATGTCATTCATTTAGAATGTTTTTCATTCAATTTAGAAAGAAATTCATTCAATTTAACGGCTCAAAGCTGGCATTCAATTTCGCGCCAGCTGGATAGACGTTCAAATTCGTGCCAAATACCAGTTTCAATTTCATTTTACAGGAACACAACTTCACACTTTGCACGTTCAAATTCAATCAACATACACAACTTCTACGAGCCTTTTTTTTTCCCTGTCATAAGATTGGATGATGCAATTTCATTTTCATTCCAAAAAGTCTCATTTAATCATCTTAATTGTATTCTGTGTATTTCTTTCCTTTCTTTCACTTTTAATTCATACAGTATGGATGTAACATTTAGGAAATAGCGCATCGTTAAATCGAATGCAAATCTGATGAAATTGGACGGGAAAACCTATATTATTATCATCATCATTAATATATATATATATATATATATATTTCAAAGAAATGGTTTACCAATATCAACACGCTTTACAGCAAATGATTAAAAAAAGAATAAATCAAAATATCTCAAAAATACAAAAAGATAGACCACATATAGATATTCATAATAGGCTAAAATTAAATGTACGATATTTATTCTTTGAAATATAAAATATTACACTTGAAGGGGGATCGCGACATTAATATTGCACATTATGTATTTCAGACTGGAAAAAAGTATTTCTGTTTTATTATCCAGTTTTGTTTTCTCTCTCTCTCTCCCTTTCTGTCTATCTATCTTCCTCTTCCTCTCCCTCTCTCTTTCCTACATGTTTCATTGTATCTATCTCCCTCTTTTCTTCCGCTTTCTCTCTCTCTCTCTCTCTCTCTCCCTCTCTCTCTCTCTCTCTCTCTCAACACAATATTCATTAATAACATCGATATCTATATCAAGTTAAAATCACCCAATATGATAATCCTTGTGATGCTTGCATATGTATAACAATAAAAGATATTTTCTATTGCATACACAATCATAAGTATTGCATATTTATTTGATACTTTCAAAAGATACACGACCCATGATCAGAATCAGTGACAAGAACCCGAAAGTGTAAAATAACAAAAACCCAGGATACCACTATTAGAAAATAAAATCATAACCCGTGTATACCACATATGTATTAGTTACACCCCCCCCCCCAATATATATAGAAATATAAACTGAGCATTCAATGTATTCACATTTGTTCTCCTTTAATATCCTATGATATCTTCAACTTCAGTTTCAATTCAAATTCTTTTACTGAGTAAAATACATCGTTCTTTTAGACACGTAAAAAAAGTAAAGTCAATGTTATCATTACCAAATTGTTGGTAATGATAACATTGACTTGTTCAGTTGAGGAAAGCTGGACAATATTTTTGTCAACATTTCGTAAAATCATTATCAATATTTATTTCATGTGCATTCAATTTGATCGAATATTTGCAGCGGTGGAGTGACTTTGGTCAAATGATTTCATGCATGCTTTCAAATTTGTTATTAGGCATCCACATTAACGGTTACTACGTTCAAATTCGGAAGTAAGCATTCAATTTCGTGTTTGAGCATGAATTCCAAAATTTTGTGCATTCAAATTAATGCATGCGATGGGGCTGGGTTAGCACTTCAAAGCACTTTCAATTTCTTTTTTGAGCGATCGATTTTTACAACTGAGCACTCACTCTCGAAATTCAAAGTTGTAGATGCCTATTCATATTGACCGATTCGGGTTCGTTGAGGGCAGCAGACATTTTACGCCACAGGGCGCAGCCATAGTGGGTGTATCAGCCGACCCCCCCCCCCCCCCTGCTCTCCCCCCACCCCGGGGCAACATGTTTACACGCACTTGTAACAAAGGTTCGCGCACTAAAGCAAGCATTCGCGCACTCAGTACGAGACGCCTATTGGCTAAAGCAGTTTTTCATTCTGCGCGCGTGCTAATGTAGGGAGAGGGGTGGGGGAGTGCGGAGGGGGGGTCGGCTGATACACCCACTATGGCTGCGCCCATGCCAAAAATACACATAGCGCGTCACAGAATCGGTCAATAAGCAGCTGTGATTTTGTCCATCTTATGAACATGTGTGACTTTTACTTGTTTATCTTTAATTTCATCATTTATATGATCAGCATCACTTATATGAACATTTTCTTGCTCAATATTTTATGTGAACTTCAATACAAATACTTTTTATCATGATCATCACATTACCTATGTGATCTTTAACTAACATCTTTATTTTCATCATGATCATCATATTATGTTTTTAATCTTCATTCAACGTATTTATTATTTTCATTATATTCATTATCATATTGTTTACTGTATGTGATCTTCATTTTTTATCTAATTTTTCCTGGTCAATTTCTTTGTTTTGTCATCCAGTTTCATATTGGAAGCATTCATGTTTTGTCAAATGCGCTCATGCATGGAAAATTCGTAATTTGTCATTTAAATTAAGTAATGCTGCAACCGCTCACGCATTTGAAAATTATAATTCATTTAATGTGCATACATTTTCGGTGATGATTCTCAAATTTAGTCTCAACTTGTCGCAAACTCATTCCGAATATTCAAATTTGCATATAGGCAAAGAAGTTTTCAACAGGAGCATTTAGTCTAAAACATTAATCTCTTAGGTGTCCATGAAAAAAAAAGAAGAAAGATTTGTACTCTACATTGAATGAAATGTTAGGAACATCTATATGTGGATCATACATAGTGAGAATAGATATGCAAAACGAAGATCATCCCCCCCCCCCCTAAAAAAAAAAAAAATGTGATAATAATGATGCAAGGAAGGATTTACACTGAAGGTTACTAGCAGAGGGAAGATATTCACAGAGTAAAGAATGATTACCATGATGACCTAATTGAATACAAAAAGTAAAATTCACATTCTATTATTAAATTGACAAAATCACTCTTATTCAGACTGATGAAATTCGAATCCATCTCGAGGATATTGTATGCTTATGATTTCCTTTGTCAAAGCTACTACCAAATCACTGATCAATTTGGTGCTTCATTACTTACGGGCAACTTGTTAATAAGTTGCAAAATCACTCTTGCTTATGAATGTGTAATGCAAAAATGAGTGCTCAGTTGTGAAAATCGATCTCTCCGAAACAAATTGAAAGTGGTTTAAAGTGTTTGTTCAGCCCATCGCGGGTGCACGTCAGGAGACCGACATCCACGAGTCATACAGCTCACGAGTCATATAGCTCACAAGTTATACAGCCCACGAGTCATACAACCCTCTAGTTATACAGCCCAGGCACGCGATCGACACTAAGAAAATAAAGTCCACGAGGTCGACATCAAGTAAAATAAGCCCACGAGATACAGTCCATGAGTTCGACACTACGCACAAAATGCTCACGAGACCGACACTACTCAAACAAAACCCACGAGACCGGCACTACGCTTAAAAGGCTCACGCGACCGATACTACGCAAACAAAGCTCACGAGACCGACATTAGGCAAAAGAGGCTCACGAGCCCGAAACTCGGACAAAGAAGGCCCGCGAGATCGACAGGATGAACAGCGCCACCTACAGACCAATTAATTGTATAGGGTGTTCAGATAATGGCATAAGGAAGATAAAATGAGAGTTGGAAAAGGAGAGTTGCTAGGGTGTTACTCCGTCAGTAGCACTCCCTCACCCTATGAACTGTTCAAGATCTTTAATTGTGTTTGCGTGTGAGTGTTTGTGAAAAATAAACAAAATTCGGTAAAAGTGTGCATGAGATCTTTCCACATTAATTTCGCAAAATGCCAAAACACTCTCGTTTTCCTTTCCGCAAAACACCTATACACTTACTTAGAAAAACAAAATAAAATGTTGACATTCAGATCAACTAACTAGAAAAATACCCAGCTGTGAAAAAAAGTTTACAAGGAAATATTTCACAAAATGGTAAATGTTCCAGTGCACACCTGCTTTACGTGATATGGAGGGGAGGCAGTCATCTGCAAAGGTGTTGATTTATTATAAATTCACAGAAAATAATGTAATCGACTATAATATCAAGGTAGCGTTAGACAGGATTCGGAAAAAGAAGATGCAGCCATGAAAACAGCAATTCTATTTCATAAAAAAATGTTTGAGGAGAATGATTTAACAAACACAAGCCACAAATCGAGGTGAATCACTGCGATATAAAACGTTTTCATCCGTTGAATGTCATACATTATAGTTACAGAGAAACTTACAAATTGAACTCTAAGCAGGCGGGTATAAGCAGGCGGATATGATATCTAATAAGGCCTACTTAACTATTATAGTAAAGAGAAAAAAAAGGGCGAAAAAACTTAAATCCTGTCTACCTTCTAGCTAGATATTGGGAAAGCCTATAAAGAATAGCACGATGGCATCTAAAATTAAACAATACATTGTTCTTGTCCTCTATTATTTTTTCATATTTTTGAGGGGGGAATCCCATGAAGAGGACAATATTATTAAAAAAAAAACAACTGGTAACAATGTTGCTCCCCGTAGTGTGATAGAAGTGCCCTTAAAGCCACACGTGTATAGAAGTACATACTTGATGTTTTTGATATGTAGATGGTGCTGTTCAATTAGTTACAATCTCTCGCTCGACAGCGTGACGAAATTGCACCCGCCAGTATGTAATTTTTCCCTTCATGGAACACCCTGCACAGGTACATATTTGTAATTGACATGTAGATGGTGCTGTTCATCCTGTCGGTTTCGTGAGCATTCTTTGCCCTAGCGTCGGTCTCGTGGGTTTTCTTTACCTAATGTTGGTCTCTTGAGCCTCTTTTGCTTACTGTCGGGCTCGTGAGCCTTTATTGCGTAGTGTCGGTCTCGTTGGCTTTTTTTTTTTTTTTTTTTTTTACTTAGTGTCGGTCTCGTGAACCTTTTGTGTGTAGTGTCGAACTCATGGACTGTATGACTCGTGAGCCTTATAACTCATGGGCTGTATGACTCATGGACCTATTTATGATGTCGGTCTCGTGGACAGTATGACTCGTGGGTGTCGGTCTCTTGGGATGACCCCGTGATTTTTGCGTTTCAGAATTCTTAATTTTGTATTTTATTTCAACAACAAAAAATTCCAAATGATTAATGAAAATTTGTGAGCAGGTTTATGACGGGCTTGTGAGAAGACGGTTCTCAATCTTCAAATTTCACATTTTATCAACTCAAACAAGGCGTACATCCGGTAAAATAGTCATGATTAGTTTTTTATCCCCCAAGAAAAGGAAAAATACTAATAGCAATAAAACGCTAAACAACGCATCCTAGTCTGTTTTCCTGCCTATGTTCCTTTGGTTAGTAAAGCTTCACATGACATTGACATAATACTGTAGATAGACCTTCTAAAGGAAAGACTCGTAGACGATGTCTAAAAACCTGTAAGTGCAGCTTTCTCACACTTTCTAACTCAAATTTCCTTAGTCACTGTAATTGGTTTGAATGCATTTGAAACATGATGGCATATTCAAAATACCATCTAAATCTATAACCTCACCTCAAGGAATTAATGTACATGTACACTGTTAAACTTTTGAAAAACCCCATGCTGGATAATGATCGTTACTATGCACAAATCACATGCCGTACTTTCAATCTCAAGAGTATTAAACAATATTTGATCACTTCCTCAATTTACTCGAAAGGCGCAACATCACGCTTACCTGTTCAGAATCCACTGGGTGTTCACATCAGGAAGTCTTCGAGATTCACTCGATATCTCCCACAGTAGTTGGTGTGTGTTTGCTATTCAGTCTGGAATCTCGGCAGATGGGCGACAGTCACATCAGTTGCTCAGTTGCTCACGACACTTATACTTATGAATGTGAATGTCAATATATGGCCAAGCCTATTGAAATGTCAGCTAAACAAAGAATTACAGAACAGCATTTACGTGCAATACGTTAGTCGCGGTAATCGAGAACAGGTCTGATTTAATCTAATGTAATGGATCAATGTGGAGTGCGTCTTTCCTATTTCTCGGAACTTCTATTCTTTGCAGTAAGGCGGTGAAATCATCGATAAGCGCGCAAACTGCCTCGATTTCTCCTGTAGGCAAGTGCCTGAGCCATCTTTGATTTCCTTCAAAAGAAGTTTGGACATGGAGACTGGGATGACCATGCCGTCTTCTCGTAAGTGTATTTCAAATTTTCTCGGGGGTCGATGGCTTTGCATCATCCCCATATTGATACTTACCAATATAACGTCGTCTGTGGACAGCCAACACGTTTCCATTCCTCGAGATTACGGGGTTGGAGCAAATATGACTCTGCTCTGCTTTTTTTCAAATCACTGGGACGAGCCCACCGTATATTGGATAAGAAATCAGCACAACTATAAAACTGATTTAGTAGTTTTAAATCCACGACTTTCGGATGCTTTGTACAGAAGGAACGATACCCGGATTTCATATGTTCATCGGAAGAATTGCTCAGGAGATAAGAGCTCTTTTGAGTTTCAAATTGCCAATGTAACTAAAGACGACTATGGAAATTATACATGCTACACATATTTGTATAATGGCTCACGAACTGAATACAAGCTTTTTAATCGATATGATGTCCAAATCATCGGTTGCGATTGCATGTTAACAGGTAATGATAGCTACGAAAAAATGTCTGTGAACATCTCATGTAAGCTTAACGGCTGGCGAAGACCCTCCGGAGAAAAAGAAGTGGTTGTTCGTGTTGGCAGCAAAAACATAACCGGATACATAGAAGATGACAGGCTCCTGCTTCAGGTGAATGTGTCTGAAACGAATGAAGAACTTAGAATAGAATTCCAAACGTCAAATAATAATTCATCTGTTCGGTGCAATACTGACCCAAACACTGCATCTTATACCAGTGTGAAGCCTACTCAGCATTCAACACTACACTCTGAAACAACGGATAGTGCGGTAACGACATACACCAATGAGGTAGTCGTTAGAGGAACGGAATCTCCAATCTCTTCACCTACCATGTCCACTTCTATTGGAAGTACAAATGAGGTATCATTAACGTCAGGAGTTGACACTGGATCAGATATACCGGAGTCGACAATGCAATACGCCTCTGAGTCACCGTTATCGGTTTCAACGATGGAACGCTCGAAGTCGACATATAGTAGCACAATTCTATCAGTCACTCATGAATCAGGAACTCTCCCTGCGACAAGCAATGAGATCACGCCTGTGCAAATAATGACAACAGAGTCTGTCAGTGAATTCCCCTTTGAAGTTACTCGGACATTAGCTAGGACGCAGCAAGATATTATTACAGTTTTTTCAGCCCCTTATCAATCAAAGACACTCCCGCCTGCAACAATCAAGGAAAAAACGTCTGTGATAACAACGACAAGGACTGTTAGTGAGTCCACCGCTTCGGTTGCCTGGACAGTTACTACGGTGGTCACAGAGGATTCCACAAGAAGACTAGATAAGACAAACACTCCAAAACAAATTTCTGACATGACAACAGCATCGACCACCTCTGTAGCAGCGAGCATGACACCAACAAGCACTCTTGGAGAAGAAACAGAAACGAACCAATCACTAGTGACAATTACTCAAACAAGAAATTCCACTCAACATTACTTCTCCCACAGTACTTCCACCCCTTCAACAAGGAAAAAAGAGAATTCAAAATGGTGTCCTCTTTATGTCTCACTCTCAGCATGCGTAGACCTGGGCCTACTGGTCTTTGCTGTAGCGATTTGCGCCGTGGCTCGTCGACATTATCTGCAGCATCGCGATCGCTACAGACGAGGTCTAAATTCCTCTAGCAACGATCAAGATAGCACGCACAACTTTGAGCTGCAAGCAGGGTGTAGTGGTCTGGTAGATGAGTCCCGTAAGAAGCCAGTCTCCGATGGTATTAGCTCTAATGATGAGGATAGTTCCCTCAATGTCAATTCAGCCGCTTATTCCTACGTTGATCCCATCAATGACTTTGGGATTAGACAGGATTTCGCTCCACCCAGTGACCTTGTTCTCTCATCTTTTATGGATAAAACTGAGCAGGCAAAGACCCAATTATGTGATTCCCATCATACAATGACCATGATGCAAACCACGCCGTTGGAGAAAGATCGTCAAACGCCTTTTTGCTTTGATACCAACAGAGAGGATAATCTGGAAGTAGCTGCCTACGAGACTATTCCTCCCGTTTGAAACAGTATTCCCATATTAGATTTATTCTTCGGTAGACTAAACCTTTGGGAAAGAATCATTCCATTCCGAGATTGGAGACGCACAGATGTTATATGAGGAGACCAATATCCTCAGTAAACACGTACATGTGAATGACGTACATTTTTTAAACGGATATGTCAGACATGATACAGATCTCCGAACTTTTCCAACTGAAAAAATAGGAATGGTTTTGGTTGGAAAATAATCACAATGAATGATAAAACAATTTCCATGTGAGTGTGTAGTAAAATCACCAAGAAAAATAGGAAACTCTTACTGAAAGAAGAGCTAGAAATGGTTGAAATTTTAAGATTTTGTCCTTCAAGTCCAGAATAGTTTCGACGTCTGCTTTATTTCATTAACGAAAAACTATATCATTATCAATTTGATAAAAATCTCAGTTTTGAGTGATCTGTTCTCCTTGTTTTGTACGTAAGTAAGTAGTTAATTCTTGTTTCGTCCAGGTAACTAGATTACACCATCTCTATCGCACAACAAATGCTTCGTCTCACAGAATATGCACACATGTGTGCACAAAACATGATATCGTGAAGACAACGTTTGGTCTATATAACATATCCCGTGGGAAAGAATGTCTCAGAAAATTTTTTATACTTTAAACAGATATTATACTTTTCAGAATTAACAAAATTCACCAAAAGAAAACTACGGCAACATAAGACACTGCGAAAGCAATCTAAATTTAGGCAAGTCGGTAGTATATGGATGAGTGCTCTCCAGTATTTGTATGAATGAGTTTAAGACCAGGTTAAAAAGTCATCTCTTGAAGTAGTGTATTTTCTGTTTGAATTTCTTGTATGCATGTCATTTTGTAATGCGCAGTAGAGTATATCATTATAGTAGCTGCGCAATATAAATGTCCTTTATTATTATTATTATTATTAATAAAAGATTTGCTTTTGAGATATTGCACTTTAAAATCTGTGAATGTCAGGCCTGTTGAATGAGTCAAGCCTTTAATTGCTCTTAATATAAATGTTCAACAAAATTATGTCTATTACACGAAGTTAATATGTATGGAGGCTTTAGGATGCCGAGTATCAATAGGCATTCTTATGTAATACTAGTGTAGTAAATAATTGTCATATTTATCCAGGCAAGCCTCTTCAATGTTAACGCTGTTCTTCCAAAGGGTTTTGACTTTCTAAAGACATCCGGAAATTTTCATGACGTCGGCACAAAAGCATTTCAGATGTGATATACTGGTAAAGCTGTTGCGTCAGATACATAGTATTGCCTTCTGACATCGAAATTGGACAATGTACAGTGCATGGACTCCCGTTATAACGTAGTCCGCTTGACCGGCAGTTTTCTTGCGTTATATCGAAATTTAGTTACAACCGAAAAAATAAGCAATGAAAATATATAGAGTGGAAAATGTTGCGACCTGAATTATCACTTCGTGGTAACTGGCATTTCGTAATAACCGTGTTCGTTAAAGCAGGAGTGCAACGTACGTATTGTATAATCTCATGGTTAATACGTTGGTGAACACTTATGTGAACAAGAAAATAAAACATTTGCCCGTAGAAAACAAATTTCTTGGCTCGTCCAATAGAACATTGGTATTTGAAACCAAAGTTTAATGAGATAATGATGAAACCCCAAAGAGTGACACGCAAACAATATATCACTCAGGCAGTGACTGTTATTCACACTTAAATTGCGTGACACTGTTTTTTTTTTTTTTCGAACTCGTGTCTAAGTGAGTTGGACAATATTTTTTTGTATTTTTTGAGAACTGAAACTATTACTTAACAACTATAAAAATGTGCTTATCCAACACTTCGAAAAGGAAACCGGTATCAAGAGACAATCTCACATCAAAGCTGTCTCATCTACTTATATCCGATTGTTTCACTTCAAAACTCCATGAACAGAAAGATACGTTTATCATGTTTATACAGCATTGATCAACTCGGGGGCTATGATGATGGATAACATAGTCAATTAACGAGACATAGGAAAAAAGCGTCTTAGAAGTCCCATGGTATGGTGTTCTTTTAATAACAAAGATTTACTGAATGGCTTCCCGTGGGAATGGAATCCATCAGTATCAAGCTACAAT
Organism: Diadema setosum; assembly: GCF_964275005.1. NCBI lineage: Eukaryota > Metazoa > Echinodermata > Echinoidea > Diadematoida > Diadematidae > Diadema > Diadema setosum. Next base: position 7,674,234 of record NC_092704.1, on the reverse strand, counting down.
GTAACTCTGAGTGAAGATTCAAAAGAGTAAGAAAAAAAAAAGAATGCACACCACATTTCGCTTCTTATCGCAATCCCTTCTGAAATTCGTAAGCCTAGACCCGCACAGTTTCCATCATTCCTGTTCTGAAATCATGTCCGTTTGTTAGGTTTCATGATTTTGGATATTTTCACTTGGAATCACGTAAGCCGAAGTGAGAGTTTTAGAAACTCAATGGTATTATGGACATTTCTACATTACACGAGGAACTGTGGTGGCTCTGCCAGGTCAAAGACTATCACTCACAAGGTTCCCAGCTCAAGCCCCCTCGCTGCAGCGGTTGTCCACCTTAGGTAAGGCATTTATATCTTCATTTCCTTGTCCTCTGGAGGGATCTTTTAAAGCACCGAGTTGCTTCCTTAGAAGCGTTCAATTCTTGCTCAGAAAAGGTTTAGAGTTAATTACATAACAATCACTCCAGTTAACCCCTTCCATACAGGAACCTGGTGGACTGCGTATTAAGTCAACGGGCATTTCAGAATTCAGTATGGAATGGGTTAAATTACCTTCTTTCCCTAAACAGTAGTGAGGCTATAGATCACTTCGAATATGCTGGTGGCAAATTTCAATTTGGAAATGTTTCGTGAAATGGCATTGAACAACGATGCCATGACTAAGAAATCTGACATTATGCAAATATAGTGAAGTTATCTCGGCGCTCTGTTCCCTACGTGTTGTAATCAAATAATTTAGACATTAAATGTAGTCCTTAAACAAGTTACAATTTTAAATCAAATCATTACGTTGCTATGTCTCCCTCCATTTCTCTCTTTCTCTATTTATCTCTCTATTCTACCTATCTGTTTATCAAGAAATCTTTCTCTTGCTCAATTTACAATTGTGCACTTTTCCACTTTCTCCACACTTCTCCTTACATTTTGTATCCATTAAATCTTCAAAAGAAATACAGTGCACTCCCGTTACAACGAAATGCTCGGGACCGGCAGTTTTCTTTCGTTATAACGAAATTTCGTTATAACCGAACAAATACAATATATAACGAAAACAAGGAACCACGTATATTATGTTTGCTGAATACTCCTCATACACTGCAAAGCTATGTGAAATGTGATGGGATAACTGTATTACAATAATAAACGCAAGTTCCCCTCAGAAACTGTGTGTGACACAAGGAGCGAACACACAGTGGTGTGAAGCGTTCACCCATGCAGAGACGCTATAAATGCTTGTTCCGCTACGTATTTTCGAAAGCAATTCGCATTTCGTTATAACGGAGCACATTTCTTTTGTTTTTCTTTGTCTGTGGCGCTCGGAAAAGACTTCGTTATAACGGAAATTTCGCTATAACCGTGTTCGTTATAAGCGAATTTTGTACCATAGACTTTAATGGTGATAATTTTGGGACCAGAAGATTTACTTCGTTATAACGAAATTTCGTTATAACCGTGTTCGTTGTAACGGGAGTGCACTGTATGCTTTTTAGCAACTCTACAGTGGTACTACCTGTAAATATTGTTTTTGATGGTACTCTACTGGAAAATATTTCCCTTATTAGATTTCTTGGAATAACAGTCGATAATAAGCTTTCATGGAAATTACACATTGATAGTATATGCAAAACTATTTCATGAAACATCGATATAATTAACAAACTTAAATTTTTGTGTTCTTTATCGTCCCTGCTTACATTATATTCATCCGTAATATTGTCTTACTTAAATTATGGTGTTCTCGCGTGGGGAAATACATTTCAACCACTCTTAGACAAATTACTTGAAAAGAAATCCCTCCGTATCAAATGTCATACTACATTTTTGTCTCATACTTACACGTTATTTTTTGTACGCATGAAATTGAAGATTAAAGATTAGTATTTGTTTAATGTAGGACAATCTGTGAATAATTATTATATAAAAATAATGTTCCAAATATATTTGAAACAATGTTTCGAAGAAATCAATCCATTCACAGTTAGCCAACAAGGCGATCGAATGAATTCCATTTGCCATTTTTGAGAACTTTGCTGGCTCAGAACACTTTAATTTACGATGGGCCAAAGTATTGGAACTCACTTCATAACAATATAATAACAGCTAGCAAAGTGATAATGGGTCACTATAATTTGCATTTAACAGCTTTGAATCAACTGTATGGGGGGGGGGGTAGACGTAATGAGATCAGACCAGATGCCAATCTGAGAAGTGGAGTCATTCATAGTTTTTAACTTTAAAAGCACAAACGGAAAATGCTCTTTATACTTCTCCAGTCATTGTGTGGTCGATTTCTGCACACTTTTAAAGTTTGGTAAAACTTATTGCATTTATACCCACGCAGGAATTACGTATTGTGTAGAGAATTTAAGATTATGTAATTTATTTCAAAGCACTGATGCACCTCTTGTCACCAGTTTATATTGCTTTTGCAGAAATACAAAATGTACATGTACGTGGTGGTGGTGTTTAAAAGACTGTTGCCAAATTTGGTGAACAAAATGACAAATGCTAACAACATATTGTCATAGGCAGGTTATAGGACAGCAAATTCAAACCTCAGCTTTAGGCCTGCATATACAAACTCTAATGAATTTATGGCTCTGCTTTTAAAAAAAGTGTAAATTTTTATTGATTCCCAATGTTATATATTTTAGATCATGGTTGAGGAATTTTGTTCATTCATGCTTGTGTAACTGTGTGGGTGTGGTATCCTAGCTCTTTTTCCCTTGGGATTCTTATTATCCCTCACATTATAAAACAATGTGTTCTTTGTGTGTGTGTGTGTGTGTGTGTGTGTGTGTGGGTGTGTGTGTGTGTGTGTGTTTTCGTAGGACATGCTGTAAATTGTCAGAGGTCATGATTAACCTAAATTGATACTCTTCTTGTATAAATGCAGTTGTATAGATGTGTCCATGGTGCTTTCAAATTGCAGAACAAAAAAAAAGTAACTCGTATACAAACAAAGATAAGTTAATTCAAGTGCTCGACGTTATGAATGAAAAAAACTTAACACACCACATGTATGTTGTAGCACGGTATTAATTGATGGTTATAAATTTGAAACAAAAAACAGAGAGCAATACGGAGGGGGAGTTGGATGTTATATTCGTGAAGACATACCATACACAAGAAGATCTGATTTAGAACAAGATGATTTAGAAATTTTATGGATTGAACTGAAGCCTAGACATGAGACTAGCCTCTTAGTAGGTGTTATTTACAGACTACCTAACAGCTCTGTGTCTTTTTTTGATGTATTGGAAAACCATCTTGATAATGTCACCTCTGTTTCTGATAGAATTGTATTACTCGGGGACTTTAATTGTAACATGTTAACAGTCAATCCCCTGTCAAAGAAACTGAATAACTTGTGCAGATTGATGGGATTGCAAAAACTAGTTCAAGAACCAACTCGAGTAACCCCGAATAGCACCACCTTAATTGATCTACTTTGTGTTTCAAATTCCTTTGGAGAATTACAATGTGGTGTTCAGTCAATAGGCATCAGTGACCATTCGTTGGTGTATGTGTTGTTAAAGGCTATATCTCCAAGATTAACTCCTAAAATTTTTTGTTTTCGATCATTTAGAACTTTTGATGAAAACGCTTTTTTGTGTGATTTAGCGGATATAAATTGGAATGATGTGTTTCTGCCACAAGACGATGTAGACTCAAAACTGAAAAAAATTATATTTTTGTTCTCAAAGCTGTGTGATAAACACGCTCCGTATATAACAGTTTGTAAAAAACTTAAAGGGAAGGTAAACCCAAAGAGCAATGTGGATTGAGCGAAAGCAGCAACAGTAGTAGAACACATCAGTGAAAGTTTGAGTAAAATCCGACAATCGTTGCAAAAGTTATGAATTTTTAAAGTTTTGGTGTTGGAACCGCTGGATGAGGAGACTACTAGAGGTTATGACGTATGAGAGGACAACAATTCAAAGAAAATATAAAGGAAATTCAACAAAACATTCATTTTTCTAGCATTATGAAAGAGCACTTGACTAACCGCTTTCAGAAAGCAGGGGGAATAATTGCTACCCATAACATATGTCAGTATCAAGTTGACAGAATTTGTAATTTTCATGAAAAATTGATTTTTGTAGCATTTTCTTTATATTTTCTTTGTATTGTTGTCCACTCATACGTCATAACTTCTAGTAGTCTCCTCAACCAGCGGTTCCAACACCAAAACTTTAAAAATTCATAACTTTTTCATCGATTGTCCGATTTTCTTCAAACTTTCACTGATGTGTTCTACTAATGTTGCTGCTTTCACTCAATCCACATTGCTCTTAGGGTTTATCTTCCCTTTAAAGGATCACCCTGGATAAATAGCCAATATCTAGAAATTGCCAGAGAAAGAGATTTTAATAAACGGAAATTTAACAGAACGAAGGATTTGAAGTATTGGGACCAATACAAGTATTTCAGAAACAAAGCTAACAATATGAATAAGAGGTTAAAGCGAGCATATTATCGTGATCAACTAAATGATGTTAGAAATGATCGAAAAAGGGGATGGAAATTTTTGAACGAATTATTACCTGATGAAAAGAAATTGAGTACAGTGTTAAATATTACGGTAGAAGATGAATTAGTAACCGATCCCCATAAAATTGCAACTGAGTTTAATGTAATGTTTAGTAATGTAGGAAAATGTGCTTGTGAAAGTAATTCTGATGAGACACAGACTAATTATTCTCGGTTATACAGTTTAAAACAGGCACAATCTAGATTTGTTTTTGAGGATATTTCTGTTGAATTTTCTTTGAAGGAACTGAGTAAGTTAGATTGTACCAAGGCTGTAGGTCTTGATGATCTGCATCCCAGACTATTGAAAATCAGTGCTCCTTTCATAGCTACGCCCTTAACCCACATCTTCAATCATTCAATTCAATCTGGTTATTTTCCATCGGACTTTAAACTTGCTAACATTGTTCCCATCCCGAAAAGTAAATCCTCCAACGACGTGAACAATTTCCGTCCAATATCCCTTTTATCCGTGGTTTCGAAAGTGTTTGAAAAGGCAATTCATTCACAGCTTCTTAATTACTTGGACAAAGAAAAGCTTCTGTCTGATCGTCAGTCAGGCTTTAGACCAAAGCATTCAACTTGTACGTGCTTAACCGAGTTCTCCGACCTTATTTACGATAACCTCGATAAAAGGCGATTGACAGGTGCAGTCTTTTTAGATCTAAAAAAGGCTTTCGACACTATCCCACACGATCTTCTATTAACGAAGCTGCATTGTTTTGGTATTAAAGAGGTGGAGTTGGCATGGTTTGAATCTTATATGACAGGTAGACAACAATGTGTAACATTTAGGGGAGTGACGAGTGATTTTCTTCCGGTCTATGCGGGGGTTCCGCAGGGATCCATTTTAGGTCCCCTACTATTTTGTATGTATATCAATGATATAGCTTACCTTCCTCTTCACCCCCAAACAAATATATCTCTTTATGCAGATGATACTGCCGTCTTTTCCTCAGGGTTTGGCGTGAAGTCAGTGCAAAAACAGCTTCAAACAGATATACATGTGTTAAGTAAATGGTTTATGGAAAATAGAATGGTGGTTAATACAAACAAAACAAAAGTAATGTTATTTAAATCCCGAAAGAAAAAGAGTTTCTCTGAGTTAGAAATTACCATGAACGAGAGAAGACTTGAGAATGTTACGAAGTTTAAATACCTCGGTGTGACGGTTGACCAAAACCTCGACTGGTCTCCTCAGGTGAATGAAGTTATAAGAAAAGTTTCGTATGCTACAATGTGTATACGTAGAATCAAGCATTGCTTAACAAAAGATATTTTAATTCAATTATATTATTCTTTGATTCTCCCTCATATTGATTATTGTTGCACAGTATGGGGATCTTTAACTAAGAAGAACATTCATAGACTTCAAATATGTCAAAATAAATATTCTCGTATGGTATTAAATGCAGACTATAAAACATCAACAGTTAGCTTACTAGATACACTTAAATTGCAATCCATTGAAAAGAGATTAGAATATCAGTATTGTATATTGGCCTATAAAATAGTTAATGACGCAACCTCATCTTATCTTTGCAAGCTTATATCCCGACGTAACGTTATATATCCTACTAGACATGTCCTAACAAATCAGTTATATTTACCTAAGCCAAAAACAGACAATAAGAAACGTTCCTTCTCATACTCCGCTTGTAAAATGTTCAACTCACTTCCAATTTCCGTTCAATCATCCCCTTCATTACCAGTTTTCAAGAAACGTCTCCGGCTTCATCAGTCTATCTTTTGATTTGGTTATCATTTCATATGACTACCACTTGTATTATGTCGTATTATGTTTTCATATGTTTTGTTTTGTTTTGTTTTCTATTTTGTATATGTTACCCGATATTATTTGTAATTCGTTGATTTTGTAACCTTTGTATGTGATGCAGGGCTCCCTTGCAAAGCAGGCCATTGAGGCTCTGAACGGGACAACCCTGCTTTTAAAGAAAACATGAATAAATAAATAAATAAATGAATGTGAATTGAAGTGAAGTGAAGAAGTGTAAAGCTTATCCTCTCCCAAGTATCATACCAGCAATATAATGTATGTTTTCTGTGACAATACCAAAGGTCCTGTTTAATGGAATTGTTTTCCTGCCCTTTGAAGTTGCTTTTAGAACAAACATGCTTTAAAAGAAACCAAAAAAAAAAAACCAACACCAAACAAACTAGAAAATATGAGGGGAAAGTTTCTCATACTACTTAAGTAATGTACTTGACTTCTGCCTATCTTAAGACTGACACAATTACTGTATCTCATCCATGCAGGAATTATTTCACAGAGAATTAGAAATTTTGTTATGTATTTCAAAAGCCTGATGCACCTCTTGCTATTTCATATCATCTGTACAAAGATGTGTGATGGTGTTTCAAGAACTGCTCGGTAAACAAATGACAACTATTGTGGAAAAAAAATAGTGAACAAATGAAAATATTTTGTTAAGAATATTTGACAGATTATAACATGACAAATGCAAACCTCACCTTTAGATTGTAAAAGTTAAGGTGAATAAATACATTTCTGCGAATTTGTGAAAGAGCAAATTTCTATGGTTTTCAGTTATTGAGTAATGTTTCATGAAAAAAAAATATTGGTGAATGTCATGTAGATGTATTCATGCTTGTGAAACTGTGTGTGCATGGGTGTGCTATCCTTGCTTTTTTTTTTCCAGTGTCAACGATAATGTATGACATGCTAATGTATTGCTAATATGTATGTTTTGTACGTATGTTTGACTGATGAGATGAAATTCAGTTGAATTAATTTTATTTCAAATGAGTTTGTGATGCACATTTTCAATGCAGATAGGTAAAAATGTACCTTTAAGAATGGTGCCAGTGAAGCACCTTACCAGCACTGCGTGTGAAACACACGAAAAATACACAGACATCAATTCACATACTACATTCTAGGAAAAAAAGGCTCTTTTGAGCACCATTAAATGGTTCTCAGCACTGTCACAATAGCGACACCTTTTTTGGAGCCTGTGAGAACCTTTTTAAATGGTGCTTGTCAGCACCTTTTAACATTGGTGCCCATTAGAACCTTTTCCAATGAAATGGTTCTCATGAGCACCTTTTGAAAAGAGTCAAAAAGGTGCCCATCTTTAGTCAAAAAGGTGTCCATGGGCACCTTTCAAATGGTACTCACGAGCACCATTTCATCGGGAAAAGGTTCTGATGGGCACCTTCTGCAAAAGGTGCCGACAAGCACCATTCAAAAAAGGTTCTCACGAGCACCAAAAAGGGTGTCGCTATTGTGACAGTGCTGAGAACCATTTAATGGTGCTCAAAATAACCTTTTTTTTCTAAGAGTGTAGAACTTTCAAGTGTAAGAGGTCATAGACTGGTGATAGTGATGTTAAAATGTACAGTCAACCAAGAAGATTAAAAAACAAAAAATAAAGTAAAAATAAAACGAATAGATTAGATGCATTACTATTAAACGCAAATACCATAGTGACTACCATGTAAAGAGGTAGCTAAATCACTTTAAAATGTGATAGAAAAAAAATGTGTACAATTGAGATTTCTTAAAGTTGAAAGCCTCGTCAAATTTGATCTGGAAGAATAGAGTAAAACTAAACAGCACAGTGCAAGTTTGGAAATACAAATCGGAGAATTGGACATTAACAAAAAAGCTGTACAAGAAATAACATAATCGGTTATACCTTGAATTAATGCCCATTAGATGACTTTATTAGCTAACTTTTATTTCATTCCAATTACCAGCACATCAACAGTAAAGTATCCAAGTATTTGTAAACATAAAAGTGATTTGTTCAGCAATTGCATCTTCAATCATCTTTGTCTTTATTTGCTTTTCGTTGGAGAATGAAACTTTCAAATATTCGATTTCAAAGATTTCAAAACCTTCTCAACTTTAACATGCGAAATATCGTTAAATGATAGACGTGTCACGTTAAATTTTTGTTTTTAAAACAAGCTTCCTAACAGTGATCAAAAATAAAGGGCTTAATGTCATATTCTGTAAATCGGTGCATTCGTTCCAATATTTCCGTTTTCATTTCATCTTCCAAAGCTTCACAGGGACGACTCATTGTTAAGGCCGTGTCACACCTCTCCGGACAAGCTACGCGGGCTTGTTGCGATGAGGGAAAAACTTTGCGCGGGCGGGTAGGAATGTTTGCGATTTTCGCACTTGTTTCTTACCTGCTAGACGCGTGCTACTTTTCTTCTACTTGCGTGTATTCCGTGTGACCTGCGTGAGAGCTTTTACACCAATCCATTTTCTGTTACGAGCGACTTACGGGTACTGCGAAGTACCTGCTTTGGAGTTGCCTGCGAGGTGCTGCCGGTAAGGGTCTCCTGCTGATGTTCTGCGTGTACCTCTGCGAGCGAACCCCCACGACTCACTCGGAACAAGTTTTGAGCATGCTCAAGGCCTTGTCAAATCGTATCTGGGGAAGTTTTGCGGGTTGACTTGAGGGGAAACAAATTTGCTACCCGGAGCTCTCCGCAGTTGGTCCGCATCTGACATTACCTAGCGCTTATCTCGCCCGTAGTTGCCCGAAGGTGCGCACGCAAGTCTGATTTATCCGCAGGCAAGTTTTGAGCATGACCAAAACTTTTTCCGGATGAGTCGCGGGGATTGCCCCCAGAGATCCACGCAGAACGCCAGTAGGAGGCCCTTAGCGGCAACACATCGCAGGCAACTCCCACGCAGGTACTTCCCAGTTCCCGTGCGCGGCCAAGATAATGACATTCTGTGGGACTTCTGTCATTATTTCAGAGGTATTCCTTCACTGAGTTGTCAGCCCCCACACGCCTGGCACACAGGTCACACAGAATACCCGCAAGTAGAACTTAAGTAGAACGCGTCCAGCAAGTAAGACACATGCACTGACTCGCCCAAATCCTTGTCCGCCCTCGGAAATTGTCCGGTATGCTGGAAAATCCCCACACGCAACAAGCCCGCGTAGCTTACCCGGAAAAGGTGTGACAGGGCCTAAACATGGTTGTGGTTAAAAAGATTTGCGTGCGCACCTCCGGGCGACTACGTGTGAGATACGTGCTAGGTACTGTCATGTGCGAATCATCTGCGGGGACCTCCGGGTAGTAAAAATTGTTCTTCGCAAGTCGCACTCGCGCGCAAGGCTTGCTCGGAAAGGTGTGACACGGCCTTAAGGGTCGTACTGAGAATATCTGAATACCTTCGACATATTCTTCAAATTTATGATCACAATATTATAGTTGTATCTAGCTCGAAACTATTCGAGGTATAATGGCGTATTCAAAATGCCTCTTTTCATCAATAGCTTTGTTTGAAGGAATGTGACGGATGATAATTATCGCCAGTAAATCATATGATCTTTGCCAGACTTTCGATTTCATGAGTGTGACAAAATTGTTTTAGCTCACTTCCTCAATTTACTCTAAAGGTGCAACATCGCGCTTACATGTTCAGAATCAATTTGGTCTTCTTATAATAATCAGGAAGTCTTCGAAGTACATCATATCACTTACAGTTCTTAAGATGTGTCTTGGAGGTCTAGCGAAAGACACAGCAGTTGCTAACGTCACTTATCTAGGAAGATAAATGTCACCATAATGACCAAGCCTATATACTGAACTGTCTGGCTAAACAACGAATCATAGAACAGCAGAAGTGGGTCGCAGTGATAATTGAGAAGAAGCCTAATATGACATCGGTGAACTGAATAATTGTGATGGTGGGTTCTTGATATTTTTATCCTTTATCGCTAATTCTTTGTACTGAGTCGGTGAATGCCATTGCGGTATCCACGCAATCTTCCTTGATTAATTCTGAAACCAATCCCTGGACAGTGAGTACTTGATTTACTTCGTTAGAGGTTTGTACCATGGAGACTGGAGCGACTATGTCGTTTTCTCGTGAATGCATTTCAAATTTTCTCAGGGGTCAATGGCTTCGCGTCATTCCTATAGTGATACTCTTCACATCCTCTGTTGACAGTCAACAAGTTTCCATTCCACGAGACTACGGAATTGGCGCAAATGTGAGTCTGCTGTGCTCGTTTCCAGACTCCGTAGAAAACCTCATTATTTGGGAAAAAGAGTCGAGCAACAAGGAAAACATTTTAATGACTGTCGATCCACAATATGGTCTTCTACATAAGGGAAACGCTGACACCCGAATTTCAGGTGTGTACCTCAAGAATTACACAGCAGATACGAGTTCTGTTGAGCTTCAAATCATCAATATAACCAGAGCTGAACATGGGAAGTATACATGTCATGTACTTCAGAATAATGGCTCAAGATTCCCTATTGTAAAACAGTACGATGTCCAAATCATTATCTGTGATTGCCTGTTCAAAGTTAATGGAAGCTATAGGCAAATGTTTGCAAATATCTCTTGTGTACTTAGTGGCTGGCAAAGACATTACGAAGAAAGAGAAGTGGTTGTTCGTGTCGGCGGCAAAATCACGACAGGATACGTAGAGAATAGCAAGCTTCTGCTTCAAATAGATATGCACGAGACGAATCGAGGAGCTGAAATAGAATTCCAAACATCAAATAGTAAGTCATTTGTACGTTGCAATATTGAAAAAAACACTGTACCCTATACCAATGTAAAGTCTACGCAGCAGTCAGCGCATTCCAACCATCTATCTGACACAACTGTCATGACGACGCATTCCCATCATGAGGCAGTGATCACAGAAACAGAATCTCCACCTTCTTTATTAACTGTATCCACTGCGGTTGGAACTACGAATGAGGTATCATTGACGTCAGTGGAAACTGTATCAACTTCAACCAAGTCAATCGTAACGCTCAAGATATTGATACCTCATATGGCCACGGCACAAGTATCTACACCTCAGCTTTTGTCCCACGGTAACTCCATCCTTTCTGCAGGGAGTACAGATGATTTGAAATCGTGTACACTTTATATCTCACTTTTAGTATGCGTAGACATGGGTCTAATATTCATTGCTGTGGCGATTTGTGCCATGATTCGTCGACGCTGCTATGTCGAGAGCCATTGTATCTGCAACATCGCCATCGGTGCTGACGAGGCCTGAACAGGACAGGACAGGTTAGTTTGCATGCTTCCAAGCTGCAAGCAGGTAACAGTGTCCTGGTCCATGAGTCCCGTACGAAGAAATCAGTTAACAATTACGCTGGTGATGACCATGAGGAATGACATATTGTTAATCCTTAGCAATGATTCATTGGATGTTTCCTACAGTGATCCTTCAATGATCATAGGATTAGAAAAGATACGGAATTCATCTTGTTCTTTAAACTTTTGCAGGTAACCTGGGCAGGCAAAAAGTCGTTGGCACTCGATTGTTCGGATCCCATGCAATTACTATTGCGCTAAACACGTCGTTGGAGGTAGACCGTCAAACGTCATTTTGCATTGCTATCAACAGAAAGGACAATTCAGAAAAAGCAACCTATAATACTATATCCCTCCCGTTGTATTTCTACGGCAATTTATTCTGCGGTAGTTTAAGCATTTTTTTTTTCCGTCAGATATATTCTATTTCGAGATGGGAAACGCATAGTTTTTAAGAGGAGACTATAAGCCTCGAGGTAAACACGTACATGTTAAGAATGTACATTTTGTAATCTTTTTTTGTAAACAATGCCTTTCCATGAGTATTACCTGGGGGTGTTTCATAAAGCTGTTCTTAAAGTTACGAGGGACTTAAGAACGACTGGTGATCACTTCTTGTGCTGAATTATTGAAATTCTGACAAGTATAGCACATCAGAACTCACTGATCACCAGTCGTTCGTAAAGATAAGGCTGTTCGTAAAGATACGAACAGCCTTATGAAACAGGACCCTGCCATACGTTTTTTCCTGAATGGTCTAATTTGTTGTACTCCTATTCTTTATAGACAGCGTGGAGCCGTAACAATTTGATTTAAGCTCAAAATGCATGGGGAAGAACATTCAAAAATCTGAAACTGTCAACGCATAAGGCACTCAATATCTAGTACCATTTTCACTTCTATCAAAAAAGGCATGATTCGTTCTAAATTACTTCTGGAGGATTTGTACAAAATTTAATCAGGTGTAAGCATGTTTGATGTCTCTTTCTCTGTCTGTATAATCTATCATAAACATGTCATCGTATTTTTACATAGGATTATGTAGGCCTAGGTGTACAATATAGAATATAGTGTACATAAATGCGTTTCAGCTTCAGGTAATATGTGTGATATTTGTTAGATTTTATTTTCATTTATGTGCATATTGTATCAACAAAATGATTGTCATATTTTGTTGTTATGCAAGTTATGTGTGAATTATGTATAAAATCTATATCATGTATAACCTACGATGATAAATGATGATGGCGATTGTATCAAGTTCAAAGATTATGCAGAGATTCTAAAATAACAAAGTGTAGGTGTACAATATTACCTTCAGCTTGACGCAATCTATATAATGAAATCAATATTTTGCGACTTTGATATCACTGTGATCGTCAGAATTGTGATTATGAATGTGATTGCTGTAATTTATAAATGTTTCATCTCACAGAATAATGTATATTTTTAGACATTTTTATCACATTTGACGCTGACACACAAATTATTATTCACACAAAGCAAAACAATATCAAGGAGCGGATGTTTGTATTTTTTTTTTTTTTTTGCATTTGCGGTAGGATAAAATAACTCTATGGTTGAGTGTTCTTGATTTAGAATCAAATTTTTGTTTGAGTAAAGATTTTCTAAGTAATGATAGGCACGACTAACTTAGTGAACTTCAGGCCCGGTAAATGGAGCTTCTATCGCTACTCTGATGAGTATTGTGTAACAAGTTTATTACACGCGTGTTGTCTAAGTAATGTTAATAAAGGATGCGGTCTGTCAATAGGCATTTGATATCAAAGTCTTATTAGCCCAGGATAGCCTCTTCAGTGTTAGCACTGCTCTTCTGATTGGTTGTGCCATTCTTAATGCTATCTGTAATTTTTATTACATCGGCACAAAATCATTCAGATATAACAAGCTGTTAACGTGGTATAGAATATAATAGAATATAAAACTGCGATTAAGATGATGCCGAGTTTCATGTAAGTTTACACTGAAAAGAGTTTAAACTGTAAACAGTTGCTTTGCCCTGATGTTGGCATTGTACAAGCAACATACGTCTGTGCATAGTGTAATCTCATGGTTTAGCACTTACGTAAACAAGGAAGTGATGACAATTGTATTTATAGAAACAGTAGAACGTCAGTATTACCTAAAATCAGTGTAAGTATATAATAATAAAAAACAACAGAATAATACAACGAGGGGATATTACGCAGACCGGGTTACAGCTCGTTATTCCGAAGGTTTGTTATTCCGAAGGCTCTTTATTCCTAAGATTCGTTATTCCGAAGGTTCATTGTTCCGAATTTCATTTTCGGATTAACCGATCTTCGGAATAACGAACCTTCGGAATAACGCCACAAATTTTCGGATTAACGAACCCCTTTTCATTTTTGGATTAACGAACCTCTAGGTATAGGGAATTTGCGTGTTTCGGATTAACGACCCTTCGGAACAACGAACCTTCGGAATAGCGAACCTTCGGAATAACGAACAGCACCCCGCAGGGCCGTACCTATCACTCACATGTATTGCACAATATTATATTTTCTTTAAAGCAGAAATTTATAGAGAATCTAGAAATATGACAAGTTTGATATCTACGGAAAGCTAAGAAGCTAATTAACAAAACTGGATAACTGTTTTTGAGATTGAAAAAAAACACCCAATTTCCATGACCACGTAGCTCCGTTCGCTACAAGAAACATCGGATTTGAGCGACGTACGTCACCTAATGTGTATGAGCTGATTTGCCGTACGGCTATATGAGACACGCTCCGGCAAAACCCGAAACTTCTCGGCAAATGTGATTTCGCGCTACAGCCCGAAAAAGGTCAAAAAATGACCTACCTCACGGACCAAATTGACATTTTGTTATCACGTTGTAGGGGAAATTTTCTAGTTTCTGATCGATATCAACAATATTTCGAAATACAACCTACAAAATGTGGAATTTTGAAGAGAAAAGTGGGATGTCAATCTCAAATGTTGGCCAAAATCTTACGTCTAAAGACCAAATCGCCTTCGCTTATAATATACGGCGAAAATGATTGTTCTTTTGGCAATCGTGTCTTAGATATTCAGCGTTGAACCCTAACACATTTGGTACCTACAGAAAGCTCTACCTCTGCTTATTCCAAATATGGTCATGGCATGATGTCATGCTACTCACTTTCATTCATAAATTCGTCTGAAACATGCGTAAATTTATGCAAATCGTCTCCCAGACGCGTAAACAGCCTTGTTGCTTACCAAGACACGAATGAACAATATGAAAGGAATTAAGTTGTACATCTATATTAAACATTCTTACGCATTACCTAAATGACGATTGAAAACAAAAACGCTCATGAGATAGAGGAAGAAAATATGAAAGCGCAATATCCGCGAGGTTCCAAATGACATTGCCATAGTCAACTGAAGCATGATATCATTTATTAAAGCTGAACGATAGCTTTGTGTTCTGTTTTTCGAAGGTATACACGAATTTCGCTGAAAACTGAAGACACGTTTTCGAAATCTAGCAACAAGCAACATGCAATAATTATTGAGAGTCGCTGCACCGAACATTTTATTTCCTGGGTAATGGAGTACAAAATACGATTCATTGATTTGTCATGCAAATAAACAAGCACATTTTAATTTTGAACTTTGTTTTTATTGTGATTCATTTTGGATTTGGATATTATTAGTCAGTCAAAGCAATATAAAAAATATAGTAAACGTACAGAACGATCTAACTCCAAGGGCGCTCTTAATACGTTTAGTCGCAGTTAAGATTGTTCTTGGAAAACTATTTATTGTTTTCATAACGTGTTACGGCCTGAACGAAATTCATCTATTACAAGGGGGATCATGATGGGGATAAAGACGATGATTTTCAACATTACAAAATGGGGGGGGGGGGGGATAATGGGGATAATGGCCTATTAAGACTTTTAGAAACTTCATTAAGTCCATGCTCATATCAGAGATTGTTAAAAAGATTAAGGAACTCTCGTCCCACATTTCTGTCAAATATATATATATTATATTCTCACTATAGCAAGTAATCCATGCTACATGCGAGTATATTGTTAGATGCGGAGCTGTTGTGGCTCAGTGAATAAGACCACACCTACATTGTACAAAGTGTATCAGTCGCGAAGTTCCTGGTTCGGGTCCCCTGGATGGTTGCAGCGGTTGTGCAACCTTTACAAGGTATTTTATCCTCATTGCCCTGTCCTTCGGAGTTGGTTTCGCTGTTAATTTCTTACAACCGTGTTTATTACTTCTTTGGCAGTCGTGTAAATCAATTCAATTCATTTTTTTTTTCCATTTCACCTCTTTCATTGAGTGGCAAATTTTTGGCAGCCAAATTGCCCCGTCCTCCTTTGATATTTTTTTTTCTGGGAAGGACAGCCCCTCCCCCTTCCAAATACAGTTTAATGTTTCATTGTTTTATGTTTTATCGTTTTATTATGTTTGCACTTCTGATATATCTGTGTCTGCCACTAGTATCTGTCTAGAAGGTAGGTATACGTAGGTATTTATTTCCGTCAAAATAAAAACATCTACAACAAATACAAAGAATTATGATACAATATTATTGTACCTTCATGGTGATAAATACGGCTGGATAGCCTCACTCAACAAATAGCCATCATACCATGGGAAGGTCCACTTTACATGGTATATAAGAAAATCAATTTGATACATAATAAGAGATATACGGAAGAACAAAAGTAACCAAATGAACGAACGAACTGATAGCAGATTCACACACACAGAGACACATACAAGCCAAACTGCACACTGCATACATTTCTCTCACAAATCATATTTATTAAAACGTGCACCCAAACTGTCTATTTATTTTTTCAATTTCAATTCATTTATTTTCATAATTCTCGTACATGATTGTCACTTCAGAAATAATAATACAGGTTCTTTTACCTTATAAACAATGGGCAAAAACGAACAATATACATGGTAATATCACATCAATTGAAATGATAACTGGCATGCTGAATGTAGAGAGTAGAAAGTGGTCTTGTAAACAAACATTGTAAAGTATAAGAATCAGAAAGAGAGAAGGGGAGAGACAGAGAGAGTATGAGAAACAAATAAATTGTGTGATAATTCAAGCAATGATCGAGGAGGGGGAAAAATACACGAGTCATGCATTTGAAAAAAGGAGGGGGTCGAGAGAGGTCGGTAAAATGAATATATGCAGAGTGATCGAGTCTTTGAAATTAGTATGAAGAAAAGAGGGGCATGTTTGAGAAACAAAATAATATACCATCAGTATGAAGATAGATTTAGGGCCTTTATTAGCAACAGATATAACAGAGGGGGTTGGGGTTTGAGAAATAATATTAATACATGTACATACAATGTATATGAAGAGTTTGTTTGCAAAAACCGATAAGTCCATATTTGCCAAATGGAGATATTTGCGATTAAAGGTCAAGAAAAATAAAGAGAATAATAAGAAAAGTTTTGCTTCTTTTGACCATAACTTAAGAAATATACCTGTATATATAGTGACCAATATATCATTGAAAAGATATTATTTTGTACTTTATCACAGAGATCGTACTTCAAAATCTTCAAAAATGGACTTATCGGTTTTTGCAAACAAACCCTTCATATATAGAGGGGGTCTTAGAAACAAATCATGTGATATGAGAGGGAGTCAAGGGGATAGAGAGAGTTAGTTTGGAACAAATACTTATGATGTATGGGGAGACGGGAGAAGAGAAAGAGACGTTTTAGAAATAGGAGAGTGAGGGGGGGGGGTCTGAAAGACAAATACATTACTTTTGATACAATGTATTTATTTCAAAATGAGAAAAATGACAAACATTTTCCAATGTATTTCATTCCATTCAGGTGTCATTAGATTTAAGCGATCATGTTATTTCACAACTCTCTTGATGCATGTGCATGCACACGTACCAGCCTATTCCGTAACTTTCAGATTTTTTGTTTTGTATTGTTTTGTTTTTCGCACTCTCACTCGTTTACATACGTACATGTACTAATTGGATGCAGGTCTACCACGGCAAGCTAAACTTTCACAGCGCGTACAAACACTCACTGATGCACGTGTACGAATCGAATCGGCGCGAGCGGAGGCACTGTACAGAAACCCACAGAACTCTTCGCAACCCGAGCGGAGTAAGCATAGACGCATCACGAGCGGTTTCATTGAATTAAATTGCGAAAAACCACAGGCTTGCTTGTAAATAAAAAAAAAAATACGCTCCCCGGGCATGTTGGGTAATGGGCACTCTATCCTTGCTTCTTTGTCGCGTGGTGCGGCTCGCCATTTTGTGATACAGTTCCTTGGGAACGACAAAACAGTTCAAATTGGGGAATTTTCCGCTTTTCTTGGAATTTTCGTTTCAACGAGAGTCGATAGATTATGATAGTCTATCGAAATGAGAAAAACCACAGGGTCAAGCGGTACAGTTTCGTCAGGAATTTGGGTAAGAAAAAATGGGGCGGTGGCCACTATTGGAGAGACTTAGCGATCCACGTCCGTCTCCATCGGTGTATCCGTAATATTTTATATGTTTGTCCGTCACATTTCATAGTCTACTAGTTAGAAAAATGCACTCTTTCGTAAGTCCCTTAACATTAAAAGTAGATGCCTTTTGGTAACCAGAGGAAGTGAATTAAAAGCCCTACTTCCCCTATATGACACCATTCTCTTGCAATGATTGCTTTGAGGATGCTTCGATTATTATTATCCAGAGCTGAATAGATATGTATTTTCTTTAAAAGTAAAACATGTGTCAGATAAGATGGCGCCATTTTGTTGAGAGCTTTATAGACTATAATATTGAAACAAATGCTTGGTACGTCAAAAATCAATATTTTGCCACTAAAGAATGCAACGTATTTTGTGATTTGATACATGAGAATGAGAAATAATCTTCAAAATAATTTTCCCTGCTCTGTTTTGAAGTTTTTGAATCCCATCTGTTATTTTTTTTTTCACCAGAGTCTCATTATACTACATACTGTAATCTTACTGCGGTAAATTGAAAGACCTGTACATCAATTTCAGGTAAATGTGATCGAAGTAAATCATAATTTTCTCTTGCTCAAAAACTTTCCAAATAACTCACCACAAACGCACATCAGAACGTTGAATTTCAATAAATAATGTTCTCTTAAAGGTGCAAATGTTTCTCCGTGTAAAAGTAGGACGAAAGACTCTCCTCCGCCAACTTTATCCCCACCCATTCGGTTAACCTCGCAAGCCTTAGTAAGCAGTGAATAAGCTCACTAATCAAGAATAGTCTAGCATGGGACGTAAATTGCGCCATCTTTTGATGGACAACTAAAGAAGAAAATATAGCTAATGCATCGCAAGCTCGTCAAGTTATTAATCAAGAGGTTACAGGTACCGACGATTTAGCCATTCACACTCCCCTGAATATTCATTTTTCTAACTACTGGAGCCTGAAACTTTCAAATTCAAAACATTTAATAGCTTTCTTAGACGTTAATTTGATAGTTTTCATGGATGTGAAATATGATATGAATAGAATATGATAGAATATTTTTCTGTGCAACTGGGCATCATTCCCACTCGGGGGCTCCAAGGGGCACAATGCCAGGGGGGGGGGGGAGTTCTCAGAAATCCTTGCGAAAATTTTATATAAAACAAAAGAGATTTAAACTAGGTTAGTGTAATATGAAGAAGTAAATTGGTGTCTGCAGTTTTATTTATGCCCTTTCAAGACTATTTATAGTAGATCGATGGGTTCAATTTTTACATTCATTTTTTTTATGCATACAGTTATATTTTGTAAATACCGTAAGTGTGACGGAATAAGCATATGGACAAAATGCCGTCATAAAAGCTTCCAAAAGCTCCTCCTAAGTTCGCAATGTTCTCAGGTACAGAAGTCTGCAAGAATGCGTGGAAGGTAGATTTGCGATACTCGGGTGAGCGCGAGACTTCTGGGTTTCTTGTTTATTCTTCATTTTTTCCATCAGAAGTATTCTTGCTGCATGTAATGGTTGACCTCAAAGTATTTCGAAACATAATTTCATCTTTTAATTTAAACCTTTCATCTATGCTGTACGCTGCTAACCTTTCAAGAAAAAAAAAACCCGGGTCGGATAATGATTATCATCCATAACTCACGTGATGTTTGCAAAACGTTCGTTTCCGAGAGAGTCGCATGTGGTATAGTTATTAAGAGATTGTGATTGTGATGTACTGGGTCGGAGAAGTGTGAGAAGACATGTATTGTTCCTTTGAGATTCCGTGATAGATGAGGTTGGTAGCGGGCCTCACGAACTGTTGAAGGGATGTTGAAGCATGACAGACTGCACTATAGACTCAAGATTCCGGTTCACAATGACTTTATTAAGGCGACATGACACTCGCCTGCTCCACATGACATTCAATACATGTACACGGTATAACATTGTCATCCTTGTGATCTGCCGAAGTCTGACACTAATCCCAGAACTCGATCTCACTCACAGTAATCTGCTTATCTGAATCCAATCTCAATCTCTAGCTCAATCTGCCTACCAAATGGAAACCCTGCTCTATTTATAGTGCCCTTGGCAGTGACCATCAGTAGAGGTACCTGTCAATCACGTTTACAAAGCAGACCGTCAAATTAGAAACACCAGACCCAGCGTAAACAAGAAACAAAGAACAAGAAGGGAGAGGAGGAGAGAGAGAGACTAGACGGGGGAACAAAGAACAACATAGGAGAGGGGAAGAGAGGAGGATCGGATTACAAACAAAGAACAACATAGGAGAGGGGAAGAGAGAAAGGCTGGACGAGAACAAAGAACAAAATAAGCGAGGGAGAGAGGGAGACGAGGCGAGAGACAAAGAACAACATAAGAGACAATAGACGAGCTAATTAAGTCGAAGAGAAGAGACGCTGAGCTGGCAGTTTACCTAGCTTACACAACAGAGAATATTACCTAGCTTACATAACAAAAACACAACAGAGTACTGAACGCTATACTCCGTTACACTATCCCCCTTGCACGAAAAATCGCTGCCCTCAGCGATGAGGAACAGTAAGGTGAAAAATATAAATATAATATATACACTTGTACAAAACGAGGTAGAGCGGGCAAAACACATATCGCGATCAACAGAAACGCATGAAGTAGCAATGAACACAATTACACTAAGTACTGTATAGATTCACAAAATGCGTATAATAAGACGGAAGGCAGAGAAGAAAAGAAAGAATGGAAGATAGAGAATAGGAAAAGGGCGTAAGAAGATGTAAAAGACAGAAAGACAGAGAAGAAAAAAGGAACCCATTACTCTCAGTACAAATCTCTTTCAAGCGATGTTATTAATCATACGTGAACCGCAGATACAGTCTTCATAAAAAAAAAACTCTGCATAAAACAACTATAAAAAGCAGACATATAAAATGGCAAGACCAAACTAGGCAAAAACATAGTGGTAAGATCGACCCCAGTAAGAAGCACAAAAAGGGTGTTTATATAAAAACGGGTAACCGACAATTACAGTTTAAAACATTTCATTAGTAAAAGAAATGTCATATTACACAAAGTGAAACAGAACTGCCATAAAACACTTATATCACGCGGTCCATCGAACGCGACGAAATCAAGGGCACTGAACTTGACGATCTATGTACACATTGTTATTGCAACAGAGCTGAGGTAATCTGTGCAAATAAAAAGACACTTGGCGAAAGAGAGGGAGGGGGATTAGCGAAAGAATAGAAGAGTGAGCAGGAGGAAAGAAGAAGAGTGTCTTAAGAAGATTAAAAACAGCGTGAGAAGGAGTGAGAAAAGCCAGGGCCGCACAAGAAAAAGCTTTACAGCAACAATACAAGCAGCCGCTTGTACATTATACATCGTAAACAGAGCAGTTGACTTAAATCGGTGACAACAGAAATCTGTAGTATCCAATGCCAGACATAGTATGTGGTACATTTGCAACAAAATACCGAATGAAACTTCATATTATCAAATGTAAGGCATGAATTTGAGCAGCAATTATTAAACACGGACCGTCGCCTATTTAAATAAAAAAAAAACTGCATGTAGCATTATGCACTGTATTTCCGTGACGCTTATATACTACTTGACACGACGCAAAACATAATCAAGAACATCCCTCTAAACCGAAGGAATTATTATTTTTGCTTGGAAAGCGAAGGCGAAAGACATAAAGCTTAAGTATAAAAAAAAACAGCAAAGAAATTTAGAGAAAAAATATAACTTAAACGGAATATGTGTCCACTGCATGAGGTAGAGAAAACACTCAAACAAGGTGTTGTAAATCCATGAAATATGATCCATAAGTTTCGGTCAAAGGCACAGTGTTGTATAAATCCATGAAAGTACAGTGTAATTCACAACGCTCGATTAAAAGCACAGAAAAAAAAAACACAGTATCGAGCATGTCAGTTGTAAATCAATGAAACAAATGCACGGTTAAAAACATATATATATATATATATATATATATATATATATATATATTTATGAAGAGTTTGTTTGCAAAAACCGATAAGTCCATATTTGTCAAATGGAAATATTTGCAATTAAAGGTCAAGAAAAACAAAGAGAATAATAAGAAAAGTTTTGCTTCTTTTGACCATAACTTCAAAAATGTATCTTTATATGTAGTGACCAATATATCATTTAAAAGGTATTATTTTGTACTTTATGACAGAGACCTTACTTCAAAATCTTCAAAAATGGACTTATCGGTTTTTGCAAACAAACTCTTCATATATATATATATATATATATATATACAGTATCTACACTTCTCCATTTGCAAACAGTGTTCATTGTCCCTGGAGATATTAATATCATAATACGCAATAGTCATAGTTCACAGAAAGACTTGCTTTCGCGGTCAACATGTCACACAGTTGGCTATAAATGAACGAACCGAGGTTTTCATGTCATGCCAGTAGAAGCTTCTTTGCAATCTGCTGAGCGTGTTTTTGATACCTAGAATGTTCCGAAAGCTTGGCAGCATGATTCAAATGTAGAACGTAATCACGAAGCTCGAGGGGGACTACCAATTGAAGCGTGGTCGTTAGCTTATTGTTAGTGTCATGTCGTTTGTACAAAAGTCCGTCAACCATTATTTTGCAGTTGCGACCACAATAACCACAGGTTACGCGTAGCGGGACTTTTATTGTGTACTAGTTCGCGATTAGGTCTCTGGTCTGAGTCTGACATCCACCTAAAGACGGGCCCGACGTCAGGGTCGTTGCGTTGCAGTTTGCTGATTTCCTCTCGGCTGAAGTTACTAAATAAGACACCCTGCTGCCCGGAAGAATTTCCAGCGCAGGTACCTTTGTCTGAGGCACAGGACAGGTTGTCGTCTTCACCAACGTCAGCCGCGCGATCACGATGTCGGAATTTATTCCGCAATATCGAATTCACACGAAAAACTTGTAAGGGAAATTGCCACTTTTCCCAACGCAATGTTCTCATAACACAATACACACAGTAGACTCCGATAACTACACTCGCGAAAACTCCGATTACATCAAACATTGTGATCAATAAATTTAACTGCAACTGTCCGCAGACGATGACCATAACGAGTAGGGCAACGATCACCACTAATGTCACAAGACCAGATACAAGCCCATAATTGTTAGTGTCCGAATTATTCACACGTCCGCCGGCTTCAGTGGAGCAGCGTGGTTGTTGTTCCTTCGAGTCACGTGGTGGTCGTACAGTTTTCACAGTCAAGGGAACGACGTCGTCTTCGTCAAGAAACGTCAACCACTCGCGATGTCGCTTCCGACATGTCGAGCATCCACCACAAGGTAATTCGTCCCAGATAGTGTTCTTGTCATAGCAGGTACACGAGTCACACGGCAACCTTGACATAGCGTCTGCGTTGCTATGTCGAGCTCCTTTCCGATGCTCGATTCGGAAGTCGAACTGAGAGAGAATTTCAATCCAGCGAGCCATTTGATCGGTAGGCTCACGAAAAGCCATGATCCATCGTAGTGAAGAATGGTCAGTCCGTATCAGAAATTGCCGTCCCATCAGTAGAAAGTGACGGAACTGGCGTACAAATGCGACGACGACAAGCAACTCTCGTCTCGTGGTACAGTACCGACGTTGAGCACGGGTCAGGGATCGGCTTGCGAAGGCGATGGGGCGCTCCACCTCCCGCTGTGCGATATCATCCCATTGGACCTGAGACAATACTGCACCAATGCCAGTCGAAGAAGCGTCAGTGTCAAGAATAAATAGTCCGTGGTCGTCGGGGTACGCCATGACTTGGTCGCTAACGAGAGCGCGTTTCAGCTCCTCAAAGGCGTGTTGACATTGTTCGTTCCATGCAAAGCTCGTTGTCTTCTCTAACAGCTTGTTGAGAGGCGCCGGGATAGTTGAAAACCCTCGGATGAAACGACGGTAGTACGAGCATAAGCCGAGAAATGAACGTACTTCGCTCACTGACGTCGGAGTGGGCCAGCTTCGCACTCTTTCAACTTTCTCGGGATCGGGCTTGATACCAGAAGCGCTCACCACATGTCCTAGATATGCGACCTCAGATTTGAACAGGTGACATTTACTCGGCTTGAGTTTGGACCTGCCTGTCCAAGCCGACTAAACACCTCGTCTAAGCGTTCGATGTGTTGCTCAAATGATGAACTCATCACAATAATGTCGTCCAGGTAGAGAATCAATGTTCGCCACTGCAACCCCTTCATTATCAGCTCCATTGCACGCTCGAAAGTACTCGGGGCATTGCATAACCCAAAGGCATTGTTACGTACTCATAATGCCCGCTGCGTGTGCTAAATATAGTCTTTGCACGGTCTTTCTGCCAATATCCTGATTGGAGATCTAGTGTCGAGAACAGCTTAGCACCGCCCAAACAGACGAGGCAGTCCTCTATCCGAGGCAGAGGATAAGCGTCCTTTTTAGTCACATTATTCAGTTTCCGATAGTCCACGCATGGCCTTGTCGAACCGTCGCGCTTCTTGACGTAGACAAGCGGGCTCGACCACGGGCTCGTAGATTCTCTGATAATGCCGCCTTTTAGCTGGTTCTCGATAATTTTCTCCTCTTCGTCGACGAAGGCACGGGGAGGGCGAGGAGGGCGTTGCTTTATGGGCGTTGCATCTCCCGTATCAATCGTATGCTTAACAACTGATGTCCTGCCGAGGTCAGTAGGCGAGCTGGCGAAGGTAGATTTATGCTTCTCCAACAAAGAAAACAATTGCTCTTTTTCATCAGAGTCTAAGGCAGCACAAGAACGCTCATACAAGTGATTCAAATCAGGCGACCATGTGTTATCGGTGTTATTTGAGTGTGAAGTACACGTTACTCTATCTATTTTCACAGTTTGGCGAACACATGTGTCACTCCTTTCTGCAGGTTCACATAATTCATAAACAATATATGTGCAAAGTTGCTATCCGCGTGCCTGCATGCAAAGTGATTTCCTCCTGAGACACATTCACTACACGCATGGGAAAGTCTGCGTCCTTTCTTGTTGTATCTACGAGACAAGAGGCAACATGGAGATCAGTCGTCTCGTGTGAAGGAGGTTAGATGATAGCGAATGGCATAAAATCACAGATAAGTTCCCCATCAACTTTTCCTTGAACAATGAACTCAGAGCGATCGGGAGGAACAACAACTTCAGTCTGTACAAAAGCGTTTGTGAACTCAACTGGATGAAGACGATTGTTAATGCAAAGTCCACGTCTCGCTTCAAAAGTACAGTTGAAATGATGCAAGAAGTCGAAACCAAGAAGGCCAGTATCGCTCACATCTGCTACATAAGCATGCCAGTTAAAAGTGTCGTCTCCAATAACTATAGTTACAGGTATAACTCCATGCACAGTTAGAAGTCCTTTATCCGCTGCTTCGAGTTGAATGTTTTGAGACGGAACACTTAGTTCGGGACGGAGTTTGGCAGGCATTTGTTCGTATAGATCCTTAGAAATAATCGTTACCGCCGCTCCCGAATCGACCAGTAGTTTACATGCAGCACCGCTTACTTTCGCATTAACATAGGCACTTATTCCAGCATATTCGTTGACTCGAATAATCCTCGGTGTAGCTTCACGATCACGGGCAGGGCTTTGGTCGACTAACCCGCCCGCTGCTAGTTTCCCGACGCACTCGCGTGAGATGGCGGATGTGGAGGGGGCTGGTGCTGCGCCTGCGACGACGATGCCGGCTGTTGATACGGTTGCGGCATCCAGTTCGGCACGGCATTACGCTGATTCGATTGCCATGTAGGGACGAATTCATGCGGAGGGCGGTAGGTTGCCATGTTGCTGCGCTCGTCGGGGTACGCCATGACTTGGTCGCTAACGAGAGCGCGTTTCAGCTCCTCAAAGGCGTGTTGACATTGTTCGTTCCATGCAAAGCTCGTTGTCTTCTCTAACAGCTTGTTGAGAGGCGCCGGGATAGTTGAAAACCCTCGGATGAAACGACGGTAGTACGAGCATAAGCCGAGAAATGAACGTACTTCGCTCACCGACGTCGGAGTGGGCCAGCTTCGCACTCTTTCAACTTTCTCGGGATCGGGCTTGATACCAGAAGCGCTCACCACATGTCCTAGATATGCGACCTCAGATTTGAACAGGTGACATTTACTCGGCTTGAGTTTGGACCTGCCTGTCCAAGCCGACTAAACACCTCGTCTAAGCGTTCGATGTGTTGCTCAAATGATGAACTCATCACAATAATGTCGTCCAGGTAGAGAATCAATGTTCGCCACTGCAACCCCTTCATTATCAGCTCCATTGCACGCTCGAAAGTACTCGGGGCATTGCATAACCCAAAGGCATTGTTACGTACTCATAATGCCCGCTGCGTGTGCTAAATATAGTCTTTGCACGGTCTTTCTGCCAATATCCTGATTGGAGATCTAGTGTCGAGAACAGCTTAGCACCGCCCAAACAGACGAGGCAGTCCTCTATCCGAGGCAGAGGATAAGCGTCCTTTTTAGTCACATTATTCAGTTTCCGATAGTCCACGCATGGCCTTGTCGAACCGTCGCGCTTCTTGACGTAGACAAGCGGGCTCGACCACGGGCTCGTAGATTCTCTGATAATGCCGCCTTTTAGCTGGTTCTCGATAATTTTCTCCTCTTCGTCGACGAAGGCACGGGGAGGGCGAGGAGGGCGTTGCTTTATGGGCGTTGCATCTCCCGTATCAATCGTATGCTTAACAACTGATGTCCTGCCGAGGTCAGTAGGCGAGCTGGCGAAGGTAGATTTATGCTTCTCCAACAAAGAAAACAATTGCTCTTTTTCATCAGAGTCTAAGGCAGCACAAGAACGCTCATACAAGTGATTCAAATCAGGCGACCATGTGTTATCGGTGTTATTTGAGTGTGAAGTACACGTTACTCTATCTATTTTCACAGTTTGGCGAACACATGTGTCACTCCTTTCTGCAGGTTCACATAATTCATAAACAATATGTGCAAAGTTGCTATCCGCGTGCCTGCATGCAAAGTGATTTCCTCCTGAGACACATTCACTACACGCATGGGAAAGTCTGCGTCCTTTCTTGTTGTATCTACGAGACAAGAGGCAACATGGAGATCAGTCGTCTCGTGTGAAGGAGGTTAGATGATAGCGAATGGCATAAAATCACAGATAAGTTCCCCATCAACTTTTCCTTGAACAATGAACTCAGAGCGATCGGGAGGAACAACAACTTCAGTCTGTACAAAAGCGTTTGTGAACTCAACTGGATGAAGACGATTGTTAATGCAAAGTCCACGTCTCGCTTCAAAAGTACAGTTGAAATGATGCAAGAAGTCGAAACCAAGAAGGCCAGTATCGCTCACATCTGCTACATAAGCATGCCAGTTAAAAGTGTCGTCTCCAATAACTATAGTTACAGGTATAACTCCATGCACAGTTAGAAGTCCTTTATCCGCTGCTTCGAGTTGAATGTTTTGAGACGGAACACTTAGTTCGGGACGGAGTTTGGCAGGCATTTGTTCGTATAGATCCTTAGAAATAATCGTTACCGCCGCTCCCGAATCGACCAGTAGTTTACATGCAGCACCGCTTACTTTCGCATTAACATAGGCACTTATTCCAGCATATTCGTTGACTCGAATAATCCTCGGTGTAGCTTCACGATCACGGGCAGGGCTTTGGTCGACTAACCCGCCCGCTGCTAGTTTCCCGACGCACTCGCGTGAGATGGTGGATGTGGAGGGGGCTGGTGCTGCGCCTGCGACGACGATGCCGGCTGTTGATACGGTTGCGGCATCCAGTTCGGCACGGCATTACGCTGATTCGATTGCCATGTAGGGACGAATTCATGCGGAGGGCGGTAGGTTGCCATGTTGCTGCGCTCGTAGTGCTGACGACGAGGGCAATTCCTAGCAATATGCCCGACTTCGCGACATTCATAGCATCGTGGTGGCGTTGGCTGTCGACCCTGTGGTTGACTACGTCCTTGACTGGGCCGCGAGTCTATTGTGTCAGCTCGAAGATGCTTAATTTCCTCAGAGAGAGCCGCGATTCTGGAATCAATGTTCGCCATCAGCCGACGCTCGAAGGTGACAAGCTGCTCCGTCGAAAGCGATGTCGAGTCGGACGTAGTAGACACGGATCGCACACCACTGCGATGACTATTTCGTGCCGCTTCTTCGCGTAGGTGATGATAACGCTCAGCAATATCGCGGGCCTCCTGGAGCGTTTGGGGCTCCTTCATCCCGATGGCCATGGACATGTTAGCATTCCCCAGACCCCGGAGAAAATGCCTGGTCGCTATTGTATCAAGCGTCGCGGCGTCCGCTGTAGGATAACCAAAGGTGGCGAGGCGACGAATGTCAGCTGCATCCTCTGCAATAGACTCCCTCGGTCCAAGGCGACGCGATTCCAGCTGCGACACGAAAGCAGACGGCGATTTCCTTCCCCCGAATCTATTTTCGAGAGTATCGACCAGGTTGTCGAAGTCGTTAACCACATCGTCACCGAGCTGTTGAAACACGAAATCAGCTGCATCCCCACGAAGACATGCAAGGAGGCGAAACCGTTGCTCCTGTTCACTCCAGTTGCAAGCCTCAGCTAGACTCCGAAATGAAGAAATGAAGTTCTCCCACGGCTGTCCCTGTCCGTTGAAGTTTTCTTGAAGCGGCAGATTAACGGTGACCGAGGGCTTCGTTGGCACGGCAGATTCCTCACGCTCAAGATCGGCATGCACGTCATCGCGAGAGCTCTGCTCCTGGCTTTCCCGGGCGTCATGAACTCGCTTAGTCGGGTATTTCAACTCCTGCTCGAGACGGCGTATTTCTTGCTCGAGCTCTGCTTTCTTTCGTCTTGGAGCCATGGTTATTACGCAGTCAGGCACGTGTTGAAGTACAGAATTCCACCGCTGCCAGCAGTGTCACGGGGTCTCTCTCCGGAAAATAGTCGTATGTGGTATAGTTATTAAGAGATTGTGATTGTGATGTACTGGGTCGGAGAAGTGTGAGAAGACATGTATTGTTCCTTTGAGATTCCGTGATAGATGAGGTTGGTAGCGGGCCTCACGAACTGTTGAAGGGATGTTGAAGCATGACAGACTGCACTAAGACTCAAGATTCCGGTTCACAATGACTTTATTAAGGCGACATGACACTCGCCTGCTCCACATGACATTCAATACATGTACACGGTATAACATTGTCATCCTTGTGATCTGCCGAAGTCTGACACTGTGGTGTGCTGGTTCTTTACCAGAGTGGGGCCTGAGCAACCTCTACCTCTCATATGCTCATTTTCTCTTTCCCTTCTTTTTCCACTCAACATCCAGTTGCCTAGGGCTTAAGTACATCATGGCTAGGTAGGAACAGAGGCGCCTGGGCCTAGGAAAAGTCGAGACATCACCGACACCACAGCGGGGTTTATACACAGATCCCTGAAGTGGTGGTGGCAAAGGCGTAACCCCATACGTCTTATGCTTAGTATGGGAGGCAACTGGAATTAATGTTGAGCCTTAACCTTTTTCTTTCTCTTTCCAAACATTTTCCCTTATTCACATGCGTGTGTAATATCAACTTCATCCTTGGGCGGATGAGCTGCTAAGCCAGTCAACGGCCAGTTTGGAGGTGGTACACCCCTACATGTAATGTATAAGGAGTAAACCTTTGAAATCCGGAGTGGAGCCCCGAAGGCGGATCAGTGTTATGGACATTGCTTCGACATCTCCTGCAGCCAAAGCTGATGCCAAATGTAACACTCGTCGTTCCTTTGGATCACATCAGTGAGGAAGAGAGGGGGA
Source organism: Diadema setosum (assembly GCF_964275005.1). Lineage (NCBI taxonomy): Eukaryota > Metazoa > Echinodermata > Echinoidea > Diadematoida > Diadematidae > Diadema > Diadema setosum. The sequence continues at coordinate 7,644,384 of NC_092704.1, read as the reverse complement.
TTCTGACGACTGGGCGTCCCAGTATCTCCATATATCACGCCCAGGCTTGCGCTCTGGAGAGGTCACTCCAGCACTGTCTTCATTGACGGTAATATCAACACGAGAGGCAGCAGTTACGAGTTTTAAGTCTCGAGTAAATTGGCGTATGCTCGGACGCTACGGGTTGCCTCTGACGTTGGGAGGGATCATCGCAGTCCCATTGGACAGCTACCGCCCGCCTCAAGCTGGGCAGCCCCCAGCCAGTTAGGTGCTATCCCGCCACAGCCTGCCTTCCTCACTGGGTGCATGGAGATTAGGATTACTCCGACAAGCAAGCTGTAACTACTGCACCAAGCAAAAACAGGAAGAAAGTAATGAAAACCAAGAGACTAGATCTCAAACTTGGATCATGGAACGTTCGAACAATGACCCCTGGACACAGATATGACTCTGACCTTCAAGGCATCAATGATGCAAGAAAGACTGCCATCATTAAAGACCTAATAAAATGGTTTAGACATTTTTTCTTAATGATGTAATAATATTAAATGTTAAATTCTAAGTAATTCTGTGACCATGCGGGGTTTTTTACTGTTCTGAATTTGTTCTATATTTGTTAACATAATGGATGCAATTTCCTCGGTTTTGGAAAACTTTCTATACTTTCGCCGCATGCGGCGCACTATCACTTCTAAATTCTGATGACGTCAAAGAAGGGAGTCGTCGATGTCGATTGTCCGACCAGCCTAGTAGCCATAGCCAGCGAGCTAGCAAGGCTAGCGCAGCGCAGCGACAGCACCAGCGCCGGCGGCTGGCGCTGGAGGGGGAGCGAGCTAGCGAGCGCATAGCTAGCGCTGCGCTGCACTATTGCCATTGGCTAAGCCTTTGGACAAAAGAATATTCAATTAATTGTATCGGATTTAATACTGCCAATAATACAGATTACAACTGTGGTACGTATTAATGTCCATTATTTTCACTGTAAGACCATGAAGACTGTGGCGAGAAAAGGATACTTCGGACTCGGACAACGCTAAGCTAATATAGATTTGTAGGCAAACTCGTGAAATAGGCCCCACCACTGCGTGTCTGTACTAATACTACGGCGACTCGCCTGTTTATACTCGTGAATTCAGCCCCACCGTGTGGCGTTCAGTTGGTAGATAAGCACGGCGCTGGGGCTTCCTTCCACAGTATAATACAGGGCCGGCGCACTGTTTTTAAAAGTGTGGGGGCCCACTTCCGGGTTTCATGACCTAACAAGCAAAAAAAAAAAAGGTCCTCAGCTCATCTCCCCCCGTCCACTTCCGAGTTTCTTCAGCTGACAAGCAAAAAAAAAAAAACAAAAAAAAAAACAAAGGGTCCTCAGCTCATTCTCTCCCCTCCCATTGTAGTGCCTCTTACGTACTTCCGGGTTGAAAAAAGTGTGGGGGCCCAAAGTGATGAGACCTCATCCCTTTATATGGTGCACAAAAAGTGTGGGGGCCCGAGCCCCCACGCCCCCCACGGCTGCGCCGCCCCTGTAATACTCGTGAATGCGGCGAAAATGACTTCCTAATATGTCCCTCGACTAATTTAACGGCCAATTTAACCATAAATACAACCCTACCTAACCCTAAACCCTAACCCTAGGACCTACCCTTGCTTGCTATAAACGCACGGGTGCATTCGCACTGCGGTGGGGCCTATTTCACGATAGCCCCACCACTGCCTATCTGTACTAATACTACGGCGACTCGCCTGTTACGTTTATAGGCCTAGGCCTACTCGTGAATTCAGCCCCACCGTGGCGTTCATCGGTAGATAAGCACGGCGGTGGGGCTTCCTTCCACAGTATGATTTGTATCATAAAACAAGAACTACTCGACCAAAACTGACGATCATTCATAATCTGGGTATGGTTTTTCTTAGACTGATAACAATTATTGCAGAAACTGACCTTGGGAAACTGGTTAGGCCTAGCCCCCCCCCCCCCTTTTTTTTTTTGAGCCACGACCCACCCTGTAACATACTCTAACCCCCCTAATGTATAGAGTGTAGCCTCTGTATTACTACCAAAGATTCTGCTACTATTACTACTTACTAGTCTACTAGACCTAGTGGTACTAGTACTACTACTAGTAGTAGTACTAACATTAGTAGACTTACTACTACTAGTAGACTACTACTAACGTTAGATCTACGTGTAAGTTTAACTTGCTAGCGCAGGCCGACAGGCCAGGCCGCGGCCGGGACGCTCCCGCTTGCGGTGGCCGGAGTAGCCGCTCACTTTGTGAGCGAGCTGGGTCTGTTCTTCTACTACTTACTAGACAAACAGTTACAACTTACAGTGTCAATCATGTACAATACAGCATATCCTTTCTATGGGGGCATACCACACCGATACCACTCTGTATTTCCCAGGCGATCGTTTCCGTGAGGTCTTATATTCTCGGATTTGGTGCCATGTTCATTCGCTCTTGCACTGGCAGCGGGGGAGATGCAGCTGGTTCATATCGGTAAGGTGCAGCCCCACGATAACGTTCTGGTTCATCGGCTGCCTCTCCCTCCCCATCTTCCCCTTCAACTTCATGAGACTCCTCTTTTTCTCCGCTATCGTCAGAGCTGCAGTCTTCTTCATCATCATCATCATGTTTACCCATATAGGGGAAGACATTATGCTCGAGGTACCAGGTATTTGTGCAAGCTAAGTTAGTGATAATGTCGACCGGGAGCGCACATCCCGGGCCCGGGCGCCGGGCCTGGCTGGGCTAGCTAACGTGTACGCGCGTGTACCAAGCTAGTGATCTAAGTGCTAGTGCTGAGCGGCGTCTGCTAACTGAGCACAACTCCGTGCTTATACGTCATCAGTCGGTTCAGGGGTGTTGGTCACGTGACATATTTTTTCGAAAAAACTGCAAAGAGGTCCTCCAAAAATGTGATATTTGGGGGAGTTTCTAGAAGCGATAAAAACCGGAACGACACTGAAAACATATTTACATTGATAATCATGACATATATTTTACATTTCTTTTGCATATTAAAAAAAAAATTGCAAGCATTTTATTAGGTCTTTAATGATGAACTACTGAGACTACAGGTTGATATTGCTGCCCTACAAGAAACACGTCTACTTGGATCAGAGAGAGAGACTACACCTTTTCCTGGAAAGGAAAGAGCACAGAGGAGCGCAGAGAACACGGAGTGGGATTTGCGGTCAGGAACTCCTTGCTGAGTATGGTTGAGCCAGGTGACAAGGGTAGTGATCGACTTCTGACTCTCCGACTCCAAACCCCTGATGGCCCAGCCACCCTTGTCAGTGCCTATGCACCAACTCTGACCTCAACGCCAGAGGCCAAGGACGAGTTCTATAGTAACCTCAGCGATGTCATCAGGAACATTCCAGACAATGAACACCTCGTCCTTCTTGGTGACTTTAACGCCGGAGTGGGTGCTGACCACGACTCTTGGCCATACTGCCTGGGGCACTTCGGTGTTGGCAAGATAAACGAGAACGGGCAGCGCCTGCTAGAACTCTGCTCCTTCCACGGCCTCTGCGTAACCAACTCCTACTTTCAGACTAAGCCACAGGACAGAGTGTCATGGAGACACCCACGCTCCAAGCACTGGCACCAGCTGGATCTAGTCATTGCCAGACGAACAAGTCTCAAGACTGTGCTTCTCACTCGCTCATACCACAGTGCAGACTGCGACACCGACCACTCACTGGTGTGCAGCAGGCTCAGACTTCACCCGAAGAAGTTCCACAGAACAAAGACAGCGGGGAAACCGCGCATCGACACCACAAAGATGCAGTGTCCGGATAAAGTTGAGGAGTTTGCCAAGTCATTTGTGGATGCTTTGTCCCCAGACAAACAGCGAAACTCGGCTTCTGAGAAATAGGACCACCTTCGGGAGACCATTCAGAAAACAGCTCTTCATACATTCGGAAAGAAGACCTCCAAGAACTGCTACTGGTTTGAAGCCAAGTCAAATGTATTGATGCCCATCATCGATGCAAAGCGCGCTGCCCTCGATGAATACAAGCGCTCACCAAATGAGATATCTCTGCAAGCACTCAGGGCTGCTAGGGGCAAAGCGCAACAAACAGCAAGAAGATGTGCAAACGAATACTGGCAGCAGCTCAGTAACGACATCCAGACTGCAGCTGCCACAAGCAACATTAAAAGGATGTATGAGGGAATCAAGTGTGCACTAGGCCCAACACAGACCAAGACGGCCCCCCTCAAATCTGCTAGTGGGGAAGTAATCACTGACAAAGAAAAACAGATGGAGAGATGGGTTGAGCACTACTCAGAGCTGTACTCCAAAGAAAACGTTGTTGTCTCGCATATCTTCCGTCCTTGACACTATTATACCACTGCCTGTAATGGAGGAGCTCGATGTAGATCCAACACAGGAGGAGCTCTGCAAGGCTATCGACAGTTTAACTTGTGGCAAGGCACTTGGCAATGATGGCATCCCGCCAGACCTGATCAAGTGTTGCAAAAATACCCTTCTTCTGCCCCTTCTCGACATCCTCTGCCATTGTTGGAGAGAGGGAACCCTACCACAAGACATGAGAGATGCCAAGATTGTCACCCTGTACAAAAACAAGGGTGACAAAGGTGACTGCAACAACTACAGAGGCATCTCCCTCCTGAGTGTTGTCGGCAAACTCTTTGCCCGTGTCATGTTCATACGCCTGCAGAAGCTAGCAGAGCGTGTCTACCCAGAGTTCCAATGTGGCTTCCGGCGCAGAACGCTCGACAGTGGACATGATCTTCTCCCTCCGTCAACTGCAGGAGAAATGCAGAGAACAGCAAAATTCCTTGTATGTCGCCTTCGTCGACCTGACTAAAGCATTTGACCAGGTGAGCAGGGAAGGGCTCTTCAACATCCTGGTGATAATTGGATGTCCTCCAAAACTACACAGAATGATTAGATCCTTTCACGACGACATGAGTGCAACCGTACAGTATGAGGGCAAAATTTCCGAGCCCTTTGATGTCAAGAATGATGTGAAACAAGGCTGTGTCCTTGCGCCCACCCTCTTCAGCATCTTCTTCTCCATAGTACTAAAGAATGCCTTTGGGACCTCAGCTGAAGGGGTATACCTACATACCAGATCAGACGGTAGACTGTTCAACCTTGCAAGGCTGAGAGCGAAGACTAAGATACGTGAAGTCCTTATCAGAGACCTACTATTTGCTGACGACGCAGCAGTTACATCACACACTGAGCAGCGTCTCCAGTGACTCATGGACAGACTCTCTCAAGCTTGCAAGGATTTTGGTCTCACCATCAGCTTGAAAAAGACCAATGTTTTGGGCCAAGATGTTGGCACTCCACCTGTCATCACTATTGACAACTACAAGCTGGATGTTGTCCCCAAGTTCACTTACCTTGGTTCCAAAATCAGCGAAAATCTATCCCTCAATGCTGAAATCAACTGTCGCATTGGGAAGGCAGCGATTATACACTTGGCCGACTCACGACACGAGTCTGGAAGAATCCCAAGCTAACGATAACAACAAAGATGGCAGTGTACAATGCATGCGTTATCAGTACACTCCTCTACGGAAGTGAAGACGTGGACCACATATGCCAAACATGAGCGGAAACTGAAGAGCTTCCATCTCCGCAGCCTGCGGCGCATCCGTGGCATAAACTGGACTGACAAAGTGCCAAATTCCAAAGTCCTTGAGCGTGCTGGCCTCCCCACCATGTACACGCTGCTAAGAAAACGCAGATTGCGTTGGCTCGGGCATGTGCGCCGTATGGACGATGGCCGCATACCAAAAGACATCCTCTACGGTGAGCTCGCCTCTGGCAAAAGATCTATTGGCCGCCCCCAGTTGAGGTATAAGGATGTCTGCAAGCGTGACCTGAAAGCCTTGGACATTATTACCAACAGTTGGGAGGACATATCAGCAGACCGCAACAGATGGCGCAGTACGCTTCAGAGGCAACTCAAAGCAGGTGAAGCAAGGATCCTGAGCCTTGCAGATGAAAAGAGAGCCAGACGGGAAACACAAGCACGCGGAGAAAACCCTGCGACTACCCACACTTGTCACAGATGTGGTAGAGACTGCCATTCGCGAATTGGACTTGTGAGCCACAGCCGACGCTGTGGCACCAGTGGAAGGATTAACACCAGAACTTGACAACTCCTAGAGCGCATTACCTATGCTCAACACTGACCGACAGAGGCCTAGTAGTAGATCTGCCGAAGTCTGACACTAATCCCAGAACTCGATCTCACTCACAGTAATCTGCTTATCTGAATCCAATCTCAATCTCTTGCTCAATCTGCCTAACAAAGGGAAACCCTGCTCTATTTATAGTGCCCTTGGCAGTGACCATCAGTAGAGGTACCTGTCAATCACGTTTACAAAGCAGACCGTCAAATTAGACACACCAGACCCAGCGTAAACAAGAAACAAAGAACAAGAAGGGAGAGGAGGAGAGAGAGAGACTAGACGGGGAACAAAGAACAACATAGGAGAGGGGAAGAGAGGAGGACCGGATTACAAACAAAGAACAACATAGGAGAGGGGAAGAGAGAGAGGCTGGACGAGAACAAAGAGAGGGAGACGGACGAGAGACAAAGAACAACATAAGAGACAATAGACGAGCTAATTAAGTCGAAGAGAAGAGAAGAGACAGAGAAGACGCTGAGCTGGCAGTTTACCTAGCTTACACAACAGAGCATATTACCTAGCTTACATAACAAAAACACAACAGAGTACTGAACGCTATACTTAATCATATATGTCTGAATATAAAACCGTTACAATACTTATAAATGTCGTCTGCGGACGGCCAACAAAATTCCATTTCCCGAGGTTACGGGTTTGGAGCAAATATGACTCTGTTATGCCTGTTTCCAAAGCATTCGGACCAACGTACTTGTTGGATAAGACATCAAAACGATACACCAACTGAATTAGTATGTTTCAATTCACTACTTGGTAAAGTTAAAAGCAAAATCAATGATACCCGGATTTCATATGCGGATAGGAAGAGTTATTCAAACGATACGAATTCTTTTGAACTTCAAATCGTCAATACAACCAGAGCTGACTATGGGTGGTATACATGCCAAGTGCTTCAGCATGGCTTCACAGCGAATTATAAGACTTTTTATCGGTATGATGTCGAAATCATTGATAGCGATTGCCAGTTACCAGCTACTGGAAATTTCGAGAAAATGTTTGTAGACATTTTATGTGTTCTTGATCGCTGGCAAAGATCCTCCGGAGAAGGAGAAGTGGTTGTTCGCGTTGACCGCAAGAAAACGACAAGATACATAGACAATGGGAGGCTTAATTTGTTTCAAATAGATATGCCTGAGACGAATGGAAGAGTTGATATAGAATTCCAAACGTCTTATAGTAGTCCTTTTGTCCGGTGCAATACTGACCAAATCACTGCATCCTTTATCAGTGTGAAGCCTACTCAGCACTTGACGTCATCCAATAATCAGTCTGGAACAACGGATAAGTTATTTCTTTTCTATATCTCTTTCTCTCCCCTTCAAGTACCAAATTTGTTCCACTTTGCGCATTCCTGAGATTTCTTGCATTGTTTTTGAAACAACTGATTTATTTCAATTTGAACCGTTAAACATAAAAGAATGATGCAATGAGCTCATGATATAGTTACATTTTTATGCAGTGGGCCTATATTAACAATTTTGTATTCTGTTGCTTCCAATTTGACGTTGAAAGTCGGATATCGTCCGTGCTGAGGATTTGTATATATATGATTGCACAATAAATGAAATGATACCAAAATGGTAAATTGTGGTTTGTGATTAAATGTGATTTGCTCTTTTGTACGCCAGACATATCTATAGTATAGTATCTATAGTATATCTATACTATTATGATATAACAAAGATCAAAGATACTCCTTTTTGGTAGTGAAAACATTGTCTTGAAGTTGAAGGAAACTGTTTAATATTCTCTACCAATTTCGCAAAATTGTCACCAATTTTCACTTTATGTGCATTCAAATTCGTTTGTCTGAAGTGATGGAGTGACTTATTCATTTTTGGTAAAACGTTTTCATGTTTAGTGCTTTCCTATTCGTTTTGGGCACAAAAATTGTTTGTTTGTTTATTTATTTTATCTTATTCCATCTCAGAAGACGGCTGGATCGCTGATTATTCAGCTGCACTAGCTGGCCATCCATGGGGCCCAGTTTGGTGCGAGGCGGGACCACTTCACCGGCTTAAACATCCTGCTCTTTGCGATCATGAATGAATAAAACGGCATCTTTTCATAAGTTGTGACTCTCTCACGCACGGGACCTCCACTTTACGTCCTATCCGAGGGACAGATTGTATTGCCTTTTACTAAAGGGGAAGGTATGGTTATACACAACTTTGCTCAGTTAGACGCTGGAATCGAACCCGGGTCCTTAGGATCTGGAAGGAGACGACTGAGCTAAATCACCCTCTGCAATTAATGACTGTATTAAAAAGTTCAAAGTCGGATGTAACCATTGAATTTCGTGCTTGCGCATGAATTTGTTCAAATTTGAACAAACAATAATTGTTAGAACAAATTTGTTTATTCGAATAAATGTGATGAAGTGGGTAAGGATTTCCATGAACTTCGATTTCGGTTTGTTGTTGTTGTTGTTTTCCAAGTCAGCATTTAAAACAAGACGATTTTGTCCATTTAATCATCGAATGTGACTTAAATTTTTCATCATTGATTTCATCATCATGATCAGCATTTCTTATTTAGACGTCTTTCTCTTGCTCAAAATTGTTTGTAAATTTCAATACAAAGCATTTTACCATGAGTATCATAGTTTTGTGATCTTAATTTACATCTTTATTTTTATGATGATCGTCGTCTTTTCAATCTGTATTCAACATATTCATTTTCATTAAGATCATTACTGCTTTTGTGATCTTCATTTTATAGATATTTTCATCTTGATCATCACATTAGATCAATGTATAGATCTTTTTTTAAACATTCAATTGAAAATTCAGTGCAAGTTATTTACTTTTTCAATGGACACCATACATATTGTATGTGAATGCTCCTTTTAACAACTTGTTTGCCTATTTGCGAGCTCGAATATTCGAAATGAGCTGGCGACAGGTTGAGACGAAGTTGAATAACCATTGTCGAAATGTACGCGCATTAAAAGAATTAGAATGCGTAAATGTGAAGTCGGTTGCCACATAAAGTTAATCTGAACGATTTTGAGCCTATTTGATGAAAATAAACGTTTATAATTTGAATTTGAATGACAAAACAATGAAACTGGCCGTTTTCACCATTACATTATGAAATGAAAATAATTATAAACGCAAAACATCTATATGACAAATTGTGTATATAAATACATATGACATGAAGTTCGTCACGACTACTACCTATTACCAAAAGCTTGTTGTATCGCAGCGATGCATCCCAGATTTGTGGTTTGTGTAATTATTCTTACCAAAACGGTAAATTTTTGAAGGAATAAATAGCTGCTTTAATGGAGACATCTTCTTTCCCTTATTCATTACTAGAAGACGATTGCGTTATTTCCTGTGAATTCCATGCTAAAGCCACATCTTTGCTCATGACTGAACCCCTCCAGATCGTGTAAAGTAGATATGCAATGCGATATTGCAATGCTGGCAGTGAGTTGGCACAGTCGGTAGCGCGTCTCTCTCACAATCCTAAGGACCCGGGTTCGAACCCAAGTCTGGACTGAGCAACGTTGTGTGTAATCAATCCGTCCCCTCTAGCAAGAGGCAAAACACTCTGTCCCTCGGATAGGACACAAAATGGAGGTGCCGTGTATGAGAGAGTCACGACTCATGCACGTAAAAGATCCCGCTTCATTCATTCATCGCAAAGAGCAGGGTCTTTAACCCGGTGAAGTAGTCCCACCTCACATTCAACTGGACCCCATGGAAGACCAGCTTAGCGTAGCTGAATATGGGCTATCCAGTCATTTGCCTAGTGTCGGTCTTAATTGTGAGCCTCTTTTGCGTAATGTCAACTCATGGGCTTTATTTGCCTAGTGTCGAACTCATGGACTGTATATCTCTTGGGCTTCTTCTACTTGATGTCGAACTCATGGGCTTTGTTTTAATACTTAGAGCAGTTGTAGAGTAGAACTCGTGGGCTGTATATAGTGAGCGATATGACTCGTGGGCTGTATGACTCGTGGGTGTCGGTCTTGTGATATGCACCCTGTACACCTGCCATTGCTAGAGCTAACATTTTATACGATCAGCATCCCTCCACTTGCCTTACTCCAGCTCCTTGCTCATGAACATTTAGGACAGGACACTTAATATGAATTCACTATGAGCATACAATTCAGGTAGAAAAAATATTGCATCTAGTGTAATTATCAAATAGAAACCAATTAATAGAAGATAAAAAGAACAGATTTGTAAATACTCGTCATAAGATCCCACAAACGATAGTTTGTTTGTTTGTTTGTTTGTTCATTTTCCATCATATTACTCTTTAGATATACTTTACAGCCTACAAAAACAAACAAGAATACATCTCACAAATTAGTTGCTTTACTATTGAAATAAAAGGAAATATACCATAAAATCATTCATTCATTTATTTTCTATTCCCAACAAAAGCATAAAAATATAAATCATTCGTGTGATGACCGTTATTCCTAAATAAATAAATTCCCTAAATTGACATCTTTGTTAATTCAAGTATGAAATAGGTTTCGTTCATAAAACTTTTGTGACGTGGTGACTGTTCATTATCCCAAAGTTTCGTTAATCAAACTATTAATCAAGGTTCTTTATTTCGAAGATTCGCTAGTCGGAAACGAAATAAGGTTCATAATTCCGGAGGTTTGTTAGTATGCACTTTCAGAATAACGAACTGTGATAACCAAATTTTTACAACAAAAAGGTGCATTATTTGACACTATAATGTACAGTAAAGTTTGCAATTAATATATAAAAGCTGGGGGAGGGACGCATTTTGAAAGTATGAAAATGATTGAGATGGCGGGGAACGATAAAATGCAATGCTTGCAGATTGCATTAATCCCCCCCCCCCAAAAAAAAAAAAAAAACTACACTTAATTATACTCCTATTCCACAGAGATTTGTGCTCATCGGAAGCAAAGTTTGTTGGTTCCGACCTTTCACCGAAATATATCGCATCGCAGTCTGATGAATCCGAATTGATTGTTCGCTATCAGGTGAGTGTCGCGTGTGATCATCAGCGGATGATCTTGCCTCATCGGATCACCTCCCGACATGTCTGACACTGACCCGATAGTCGACCAACACATGTTGGATCCATTGGACTGCGATTCGATACACGTCGGTGACCGATGAGAGAAAACTCTGTGGAATAGGAATATTACATGATTGATTTATCATGCTACAATTAGGCCTATATAAAAATTAAAAAAAAATAACTTTCCCTAAACAAACAGCCCGGACAAAGCCCAACACTATGTCGCTGTCACGCAGAAAAAAAAAAGCAGAAAGAGAGAGAGAGAGAGAGGGGGGGGGGGGAGAAGGAGAAGAAGAATAAGAAACTGATGACTTGTTGTGAAAAAAAGGTCGACGGCCTAGACGAGAGTTAATTAATGATCGGAGCCCCTGAGCAAAAGCGACCTTTGAAGAAAATAAAAGTTTGCTACGGATTTGTTGCAACCAATTGCAATTCTGCAAAGTTTTACAACTCTATCGGGAATGATTATACATAAAATGCTTCAATCATAAGGATTAGATTAATTTTTTTTAGAATTGTACTGAGAAAAAAAATGCTTTAAATTAGTTTTCAAAGAACAAAGAAATGGCACCGCTTTTAAATCCTTACACAAACTATTTCACAATGTGGGTCCTGCAAATGTAAATGCAGGTTGAGTAAAACTAGTCTTATTTAGAGACAATTGAATTCATTGAAGTGACGAGTTTGGTATCTGTGAAGGAGGTTTGTTTTGTTTTTTCTTCAAAAACAATCAAGTGAAGTCGGAAGGAATAAATCATTGTACATAAATTGGCCAAGATGATGAAAATAAAGATCAGTTATCTTTAAAATTTTGTTTGTGGAAAATGAGACATTTGTATGCAGAGCTCCAAGATCGAAATTATACGAAGAGCTTCTTTTTTGGGGGAGACGTAATCTCTCAAGATAAGTTAATGTTTCCCCAAGCTATGATACCATGATAGATGGGGTAAGAAAAAAAAAAGTTTAGATTGAAAAGGGTGGGTGGGAAAGTCAAGTTTTACTTTGTTCATGATACCAATATCACGAAATATTGTATTGTGTATGACAAGCATAATCAATATCATCGTTATCAATTTCACCTTTGATGTGCCTATGGAGTGTGAAATGTCCAATTTAATGTAAATCCACTAGACTTCTCATTTTGATTTTGATTTAAACAAGTGGGACAGGAGTGGTGGCAGTATTAGCGCTATACGCTACATCCTAATATGTGTTTCTGCCTATGTTACTTTATTTCATAAAGTTTCTGAGGTTCCATATAGCTTGTTACTCAAGGTAAGCTCGACAGGGATGTTGGAATACCTTTCAGTGCTTATTCTTCTTCTTTTTTTAATTACAACTACAAGAACTGCATTCGACAAAATCGCATATTCAAAATGTAATCTCTTACCTGTAGTCTCATCGCTAGAAATTTACATCGTTGAAATTGAAACTTGAAAAAGCCCGGGCCGGATAATGATTAGCAGCGAAATATCACATGACATCTGCCTTTACTTTCGATTTCGAGAGTGCGAAACAATACATTTTTCCGACTTCCTCAATTTACTCGAAAGGTCCATCATCACGCTTAGTTGTTCATAATCTCTTTTGGTGTATGGACTACAAAGTCGTTGAGCTGCCTTCAGTTCTGACATGCTCCAAACTCCCGCAGTTGTTGGCGTGTGATCGCTATTTCAGTGTGGAATCTTAGAAGATAGGCAATAATTACATCGGTAGTTCGGGACATTCCTGTGAAGTTGAAGGTCTTTTTTGTGATTATTGAACTTTCTACCTTAAGAACTGGCAACAGCAGAACATCAGCTAAGTGCACTAGTGGTAGAGATTGAGAAAATGCTTATTATTATAATATACTGGATCATTTTGATGGTGTGTCCTTGATTTTTCTCGGTGCATATCCTTTGATGAGAAGAAAACCATCAGTACGCTTGGAAAGTGTCTACATTCATTCTGTAACAATTTCCCCGAAGTGGATGTGTAAAGCATCTTCGATTCCCGTCGATAGAAATTTGTGAAATGGAGATTGGGGTGACCCGTATGCCGTCTTCTCGTAAGTGTATCTCAACATTTTTGGGGGGTCGATGGCTTCGCATCATTCCCATATTGATACTTGCCATACCGTCTGTTGATAGCCAACAAGTTTCCATTCCGCGAGATTATGGAGTGGGAGCAAATATGACTCTCTTGTGCTTGTTTCCAAACAACTGGGACCAACTTATTTATTGGATAAAACATCAGAACAAGACACCAACTGAATTAGTAGCTTTCTATCTACGACTTGGCAAATCTCAAAAGAAATTTAATGATACCCGGATTTCATATACCTATCGGAAGCATTATTCAGAAGATATGAGTTCTTTTGAGCTTCGCATCGTCAATACAACCAGAACTGACAATGGGAAGTATACTTGCAATAGGCTTCATTATATTGACTCAACGCTTGAATTCCCGGTTATAAAATCGTATGATGTCCAAATAATTGGCTGCGATTGTTCGTCACCAGCTAATGAAAGCTACGGACAAATGTCTGCAAACATTTCATGCCTACTTGACAGCCGGCAAAGACCCTCCGCAGAAAGAGAAGAGGTTGTTCACGTTGGCGGCGACAACACGACAGGAAACATAGACGATGAGAGTCGCTGGCGTCAGATAGATATGCCTGGTGTGAATGGAGAAGTTAGAAGAGAATTCCAAACACCAAGTAATAACTCATTAATTGTTCGGTGCAATGACGACGAAAATACTGCATCCTATACCAGTGTGAAGCCTACTCAGCACTCAACACCATCCTACGATCAATCTGAAAGAACGGATAGTGCAGTACAAACACACACCCATGAGGCAGTCGTTACAGGAACGGAATCTCCAATCTCTTTACCTACCATGTCCACCTCTATTGGAGGTACAAATGAGGTATCATTATCGTCAGGCGTCAACATTGACTCAACTACAACCAAGTTGCCCTCAGCAACGCCCAAGTTATTGACATCTGATACGACCACTGTACAACTACCTGGAAAGACGACGGATTCAGAGCAGCCCGTGCAGTCCATATCTGAGTCATCGACATCGGTTTCAACACGGGAACCCCCGACGTCGACCAATGTTAGCACAGTCTCTTCTAGCACTGAAACCACTCCTATTCAAATAATGACAACTCCAGAGTTTGTTAGTGAATCTCCCTCTGCAGTTAGCAGGACACTGACTACGACAGATCTCACCACTCAACAAGATGTTATCACAGATTATTCGGTCACTCATCAGTCAAAAACATCCCCTTCAACAAGCAAAAAGACAACGCCAATGGAAACAATGGCAACAACAGGGACTGTCAGTGAATCCACTGATTCGGTTACCACAGTTACTTCGATGGTCATAGAGGATACCACCACCCAACGAGATGTAACAAGCACTCAGGGCCAATTCTCTGGCATTACAACAGCTTCGACCACCTCAGTGGGGGCAGGGAGCACGGCATCAGCAAGCACTCGAGGAGAAGAAACAGAAACGATGAGACCACCGATGACAGTGACTCAAACAAGTAATTCCACAGAACAATTCTTGTCCGACAGTACCTCCGTCCAGTCTACAGACGGTTTAGAAGATATGAATTCACATTTAACACTTATTATCCCACTATCAGTATGCACAGGCCTTGGTTTCATAGTCATTGCTGTGACGATTTGCGCCGTGGCTCGTCGACGTCGTCGAAAACCATATCATCTTCAGCATCGCCATCGCTGCAGACGAGGTGTGAATTCCGTGAGCAATGTACGGGATAGTTTATACGCTCCTAACAAGCCTAGGCTGCAGGGAAGCACCAGTATACTGTTGCAGGGGACACGTATGAAGTCAGTTGACGATGACGTTGACGATGAGGAACGTTCCCTTAGTGACGACTCATTCGACGATTCCTGCGTTGATCCCTTCGATGACTTCGGGATTAGAGACGATACCGCTCCCTCCAATGACCTTGTTCTCTCATCCTTTGCGGGTAACCCTGGGCAGGAAAAAAACCTAGGTGCCCTATCGTGTGAGTCCCATGATATACATGGAATGACCCAGATACAAGAGACGCCGTTGGTTGAAACCCGCCAAAGACTCAGCAAGGAAGAGGAGAAGGAGGCAGAGGATGAACAACCTTTTTACTTTGTCTTGAACAAAGAGGAAGATTTGGAGGAAGAACGCTCTGACACTATACAACCCGTTTCTGGTAATATTTACACAGCAATATATTCTACCGTTGTTTGAATCAATGTGCGCAATTGAGAAGAAAAAACAAACAAACTCGTGGTTCTAGGTGCAAGATTGAACAACTCACTCAACACGCATAAGGTCAGAACTCTTTTTTTTAATGCAATTTTGAAATAAACTTCATCACGCCGGATACATTAGTAGATTTAAAAAATAGAAAAAAAAATGACAAATTGATTGATAAGCCAGTTCGGAGTTAGCTCATGTGCACATTGGAACAAATAACCATTCATTTTCCTCAGTTGGTTAGAGACTGCTCTCATTTTCGAAGCGAGATAATGTATATAAAAGCTTGCCCGATATAACATTTTGTGGAATTCATCAATCATGTTCAAACAAAGAATGAACTTAATGTAGACCAGGCGACCAGAATGGTCTGTCAATTAACACATGGGGAAGCATCCATTTTATATGCATTGAATGTATTATACCCCCCTTTTTATTGCCAGATACCAGGCTTGCATGTGCTGACAAACAACAATTTTAAGGATTACATGGATAATCATGATATCAAAGATGCTTATCTCAATGAATTAAAAAATTTACATGCCTCTAATTGCATTCTTCTGTTCATGCACAAAGTAGATCTCCGAACTGTCTTATTACATAACACTAAGACACTGGTACTTCCAGTGCAGTATGATCAATTATGCGAATTGGACATCATACACGAGCAATTTTGATATTTCGGTTGTTGTCATGGTTTTTTACACAAGTGTGATGTCCAATCATGACTTTGGTCTTTCAAGTGAAGATTCGCCTTTGAAAAAAAGAATTGATGTCTTCTCAAAAATTGTTGCACTTTTCTCTGTGCAGTAATTATAAGGTATACATGATTTCTAAGAACAGTCAAATAACGATCAAGTTTATTTAAAAACTAGAGGGTTTTTTCTGTAAGAAATGATAGAAAACTTCTGGTTTTGTAATAATATTAACATATCGCTTTCTTCCTAAAAGATCACGAAAATTTATGGTGGTATTTGTATTGGAGCCCCAAGATTATGGGCTTAAATACCACAGCCTATTCGTCAGTCTTTATTGAGTTCATTACTTTGAGCCCTCTTTCAAAACGTATTCATTTGTAAAGTAAATATTTTTCTAAGTAACTTATATGTTAATGTATACACCTTATGTTTGATATTATTTTGAGTGCCATTTGTCAAAATGTCTTTGTGTCATTGTGTTTGTAAAATGGATGATTGTAAAGGGCATAGGGAACTTTGATTCGTCATAATATATGAACTATAAAACGTGGACTGTTATTATTATATATTTTAAAATAAACAAAACAATTTAATTTTCCTAAGAGGCTCATTTAGAGAGTAAAGAATGGGCCCCCAAGGGAGGGATAGCACAGCAATATCATTCTTTTTCTAATGATATTGTCTTTGTTCAAGATAAATCAGTACTAATTATTTTGCGCACAATTTGTACATAAAACTCTGATCAAAAGTGAGTGTTAGCCTGATATTGAACAATGTTGATAAAGGATCAGCGTAGGAACACAATGACCCGAATTCACGAAGGCGATACAATCTTGTCTATGGTTTAAACCATAGACAAAGACCATGGAGCGCCAGGTGTCGCACAGAATATTTCGTTTCGAAATCTGTCATTTCGTCGACGAAATGATTATTTTGTAACGAAATGAATATATTGAAATGAAATGATCATATTGCTTGCTCACTAAGCAGCTGTATACGTGCAAATGTGAAAATGGTTGCAGAGCAATTAACACTGGTTTAATTGTCGCGATTAAACAATAAGAGCCTTACGAAGACCAAGGTTGAATTCAATGATGTTTTCCGGAGTAATGAAGACCTTAATGTATAACCATCACATCTGCAATGCAAAGGGAAATTACTCAAGCAATGTCAAGTGTGTTGTGTTTCACAGTCAGATATTGTTGTGCACTTGTCGTGCTCGTGTTGAAAGACATGTTGATTGAAATCAGTATGAGCACATTAAGTATGAAAGGCCACATAAACTATTGTAAGTAATCACTGAAATTTACAAATACTTCTTCTTGATCATGTTAATAGGACGTTGTATTTTGTATTTTGCTGTTCAAAACTAAGTAAAGACATACACACGATTTCGAGTTGAATAGAAAAGTTTATAAGTGACTATACGGGCTATAAAGAACAGCTAACGTAAGACACGTTAAACTAATGTATCGACCGTTTATTGCATTTCATTGAAAATGAGTCAGCCTTCGCCAAGGATTTACATGTCTTTGTATTATGAACAAAGCAACAAAAATCGTTACACATGTAAGCTACTGACGAAATGACACCAAAATGACTACAATGATTTTCTGGTCGGTTATTATTCCCTGTAACACACAAATCTACAGCGTATACCTCATGGATGTATTTGTGATTGTATTTTACCTGCTCAAGAACTGTTCAGTGGTATTTACCCCTTTCTGCTACCAATAGAATTGATTGACTTTCACTTGAAGTCTATTATCTTGTTTTGTGGCTTTTCTTCCACTTATTGCTATTGTCATAATCAATAATGGTTCTATATATCACTGAGGTTGTCATTATCCATATATGTCCCATGTATCCAATCTCATAAACCGTACGAACCACACAGCCTTGCAATCATTTTTCTTTCACATACAAACATGTCTACAAGCACTGACAGGAAATGTAATTTTTCAGACCTCTAACTTGGTAATGTTCATTATTCCGAAGGTTAGTTATATAAAAATAGACAAATACCCTTGGTCTAGATGTTTGGAAATCAAAAAATGAAATAGGATTATTTGATCCGAGCATTTTGCGGCGCTGTTGCTAACGTTAGTTCATCCGAATATTTTTTTTAAGTTGGTAATTTTGAAATGTACATATTCCCTATAAGTAGATGGTTCGTTAATCCGAAAAAAAAGAATTGTTATTTCCGAAGTTTCTTAAAGCCGAAAATGAGAAAAAAAAAATGTGCATGCTAAAGGAAGCCTCTTAATTACGAACTTATTTCCGTTTTCAGATGAACGAAACTTCTTGATAACGAACCTTATTTCATTTTCTGATAACAACGGTTGGAATAACGAGCCTTATTCTCTTTTCGGATTTACGAAAATTATTTCATTTTCGGATTAATAAACGTTCGGAATAATGAACCTTCAGAATAATGACCTGTGACCCTTTACAGGACCTAAGCATTCGCAGCAAGATGAATCAATACTAATCTTAAATCTTTGAAGGGGAATGCAGCACCGTAAAAACACGCTCACGAGAAAATAATGAGAACAGAAATGTCATTTTTTGTACAAGTCGCTGGTAATGATAATGAGAATGCTCTTCAGTATACATAATGTATATGAGAAAAGGTTTCCTTCTCGAGATAATGCAGTATATTGTATATGAAATCTCAATAAATTTTACGTGGATCAAGTTTCTGTCGATATTTCTGCTATCACGCCCATGTACGGTCAAACGATGTGTGCTATCAGCATGATCAGGAGCATGTTACTTTGTATGTAATCAGTGCAGAAGATGTCTAGTATACAATAGTCGTAAAAGATGTTCAGTCAAATGACATGATATGCTTTCTTAATATTGTTAGTATTGGATTTCACTCATGTATCTTGTAATATCACATTGTTGTTGAATATACTTGTATGTGCAAAGATGTAGTGCAATGTTAGAAAAAATGTACGATGATGTGGAACCCAAATAGAGTTACACACAAACAAAGTGGATTATCAATGTACTTTAGAATATGGACCGTCATCATCATGAATTGCACGACATTGTGTTCTGTCTCGTGTGCAGGTGAGCTGGACAATCATGTTGTGAAACCTGGAACGGTTCTGGTCACAATACAGACTGTCAAAATGCTGCTTCAGCCATTCGAGGAAAGTAATGACACGACTAAGCTCTTATCAACTGATATTCGATATTGTTCCAATATCAAAACTGCATGAACAGTAGGATATATAGGCCTATATATCAACATTGTTGTTCGCAGTGACGATAACTAAGCCCGGCGAGACAAAGGAAAAGAGCCTTTGGAAGTATAATTGTCTTTTTCTATTGGAAACAAAGATTGTATGTCTAGTCCTTCCTTCCGATCACGGTACTTGTAGTTGTTAGACACACCGCGACATTGGATATTAGACCAACACTACAAGAGCTTCCATTACCTATACCGAGAGCACTATCTTTGATTTGGGTTAGCTGCATTGTTAATCGTACTTCCTTTAAAGAGTATAACATGTTTGTGTCACTCTTCCAACGTCAGTAGACCCGTAAAAGTGTTTTCATGTCAAATGTATTAATAGTAAGCTTTAGTTAAATAAAAGTTAAATAAAGAAAGGAGTAGACCCGATCGTAATACCCTTTAGGTTACCATAGGCAAGCAATATGATAAGATATATTGTTATTATTTTGTCGTTGTTGTTTTTGTTTCCGAAGGCATATATACACTGTACGAGTATCTGTGATAACCGAAGAAAATGTATGCGGACTCTTGCAACAGATCGAATATATCCTGAGGAACAAGTCATACTCCCTTGGTAATAGAGAAAGATGTTACGTCAAGTTGTCAATCTGCCCTGCAAGTTTCTTTTGGATATTTGGATAGTCGAAAGCACTATCAACTAGTAAATGCATGGAAACGCAATTAAGGATATATCACCTAAGACCAGAACACTATTTACGACACGATGTCTTTGTGCCTGTTGATGTTACTGTTCAGTGTTTTACTTTTTTTTCCTTAACGTGTTTGATTAGTTTGTTTGTCCTTTTTAATTGCAATTACTGGAATCCGGAATTGTCCAACCTTCGACAGTTTAACAAGCACGTGGTCGTCACATTACTCTGATTCAACAAGAAAGCCGAGAAAACTGCAAAAGATGACGATACGGTGAAGAATAACAAATAACATGTTTGTTTAAATCCCCAAAGTTTGATGTCATGGCTACCGAATACCTAAATTTCAAATCTTAAACTGTTTTGACGCCCTGTTATGCGAAGATTTCGGTTTGAAATATACTCATACAAATTTCATGCATTTGGTCCATAGTAGATCTATTGTGTTTACTTAGGCCTAATTTCCAGCACGCTTGTGACTACATTGAAACTTCATAGTGATGTTTGTTTGTTTGTTTGTTTTTCGTTTGTTGTGGTACACTGTATTTGTGGAAATAAAGTATACCTGGCATTTGGTAAGCTTAGAGATTAAAAGGAAAAAAAAAAGACTTTCAAAAAAGTGAAGGGAATCATGGTGAGTGACTAAGTTTATCAATTTTTCGTGATAACGCGGAACATATTATGACATAGTAATCTATGGAAGGTTTTCCTTTTACATTTTGTCTCTTTTTTTTTGGGGGGGGGGTGGGAAACAAATAGCCACTCTAACTAAGAGTACGAGGAACGAAGTGATTTCCTCATTTGTAACGCTAAATCAATTAACTGCGTCATATACAAGCATGTGTGACAAGAGATGATCTAAAAAATAAAGACATGCGCAAGAAAACATTCCAGAGCTTAATGAAGATGATGAAACAACAACAACAAAAATGACATCAGTCAATATTATGCAAGCGTAATCCTTCTGACAAGAGGAGATCTCATTTGCAAATCATCTATACAGGGAAAGTAGTACATGATGTTTTATATCTTGTTATAGCTACTTTACCTCCAACTCCAACTGAGTAAATAAACTTCCGTTTATACATAACTGTGGGAGATAAAAAAAAAAAATATACATAAACATACACAAAACGATATTCGTGAAAATACACACACACACACACACACACACACACACACACACACATACGTACACGTGAACATGGACATGGTATTAGAGCCCATCCGTAGCCTAAATTTGGCCGTAGTCGTGGGTGGGGACTTCTTGTTAACATGAAGTCTTCTTGTGTATGAATGTAAGTTCAAATGACAAAGTATTTGTATGTGTTATAACAGTCATATAGTGTGTATTGGAGCGTTGTTTTATATGATACACTCACATATACACACACACGCACACACACACACACACACATATATATATATATATATATATATATATATATATATATACATACATACATACTGAATAATTATACTGAAGAATTACAACATCTATAGATTTACTGTGTCTATAGATCTATTCATATAGATGTACACAAACATACAGAGATGTACACACAAATTCGTATATAATTTTATATCACATCTTCAGATGGCATACCTTTTTTCAGGATGGTATGTAATAATAATATGGACATTCATATGCAAGATCCAACACCATTTGCCGGGGATTTCCATTGCTATGCTGGGTTAGGTCGTTCATTGGATCCTATACTCTGTATTGGAGCCAATTAATGTCAGTATTCATTAGCTTTGCATACGATTAAACGCGTCGCTGACGGAATGGTTTGACCCGACATATCGATTTTGATTAGTGCCTTTAAATCTTCTGTACTTCACCTTCATAGTCTTTTAATGGTCTGACAAAATGTGGACTGTGCAGTTTATTTCAATATCGATTCAGTTCTGAATTAATTATGCGATGATTTTTCTTTCATATCGTCTACACCTATTCATTCAATCAGTTTACGGTCAACCATCGATCGATCAATGTAGGCCTATCAATATTAATACTAATCTGTTGCCTCAGAATTTATACTGTTAATCTCCGTAGCGTTCATACATGGCACACCGTTTAAACGAGGAAGCGAAAGCTGTTGAGTTGATCGAGTTGTATACCCAATTATATCGGTTCTTCATCTTCAATGAAATTTATGGCGAACAGAGTTTCGGTTGGTCCGCACACTTTCCAGCTCGGAAAAACAAAAGGGACGAAAGCAATAGACGTCCATGCAGTTTTAATGTCTTATGCTCATAATTGTCGAAGCATAATTGCATGACACAAGATGTTTCCGTGAAATGCAGTATCTCTCAAGATATTTAGAGGTTGGGCAGGGAATGAAAGTGCAAGGAACGACTGCAAACGCATAATGATCAGTGACAGGGGTTTCCCACTAACGGTTGATTTAGTAGAAGAACTTCAGCATAAACCTGTTTGAAGTATATATATACCTATATATATATATATATATATATATATATATATATATATATATATATGAAGAATTTGTTTGCAAAAACCGATAAGTCCATTTTTGAAGATTTTGAAGTACGGTATTTGTCATAAAATACAAAGTAATACCTTTTAAATGATATATTGGTCACTCCACATAAGGGTACATTTTTGAAGTTATGGTGAAAAGAAGCACAAATTTTCTTATTATTCTCTTTATTTTTCTGGACCTTTAATCGCAAATATCTCCATTTGACAAATATGGACTTATCGGTTTTTGCAAACAAACTCTTCATATATATATATATATATATATATATATATATATATAAACATGTTGCGAATTCACGTATTGGCTCCAATATAACGTAGAATCAAGAAATAAAACTAGTAATGCATTATTTCACCCATAAAGAATGAGTTTATTTTACTCAAATTTTCGGTGGCCTCCACCTTCTTCAGGAGTCTCGACGTAAACTCATTAAACTCAATAAACTCATTCTTTATTGGCGAAACAATGCATTACTAGTTTATTTCTTGATTCTTCGTTATATATATATTTACTATACCACTTTCACCGCTGTAGCAATACCAACATATTATGCCCAATCATGACAAATCAACCGTTTGCTTTGTACAATGATAGGCATTAACAAGGAATGACGTTTTAACATTGCTCCAATACCTCTTATAGGTATAGATTTCCTGTATTATTTCTTTTTATTTCATAATTATATTGGTAAACTAAGAGGTTCTATTCCGAGGTACTGTTCATAAAGTAGGCTGTCCTACACCGCGGAGCTCAAGTTATTGTCCATAGGTCAGAAAGAAAACCGTAACACAGCATCCTGAACGATTAACGATAAACCAACAGTGGTGTCAGACAAGTTATTCGTCTTTAATACATGGGTCCAGAATGATAATTCTGGGTCTTATGCAGGGCTCGTCATTAGAGTGGTCCCAATGGTGTCGGGCCGCTAAATGTCCAAAAAGATTATAGCTTCTGGTAGCCCGATCGGGCAGCTGAAGTTCAGAATAAATTTGCAGACATTTCTTTTCATTTTGTGCCACGTACATTTCTTTTATGGGCCACCAAAATTTCAAATTCAAAGATTTTAGTGGCCCTAACTGGCCACCAGAGAAAACATTTAGTGTCGAATCCTGCTTAATGTATTAGCTGAATAAAGGAAAAGTCTATCTGTAAAATCCATCGAACGCAATAGAGAATTACCATTAAACCAGCTACAATTTGTCTTGCATTTTGAGTGTGTTTCAACGCTACTTACTTCCCGGTAATTATTCCTTGTACTTCGTAAAACTATTTTGAGGCCTCGTTATGCTCTTCACTGCCTGAATGTAACACTCCATAAGCAGTTTTCAAACTCTGTAATAAGAAGCAATGTTATATTTACAGCATAACGTTTCATATCTATTATGTTCAAGTGGTAGACGTACTGATAAGTGGAGGAGATCAGTTTTCAAAACAAGTTTTCGTAAAAATTGATCGAGTTCGCCTAATGATAAAGACTGGAGAAAATTCACTATAATCATTTCTGCACCTTGTATAACTATTTGAGGCCTTGTTATGCCCTTACTCCCCCTGAATGTAACACTCCATTACCTGTACAGTGACAGTAGGAAATGATATTTTATAAGTAAAGCAGACATTTCATATCTATAATTCAAGTGGTATGTCTGTATTAATGCCGAAGGAGGAACGTTTTGAAAATATATTTTGGTTATGGAAAATGAATAAAAACCGATTTAAGGGTTTGGATCTGCACTCTAATTATAATCATGCAAAAATAATGTTACCTGGGAATTTTATTTTTGAACCTAAGAAAGTGAATAAAAAAGTAAGCAGTAATTAACAGTTGTGATACAAATGAGTTTGAAATAATTTGATGATTGGGAGTCGTTCGATCTGGTTCGACTTTATACATTGTCACTACAACAGAGTTTTGATATTGATATTATCATGAAATATGGGTTGTGGTAAAAGTGCTCGACCAAATATGCTATAACAGCGTTCCGTGCCGCTATTTGAGCTTTGCTCAGTAAAAAAAAAAAAAAAAAAAAAAAAAAAAAAAAAAGGACGGCAGGTATAATTGTACGAAAAAAACAATATTTGATTTTCGTTATCGCGAAACAAAAAAACAAAAACAAAACAAAGTCAACTGCACAACCTCAGGATGACAAATCCAAGAAGTCCCCAACAAACATTATAACAACATTTTGAGGCCCTATTTGGGATTTGGTCAATAAAAGAGACTTTAGAGGTAATGCAATGTACGACACTCTGATAAAGCTTCGGGGTTTTGGGGTGTTTTTTTTTTTTTTGTTCTTTGATATACATGTATTTTCATTGCGCTTATGTTTGCAGAACGAAACAAAGTCAAACTTCAAACACTCGGGATGTATTCTTTGCGAACCATATAATACACAATCACATCATAATTATGACATCATATTCACGTATACATAACCAAAAATACTTGACAATAACACAAAACCACTGTGCTCCTTTTTCTTTTCTTTTTTTTTTTGGGGGGGGGGGAGGTTCCACAATATTGGGTGTAGTGTATATTCTCACTTCTCATTGGAGATGTATTTTAACTCTCGAATGGTGATTGTGCACAAGAAAATGCCTGACAACTTATTTTGTAATCTGAAGTCGGCAGTACTTTTACTCACTGCATGCACGAAAAAAAAAAAAAAAACGACATGTGGAACGTTGGGAGAAAGTCGTCGGTCATCTCTTATTTTGTCCTTGTTAGCGTTTTTCTGTGTCCATAAGTGGTGCTGACCCATTGCTTTGAATTCGAAGGATTTGGAGATAAGGTTTGAGCTCAAAGTATTTCCACGGTTTTGGGCTCATTCTTAATTAGCACATAGGAATATTTCGTGTTTTGTCAGTGATGGTACATACTGTGACCTCGTACTTATTAACCTATCACGAGCATGACGAGTCTGCGTATCTCCACCAAAAGGTATATTGCAGCTCCATTTAGATGGCAACGATTCGGGCACAACATGACTGACAATGGGCCATATGAGTAGACAGAATCTGTTGCTTGTGCTAGCCTTTTGCTTCAATCGGTAATTCGGTATATTCGGTATATTGTACATTCCCCTCGATGTCTGCCTACATCTTGTTTAATGTCTTATTTAGCAAATTCACAAAGTGAAAAATGTGTGATATCTCTGTCTTATTGTCGTATGCACTCTCCACCAGACGTACACAATATAATGACAGTAATTCATTTAGGAAACGTACTTTTGTGGTACAGGTACAAGCACAGGTATCACAAGGCGTCATAATACAGCACAAAATAAAGTAAATACTTCTTTTCGTATAAACACCAAAATTTATTCCATTAACAAAACGTATACAAAGCAAGATGGAATCAAATGAATCCATGTACATTCCACACAGAAATTCCATTATTCTTACAAAGAGAGAAAAGAATGACTCTTGATGTTAAAAAATTCATTCATTCTTAGTCAGGCACGAAGCAATAATGGTCAATGGTATTTTGATTTGCCCCAAGGACATTTATCAGAGATGGATTTCGCCAAGGTTCGGCAGAGCGTTTGATGTTTTTTGTTTGTTGTGTTGTGTTTTTGGTTATTAAAAATTCCGCATTATTATGAAAAAACAAATGCCGAACATGTCCTGTAGGACGTATGTGCTAAGATACAGTATTTGCTCTCGTTGCTTCGAGAGTGGAAGAAATGGTTTGAAAAGCAAGTCCCTTGAATATGAGCAGAGCATAAGAAGAAAGCCGCAGAATCAGTGTTAATCATCAAGTGAATACTCTACCAAAATTACATTTTGTGTACATGCAGAAAATGAAAGAGGAAATTTGAAGATCAACGCTGTTGTACTTGATGATGTTGATTATATACATATAAAAAAAAAGATTCTGAAGTTATTGGTTCCTTTTGTTGAATTATCTATTAATCTTCCTAAATAAGATTGGAAATGTTAGAAGAGATGAGAAAGATGAGAAAGATGAGAATAAAAGAATTTTGCCAGAAATTTTGCCGAAAAAGAGCACTCGATAATGGAAGTAACAAGTCTTCATTAGATAAGAAATTGCGTGAACTTGAAAAAAAAAATTGATGATGATACATATCAAATCCACAAGTACAAAAAGAATCATTGATATAAAAGATGAATTAAAACAGGAATCTCCGGTATCTGCATGATCAAGACGATCTTCATGAATTAAGAAAAAATGAGGACCAGATGGTGATTATAAGACAATGGCAGCGGTTTTAGCTGAAAGGTTATTAAAAGTCATTGGAGAGATTAAATATGCAAATCAGACAGGTTTAGACAAAAGGCCGTCGGGAAGCCACTAACAAGATTGACGAAAGATATCATTGAATATTTCAAAAAAAAACTGGTCAAACTGGAGCAATTATGCTAGGAGATTTTTCCATTGTCGTCATTGCTATTTATCTTAGGTCCTGAATTTATGGCAAAAAGGAGTAAGAAGAAACAATAATATCAAACCGATAACCATGTTTAACAAGTTGTTGAATATGAAGATAATACGTTATTTTTTTTTTATCAGAGATGGAAATTCACTGAAAGGAATCTTATGTGAATTGAATCAGTTTGGTGACGTGGCAGGTCCAAGTATAAAAAAACCCAGTAATTTGTATATTTTTTTAGGGGGGGGGGGAGGTATAAAGATCCATATCAATTATGTTTAGTATTTTTCTTTTAAATCTTGCTTGTCATGGTGATTTTTACCGTGATGTAAATGATAAATCCTCTGAAGAGGCCAAAAAAAAAAATATATCCAGGGAAGGCATCAAAGAATCGGTCTTTCCAGTAAGCAGCTGATTTCGCCAGCACGTGCCACAGGCTGTGGAGTTCCTAGCCTTTTGTCAAGGCCCTCTCGCTGTATGGTGAAGAGAGCCCAGCTGAGTGGGGTTGCGCTGGTGCGCTCGGCTGGGCTCGCTTCGTTCGCCCATGACAGCGATAGGGCCTTGACAAAAGGCTATAGAGTTCCTGGAACAAGCCTGTATTTCTTTCCGGGAATCATTCACTGGGTCGTCCTGCAGCAGCCGCTGGGGCTTCTGGAGCGGGTATTTGCATTTGCAGCTTGTAGGGCTCACACCCATAAATATTTCCCCATAGGGATGTGTGTTAAAAATCAAATTTCAAAAAATTCTGTAAAACAGCTGGGAGAAATGAGGTGTTTCAGCTTCACTAACCTGGATAAGTTAGATATACCCTTTCATCCATCAAATTCTCAGGGTGGATATTTCAGTTCAAATTCTGTCCAGGGGTCCGCAAAGCCAGACTACGAGTTCTTATCACTCAAAAAATCACCCATTTTCCGTACACATACCCAATGAAATATAGTCCCCTCAAATTCCACCAGAAAAGCTTTCATCTTCCAACCAAAATGTAATTTGTAGAGGAATTCATACTCCATATCTACAGCTATTCAGTTTTTTGCCAAACTACATCATTGATTTTTAATCAATTTTTTTCTTCATTTATTTTGGTATCTTTGGTACGAATTTGTGAAGGGGCCTGGGGCATTCCCTTGTATTTACGGGTGTGAGCCCTGTACTCGCAGATGAAGTAGTGCCTCGCGCCGAGAACCTGTTCGGGCATCCAGCGTGGCGACTCATTGACGGCACCTACCTGCTCCTGCAGGAGGTGGTTTGCATCGAAGAGAAGAGCACCTGTGCTGGATTCAGAGGAAGGCGTTGTTTCACCCCAGTTGGTATAGTCGAGAGATTCACCGCTGTACCACTCCATAGCCTTTTGTCAAGGCCCTCTCGCTGTAATGGGCGAGCGAAGCGAGCCCAGCCGAGCGCGCCAGCGCGAGGGCCTTTTGAGATCTGCTTCACACATTATTATTCATGACACGTGAACCCTTCTGAATACTCATTTTAATGGCTTCCGGTCAACCAATGGAATGGCGCGTTCCCCGCATCCTCAGCCTTGGTGGTCATGCCTGTTCGCATGCATCACTGACCACCCGAGGAGGTCTGCCACGGAACTCTACACACTCTGTGTGTAGAGTTCTGTGAGGTCTGCGGCAGCGGCGTGCATTCGCTCTATTCAAATCGGGTTCGAGCAGACAGACACGCTGATTGGACCCCGACTTTTGCTCCCGAAATCGGGGAGCAAAAGTCGGTAATTCAAAGGGCTAACAAAAGGATGCGAAGCAGATCTCAAAAGGCCCTCGCGCAACCCCACTCAGCTGGGCTCTCTTCACCATACAGCGAGAGGGCCTTGACAAAAGGCTACACTCAGCTGGGCTCTCTTCACCATACAGCGAGAGGGCCTTGACAAAAGGCTATACCACTCCATTGCTTCGTGGTATTGACGTAAAGGCCGATCCATATCGCCGGGGGGTCGACGCAAGTGCGCAGGACCCACTCGAAAAGTTGGTCGTTTTCTTCAGGGGAGTTTACGGTCACGAGGGATGCGCCCTGTTTCCGCAGCTGCATGCAGAACTGGTTTGCCTGCTGCTGAGTAAGACCCCCACCATCGTGATTGCGCCGGAAGATTTTCGCGCGAAACCGCCATGAGACAATCTGGAAAGATAGATGTATCCTCATCCATTAGATGTTAGCTTATTCAAGCAAAGAGTTTGTACGAAAATGATTATTTTGTGTATACATTCCTATGAAATATTATGTATAGTACAACGGAAGCTTACGATTGACTCGTCTAACTCACAGACTCAGTTGCCAACTTAACTTTACCAATTATTATTATTCTTATCATTGTTATTGCTATTATTGTTCTCAGCAAAATCATCATTGATTCGTTTTGCTGCTATTTTTTTCGATGTCT
Source organism: Diadema setosum (assembly GCF_964275005.1). Classification (NCBI taxonomy): domain Eukaryota; kingdom Metazoa; phylum Echinodermata; class Echinoidea; order Diadematoida; family Diadematidae; genus Diadema; species Diadema setosum. Next base: position 7,615,032 of record NC_092704.1, on the reverse strand, counting down.
CTAGTGACTCTGGTTAAAAGATTTGCACAACAACAAAACAAAAAGGGGGAGAAATGTGGTGGAGAAAGCTATTTACGTTCAAAACTGGTTTGCAATAATTCAATGCATGATGCAGCTTTATGTATGCCTGTTTAAGAGACTGCATAACGTTGGATAAAACGATTGAAGGAACCAGAAAAAAAAAATGCATAGATGCAGGAATGGACGATTTAAAAGCTTATTTTAACACTAAGCAATAACTTATCATTAAAATAAAAGTTGCGTCAGTGGGCTTGCTAATTCGCTGGGCGTTTTGAAATGATTGCCCCCCCCCCCCCCAGCTTAAAAAGGGGAGCAAAAAATGTGCATTTAGGCAAACTGGTATACTTTGCATGTTGTTGTCTACATTCGAAGTGCGTTTTATAGATCAAACATTGATAGCCATTGGAAACGGTTTTCACAATGAGTAAGTACTAGTATACAAAATTAATTAATAAGTAACAAAATACAATAAAACGACCGTACAGAAGACGCGGTATACGTCGATTACATGGCCTGCATGTTTATCAATCAGTCTTTGTGAGAGAAGATGAAAAAAGACATGTAAAAATAATCAAACACAAATAAATTACAAATTATTCACAAATTCAACACTCACTAGTAGCAGCTTCCTCCATACTCCATCCAATCATCGTCGCATTTCTGCTGTAGGGCTTGGGATACAGCCACAAGTACTAAGAGTCGGCAAAGAAGAGCAACACGCGACGTCATCGTAGCGCTGTGCTAGTATACTAGTAAAGTCCGTGTAATAAGAGGAGAAGTGGAGAACGAATCAGCCAATTTATACCTCGGACGCACAGGATTGAAATCCACATAAATGCAGATGTGAATTCAAGAAGTTCTGCAAGGCTTAGTTATATTGTGGTGACTGGTCATTATGAAATGAAATATGAATCCATTCTCTCTGAAGGTATGTTCAATGTATGTGTGGGTTCTTTATACATTATGTTTGTACTTGTGTATCTGCATGTTCTTACGAAATATCTTATTGCATTATTTTGTGCTTTTTATGAAGCGAATAAAGAGTATACTACAATAATCGTCTTCCTATCTTTAGGGCAGATCTACTTTAGCACATATTTCAAATATTTTTGGGTGGCAGCTTCAAACCAGGGATCAAAGGAAACACGAAAGTTGTGACTCATCTCTAGAACCTCTTTTATTTTAGATATTTCCCAAGAGTCCCAACATTAAAATCTGAATCTCCCATCTCCATCAAAATTATATTATCCCTTTAATCTAGTTGGTTCGACCTGCAATATTCATCCAACCTACATTGTCTTTACCACGTACTTGTGATATTCATAAAATAGGGTGAACGTGCCAGACAGGTATCATTTTTTATCCTCCTACCAATCCTTTATTTCTTTATGTTCTTGTTTTGATAACCGTTGTCATCAATGATTCCACCCTTGACATCTATACAATGTACTATGTAATCTCTTAAACCCGTTAGCTTCAATATATTTCTTCTCAACGATCTACCCATGTAAATTCATGCGAACCGTAAGTTTCTTTAATGCGATGCAAACGAGACTCATAACTTGTGATTGTTCTTTTCCTACAGAGACGTCCAAGCTCTTATAAAGCGTGCTCCTCGTATGCATGCGCCCTCCCAATTTTGCGTGTTATAGTTTTCCACGTCAACAAGGATCGTTTCCTGTAATCCTTTACGTACTTATCTTTATACTCTCTGTTATCAACAACTCTATCATTGATATATTACATACTTTCTTTAAATTTGTCACTTCAGTCACTTTATTTTAATCTTAAACATTGTTAAAGGACAAGATCACCTTCATAGACATGTGGGTTGAGTGAATGCAACAGTATTAGTAGAACACATCAGTGAGTGTTTGAGGAAAATCGGACAATCCGTTCAAAAGTTATTACCTTTTGAAGTTTCTGCTCACTCAAGGCTGGATTACAAGACTACTATAGCTTTCGATGTCACAATAACATGACGTGTACAACGATATAAACAAAGAATAAAGAAAATTCAACATAAAAATTATTTTCACTTTTCTCGCATAGCAAAAGAACACTAACTTCTCTCTTTCAAAAGGCAGGGGGAATCATATTACCCTTAACATAATGTCAGTAACAAATCGAAGAAATGTGCAGTTTATTCAAAAGGTGAAGTTTCTTAAAATTCTGTTTTTATTTTCTTTATATCGTTGTACGCATATTATGACCTAATGCACTGTAGTAGTCTTCTCATCCAGCAGTGACTGCGAGGACACTTCAAAAATTCATAACTTTTGAACGGATTGCCCGATTTTCCCCAAACTTTCACTGATGTGTTCTACTGATATTGTTTCATTCACTCAATCCACAAAGTATATGAGGTGGACCTGTCCTGTAATGATATGAATTTATGCTAACCGCAGATTTCTTTGATGCGATCGTTCTTTCCTTTCTATGCATTTATTAAACGAGGTGTATAAAGGCCGTGAATTCTATTGAGTTAGATAGAAATAAGCAATGGTTTCATCTTCTTATTGATTTCACACATTGGGGTTTTTGGTGGCATTTGTGTGTGAGCGCTTAAACTAAACCAAGTCAGCATCTTGACTAATGCAATTTCAATTTCATTCTCAATTGATCTTTTTTTTAAAGATATTTCCCAAGAGTCCCAACAAACAGTTAAATCTTAATTAAAACAGTCTAATCTTAAATCAAAGTCTTGATTTTCCATCTCCATCAAAACTGAATGATCCCTTTAATCTAGTCGGGTCGACCTACAACATTCATCCGACCTACATTGTCTTTACCACGTACTTGTGATATTAGTGTCATAATTAATGTATAGGGTAGACGTGCCCGACAGATGTTACTTTTTTATCCTCCTTAGCATGCAGTCCTTTTTTGTTATATACTTGATTTAATAACCTTTGTCATCAACAATAATTCTTCCTAACATCCTATGTTATCTCTTGAAGTTGTTACGTTCAATATGATTTTTCTTATCTGCCCATTTAAATTTATGCGAACCGTAAGTTTCTTTAATGCGATGCAAACGAGACTCATAACTAACTTGTGATAGTTCTTGGAGTTTCAAAGACAGACGTTCAAGCTTTTATAGACTGTGCTTCTCGCATTCATGCCCTCCCGAAATTGTATGCCAGTTCTTCATTTCACCAAGGATTGTTCCTGTAATATTATTCTTTACATACTTGTTTTCAGACTCTCTGTCATCAACAACTCTATCATTAACATATTATATAGTTTCTTTAAATTTGTCACTTCAATACCATTTTTCTGATCTCAACGATATAAATCTATGCGAACTGCAGATTTCTTCGATGCGATCGCCAATTCCTTTCTATCCATTTATCAAATAAGGTGTTAAATGCCGTGAATTCTATAGTGATACAGACTGAAATAAGCAATGTTTTCCTTTTCTTATTGGTTTCACACATTGAGGTCTTTCGGCGTATTTGTGTGTGAACATTTAAATTGAACAAGGTCAACATCTTCACTATAATGCAATTTAGATTTTTATTTCAATTTTATTTTTATCTGTTTAATATCTCCAAAGAGGCCCATATAGGCCTACCATGGAAGAAAATGCAACTATACAGTTACAACAATCTTGTATAAGATTCACATGAATGACCAACTATCCCAATGTGAAAATAAACATAATGGTCAACGGCAGTATTCGTGACTATGACCATGCAAATTAGGAGATGTTATGGGGCCTACATAAAAGCAAGGTTGTGAAGTTGTGGGTCCAAATATATCATAAAAAGGGTCATCCCACGAGCTTGACATTGACAAAAAAAGGTCCATAAGTCATTGAGCCCATGAGCTCAACGCTATAGGCAAATATTAAAGGCCCATGAGCCTGACAATAGGTAAAAAAACCCCAAACAAACAAACAAAACAAAACAAAAAGGCCTCTACCTATAACCGAGCTCCCGGGACGAGCTCATAGGTGTTGTCAAGGCTCTGTTCACTGTAATGCATTCTTAAAGGTATGGTATAATTTGGGTTGAGATGAGGCTTCAGTCACAATTTGGTGAGATAATGAGAAACCTCTCATCAAATATCAAAGAGCATAAGAGGAAGTAAAGTTTAATGAAAATCGGTTTTGAAATGGACGAGATATCGAAAATCAAGAGGTCCTAATGGAAAGTGGGATTAACCTGTACTATGACGACCACTTTGTATTTCTTTTTTATTTTCTTGGGATATCTCAGCCATTTGAAAACCAATTTTCAATAAATAAACTTTGAATACGTATTAGAAATGTATGCTTTTTAACATTTCGAGAGTGGTCTCTCATTACCTCACAAACAATAAAAATCTGAATCCCACATCTCGACCAAAAGTATATAATCCCTTTAATATAGTTGATTCGACCTACAACATTCATCCTACCTACGTCGCCATTAAAACATACTTGCGAAATTAATGTCAGTATGAAATGTGATAAAAGTGCCTGACAGATATTACTTTTTTATCCTCCTATTATGCATTCCTTTATTTGTTATATACTTGATTTAATAACCTTAAATTTAATTGTCATCAACGATTTCTTCCTACAATTCTATGTAATATCTGAATCCCGTTAGCTTCGATATAATTTTTCTTATCTGCCCATATGAATTTATGCGAACCGTAAGCATGGTAAGTTTCTTTAATGCGATGCAAACGAGACTCATAACTTGTGATAGTTCTTGGAGTTTCAAAGACAGACGTTCAAGCTTTTATAGACTGTGCTTCTCGCATTCATGCCCTCCAAAAACTGTATGCCAGTTTTCCATTTCACCAAGGATTGTTCCTGTAATATTATTCTTTACTTACTTGTTTTCAGACTCTCTGTCATCAACAACTCTATCATTAACATATTATATAGTTTCTTTAAATTTGTCACTTCAATACCATTTTTCTGATCTCAACGATATAAATCTATGCGAACTGCAGATTTCTTCGATGCGATCGCCAATTCCTTTCTATCCATTTATCAAAAAAGGTGTTAAAGGCCGTGAATTCAAGTGATAGTCTAGTGGGATTTAATTGGAGAAAATATGAATGGCATTTTTTAGTAAAAGTTTGGAACCGGTCTATTTTGAATAATTCAAGTACGCTGAATCCAAAAATTTCGGTTCCCAAGCAGATTTTTTTTGTGTGTGTCTAAGAGCATCTAATTTGCATAAAGAAAATGGCCGCCAATCCATTGCTTTTTTAGGTGTTTTGATGATCATCAATTGGTCAAAACATTCACTTATATATGCAATTTAAGAAGTGAAATATGCAAATTAGGAGTTGCCGCTGATACAGCAATGCATTACCACACATGGAAATGCATTGCACCTTATACTTGTTCACTCCTGTTTTTAATCATTTTAACAAGTTATCGGGCAAGCAAAAAGTCCATGGTGTCATCAGAGTCGAATCAAAATTAAGTCCTGCAATCAATCAATTCAAAAGAATTGAATAACACTTATGCAAATATCTATGCAAATTGGTATACAAGAGGATATAGAACTGGCAGGTTTCTAGATTCTACAACGCATTGCCTCAATATATGAATCTGAATCACAATTCTGATGGTGGCTGTCATTGTATCCAGACCGGTTCACGATTCCTAGTGTGACGAAGAGATACAAGAACCAACTTTAAGTATTGAAATAAAACACGCATCTCATTTGCATAGTATATTCTGCAAATATTTTTTCCATTTTCTCAACATATTTTCCCCTAAAACAAAGTTTTGCTATCAAAATGTACCTTGGCGTAGTGAAAAATAGATAAGCTATCGGTCAACCAAAGTTACCATGGTGTCATCAGAGTCAGAGGAAAATAAAGTACTGGAATCAACCAATAAAAAGAATGAATAACAATATTGGTAATTACGTATGCAAATTGGTATGCAAGTGGCTATACGACAGGCTTCGAGATTCTACAACACATTGCCGCGATATATGAATCTAAATCATTATAGTTATCATATCAAGACCTAAGTTGATGATTCTTTTGTGATAAAGAGATACAAGAAAAAGACTGCTATTAGAAATACCCTGGTAATCTAATTTGCACAATAGATTATGCAAATAGTTGGCCATTTCTATGAATATCTTCCCAAAAACAAAGTCTTGCTGTCAAAATGTACCTTGGCGTACTGGAAAACAGTTAAGTTATCGGGCAAACAAGTTGCACATTATAGTGTCGTCAGAGTCCGAGGTAAATCGAGTATTGGAATCAATCTGCAAAGAAGAACTGAATAACACTTACGGAAATATGTTTGCAAATTGGTATTCAAGAGGCTGTAGACCAGGCAGGTTTCGAGATTCTACAACGCACTGCCGCAATATATGAATATGTTTCATAACAGTTATTACATTAAGACCTGTTCATGATTCCTGGTGTGATTAAGTGATACAAAAATTACTACTAAACAACACACCTCTATTATCTCATTTGCGTAATAAATTATGCAAATATTTACCCATTTTCTATGCATATTTTCCACCAAAACAAGGTCTTGCTATCAAAGTGTATCATTGCGTCATGAAAACAGGATAAGTTATCGGGCAATCACATCGCTATACATTGCTCTATAGATTAGTGCAAGGTCAATTTATCTTTCCCTGTAATTAGTCATTTTCATTGGATAAATTGGTACATAATCATTTTCAATCTGCAGTTGAATGTAAAATCAAGTGGCAACTTTCATAAATCTCGTCTGCGAACAAAAATTAATTTATGTTTTTTTTTTTCTTCTCTATCTCTTCACCCACTCTGCAGGCTCAAGCAAAAAAAAAAATTAAAAATGTAAGAAAAATCCTGGTATCTCGCAATCAGAAACGAAGGATGACTTTGTAATTCTTCAGTCATCAACACCATTATATTTTGGCTTTCCAAGAAACATAATCTGGGACGAAAAGTCTATTTCTAATCGAGCTGAATCAATCTACATTCATGCAAGGTTTGCATCATCACATAGTTGCTGACATGCACACACTGCTGTACATAGCAGGCCTGATTTGTGACATTTTGCATCGAAACGTTCTGCATTGCTTTCGCATGCACACGAAATCATCTCAGGGCAACTTTGCAGGATTGGAGCTAGATACATCAGTACAGGCTGTAGGCCAGATCAAAACGTTCCCACCCATTGTATACTGGTGAAGAAAGATCAGGTCTGACACAGCGAGCAGGTTTTTCTTCTTCTTTTTTTTTTTTTTTATATATACCTGTATACAGGAGTATTGTCGTTGAGCTGCTTCCGCGAGCGTTCAGTTTACTTTTGTTGGTAAAATGGGCGGAACATATTTTGTGCCAAACGAGCTTGTGTGATGCATATTTTGAATCGAATATAAGTTTATTCTTACAAAGACGACTGATAATAACCATGTTCTTTGAATCCTTTAGTTTTCTTCTCGAACTAGCAGAATCCTTGATGATTGTGAGTCCTTGATCACTTGCTTTACTAGGAGTGCTATCCAACTGTCAGTATATCTGACCCCCCCCCCCAAAAAAAAAAAAAAGCACAACTCCAGTATCTACGGAAGGATCGATGTTGTCTCTCAAGGGAACAAATGTAACTTCATGTTCGCAAGGTGGTGGAAAACCCAGGTCCTCCATAAAAAGATCCATATCCTAATTCTTGGGCAGAAATTCAAGTGACAACACGGATATTCAATTATTACGTCATACGAAGTGGAATCTTCTGTATGTAACATGGTTCCTTATGAGTATTCAGTATTCATTAGTTCATACAAACCACTGACCCTTAAATCTAGAGGCCTATTTGCTAAGAATGTCATTTCTATGATCTGAATCGGAACTGGTGAGATCTATGTGTCTTCCAGACTAACATGAAGCAGGGACTTAAAGGGATCGTATAGTTTTGGTTGAGACCTAACTTAAGGTTTCTGGCATTTTTGGTGAGATAGTGAGAAACCTCTTATGAAATATGATAGAGAATGTAATTCCATGAGGAATTCAACGTTTATTTGATGAAAATTGATTTTGAAATGGCTGAGATTTATATCCAAAATAGAGCGATTCTAATAAGTGTGGGACCCACACTTTATTACGATCGCTTTGTTTTACTTTATTTTTGGATGTTTCAGTCATTCCAAACCCGACTTTCATCAAATAAACTTTCCTCTTAAAATTCCTCTTAAAATGGTATGCTCTGTACTATTTCATAAGTGTTTTCTTGGTATCTCGCAAAAAGTTAAAAGTCCAATTCTCATCTCCACCAATACTGTACCATCCCTTGAAGCTCGATATCTAAAATTATAATGATCAACAGAAAATAACATAAATCAATGGAAGCAGATTATTAAGTAAAGGCCGTGTCACACCTTTCCGGGCAAGCCTTGCGTGCAACTTGCGAAAAACAAGTTTTACTACCCGGAGGTCCCCGCAGGTGACCCGCACATGACAGTACCTAGCACGTATCTCACCCGTAGTCGCCCGGAGTGCACACGCAAATCTTTTTACCCGAAACCATGTTTAGGCCCTGTCACACGTTTCCGGGCAAGCTACGCGGGCTTGTTGCGTGTAGGGATTTTCCAGCATACGTGAAAATTTCTCAGGGCGGACAAGGATTTGGGCGAGTCATTGCATGTGTCTTACTTGCTGGACGCGTTATACTTAAATTCTACTTGCGGGTATACTGTGTGACCTGTGTGCCAGGCTCGTGGAGGCTGACAACTCAGTGAAGGAATTCCTCTGAAGGAATGGCAGAAGTCCCACAGAATGTCATTATCTTGGCTGCATACGGAGACTGCAAAGTACCTGCGTGGGAGTTGCCTGCGAGGTGCTGCCGCTAAGAGCCTCCTACTGGCGCTCTGCGTGGACCTCTCCGAGATACGCACTAGGTATACTGTCAGGTGAAGACCAACTGCGGAGAGCTCCGGGTAGCAAATATGTTTCCCCGCAAGTCAAGCCGGAAAACTTCCCTAGATACGGTATGACAAGGCCTTGAGCATGCTCAAAACTTGTTACGAGTGAGTCGTGGGGGTTCGCTCTCAGAGGTACACGCAGAACGCTAGTAGGAGACCCTTACCGGCAGCACCTCGCAGGCAACTCCAACGCAAGTACTTCTCAGTACCCGTAAGTCGCTCTTAACAGAAAACGGATCGGTTTCAAAGCTCTCACGCAGGTCACACGGAATACACGCAAGTAGAAGGTAAGTAGCACTCGTCTAGCAGGTGAGAAGCAAGTGCGAAACTCGCAAAACTCGCGGGAAATTCTCCTCGCAACAAGCCCGCGTAACTTGCCCGGAAAGGTGTGACACGGCGTTTAGGTATATCACTTCTCGCTGGTTAAGATGCATAACAGTATAAGTTTTCGAGGAATTGGACCGGGTAATTAATTTTACCCATTAAAAAAAAAAAAAAACAGTCAGACAGACAAGGGAGCGTGGCGTCGTCAAGTTAAGAATGATTTGAAATGCATCAATACCTGGTAGTTATCACTGACGGGATGTTATCCACGTATAAAAACAAAATGAACAAAAAGGACCAGGAAGGTGTGAACCCCTTATTTCCCAGATTGCATTGGTCGAGGCAATTTCAGAGTTCAAACTGTCTTAGAAGTTGACTAATTTAAGTTACATTCTTATAACAGATGTAGAAGGATCAAATCTAGGTAGAAGTGTGCCACACGTCTTTTTTTTTTTCCATTTCTTCTCCCGCATTGCTATTCTAACACCGTCATTTAAGTTTATCATCAAAGGCGCAGTCAGACTGGCATTAAGATCGCGAAGTCTTCGCGATTTTTGTTGTCCGGTCACGCTGGCTAGAGATCGAGAAGTTTGGCGGGGATGACTTTACAGAATGAAATATCCCAAGTTGTAGTGGGAAGTTCAGCGGAAAGTTTGCAGTCACACACACTTATAAAACTTCAAGACCTTAAAGGTTGCGATTTTAAAACTTTTCGATATTTTGCCAATCTTAGGGCCGCACCTTTTGAGATCTTGGAGATCGCGATCTTAAACTTCTTGATCTTTTGCCACTGTGTGATCGCGGCTATTCCACAAGCTTTACTCCCGAATGGATCCTTCCCCAGTCTTAAAGAAAGAAAGAAATATATATATATATATATATATATATATATATATATATATATATATATATATATATATATAATCATTTCATCTAACGGACTTACAACATAATGTTGTTTATTCATTGGGGCATCAGTAATGTTTGTTATAAAATTAAAGGTGTTTTTCTTTTAAAACTTTTCGATATTTTGCCAATCTGAGGGCCGCACCTTTTGAGATCTTGGAGATCGCGATCTTAAACTTCTTGATCTTTTGCCACTGTGTGATCGCGGCTATTCCACAAGCTTTACTCCCGAATGGATCCTTCCCCAGTCTTAAAGAAAGAAAGAAATATATATATATTATATATATAATATATAATCATATATATATAATAATTTCATCTAACGGACTTACAACATAATTTTGTTTATTCATTGGGGCACCAGTAATGTTTGTTATAAAATTAAAGGTGTTTTTCTTCGACGTGCAAAAAAAAAAGAAAAAAAGAAATGCCTCAAGAGAAAGTAGAATAAAACCACCTATATCACATTTCAACCTATAGACGAATGTTTGCGAGATATTATAAATATATATATATATATATATATATATATATATATATATATATATATATATATATATATATATATTCACAACAGCAGGTCAATATAAAAACTCCGTTAGAGACGTAAATTTGACGAATTTTCGCCCATAGCAGGGCTTTGTCAAGTTAAAGACTTGACAAAGCAGTATGGTCGAAAATTCGTCAAATTCACGTCTCTAACGGAGTTTTTATATTGACCGACTGTTGTGAATCTATACTTTCTCAGGACTCCGAGCAGAAACTAATTATTGCTGTTATTCATATATATGCATATATATATATATATATATATATATATATATATATATATATATAGCCTATATCATATGTTCACTAAAACCGAAAGTTATTTACATGACACTTGTGGTACTCACGTGTGTGTTATAAAACATGATAACAATAATGAAAACTATGTGTCATGATTACCATGCTCTGGTTCACTGGGAAATAGAATTTCCGTGCTGATGCTACATATTTGCATATTGGAACAATACGATAATGTATGGTTCCCCTAATGTATGTTACATGAGAACAATTTACTGGTATTGAACCGAGTGTATGCCACAGAACTGGATTTCTATGGTGTATGCGTGCATGTTGCCTTCATGTCAGAATAAGGAGAGTCAGAATAGCACCAACTCGCGAAATCCGCGAAAATAAAAACCTTGCAAAATATTCAGCGTACACCTACATTCGTGTACCTGCCAGTAAAAAAAAAAAAAAATAAAACAAAACAAAACAAAACAGAATACCCTAGTAAAACAAAAAATTAGAAGTTTGTATTTTCGGCCTCTAGAGGTCGCTTCACCGAAATTTGTCGCTATTTCCGATTGCCAACATGGCGAGCAGCAGACGATTTGTCAATTCCACAATGTGGAATCTAGATCTCTGTCGGAAATGTCAATTCGTCTGGACCATATTCATTATTGCGTTCTTGCTGCGACCGGCACAGGCATGGGATTCAGCTGATTTAGAATTGTTTGACTTAGTGGAAGAAGTTCAACAGAATTTCTACGATGTTCTCGGTTTAGACCAGGTGAGTTCTACGAGCGTCCTAAATATCATGTCCTGACGGCTTGCAGAAAATGTGAGCGGATCACGACTGGCAGCTCTTGCCGTACCTGTCGGCCGAGGCAACGTGAAAGTACCGCTTACGGCCCGATGGATCGTGTACTACCTGCTGTGCTGAGCTGTCGTGTCCGTTCGTCCGTGTGTCACACGTAACAATCAGCACAGTATTTAAGACTTAGTGCACCTCAACTTAGCTTTCATTGTGATTTTACAGATAGCTGGAAGTAAGGCCAGTTTCATGATTCATTGTTTGGTATCTTCAACTTGCAAAGAGGCAAACTTTGTTGGTAGTCTGTTAGGATAGGAATTTTACGTGCTAACAAGTTACAAAATAGGGGAAGAGTGGAGTGAAGTGGGATAAATATTCCATGTAACGTTAGACTATTAGACTCTTGTTAGAGGTATCTATTTACAGGTAATTTATACGTTGGCTAACTTAGACCTCTAACTTGTTAGAACACTAGTGATGATATGGCACTTATATTCAGATGGGACACTTGTGTCTCGGACCCGGGTTGTTAGATCATGAAGTTCATATTCCTACAAAAGGCTCATATTTGTGATATTATTGATTTTAAAATAAGCTTATTGAATTAAAAAAAGAAGTCAGTCTACAAAATGCAGAGACTCCAACTCTCCCGTTTTCGACGGGAGATCTCCCGCCGAAAACACATTTTTGCAAAATCTCCCGTTCTCCCGTTTGAGATCTAATTTCTCCCGCCCTGGCTCTTTGTCTCCCGTTGGAAGGGATTTCTTACTTATTTCTATCGTATGTTGAAAAAAATAAGCCTTAGATAGCACAAGAGAGCATCTAGAACCCTAGGAACTTCGCGCTTCGCACACATCAAGTTGGAGTCTCCCGTTTGCTAGGGGTTTCAGGCGGGAGAATCTCCAGATCAGAAGGTGCTTTGGGTTGGAGTCTCTGAAAATGGGGTGAATTGGGCCACCCCTTGGAAGGAGTGGGACAGGTAGTGAGAAGGACAAACAGCAACTATGATAGAAAAAATTACAAGCATGTGTCTGTGTCACCTTGTGTGGCAGTGTGTGTGAATATTTTAATGAAGAGTTTAATCGCAGGTGTGATACATGTATACATAATGCCAATGGTCCATCAGAGAAAACTACAATTAAAGGGCCTGAAATTTAAAGAAAAAAAGAAAAAAATCTGTGATATTTTCATCCCAAATTTTAATCGAGGGCCACCAAAAACAGCTCTGTGCTGGGCCACCATCTTTTAAAAGATGACTACCGCTAGTACCGGTGGCGGTATTTGTTGGTGGCCCAGATAGTTAGGCCTCCAAATATCTTTGTCGGGCTGCCAAAAGAAAAAACTTGTCTCAAGCCTTGTCTGATCCCAGTAACATTATGGAGAAGGCAACCCATTTGCAAAGTAAGATGCTCTATTCATGTCTCAAGTCCACTCAATATTTTGCATTGTATGCTTGCACATATGGTACATTGTACAAATGTAGGTTGATGATGTGCACAAGATTGGCTGAACAAAAAGGAATGCAAGTATTTAACAAACATGCAAACAAAACTTGGACTGGAACAAAATAAACTAAAACAAGATAGACAAAATAGAGAGGATGTGGAGAAAGCCCCTCTCATCTCAGACAGTGCATGTTTTGTTTTCTGTCAGCCATACAAATGTATGTGTCTGTTACCCATAATATTTTTCATTTTGCCATTGACGAAGATTCTACTAGGATTGAAAGCTCAGGCTCCATAAATTATCTTTTAAATTCACATTCAAACCCGCGTGATTACTAAATTTGTGGATACTGCAAATGTGACCCTGCACCACAAAACAAACAAAAAGTCGCCAGACATGAAATTTTACTTAAGAGCAGATTCTGAAAGAGCAGATGTTAAGCTTTAGAATGCGAACTCAAAGCAAATGGACTCTTCTAACCGATCTAAATAAAAAAAAATATTGGAAAGAAAGCACACACTCAGGAAAAGAGTGAACTGAGAAAAGAGGCTCTGAAGTACAGTGTCTATTCAAGCGCTCAGTCTTTACCAAGCTGAAAGATTCTGAAAGCGCAGATGTTAAGCTTTAGAATGATGTATTACTCAAAGGAAATGGACTTTTCTAACCTTTCTGAATAAAAAAAAAAAAATAAGAAAATAAAATATTGGAAAGAAAGCACACACTCGGGGGAAAAGAGTGAACTGAGAACAGAGGCTCTGAAGTACAGTGTCTATTCAAGCGCTTAATCTTTACCAAGCCCTTCTAGCTGTGTAACGAATGGGACAAAAGACAGGATGTAAGCCGCTGGAGTAACAACAATGAAGGGATTATCAGATCAAACTGAAATTAAGCATGGCTTATTAACACACTCTGTCCTTAATTAATGCCAACTTTTAAAGCAGTGGCATCATCCTTTCAAAAGATATAGGAGTTTAAAGTGGCAAATGTGTACAAGGTTTTTAAGAAATAAAAAGAGGACTCTAAAGACACACTTAATCACACTATTCTGCCAAAAAATGTTCGAGATAAACTGCTAGAAAACACACTTTCCAGCCCGTTTTATGATCCCAAATTTTAGCATAATGTAGAAGAAGACTTGCTCTTCCTGAGAAAGTTAAGATCGGCTTGTTTGACCCATTTCACCTATTTTTCAGTCCTTAGAACAACACAAAATCAGTGTGTGCGACTTTTTGTTTGTTTTGTGATGCACGGTCACAAATGATTGGTCAATTCAGTCCTTCCAGTTGGTTTTCATACATTGTGCAGTAGATGAACATGCTACTTGATGGTCATACAGAACTTTGAATTCCCCCTCCCCCCCCCCCCCGAAAAAGCAGAAGGTACATTGTAATTTACAAGAACAACAATAACAATAGCAAACTTAACCTGAATGTTGGACAAACCCATTCAGACTGTGTATGAAATAATGTAGCAGCGACACACAAAGATCTGTTCGATAAAAATCCACACAATGTCATTAAATTATCGTTTTAACAGGGTACCAGTCACTGAAACAAAGCATACTAATTAGCAGAAGATTTACAATCTCATTTTGATTGAATCCCTTTCCCTTCTTTCTGATTCTATCCTAGAATGCTAGTCCAGCAGAAATCCGCCGAGCATACCGTCGCCTCACGTTGCAGCATCATCCTGACAAGAACAAAGAAGAGGATGCTGAAGAAAAATTTAGAATGGTAAACTAATATGATTTTCTTTTTGTCCATAGATTTTTAGTCTATTCTGTAGATTACTATTTACATACATGATATCCTTTGACTGATCCCATGGCCAAATTTAAACAAGCTGATACCAGTATGGTACTAGTAGAGGAGTAGAGATCTCAAAGTTTTGATTCTTGAACAAACATGAAAATAATGCATTAATTATCTTTCTCTCCATTCGCCTTATAAATTGTAGTTTTATTGTCAGCTTGCATGTCTGCAACTTTCTTAGTATAGTATGGGGATGAGCCGCATGTGTGCTTTTGTATATGGGCACCTCAACTCTAAATGGTTGTGTATTTTATAAACATTTTAATTTCTTGTGATACATTGTAGGTCTCCCACCACATGCCAGAATTAAATTTGATTTTACAGTGACACACTACATCAAATTCTGATAACTTTTTTTTTTTTAATTACTTTTGACTCATTAAGACATGATTTCATTTTTCTAAATGTTCTTTTTCAGCTTGTAGCTGTCTCAGAGGTTCTTAGAGATGAAGAAAGAAGGCAAAAGTAAGTAATTATATCACAGGGAAAGAAGAGACAAATGTACATTGTGTATACCGGTAGAGATTGTGGAGCAGCTGAGCAAATATGACTGTATGAATACAGTGGTTATCAGAATAGGACTTTGTGTTTAAAGTTCATCAGGCCTCCCTTGCAAGATTAACAGATCTCATACAAAAAAAAAAAAAAAGTCAAAAACAAAAAGCAAAATGAAAGAACAAGTTCTCAAACTGTCCACCAGGTTGTTCACTTATGTGTGCATGTGTGTGTAATCTTCTGTTGTACATTAACTTGATGATTTTTTGGTCAGAAGCAGAAACAGATTCTAACAATTACAACAACAAACAAACAAACTCAAAAATTTGAGAAATGGGACTTGCCAGTTCTTTTATGATATTATCTCATGGACTAGAAAAAGCTGTAAGGAAATGGCTTTTAAAAACCTTTTATGTGCTTTGAGTGCAGATTGGCACAGAAAATCCCATAATCTTGTGCACACTGTGCAAAGTCCCAGGCACAGAAAGGGTTAAAACAGTTGTCGAGTTCAGAGATCTACTAGAGAAAGGTTTCAGGTAGAGTATGTTTTAAAGCATAGCAAGGCATTCACGTAACAAAATATGGCAGTGAAAGTGCAATTTCCCATGGATGTTATGTTGAACACGGGCAAATCAATAATTGCAGAATGGGATATGCCGTTTGAATTGACATGCATTTCATGGTTCATTACTTGCAGGCTCCAATTGGTTCCATAAAGATTTGCAATGTCTCACTATCCTGAAATATCGGGTTGACCATTGTGGCCCTACCATACTGCATTGATAGATTTATGCATATTAAGTAATTTTGTTCTTGTTTTTTTTTTTTTCATTCTGACTATATTTTAAAAACCTAGATGGCCATAAGGTGTGCACTTTAAAACACAGCAGGGGTGAGATAAGACTTTTTTTTTTTTTTTTTAGTTCAGGTTAGATTCTCAAAGAAATTCTCACCTTTACTTTAAAGTATAACTTCAATTCAAATGAGATGTTCCTATTCCACACCAACTGAGCGATAGCAATTCTATACAGTGGAATATCAAGTTTCCGCAAAGAGGCATTGAAGGGTATGGTCTATCAAACTTTGATAGACTAATCTTTTGTTCGCATGCATAATTCAATTGGGGTTCAGATAAGATGCAATAGAAACTGCTATCAAGGGATCGTGAAACTAGCATGTACCCATTTATAGGCCATTATGTACATTTTATTCATGGTAAGGTATCACTGCTATAGACTTTTGAAAAGTTCTCATAAGGTTTCATGCTGGCTTTCATGTGCTTTATAAGTGGAAATTGAGAGAAAAAAAAATGTGAGAAAAAAAGGTGTTCAAACATCTTTAAGAAATTATTTTGCTTTTGAGAAAGGGAAAAAAAATGTTAGATGGAAGAAAATCATTTAGAAGTGGTATACCTTGGGAAAGAAAAGAGAAATAGAAACCAGTACTTTTGAACACAAACACATATTGCCAGGCCTAACAAGAAATTAAATGATACCCAAATGATTTTTGTGATGCAAGGTCACATATCTCACAGAAGTGTGATGTGAATAGTGTGCATATTATGTCATTATACACAATTTGAATATCCTGTAACATGTACATTATAAGTCAGTAATTGAAATACAATGTACACGTAGGTTATAGAGAGAATTTGCAGAAAGAAATGAAAAATATGTTCTTGGCGTTTGCCAGGCTCTGAATGTCGTGAAGGTGAGAAGATATTCCAAGACATTTTTCCAAGCAAGGAAATACAAATCTTCTGAAAGTCAAACCTGTCGCCTACCGTATATCGGGCGGCAGTACTACAGCAAGACAAAACTATGCTAAGGGAAGGCTGCAGTGAGCGATAACCAACTGGGCATAGTCTTTGTTGCGATCTTGTGCCCGTACGTGTATGTCACTAGCTTGATTTTAAATGATGGTGCAACACAGCCACAAAAAGTTGATTGAGTCAATTTCCTACTAAGCCTTGAGAAATTCATATACCGACGGTACATGTTATGTCTTTGTTTTTGGTTGGCAATGTCAATTTCTAGTTTGTAGTTAGTATATTGTGAGGAGTTGGTCTTTTAAAATCATAGCCTGACATTTCGGAAGAGGAAACTGAATGAAACGTTTTGCTTTGTCTGTATAGACTCATGTTTCTTCCTTTACCACTGTTTCCCCTCCCCCCCCCTTTTTTTTTGGGGGGGGGGGCTCATGAAACTCATGGAAATATGAATAAAAACCGTACAAAGTTTTTAAAACAGTATTAAATACATAGTATTGATACTTTTAATAAT
Source organism: Diadema setosum (assembly GCF_964275005.1). NCBI lineage: Eukaryota > Metazoa > Echinodermata > Echinoidea > Diadematoida > Diadematidae > Diadema > Diadema setosum. The sequence goes on along the minus strand of NC_092704.1, from coordinate 7,597,280 downwards.
CATGAAGAGAGTGTGCTCAATATCTATGCGAAGCAATACTATAAGATATTAAATATAAGATATTCCCAAATTTTTAACCAACGATTAGAATTGATTCTGTTATCATGATGATTATGGTGACAGATACGATGAGATTCTGGAGCATGGACTTCCTGACTGGCGACAGCCGGTGTTCTACTACCGGCGAGTGCGTAAGATGGGCCTCCTCGAACTCACCATGCTGCTGTCTGGTATCCTGACGGTCGGTCACTACCTGGTCTTGTGGTCCATGTACTTTGAAAGGAAGCTGGAGCTGGTAAGTGGAGTATTATTCATGGGAAAACCCTTTGCCCTGGCATGTCCTTGTGGCTCCGATTACTAGTACAGTATTTCATACATGTAGAGCTTATGTACCTGCATAGAAGATGTATGTATGTATGTATGTATGTATGTATGTATGTATGTACAGTGTATGTAATTGTGTTGTTTGTACGTATGTATAGTATGTGATTGTATACAGTATTTGAATATAAATGTGTACAGTCATATGTAGGCCTATTTATGAATCTTTGTATACGTGTAGGGGGCCTACATGTATTTATGTTTGATTGCAGTATACCAGTATGTACAAGTATACAATTTGCAAGTTGTATAAAAGTACCGGTATGTCTGTATGCTGTGCATACAATGTTCTTTGAAAAACCTGTATAGTGTTTGAATACAGTATGTTTATCAGGTACATACATGTACATGTGTGTACAACGTATTTAGTATGTGTATAATGTGTGATCTGAAGACTAATCTGGTGAATTGTATGTGTTCTTCCTTTTTTTTTCCAGCTTTAACACATCATTTTGTATCATCTATAGGTACTGGAGGTCTTACATGTATTGCTATATCAGTGTCAAGTGTCAGCACAGGATAACCAATACTGGCAGGGGTGCCGGATGCAGTTATGTTTTCATGTTGTCCATCTGTCCCAGATCTCGTTTTATGAATGAAGGTAAACCCAATGAGCAATGTGGATTGAGTGAAAGCAGCAACAGTAGTAGAACACATCAGTGAAAGTTTGAGGAAAATCGGACAATCGATGCAAAAGTTATGAATTTTTAAAGTTTTGGTGTTGGAACCGCTGGATGAATAGACTACTACAGGATATGACGTATTAGTGGACAACAATACAAAGAAAATATAAAGGAAATTCAACAAAAATTCACTTTTCTAGAATTATGAAAGAGCAATGGACCAACCCTCTTTCAGAAAGCAGGGGGAATAATTGCTACCCTTAACATATGTCAATATCAAGTTGATGGAATTTGTAATTTTTATGTAAAATGGATTTTTGTAGAATTTTCTTTATGTTTTCTTGGTATTGTTGTCCACTCATACGTCATAACCTCTAGTAGTCTCCTCATCCAGCGGTTCCACAACCAAAACTTTAAAAATTCATAATTTTTGCATCGATTGTCCGATTTTCTTCAAACTTTCACTGATGTGTTCTATTAATGTTGCTGCTTTCACTCAATCCACATTGCTCTTGGGGTTTATCTTCCCTTTAAGAAAAGTGGTTGACCGGATTTTTAAAATATTTTCATAAATTCTTTTGTACGTGGTCCAAGTGTAGTACATGAGGTCGTCGATTGAGAATGATAAGGGCGTTGAGTTGTCAGTAAACCCATAGTGTTCAAGACAACTTAACGCCCTTCTCATTCTCAACAGACGAGGTGTAGATGTGCTGGTTAGATTCTGAGTGAAATCTGTTTAGGATGTTGGTCAATACTTACCAAAGTTGTTCAGAAACATCAGCATTCAAGGGTAACAAACTTCCTTGAAATGTTATTGAAGGGCCGTGTGCTTGTTGCTGACAAACATGCTGTAGTGATGGCGTGCGAAGCGGATGCATCCCAGACGACCCTGCTACAGTAGAATTGACAGTTTCGGTTTCTTTCGTTACCACAGTGCATGAAAGAGAAATGAAGTGTGTATAACTGATACCGGTACTTTCAGATCACTTTCTCTTGCTGGTCAATGAGGAATTTTCCAAGCAAGGAACCTCGAAGTACAGTCAACCTTGCCTACAGATGTGGAATCTATTTGGACTGAAGAAATAGCTTCGACTTAGAGTAAACTCAACTTATGAGGGATTATAATCAATAAAATATAAAGAGGATGTGAAAAGACCTTCGACTTAGGCGATTATTCGACTTATGCGAGGTCAACTTGATACCCCGTTGAGGATGAGTCCAGAATATACTCGGGCAAGCGTCGATGGGAAATGTGTGTTTGTTGCAAAATCAGTCCATCCTCAACGGATTAAAAAATAAAGCAAGGTTAACTGTATTCACTCCAGAATGATGATTGTGTGATAAATGTTGACAGTTTTGCTTCAAGTACGCAGCGTTTGTTTGCTAACGATAGACATTTACAGCAAAAGGGATCTATCTGAGAACCTTCTTTGTGTATTTATTATGTGGGTATAGAATTTAACAGACAAGTAGCTACACACAATTCATATTTTGTGTTTGTTGTCTGGATTTGATACATTTTGGCAAGTGTATACATTATCCATATTAGTGGTGAAAGTGAGAAATACAATGTATCTGTATACCCAAGGAAGTGAAGCATATAAGAAACATCAGGTACATTGGGTAGATGCCTTTTTATCTGATCTTCCCATTAGGAAGCACTTATTAAGCCAAAGAGAATAAAAAAGAGCAAAAAAGCCAACAGGCAGGCTAGCAGTCAGGTGACCAATGAGCCGGCAGCCACCCCGTCACCCGAGGATGACCCGACCTTTGTCCCCAAGCCCGTCCTCGCAGACCTCCTCCCATGGAGGTTGGGATGCGCCGTTCTCTCGATGGTGCGCGGCCTCCCGGGCGCATCCCGCGGTCTGGTGGAGAACTGGAAGGCAAGGAGGAAAGGGAGAGGAGAAGATTTGAAGGAGGAAGAGGACGAGGAGGAAGAGGAGGAGAGGGAGAAGGACAGAGGAGGGCCGAGGGAGAAGCAGCGTCTGAATCCAGCCCTGTATGATTACGACCGCTCCATCGGGGCAGCAGTGACGATGGCCACCGGCGATGGAGTCTCGTTGTCCAATGGTGATGTTACATCCAACCAGCAGAACAGCACAGATATGACCCAGGTTTGTCCGTTGGAGAACAATCCAATGTTGAAAGTTTTGTGTTGTATGAATGCAGCAAAACTCAAGTAAAACAATGTTTTAAAAAAAAAAAAAAATTACTGGAACCTTTATCACACTGATTTGATGATGGAAATGGTACATCGGGATGTTTTGGTAAAAAAAGAAGCAATGTTATGTTTCACTTTGAAAAATATAGGTGTCATTATTTGAACCTTCTCCATGAAAGTAATGAGAGGAATATGTTTTATTGAAGTGCACGTAGGGTAGAATGTATTGCATGGAGGGAAATGGAGAGATGGAAGAAGAGTGGTTCTGTAATGACTTCTCATACTTTTTCTTATTCATGTTGAAAAGACACGCACTTATCGAGGAGATGTGGTTTAATAGAATGAAAGGTATAATGTCTGCTGTTGCTGTAACAACTACATAGCTTTCAACCCCCCCCCCCCAAAAAAAAAAGATACCAACATAATATTGAGATGGCAATTAAGTTGCACTGCTCTAGATAATGGGATATCATGTGAATGTGATCGCGTAATCACTTGGAGTTGCATACAAGCATCAGAGTCTGTTTTTCCCCTTATTAATATTATTGGTAGAACCTGGACTGGTCAACATATGAAGTGTCCTGCCTTGTGAAGTGCATGTCCAAGTATCCCGGAGGAACTACGGACAGGTGGACGAAGATTGCCACAGAGCTCAATAAACCTGTAGACATGGTACGTTGGAGTAGTATGTAGATGATCCAGACTCCAGTAAATCTTTCACTCTGCTTGAGTGTAACACATGTCCTCTAAGCTACGTGTATGGCTAAAAATGTCAATGTGTGTCTGCATGTGAGCAGATTTGGGGTTTAACCCTTGCTGTGTTTGGTTTGCCTATTGCCACATCCACTGAAGTGCTTTCCTCAGTGATAGGTACATGTATGGAAACTAACAGTACATGAATTGAGATTGCCTAATCTCCTTAAAGGGAAGGTAAACCCAAAGAGCAATGTGGATTGAGTGAAAGCAGCAACATTAGTAGAACACATCAGTGAAAGTTTGAGAAAAATCAGACAATCGATGCAAAAGTTATGAATTTTTAAAGTTTTGGTGTTGGAACCGCTGGATGAGGAGACTACTAGAGGATATGACTTATGAGTGGACAACGATACAAAGAAAATATAAAGGATATTCAACAAAAATTCACTTTTCTAGAATTATGAAAGAGCAGTGGACCAACCGCTTTCAGAAAGCAGGGGGAATAATTGCTACCCTTAACATATGTCAATATCAAGTTGATGGAATTTGTAATTTTCATGAAAAATGGATTTTTGTAGTATTTTCTTTATATTTTCTTGATATTGTAGTCCACTCATACGTCATAACCTCTAGTAGTCTCCTCATCCAGCGGTTCCAACACCAAAACTTTAAAAATTCATAACTTTTGCATCGATTGTCCGATTTTCTTCAAACTTTCACTGATGTGTTTTTCTAATGTTGCTGCTTTCACTCAATCCACATTGTTCTTGGGGTTTATCTTCCCTTTAATCCATATTTTGTCGTCGTGGCTTTCTCGTCAGACAAAGACACATTACTGCACCTGAGTGGGCTTGCTAGCTTTACAGCAAGGTCAAGTTTTGATGGCTTACCGAATGCAGATGAAAAAGCATAGCAAAATGAATGACTTGGCACATAAAGGGTTAAACCAGAGCTGGGATAGGGATTTCAACCTGTGGAGATCATGCAGTGTTGTTGTGCATGTTAGGGAAGGCTTTATACAGTGTATCACATGCAGGACAGATGTTGATATGCCATGATTTGTGTTATGTTCCTCTGCATGTTTCTTATAAATATTGTTGCTCTGTTTTGTATAGATGTTTGCTCTCAATCATTTCTATCAACATATCTTCGCTGGGGTGACAAGACGTATCTCAAATTTTGGTGAAAATGACTTTTTTGGATTAATGGTCAGATAATCATGTCTTGTCCAAATCCTAGCTGTCTTACCCCCAAAATGAAGCCACCACGGCATGGCAAAGGAAAGTCTATCCCATTTGATAGTTCTTTGGTTGCAATGTTTTTTGTTTGTTTGTTGTTTGTTGTTGTTGTTGTTGTTTTTGCTCTCTTTAACAGTTTTTAAAGTTTGTCTTACCTGGGAGAGTAATTTGATTTTATCAATTGAAAACTGACAATTCATTTTGGCTTACTCTTAGTGGGTTTTGAGCCAGGCGGTCACTAAGTATACGCATTTTTTAGGAAGAGAGAGAGAGAGAAACTGCTTGTAATAGGCAAACTGATTTCCATTGCTATTTACAAGAGATTTGTTCCCAAGGACAAATGAATAGACAGATGAACAAACAAACAAACAGACAAAATTCAAATACCAAATTCACCTCTTGACTATTTTTGTCATTTCTCCATTGTTATGATCCAGTCTTCTTTCTTTCCTTTTTTTTTTTGTGTGGCAGGTTACCAAGAAAGCCAAACAGCTGAAGACCCAAAAATTTGCAACAAATGTTGATGCAGCATATCAAGGTAAACAAGCACCTTCCTTGTTGTTGCATGTTTAGTGCGTGATGCATTGGAAGTAATTCAGTGTTTGAGGAAAATTGTTGCGCATTTATAAACTCTCATCTTTTAATTTTTCCCATGGCATTCATGGTAAATGTATGCAGGGTGTCATAAAGCCCTAACCTATGCAATATCATGTTTCAGTGTGGACAAGTCTTTCAAATTCATGGCTTTAACTGTGCTGGTGTACCAGATTAAACCCGGAGTTAAAATGTCTTTTTCGTCAGTGAAGTACAAGTGTATGGTATCCCATAGGGAAGGGATTCATCAAAAAGTAAGTCCCCATAAATTGGTCAATATGGGAAATTCATGATTACTTTGAAGGCAACATGTCATATAAAAAAAACAAAAAACAAACAGAGTTTCAGAAGTCTCATTTTCTGTGAGGTCATGAAAGAGTATGAACTCTCAAAGAGCTGGGACATTTGATAGACATAAATATAGTGAAGATTTGTGAAATTGTTTTTAATTTTTCCCAGCCTGACAAGTCCGACAATGTAGTCTGTTCATAGTATACAATGTATCTTGTATAATTATGTAAGTGAAGGTCATAGTACTGTATACGCCGAATATTTCGCGAGGGTTTTTTTTTTTCGCAAATTTCGCGAGTCGGGTGCTATTTGCGAAATTAAAGATGCGAAAATATTGACTCTGATCCTGATGTGAATGTGACATACGCGTGTACACTTCTCCGTTCAGTGCAGGACTCCACGATCGCGAATTTAACCACTCGCGAAATCGTCGGGAATTCCGGTTTCACGAAAATTTAGACTCGCGAAATATATGGCGTATACCGTATATCTTTCCATTCTAACTTCATAAATGGTATTATTTGTGAACTCATAAAGTTGATCTTTTTTCATTAACCCGTTGAGGACGAGTCCCGAGTATACTCGGACAGGTGTCTATGGGAAATGCGTGTTGTAGCAAAATCAGTCCGTCCTCAACGGGTTAATGAATATCAATTTTGGTGCTCCTCTTGGTTTCATGCTTACAAAAAAAAAAAAAAAAAAGGCAGAGTCACTGCACACTTAGTGTTTGCTTGCTCTTAGCTCTGTTCTAGCTAATGCGTGTACTGAAAGAGTTTGCGTGTGTGTGACTGTTTCATGCTTTGAGCATGCATTTTATATTCAATGTGAGGGACACTGTCTCTTATTCCCTTAGACCCACCTGTATAATATTTTGGCTGTCATCTCGTAGGTATAACAGGCGGTGTTAGCCATGCGGTCACCAGCAAGAAAAGTGGACTGACCCTGTCGGAGGACATCACCACGCTCTCGGCCAGTGAGTGCGACGACCTTCAGTCAGAGGGCTCTGCGGCGCCCTCAGGCAGTGAGAAGCGGAAAAGGCCCACAAAGCCAACGAGGAATGTGGACAGGACACTTATGATTTCCCAACAGTCTGGTAGTCAGGACCACAATGATATGATAGCGGCAAAAGATGAGGGCCGTGCAGACGATCAGGATGTTGGTATGTGTTGGGTCCCCAGACCACCAGAGCTGCCTACCAGCATGTTGTTATGATATTGAGTACCAGTATAACCTTTTCTTCATCAAATACAAGAAAATAATTTTTCAGGTCAAGCAACCCAGCAAGATGAAAACTTGGTAAGCCAATTAATAGAGTAAACACAACAGCATAAAAGCATAAAAATGGGACATTTTGATTATTCATGTACGCACACGTATGTCAAATACTTCTTCGACAGTACATTGCAGGATCTTCCAATTCTTGCCACTGCTAACTACTCCATCCACTATGAGAACTTAGCTCATGCATCTTTAGTTGAGTTTATCAACTTGAAGTTGTACATAATACAAGTGTTTCTAATTTGTGGTTTGTGATACATATCATTTCAGACACTCTGGTCCATTCTGGTGTGGAGAGTTGTGCGTGGACGCAGCGACAGCAGAAAATCCTGGAGAAAGCCATGCAGGTCTTCCCCCGAGGCAGCGAGGGCCGATGGGACAAAATTGCAGACACGGTGCCTGGCAAAACAAAGGTACAGGAAACAATTTTCTCAGATCCTCATCCTACTGTTGCATCACTCCAAACTGTTGATGCCACATATTTTGTGAGCATGATGATATTTTCGCGAGTCGGGATTTGTAAGATGATCTATCGATCGCGTTTGATTAAGTTTGCGATTCAGGACTGTCTCAAAAACTTTCACAGAGAAATCATTTTCTTATCAGATATATTCTTCCATTACACCACCATCAACATCAAAACATCACCTTCAAATGAGTAGGAGTGGTGGTTTTTTTGTTGAAAACAAACAAACCAACAATACACAGGAACTGAAACAGGAAAATGTTGCTTTTGTGAGATACAAATGTTTTGTAGGAAGCAAAATCAACTCATCAACACTATATCAACACATTTGTTTGTGAATGTCTGCATATAATGTGTGTGTGTGTGTGTGTGTGTATGGGGGGGGGGGGTTACAGTGTACACGTATGTGTTATTTGGGAATGAACTCTTGTCAAAGCAGTCTGTAGTTGCTTTTGGAGAGAAACATTGTTTTAGACCACTCAGTGACCCCCTATATAGACCTCCCAACTATTCTGTCTTTGGAGAAAAGATTCTGACTATTGACCATTCCCAGCTCTTGTTTCAGTAGGAGTTTCCTTTTTTTCTTGACAAAATTACTACACACTCCCTTCTGCTCTTTTTTTTTTTTTTTTTTTTTTCTAAAGCCAAATCATCCCTACTTTTCAGTCAGAAAGGTTGGGAAGTCATATCAAATTTGTACTCTCCATCTCTTACTGTGAAATGTGTATCAGTTTGAAAGGAATATGCTGTTGAGGTTCCAACCCTTGGCTATCAACCAAGCATATCACTCAAGCCTGCAGCACACTATATGACTCACGACTATATGTCCATTTACCTTAAGACCTTAAGACCTAGTTGTACAACCTGCCAACACACACTATACAACCTGACCTTACGAGTAGACTTACAACTGTTCTGTCTTCAGTACATTTTACCAATGAGTATTAAATTGCATGCAGTGCGTGCACTTGCATTTTACTGTATTGTGAATGGCTGAAAGCCCACGACCTGTCGCAGAAATTCAACATGTCAAATCTCTACAGCTGGCGCTAAGACCCAGTCATACGACTGGAAACTGGCAAGACTTTGACGTCACACTTCCAGTCTTAAGGTGGTACGACCGGTCGGATCGTATAGTGTGCAGCGGGTTTTACACGTACATATATTCAGTAATTGTGACAGGGAGAAGAAAAACTGAGGACCAACTATAACTGAGCCTTTAAATACCTACTTTGTACATGTAGGACCAGTGGGGCAAGTGTAGAAGTATGTAATGAGCATGCCAATGTTCAGGATAAGTTGATGGTCCAGTCATAGCAGTGTGATAAGGAGATTTAGATCCCTCAGCATGCACAATATTGAGTGATTCAGTGTACTCATGTAGACAATGAACATGACAGACTCTTTTCTCACAAGTGGAAATACTAGAGATTAGGTTTACTAGATCAATTATAAGCAAGTGGCTAGGAATATCCAGTTTTGATGAGCTAAACATTAACCAAAATCTTGTCTAAGGAAATCTGGCCAAAACTGAAAAATCCCATCTGGTGCCCACTAACCTGGTATTGTTATGTTTGTGTGTGTGTGTGTGTGTGTGTTTTTGTGGTTTTTTTTTTTTTTTTTTTTTTTTTTTTTTTTTTTTTTTTGTTTTGCGCAAGATTGCATGTAATGAGGAACACATATATTTCCTTTTAATAGAAATTCAGGCAAAAAGTTAATCTTAATGTGAACAGTCAGACCGTGTTTCAACTTCAGCAGTGTGGGAAAAAAAAACACATTTAAGCGAAACAAAATAGACAAGATTGTATCATTTGCATGAGTTTGTGTTAATCGCACGAATCCAAAAGTATAAATAGCGGGTGTGAAGTCTGCAATATATTGGGTCGTTCAGTTTAGATCATTTGTTTGTTGCGTTTTCGTTTTACAGGCACTTGTCACGGAGTGGATGTTGTGTGTTGCTTTATGATTGGCTTGTATTGTCATTCAAACAGGAAATGTCTGCTATCAAACGAAAGTGGAGTTGCATGAAGTGATATTCACTCATTTCAAGAGGTGCTTAAACTATTTAAAGATTCACACTTAATGGGTCAGAAGAGGCTCTTTGGAGATGTGCGTATGTGTTGCACACACTATCATGTGTGTGCCCGAACACATGGATGACAGTTACACATTGTGTGACCATTTAATATTCAAATCATAGACAGGTCTGAGAGTGTTAGTAGGAAGGTAACTATGGAATGCTTAACCCATGAGGTTTGGGCAAAATTCTATAGTTACTGCATGCATACAATTCCTTTTGACGCACAAAAAGATGTGTACATCTATTCATTTGTTTTGTAGAACAGTGACAATTTTTTCCTGAAACTCATTGTTTGTATCATATTTCTGACAATTTGCAAGTCTCTCCTTTTGGCTTACCATAGATGAAACCATGCATCAGTTTTGACTGATGCGTGGTACTGATGCATGGCTGACCATCTCTTGCCAAGTGTACGAGACCGGCCGATGCAGTCATCTTTTGCTTTTAATGATAGTGTGCAAATACTTGCCAGGTGCACAAACTCTTTGTTTACCACGTCTACTACCAGTGATCGAGCGTACTGTCAGTAAAAATTGATACGTTTTGGTGCAAAATCCCTCCAAGGTCTTGATGGGTAAAAATGTGTACAAACATTTTGAATTTTTCATTTGCCCCCGTCTCTTTGTCTCTAGGAGGAGTGTATAGCGCGATACAAGGAGTTGGTGGAGATTGTCAAGCGGAAAAAGAAGGGCCCTGTCCAGAGCTGATAGGAAGAGGAGTCATTGGATGTGATTATGCAATGACGTGTCACAAGACCCCTGCGCCTGATGTGGACAACACTTTTTTTTTTTTGACTGAGGCTCATCATTCCCCGTGCCTTGTTTCAACTCATTTATGTTGTGTATCAACTGCCACAGAGGACCTCTACCATTGTGATTCTTTCTTCTTCTTCTTCTTCTTTTTTTTTTTGTTTCTCTTTCCTTTAAATAGGCTTTGTGCTGTTATGATTTGATCGTGTACCGTGGGTAAACTGTACTTGATATGTAACTGATTATAAGACGTGGTGAAGGTCACATTAGTTGGAAAAATCCTTCGCTGTCATTTGCGTCAATTGTACAAAACGTACCTTTTTTTTCATCATGCTTCGTCGTCATGTTCTTTTCAGTTCTTTGTGCAAGTCTCCTGTTCTCTGTCAAATCGTGGATGGGGGGGGGGGGGTTGAGGGGAGTGGGGAGTGCACGCTGTGGAGTCAACCATGCAAGAATAGTTCAGGCAGCCTTCTTTTTTTCACTCTCTTTCCTCCTTTAATTTGCCTGTGGTCTTATATTATTATGACATTGAGTAACAAAAGGTTGATCACTGCAGCATAGCAGAAACTTGGCTAGAACTTGCACCATTTTCTCTTTAATACATGTATGTGTGTGTCATCATAACTACATAATGTACAAGGGCAAACTATCAGCAACTGAAATTCGAAACCTGACCTTGCAAACTCTTTCCTTGAGACTCGAAACCGGGTTGCAGTCTCACTGTATTATATCTTCTCTAACCTAAACTGGCAGATCAAATGTGCGGTGTAAAGGGAGATAGAAACTACTTCATCAAATGTTAAAGAGCATACAATTTTAAGAGGAATTCAATGTTTATTTAATGGCCGAGTTGTCAAAAATTAAAGTAGTAAAATCCAGTGATCCTAATAAAAGGTGGCTTCCACCTTTTATCATTAAACGTATCGCTTTGTTTTGGATATCTCAACCATTTCAAAAGCAATTTTCATCAAATAAACTTTGAATTCCTCTCTAATAGAAATACATGCTCTTTCATATTTAGTAGGAGGTTTTTCATTATCTCAAATAATCATCATTAAAAAATGTTGGAAACCTGAAGCCCCATCTCAAACGAAACTATACTATCCCTTCAATCACCCAGGAAGTGCAGCAAAACCTTGTTTTATGCAAAGTTAAAGGAATTAGTATATTGGTGAATACATGTACAGTTGAATCAACACCAAATGGCAGTCAGTGTTTGTGTAAAGTGCATGGCCAACAATGTTAGCATGTATTCTTGCATGAGGAATCGGTGCTTTACCTACACTTGATTTCATACTGTAACTGATAGTGCATGCTCCATCATGCATTATTTTAGACTATGTGCCTCTTCCAAATGCATGTACTGCCCCCGGGCATTTCTAGTTCATACTAGCATTTGTTTGATAGGCCTTCACGAAATACAATGCACTGGAGAAAATCAAGGATTTTTGAGGTGAATGTATTCTAGATCATACATTAAAATGTGTGATATTCCCCTTGTGCAAACCCTCCCTTGTAGAAGGGACCTAGTCTTTATCTCCTACAGTGGGAAATGAATAACAGTAGCGGCTATCCAGACATTTTTGACAGTGCTTGTGATCTCTTCTGCTCTCTCTCTGTATGTCTTTCTTTCCTTCCTTTACTTAAAAGAGTATCAATTCAACAATGTGAGATAACTTTCACTTCTTACTGTTCATCGATGAGGTTTCACATCTGCATTCTATAAAACCACAAAGTAACCACAATATGTATGTATGTATGTTTGTACGTATGTATGTACAGTATATACATTGTAATATGCCTATTTTAGATGGTCTACATAAATACTGGTCAGTGATTGGTCATGATGCAATCTGATGACAAATGCAGCTAGGATCAAAATCACTGAATTGCAATCAGTGGTGTCTTGTCAGGTTATATATTCTCAAGGAATTGACTGCCTGGGGACAGGACTAGAATGCAGTGATGTATTTTTGTAGACCATACATATAGGCCTACTGTATACGCCAAATATTTTGTGAGGTTTTTATTCGCAAATTTCGCGAGTCGGGTGCTACTTGCGAAATTAAAGACACGCGAAACTATTGACTCTGATCCCGATGTGGATGTGATGTACGCGTGTACATTTCTCCGTTCAGTGCAAGACTCCACGATCGCGAATTTAACCACTCGCGAAATCGTCTGGAAATCCCAATTCGCAAAAATTTAGACTCGCGAAATATATGACGTATACAGTAGTATACAAATATTCAATTTCTATGAGTGCGATGGTTCTGAATATTTCATGAGCATGCAAGTTTAACCATTCTATTCAACGACGTGAAGCGGAGTTGAATAGAGTGGTTAAACTTTCACCAAATGTAATAGTCGAACCGCCGCACGAATGATAAAACATTGAATATTTGTTTTATACAACACATGATGTAGGCCTGGTTCAGACCAAAATAGATCTAATTTTAAGCCTATCTACGGTAGGAAGAGGATTTATAACAGTTGGCCTAGATCTACTATAGATCTGGCTCTCAGTCTTAATGCTTTATGATATATCCTTTACGATACATCGATAACGATCTTTATGATCTATTGACCTTGCGCGACTGGCTCACTTGATTTACCATTCAATAGACATCAACTGCACTGCCATTAAGAGCGAGCGTGGGATAGCCGATTCTTCTGAATGTCATGTGACCCATATTCCTCCAATCAGATGGCAAGGATCTATACATGTGTTGTATAATTTGACATACATGTATACTCTATTGCCTCATCGTTTCTACAACATTTGACAGTCCCTTGGGAATGATTTTTCCCCGAGGCAGTAATTCTATAAAAACTCATCACTGTGTCCTTTTGGAAAATATAATTATCTCTTTGGGGAAAATATAACTCCAGCAGGGATGTCAAGTATTACACCTCTTAAAAGGCAGTGCAAGTATATGGATGTACATGCATACATTAAATCTAGTACAGACACAAAGACAAAGTGGAATACCAATAAAATAATGTAACGCTTTAGACAGGAGTGAATAATACATTGAAGATCTGGTAACATGGAGGAGACCACACAATGGGAAATGCTGGCCAACTTGGATATATCCATTATCCCCATTTGATGACGGCTTTATTGTATGCAGCCTGTAGACATGAGCTGAATGCTACCGAAGAGTGTACGCTTCGGTGCAAATATGTACTCGCCGGTGCAAATATGTACTCACCGACGGGCAGTTGTATTTTAGTACGCCTGCACTAGTCATGGTTTTTAATGTACCCGGTGAGCTGAGGATTGATTCAACTAGGCCAACCTTCCCACCTCACAGCCTCCCCACACTGCCAAGTCTTAATTTAATGACGCATAGAAAAACTGACACAATTAAAGCCAGTGCTAACAGCTTAAGAGTGTATAGCATTGTAAAGTCAAAGCATTAGTTGTACCAAGATATGAAGTTTTATTGCAAAATGAGCTAAGCGCCAGCTTTAAGCATTTCAAAGTAAGTCCATGATCAGATAGAGCAAAATTGAACCTTTCCAGGAATACCTCACTTGTGGCTTAAAGGGATCGTATAGTATTGGTTGAGACCTAATTTCAGGTTTCAAACATTTTTTGGTGAGATAATGAGAAACCTCTTACAAAATATGAAAGAGCATGTAATTCTATGAGGAATTAAACATTTATTTGATGAAAATTGGTTTTGAAATGGCTGAGATATCAAAAAAAGAGTGATTCTAATAAAGTGTGGGACCCACACTTTATAACGATCGCTTTGTTTTACTTTGTTTTTGGATGTTCCAGTAATTCCAAACCCGATTTTCATCAAATACACTTTGAATTCCTCTTAAAATGGTATGCTCTGTGTATATCATAAGTGTTTTCTCTGTATCTCCCAAAAAGTTAAAAGCCCAATTCTCATCTCCACCAATACTGTACTATCCCTTTAACAAGGAATATTCTAGAAGTTATGATTAAAAATATCCTGTATTCTCTTATTATTTTTATTGTTCTTTAGCAGCTTTAATCACAAATATCTTAACTTAACAAGAATAGAGTTCGCTCGTTTTGCGATGAAACTCTTCATATAGTGTACATGTTGCACAGACTCTGTAAAGTGTGGTAATAGCTGAGATTTTCTTTTATGCTGCTTAATGTGAATGTTTGCCATGGTTCACTGACTGTTGCTCATCAAGCGCAGACTATTGAGTATTTATTTCTTTGTTTTCCTGAAGAGACTACATTGGACAATCTGCTTCACCCGATTTGGGCTCTGCTCTTTGTGAGAATCTTATACATGCCTGGATTGGTAATATTCCCCAGTCAAGAAACCAATCAGAGCCTATTGTTTGTGAGAAAAAATTCCTTGAATTGTCTCCTTTAGCAGGAAAATGTTATCAGAAGAGATAAACACAGAAATAATTCTGTCACATGTTGATATTGATGGGATGTCTAAAAAGAAAAAGTAAACAAAACAATAGTACACTGTATGACCAAAACAAGCAATATATTTATTTTCTGTACAATGACAAATACAATGTATGTTTCAATACGTTTCTGTTGGAATTATGCCCCCATTTATTGTTGCAGATTCCATTTTTTGTTTTGTTTTTAGATATGAACATCTAGAGTTGCGACTTGTTAGCATTACATGTAGTGAGTTATATGTAAATTGCCTTGCCTTGCCCAATTTAGCATTTCTTTTGCTTTTTGTTAGAAGCAAAACTTGAGTTAGGTGAAGAGAGTGTATCTCCAAGGCAGCATCTAGGAATAAATATATATTCTTTTTAGACCTGTTGTGCTGTAATGTGTGATTGCTTGATTGTCAGCTACACTGTCTTGGAAACAAACCTACATTTGAGAGGGCGAAAACAAAACAGGATGACATTTGTTGGCCTATGTACTGTAAAACGAGGAATGTTCACATGCATTTTAATTTTCGCAAATTTCACGAGAGCCGAGATTCGCAAAATTAAAATGCATGCTGAAGATCTTGTCTACACTTTACCCATTGCATGTTAGAGACAACTCGCGAAAATTTAAT
Organism: Diadema setosum; assembly: GCF_964275005.1. NCBI lineage: Eukaryota > Metazoa > Echinodermata > Echinoidea > Diadematoida > Diadematidae > Diadema > Diadema setosum. The sequence goes on along the minus strand of NC_092704.1, from coordinate 7,581,693 downwards.
GCCGTGGAAAAGGCCGTCGGCTCCAAGTTGCGAAAATTTCATGCCGCGAAAATATATCATGTTTTACAGTATATCTTTTGCGTGCACAGCTGTAGATGTATGTAGAGATGGAGGTGTAATTCTGGTGTTCACGTTAAGAACTTACAGCACTTACTTTTGAATACATGTAATACTGTATCTCTAATCTATGATACCTTTGATAGTCATATTTGAAATTTGCTGCACCGCTTTGCAGATATTGTACAGTGCACACTGTAAAAGCCTAGAAATCTCTAACAAAGGAGCACCAAACCACAGCTGAAATTCTCTCCTCCATATCACTATTCACATCCTGGCACAAAAATGGCATCACCACAGAGTACATGTACATGCAATTCACAAACCTCGAATTTCAAAGACACACGTTCACAAACATTTACACACTGCGATATGCAAACTTCACATGGCTGTACGGTCGTCACCATTATTTGTGTTGCACAACAGCGCACAGAGCAGTCACAGAGAAAGTGACCATTCCAAAGATAGGTACATGCATCAATGTAATATGGATTTGTTCAGAAGAAAAGGAGTAATATCACTTCCAATGCAGATTATGTGGGCTTGCGTAACAAAATTATTAACAAATTGAAACGACAAGATTCAACTCTGAAGATGTACTCTAAGAGATGATTACTTGGGGTCTCTTCACGCAAAAATCACAGTATAAAATCTTGCATCTATAAATTATCTGCAAATGCAGGGTCGTCATTTCAAAGCACAGCACCCCCAATTAAACAAACATACACACGCACACAACTACCACTTAGCAGTACACATACGTAATTGACGAGATCTAATAAATTGCTTGCGCGCCACCTCATGACTTCAAGTATACAATTTGATCCATAATTTATTCCCATTTTAATGTATAAAACCATGACTTTTTTTTCCTCAAGAGCGCCAACAAACATAAAAATTATGCTTTTCATTTGTGATACCACTCTCTTAAGACTTGTACAACGTATTCAATCAATATTTGAATACTCCTGACCATTACAAGTCAGAAAAAAAAAAAATTGTTCTTCAAAGCATACAAACGAGTACAAATAAACAAACAAACAGGCACTGTACACACAAAATATTTACAACAAATCTGGACGCAAAAAGCACCAAAGCTTTGCACTGCTATTATTCATATTGTGCAAGCAAAGAGAAGGGTGAAAGGGGTATAGCAGAAATAACATGGCAGGCTGCAAGAACAAAGCGGTGATGCTCATTCTCATCGGATTGACTGATGACTGGTTTGCGAAGGAACATACAGAATTATCCGACCATGATCTGAAATGGTAGTTTAAGTGAGGGACCTCCCTAGAAGAGCATTTCAATCTCAGAGGGTAGAACATTCTCAATGTTCCCCACAGTAAAAGTCATTATCTGCTACAACATATGGGTTAGTCAAGGTACTATTGAGAACGGCTCATACCTTCAGCTTGCATTTGCCATGGTAGCTTTTTTTACGCAGCATCAAAGAAAAACCTACAATGAGCTACATTGTAGTTATACACGCACTCTATGCAGCTTCAGAGCGTTAACACTTCAGTTGTATGCTCGCAATGCCTACCCAAATTGCATGCCCAAAGTTTGTTGCAATGCTGCCTCCCTTGTTGGTCGTGTGTTTTCATGAAAATGTTTCCCTACACGGGAGGTACACGTATAAACATGTAGCACAGAATGTTCCACCCGTGAGAGAACAATAGAAATGGCATCATGTGATCAAGAGTATCCAATGGATGACTGGTATTTGACTAACCCATACAATGTTGCATTAGTCTGCACTGGTAAATGTGACCAAGTGTGAATGAGCAAAACACTTTATTCAAGAAGCCTCGTGGATTGCTGATTATACATGTGTAAAGGAAATATTAAAGACATGCAGTCTAATTAATACTTAACACTTTGTACATGCATTGCCTGCAGGATGCCTGCAACCACAATACGGCTCTGAACACACTAGGAGCGTCCTTTCCAATCTTGTGTTTCGTATGCATAATACACGTAGTTTTACTTTGCGTCAATCAGAAGACAATACATAACACTAACTCAGGAAGACTACAGTAGCTATTCATTTTGTTTCTGCCATAGCAGACTGGCACTCTAGCACGAACTGAGAATATTACAACAAGTGGTGGGCAATCACATTCACCACAATGTTGCAGCTTTGAACTGTCTTGTATCCCATTTTAAATTTTCAATCGAACATCTCGGACCTTTTCAAAATTAACCGCCGGTTTAAGACGAGTCGCATACATTGCGACACTTTCTGAGGACGTATGTACACGTATCTATACATGTATTTGCCAATAAAGGAGAAAAAAACGACTTTTGAGTAGACGAGCTTATCAGTGATTGGTCAAGAAACGGCTAAAAGACGGGTGGAAGCAAATGGCTTTGTCTTCAAACAGCATCCTGCGCAAGGAATTCGAATCAAAATCAACAAACAACTCGCAATTAACAAGAATCTCCGTATTCATCAGGACTGAAAACAACAACAAAGCGCAACAGGAATTTCTACTCGTACAAGGGTTAGGCAAAAATTTCACTGCCATGTCAAGTACATTTGTATATCGTCTTGTTCAAACACACACAATAATGGAATTATGTGGCAGCTCCCTCAAAAAAAAAAAAAAAAAAAAAAACTTTGGTTGATGTCTGAAACAAGGGAACATCCTTTAGTATAAAAAGAAAAAACAAAAACAAAAACGGCCAACATTTTTGCTTTCCCTCCTATCTAGACCATTAGCTTGAGTAAGTTCAAATGTGCTGAGAACATCTTCTTTCAATACTTGCAACCGTGACAGAATCAACCTTGCACCTTGCCCAAAGCTTGACACAAATAATGGCTCGTACAAAAGTCACAGAACATTGCACCCTCTGCAAATCCACAAAATCAAGAGAGCTGTTCCATGCATGATGAACACTCCCTACAACTGCAGTCCCGCTGGACTAAACTCGCATGTGACGTAACCTTTTTTTATGCTTTAGCCCTTTCCTGCTCACCCAGATATGACAAGTTTGTCAAAATATTGGGGGAAAAGGGAGGATAGGAATAAACAATACAGGGAAATGAAATGAAAATAAGAACTTCTTTTTTATGACAAACCTCTAAGCAGTTAAATGCTTTCTATCATTCTAGATTTTCATGCAGTGCATTCACATTAACCTAGGAATTTGTCATTTTTAGATTTCAGGAAAAATGTGATCTTGCTAATTTTGAGCCCAATTTTCACTCAAGTTTTGTCTAAAGAAACTGTAATGTTGCCACATTTTCAATCCACACCAGCAACATCTAACACAATCTGATTTTTTTTTCCATGTCTATTATAGAAGGAAGTCAACTTTATTTGATCTGAAATCGTTCACTTTTTGTTTTCAATTTGGCACCATGTCATCATATACAAAAACATAAATATTTACCAAATGCAGCATAATGTAGTTACTAATTTTTATGGCATCTTTCACAGTAGTTTTTCCAACTTTGCTTCATACCTGTGTGCAAATTACACCGTATCATTCATTCATCCCACAAATTACCAACCCCATTCCAGAATTTTTTTTTTTTCTGTATTTTTAGAGCAACACTTTGGAGGGTAATCATACAGGGGCCAAAAACCTCCTGTGACATCTCTATACAGATGTGGCATAGAGGAACATGTATGGTGGCTTAAACTTGCACTTTATTAAGGGTTACACCCATTAAGAGACAGGACAACCAGACTTGAACAAACATTCACTGCGCTAGCTCACTGTTTTCAACTAAGAAACTTGACGTCGGAAAGTATTTGGTCTTTCTGGGTTGACATGCGAGCGTACAGATATAGAACACAGCAGGCTATGTAGTTTACACCTACACTGAATGTTATACCGGGCTCTGGGTAGTTCATATCATACAAAGCAAATGTCTTGAACTTTGGGCTTGGCAAAATCTTTGTGGATGGTCACCATAACTTCATTTTTACAGAATGAAATCCTAAAAGTAGATTATGTTTTGCTCTCTCTTTTCATCCATTTCTTGTTTGATGGATGAGGGCCAACACATGCACTTGCTCTTCAACATCTATGGATCATGTTTAAAACTTTGTGTGCTTTAAATGCTGATTGGCAAAGAAAAACCCAAAGCAGGGTACACTGTACATACTGTCCAGTTTCCTGTCAAATAAAGGGTTTAGAAAACACAATAACAGAAGTGCCGCATCACACAGTTGCAATTTTGTATCTATATGAAAGAAGGGGAATAAAATGACTGACTTCCTTCACTCCAAATTTGCATGCGCCCAACACCGCACGAGCAGTGTTAGTGGCATTTTCAGTCAATGATTCAATGGGGAATACATCAGGCAGGAAAACAGACAAACAAATAAACAAACAAAAACGTTCAAAGAAACACATAAACGCAAACCAACATGATAACATGAGGTGCACATGCTCCTAAAGATTCCTCTTAGCATAGAGCCAGCAGGAAGATTAGTCAACAGAAGAATCAGAAGACTGCAACACAAATTAGCGAAACGGACACCACCATTTCCATCCTTCATTATGGAAGCGACTACTCAGTACACACATTTACACAGAAATATGATCAGAAAAAAAAAAATGAAAAAAACCCAAACACTATACAACAAAACAAAATTATAATCAATAACTACCCATTGTTTCAGAAACAAATTGATTTTTGCATAATTCAGATCACGTATACATTCATTTCTGGTACGGAATGCCAACTTTCCTTACAAACGAAACGAAATATCAACTCGAGAAGAACATAGAAAAAAAAAATCATGGCACAGCCTAGATACAAATACAGTATATTATGCAAATATATGTTAACAAAACAACAAACATACACAGAAATCTAGACTTTGTAACTCATGAAACGAAAGCACTCTAGTAAAAAAAAAATATAAAAATTAAATAAAATACACAGGACAAAAGCTTGACATGTAAATGATGCTGAGTGGGTGTACATTACGAGGGATGTAAGCACCTGCTTTCATAAGCGACAGGTGGGCAGGGAGTGGGGGGCGAGGAGGATACGCGCTTCACCCATTACCAAAGCACTGTCCCAAAAATCTAAGTTCAGTGAGTATCTTTTTATCTTAATTTTTGGTATTCATTGTTGGTGTTCTTTATGGTGAGTAATTATTCTCTTCCACATGAGCCTTTCGATATTCACTTAGAATAGTTTATCTTAGGTGCAGAATTCTCAAAGGCCTCTCATTAAATTGTTAAATACACTGTATTATGATAAATATATTACACCAGTGAAGATTCTTCAGTTTGCAAGCAATACATTTTAAAAATTTGAAGTTCATGTTCTTAATTTAGTATTTTTTTCTTGTGATTTCTTTTTAATTTTCTGTAGATAAATGTACAGTCAACCTTGCTTAAGTCGACCTCGCACAAGTCAAAGGTCTTTCAAGTCCTCTTCTCTTTATCCCTCAAAAGTCAAATTTTCTTTGAGTTGAAGCTATTTCTTCAGTTCAAATAGATTCGACGTGGGCAAGGTTGACTGCATAATGAATTTAACAAGTTCCATCTTAATCTCTTTCCAATATGTATAAAAAAAATAATGCAATGAAATTTGGAGGTGCCAATTTGGTGATGACTAGACGGTAATATTCAACTGATACAATCCCAGCCTCACGGATATTGTGAACAAATTACAGAAAATACATATTTGTACATGTAGTTAGCGTTGCAACTTCATGATCATTATACCCCCCCCCCCCCCTTTTTTTTGGGGGGGGGGGGTGCAGGTTAAAATACAGCAGGGTTTACATTCTTATAATGCTATTGTGCTGACTTGTGCCATATGGTATCACTGACGTGTGATTAATAACCTCATGCATATGATGTACATTTTGTATGATACATCCTGATTTTACGGCACAATCATCACTTTGCTTTGCGTGCGGTAAAAACAATCTGGTGTAAATTCTTCACACTTCTAGTGATTATTCACCACTGTAATGATTCTGTACATTGTTTCGTCACATTGCCAACAGAGGCGAGCACATGTCAAAGATTACACAAACCTCAGACAGAGCAGCAAGGCTACTACCTCTGAGCTACACGACATGCAAATTGTAGTCTCTTAGAAACGTCAATGTACTCATTCATTATTTTGTGTGTGTGTGTGTGCATTAACTGAAATAGAGTAGTACCAAACACACATCGCTGTCCGAGTGCAGTTTGTCAATTCATAACCAATTTTCTAGTTTTAAAGCTAGATGTGGCCGGATGTGGAATGGGATCTCCATGCAATTGGGATCTTCATAGCTCTGTTCACAATTTAATGATGCATTCACCACACGGTATCGACACTCCTTGAGAACATTACATGCATTTATCTCTTGCTAACATTCCTTGACAACATACATACTTCATGCACAAACCTCTACTTGAAAAACTTTTTAGTCCAAGGCATGTTAGACCGTGATGCTTACGAGAAACACTTCCTGGTGCCGCATGCTATCCACATGTGAGAAAGTGCGGAAGATACCTCTACTGGCATTTAGCTTGCAGATATGGCTACACACCGGCACAAGAATATTCTAGATCCATGTGTAATAAAATGAGAAAAGATGCTGAAATTTGAAGTGCTCGATTAAAATACGTGGATTTCAAGTGTCCTTGGATATTGGTATCGAGTTAACGGCCCTGGCCGTCACATCTTCACGACTGTGGGTCTCTGAGAACATTGGCATAATTCATAAAACTTTTCCCCACTGGTCTACTGTTGCTACGGCCACGGTGAGAATGTATTGTTATGAACATGCAGCTTGCGCAATTGGGGAGAGATAGAAAGCTCTTTCTGCATGTTATTTAAATTTCAGTTAATTCTCTCTGAACTCTCCTTTAATGCTACATAGCTAAATTTCTAATAATTCATGAACAGACTAGGGTATGCACCTCTCTACACAAAACACACATGAGACATACATTAACAAGCATACGTACATATCTGTTAAAGCCTTCGAACATCCACTGGTTTCATGTAAGTTATGTGGTTTGTTTCTGCTCAAGTTTCAGTTTGTATAATTTGTTTATTCTAAATCTTGACCGGTTCAGGTTTGAAGGTGGTTATGGATGACTCACAGAAGCATTAAAAAAAAACACACACACATACTCACACACACCAACACACATAGACAAATACAATACATTAATACATACTCCATTTGCCATTATCTATATACCTACATGCTCTAATAAAAAAAAAAATAACAATTCTTGCTAACACATTGTTAAAAATAAAGGAAAGCATTCTAAATAAAGAAAAAAGAGAAGAGCTTAACTATTTCAATCGCTGGAATAAAACGTCCTGCTAACAACTACAGTGCAAAACAACACAGAAACCCGGTTCAAATGCTTAGAATCAATTTCGGAAACATTGCAAATAGGGACAGTCATATTCACAGACGAACAAATCTCCATATTCAATACTGTACAGGCAAAGTATGCACAATTCTCTTCACTGAGGTAATAGTATAAAAAAAGAGTGGTAAATACTATTTAGCCAGAAGTATTTTACATATGTACAAGGACATCATGGAAAATAGCGATACACAAGAGACGGCTCTAGATACTACACGACAAAGAGGAAAGAAAGACGGACACACTTGAGAGTAGTCACAATTATTCATACTATACACAATGTACATTTAACGAATGGCTTCACCTTTGCCTGCTGTGATGTTTTCCACTTACTCTGAATGCAATATTTGGGACTACGTAAAGCCATATATACATACCATTTTCCTCAAGAACGAGTGATATGTGAGAGTTCTCTTAACTCTTTTTGTTTTTTTAACACAAACTTTTTTGGAAAACTTTGCTTCGAATTCACAACATTTTTTAGATTCCCTTGAAATGTATATTTAAATATACATATGTTGAGGGGGGGGGGGAGACGGGAGGGGTACAATGGGAGTAGGGGAAGGGGGAAGAGGGGGTGGGAAGAAACCATAGGGAGATGTCTTCTCAGCAGCACTCATTACTAATCCAGCACTCCCTGTGAAAAGGACGTATCATCACTTTGGGCAGAATATCCCCTAAACACGACAACAAATCTACCACACACACACACTCAAGTATCAAGGTATCATCACTGGCCCAATATGTTACAAAAGTTTACTACTGACCGTCAATCCCATCAAATGAAAGCAAATCCCCAATGCTAAATTCCACTAAAAGTGACTTCCGAACCGTATACAATAGCCATCCAACTGCCACATGTTAGAAAGCTGTGACTTTCACTCATGTACCAAATTTTGTGGCTTTTCCTTCTTTATCAAATATCAACACATAATCTTGCAAAACTGAACTTGGTGAATTCAAAGCTATTCTCCAGTTCCAAAATGCAGGTGGCATGAATTTGCATGTAACTGTTGCTACATGTCAGACACTCCATAAGGTGACTGGTTCTTGCTATGACAGTTCCATAGGAGTCTTTGTGGTTAAGGTGCCCTCTAAGTATACCACAAAGAGAATATGTTGACAGCAATGTTTGTCACAAGGTCAAGGGTCATTATATTATGCACAACATGCCGGCCATGCTGCAATTACTGTAGCTCCTTTCCCACTTTTTCTCTTTGCCTACATATAATATATTGGGTGTACAGGGGACCCTTGTTAGAACGAGGACCTAAAATCATGACAACCACCTCTCATATCACGGTACAAAAACAAAGAGATCTAGCGAGTTGAGACCTGCAAAATCTTCTTGACACTGGAGGGTTTTGTTTTATCCGACCTCACCATAACAAGTTCCACTGTACAGCATTACATAGAACCCTTCACACAAACACACTTGGGTGTGAAAAAAAGCAACAACTAAACAATGTTGTCTATAAGAGTTTACAAAGGGATTCTGCCACACAGCCACACATACAAACACATGAAATACATCCAACACCACAAAGTACAAACAAAGATCATTCAGTGATGCCGTAAACAAGATGTTTTGGTCCTAATCCGGCATCATTTTCAGCATTTGGACAACAGGGGGGTAAGTCGTCTTAGCATACAAGAGAGTGTGCATGTGGCTATCTTTTTACAGCTCGGCAGGTCCTACACTTAAAGGACAAGTTCACCTTCATTAACAAAAGGATTGAGGGAATGTAGCAATATTAGTAGAACACATCATTGAAAGTTTGAGGAAAATCGGACAATCCGTTCAAAAGTTATGAATTTTTGAAGTTTTTGTGCAGTCACCGCTGGATGGGAAGACTACTGCAGTGTATGATGTCACATGTGTACAACAATATCAGGAAAATATAAAGAGAATTTCACACAAGGAAAAGTAGAAATTACGCGGTGCGTAATATATGTCCCCGCCGGAAGTAGCATTTTGTAGCAAAATGTGCAATATAGGTCAAAAATCAAGGTCAAAGGTCAAAGAAGTCAAAGGTCAAAATTCTGTGTAAAAGTTTTGAAGCCCTCACCTAGTGCCATCACATAAAGCAAACGGAATCGAAATCGGGTTAGAAATGGCGAAGGAGTAGCATTTTATAGCCAATGTACAATACAGGTCAAAAATCAAGGTCAAAGGTCAAAGAAGTCAAAGGTCAAAATTCTGTGTAAAGTTTTGAAGCCCTCACCTAGTGCCATCACATAAAGCAAACGGAATCGAAATCGGGTTAGAAATGGCGAAGGAGTAGCATTTTGTAGCCAATGTACAATACAGGTCAAAAATCAAGGTCAAAGGTCAAAGAAGGCAAAGGTCAAAATTCTGTGTAGAAGTTTTGAAGCCCTCACCTAGTGCCATCACATAAAGCAAACGGAATCGAAATCGGGTTAGAAATGGCGAAGGAGTAGCATTTTGTAGCAAAATGTACAATATAGGTCAAAAATCAAGGTCAAAGGTCAAAGAAGGCAAAGGTCAAAATTCTGTGTAGCAGTTTTGAAGCCCTCACCTAGTGCCATCACATAAAGCAAATGGAATCGAAATCGGGTTAGAAATGGCGAAGGAGTAGCATTTTGTAGCAAAATGTACAATATAGGTCAAAGGTCAAGGTCAAAGGTCACGACTGAAATTCTGTGTAGAAGTTTCAAAGCTCCCATGTAGTGCTATCATATAAAGCAAACAGAATCAAAATTGGCTCATAAATGACAGAGAAGTAGCAAATTGAAGATTTTGATCACACACGGACGCACACACGGACACACGGACGGACACACGGACGGACGGACGGACACACGGACACACACACGTACGGAGTCCGTTTCATAGTCCCCTGCTCGAACTCGTTCGGCGGGGACAAAAATTCCATCTTTTGAAAAAAGTACACATTCCCTTGACTCGTTACTAACATATGTTATGGGTAATATTATTCCCATTGCCTTTCGAAAGAGGCAAGTCAAGTGCTCTTTTATTATGTGAAAAAAGTGAAAATATGTTGAATTTTCTTTACATTTTCTCTATACTGTTGTACTCATATGACATCACGAGCCTTAGTAGTCTCCTCATCCAGCGGTTCCAACACAAAAATTTTAAAAATTCATAACTTTTGCACTGATTGTCCAATTTTCCTCAAACTTTCACCGATGTGTTCTTCTAATATTGCTGCATCCTCTCAGTCCTTATGTTAATGAAAGTGAACTTGTCCTTTAACCCTTTGCGTGATTTGAGTGCTGATTGGCAAAGAAAGGATTAACCTTTAAGAAGCCGGCACATTTGAGCAGCATGGTCTGAGCTGATTTTGTTGCATCAGCAATTTTTTTGTGGCAAAATAAAAAACTCTGCACTTTCATAATAAAACCTACAATACTTATCTCAACAGCTCCTTTTAACTTTGACAAGTGTAGGGTTGACGTCTCAACCTCTCTCCCAAATCCTTAAATTAACAAAATTATGCAAACATTTTAACAAACACAACAATATGATAGCCAATACACGTACCCCACAAGATAGTTCATAGCAAAGGGTTCATAAAGTGGAAAAAAAAAAAACACTGATAATAGCAACAATTCTAAGTATTATCTTTGACCAAATAATGTCACATAAAAAAAGATTACTGACATGCAGTTTACTCTATAATTGGAACCTGTGGAAATATTAGAGTAACTTAACAAGGCCAATGGGGATGTAACATCACACATTTGAGCTTTTGTCAGATGTAAAAACATACAATTAATCCAAACAACAGTTAAAAAAAAATATTTGGTCGTACATCAAATTGCAAATACTGTCAAACTTTTCAAAATATGCAGAGACTCAAAATATGAAAACTGTACATGGAAAACCATCAACTGTTAATGTTCACAGTTGCAATCAATTTTAACGGCAAGTAATATTTTGTTTGGGCAAGTACATGAGAATTGTTCTGATTTGTCTGTTTTGGTTGGAAAAAAGAAGAAGAAGAAATATATGCATAAAAAAACCACACATTTCCTTTTCATACTACTACAGATTTCTTCTTAAAAAAAGAAGAAGGTGTAAATGTCTTCCTACTTCTCTGGAAATATTTTAAGTTTTCCATGTACATTGTAGTTCCATGAGGTCAAATAACATTCCTCAATATAGTATCACCATTTCTGCCATTGTACAGTAGCTTAAAGGGATCGTATAGTTTTGGTTGAGACGTAATTTCAGGTTTCTAACATTTCTTGGTGAGATAATGAGAAACCTCTTATGAAATATGAAAGAGCATGTGATTCCATGAAGAATTCAATGTTTATTTGATGAAAATTGGTTTTGAAATGGCTGAGATATTCTAAACAGAGCGATTCTAATAAAGTGTGGGGCCCACACTTTATTACGATCGCTTTGTTCTACTTTGTTTTTGGATGTTTCAGTCATTCCAAACCCGATTTTCATCAAATAAGCTTTGAATTCCTCTTAAAATGGTATGCTCTGTACTATTTCATAAGTGTTTTCTTGCAAAAAACTTGCAAAATCTTGCAAAAACTTAAAAGCTCAATTCTCATCTCCACCAATACTGTACTATCCCTTTAAATAGAACAAGACAGCATCATATAACAAGATATATGCAACTGGCCTATGACTTACATTTGACACTAACTGTAAAACTGATGGCAAATCTTTGTGATACAGGGACCAATTGCCCTTTAATCTTGCCCTTGCTTTGAACATAATTATACATTAGATAATTGAGATTTTCAAAGGTTCTTTTTTGGGGGTTGCAGGTTAAACAGATTTTGAATTAATCCCTTCATGGTGTTGATTAGCAGCTGCCTTACATCTAAGGAATTTTTAAGAAATACTGAAGTTTACCTCACCCTCTCTTACCAATTCATGATTAAAAGAATGCACACACAAACATAAACACACACACACAAACACCACTGAGTAAGGTTCTGAAGATCAAAAAAAAAAAATCTTATAAAAAGTAAGACTATTCTGAGGTGTATTCCTATATTTGCAGCACAGATTTAACCATCATTTAATTCACTGCAATGTGACAACTATGCTTTCAGCATTACCCAATGCTCTGCATCCCCATCCTATAATCACTCTGGACAAACAGTTGTACACACTAAAAAAGCATACAAACTGCAAGATATGACAGGTCATAATTAAGACATGACAGATAAAAGCTGACGTGCACACCCCACGGCTGGAGGATAAAGATGCAGTGACTCAAACAGGGTTCCTCCAGAGGATGCAGGGGAGCTCAATGTGCCACGCCCAACTCCATCTCCCAGAGCAGAGGGCAACAGCAATGATATGATTGTGAGGCTCGCGTGATCCGCTTGCTCCATTGTTCTCTGTCATATCTTGGGACAGGCCATCATCTCAGAGCCACCGGGATGAACTTAACATGTCATTGTCTCTTTAAAGAAAGATTGCACAGTGTGTGCTCTCTTATTTTCGGTGCATCGCTGGCAACAGAGCCACTTCCTTGAGGGCCGACGTGACTGGGAAATGAACAAACAAATGAGGAAACGCTGTCGCGGGATTAAGACTTCTTCCGTGTCTCACCTCGTCCAGTTTTTACCCCTGCCTCTCTGGAGCCGCTGGGAAGGAGATGGAGAGGTGGTAGGAGGCGGGGCAGAGGGGATCTCTACGATGCTCCACGTTGGTCGTAGCCAGAACCGATTCTCCTTGGATATACTTTGGTGAGAAATCAAGTCTGGGCTCTACGTTGATTGAGATAGGTGAAGTATTCCCCCCTGATGACATGCAGGGGAGCAATGGAAGAAAAAGGACGCCATCCTAGGTCTTATCCTTGGCATTGGTAGGCGGTCTCCGCTCCGACCGGCTGGTGTTCTGTGCAGGTTAGACAAAGACAGAAGCAACAAACTTGTTACAGCAAAAGGCCTCTCCTGCACAGGGCACACAGTGAGATACAGTGAGTTACAATTTTTTTTCTGCACTAATTCATCTCTCTGCTCAACATGTTGTTAATACTGCCTACCATGCAAAACAAATTGGATCCTTTCCCTTTTACCCTAGCAATATCTAGGTCCCATTACATAAACCTTAAATATCTGAACAGTTAGTGACAACTCTGCAATTAATGTTAACTGTCAATGATTTGTTGGCTTTGACTGGCTGTGAGGTAGTGTTGCTACACTTTATGGTAGTTACCCTTGATTGCAGAGTTGTTGAGAATTTTAAAGTTACCATTATAGTTTAATGCAATGGGGCCATGAAAAACTAAAAGCAATTGGTCCATAAAAAGAATATCAAAGATTAATTCCAGTTGTGAGCAGCAATCACCTTCACTCCTCATACATAGCGTAGTTCAGACTTGCTATTCAAATAACATTTTGCTATTCCTCAAATGATTTATATATGATTATATTTGTAAATCTCACTTGATGCCATAAATCCTGTATGAATACCAGCTGATCACGTCATTCTGCTGGCTTCTCCTAATAATTGTGTACTTGCACTTTCTGCAATCTCCTTCAATCCTTTTAAGATCATTCTAGATTCCTACAAAACGACAGTAGCTGTTATGCCACTACTTCTGTGACTAAAAAAAACCCAAAACAAATACACAGACATAAAAAAACAACATTCATGCACTGAAAATAGATCCTCAAACCTATCAGAACAAGCCGATAGAACTGATTCATAGAGCTTTTGATACAGAATTAAACTATAGTCCCGACATGGACAATGGTATCCCTTTGCCACAGCAACTAAAAAATGGTTAATTTTCATCATCTGGGTCAATCCAAATTTCATACACAAAGACAGCATGGGTGTTTTAACAAAGGGGCCTTGCTGCCCAGTCAGCTACACTTGTAATCCCTGTGTACAACAGGATTACGATGCAAACCTCACACTAAATGATCAGTGTATCCCATTACAACAGAATGTCGGCTAGCATGCAAAACACAGCAGGCATATTAAGTGCAGGAGAGACATGCCACATTTCTTACAAACACACATGGCATATGACAGCCTATTCAAAAATGTACATGCCTTGCAAACCTGCAAGCAAGAAAACAACAGACAGTATGACAAATCGCAGACAAAAATGAAGTCCAACACTATGTACTTTGTGCATATCGATTTCAAGCATTTATGACCAAACCCTGACACAGAAGAAATGCACAAGTGCATAACCATGATGGAGGCCTCTATGAGCTTAAGTTTGAAATGCTACATGGACACCTTACACTGCTATCAGAAAAAAAAAAAAGTCCTCATATGCCACAGAAAGCAACATACATGACTGAGGCTCCTTAAAAAGACTAGAGGAAAATATGACTTTTCATATATTCACACATGATCGGCTGTTGATGCCAACAACTGCTTTATGTCACGGTTAGTGATATAAGTGAAATGTGACGTAGAATTAATACATCATTGTGATCTTGTCTTCTGCCCCAAAAACATAAACTAACTACATTGTAAGGTAGCATATCAATGATAGAATATAAAATTGCAATACTGACGTACACTGCACATTGTCTTATTTGCCATGGACCCTGGAACTGATTTAAACGCCTGTTTATTCAGAGACTTCGAAAGTTAGACAATATAGAATCTTACGGATATATACTGTATGGAAAATCTCTTGGAATTTTCAGTTTGTCCATGAGGGTTAGATATGACCACACACATACATTTGTATAGGCGATAGGCACAATTTCACGAAATTCACTACAATATGTGACTGTGCACCACAAAACAAACAAAAAGTCGCACCTCTTGATTTTAAGTGAGGACTCAGAAAGGGTGAAATGGTTCAACCATGTCAACCTTGAGTTTTTCATATTTTCTGAAAGAGCTACCTTCTTCTACATTATTCTTCAGTTTGGTATCTTAACATGCATGGGAAATGGTGTTTTTAGCCGTTTTTTCTACAACCCTTTTTGAGGGAAGAGTAGAATGATCTGGGCCCCATTTCATAAAAGTTGATATGATAACAACTCTTGCTAGAATGGCAACTTCCCATACCAACAGCCAATCAGGAAGCTGGATTTTTGTTGTTACCATGACAATTGTCATTCCAGTAAGAGTTGCTATCATATCAACTATTTTATGAAAAGGGGCCCAGGTATGACTTACATTGTAGAGGCCGCTTGTCATGTCTTGAAATCCTTTGCACACTCTTCACTTTCAAGTCTAATAACTTTTGAAAGGATGGCGCTACTGCTTTGAAAGTTAGCATTAATCACGGACAGAATGTGTTAATAGACCATGCTTAATTTCAGCTTAATCTGATAATCCCTTCATTGTGTGTTGCTCCAGTGGTTTACATCCTGTGTTTTGTCCCTTTCATCGCACAGCTAGCGCGTCTTGGTGAAAGATTAAGCGCTTGAATAGACCCTGTACTTTTGAGCCTCTTTTCTCAGTTCACACTTTCCCAATCTTCCAGCATTTAGGTAGGTTAGGGGAGTCCATTTGAATTGAGTTATACATCATTTTAAAGCTTAGAGTCTGCTCTTTCATAATCTGCCCTTAACTGAAAATCCATGTCTGGCGACTTTTTGTTGGTTTTGTGGTGCAGGGTCACCTATGGAATTACACACATTGCATATAGAACTCCATGGAAAGCAGATATTTAGTGCTCCAGAATAAATCCTTAGTCACAATTAAATGGTCTACCAATTTAATCCCATTATCTTCCTCTACTACTCTTTAGTAATTCCATCACTGAACTTCTTGAAGTATCCATCTCTCATATGCTAAATTCTTCTTTACAGCAACGTTCATTTCTCAGTAAATTAGGACTGAGAGTTACATTGCAGCCTTTCCTTTTTGACACAAAACTCAAAGTGACCTTGTTCTCGTAACAGACACGTCCAATGTGACTACCTGTGTATCAATAGAGCAATGCTGAACACTGGCACTGGTCCGATGGTCCCAGACTTTTAAAAATCCTTGTCGAGCCAGTAACTTTTCAGGAATAGCCAACTTTACTGGTCTGACATGACCGGTAAAAAAAAAAAAAAAATAAATAACATTGTTTTGGCCAGTCAAAAAGAACAGGACCAGTAAATTTTAGGTTCAGACCAGTAAAAAATGGGGAAACTGGGTATCTACTTGTCTGACAAGGACAGGTTGGACCAGTAGAAAAAATGGGTTAGTGTTCAACCCTGAATAAAGTCTACCACTTTGGAAACAAAGAGAAAGGAATGCTCCCAACAAACCTTGAAAACCTTGACAATGTAATACTGCAATATATTTCCTAACATGTCAGCATTTGTTCCACGGAGAAGGGCTACATCCAAAGTCGTTCAAACTCACATTAACTGTACAATGGATAGTAAACATGCAAACCATTTAAATGTTTACACTACCAGCACATTTGCAGCCTGCGGTTCACTGTGGATTGAAAACCCAAGCCGGGAGACATGCACACCCTTATATTGCTTGGATCATCTCACCATTTCTCAGTCCTAGTCCTTGAAAGGAGGGTAGACGACAGAATACCAGGGGAATGAACTGCATGCCTCGCTTACATAACACTAACCAGTGGGCGACACATACTCTATAAACATGCTCCATGAGTGCACTGAAGAGGTTAATAATCCAGACCAACTGACTACAAACATGACAACCAATGAATATGACTCCATAAACATGCTTTCACATGGACATACATGGGGTTGATATGCACCTTTCACAAGCAAAAATAAATAGGAGGATGAATGAATAAATAAATATGTAGCAACATACACAAAAAAAAATCAATCATGCTTTCTTTTTCAAGAACACCTAGTGTGGAACAGCACTGGTAGGTTCTTGGATGCAAGTGAATGACTTTACAGAGATGACAACACCCTTTGAATGTGAACACAGCTTTGCAGACATTCAAACTGGTCACATGACACGATGGAATGTGACATCACCATGCATACAGAGCAGCCACAGTGGCACGGGTGTGTACTATCAAAAAAAAAAAAATGAGAACTTAAAAAAACAGCAGCAACAACAATACCACCATATTTCCCAGCCAGCTAACCTTTGATGAGAGAGGAGCCTGACCACGCACCATGTCACCGTTTGGGGGGCCGGCGCTGGAGGGGGTCGCAGAGTTCATCGGAGGAGGGGGAGGACCGGACGAGGGGTTGTTTGCTGCATGGCGCTGGCTGCTTCCTCCTCCCCCTCCTCCTCCTCCTCCTCCTCCCCCACTATGGTGGTGGTGATGGTGGTGGTGGTGATGCTGCGCCTGGGAAGAGGACTGCATCATCTGATATATGAGATGCTGCTGCTCCTGTCAACACACACAATGGACCAACGTCAAATTCCGCCCCCCTCTTACAAAGTCCTTGTCCCTTCACCAAGCTCCTACACAACAAGACTATCTCCACATGCCTTTAACCTGTTGGGGATGGGCTGATTTTACAACATTTCACTCAGACAATTGCCAGAGTATACTTGGGACTTGTCCTCCACGGGTTATACATTGTATATTTTAGCACACATCTTGCAAAACAGTACTGCTGCTAAAATTCCTTCTAACTCTAACACATAACTCTTTTACTCGATAACCCTACAATTTGTCAAAAGCAAAACACTCTCAACTAAAGGGACTTTGACATTTACCAGGATCGACACAATACTCACAATCCATATTACGGCAGGAAATGGATTATCGGATTGTTTTGAAACTTAAATAAGGTGGGGTCTTACACAGAAACAGGATTGGTGATACTTGAAGTAGGAGCTCATGTATGTCATTAACAGACATAAAAAATTCATTTCCAACTTAAGTTTTGCTTTTCTTTTCAACAAATGTAGACACATTCTTTTTACAGCTGGTTCTCATGGCCATCCTAAAATTGACATTCCAAGTCTGGCACACGCTACTGAGGTGCTGGTGCATGCTGCAAGGTACACCTCACTGGAATCCCAAGGAATTTACAGGGGAAGACCACTATTATTCTTCATCCAGTCAAGCACAGCACTATACCTACTGTAAAACGAGGAATGTTTGCGTGCATTTTAATTTTGCGAGAGCCAAAATTCGCGAAATTAAAAAGGCAAGCAAAAGTTCTTGTTTACACTATATGCATTAAATGTTTAGAGGCAACTCACAAGAACTTCATGTGGCTAAAAAGGCCATCGGCTCCCATTTGCGAAAATTTCATGCCGCGAAAATATTGTGCTTTACGGTATCTGCAAATGAGTGTCCTCCTCTAAAGGCCAGTGGCCATTTACCCAATCCTCACTAATTGTCACTGACTACATCGCAGTTTGCCTTTGCTCGGGAATGACTGGCCCCAGGTGATCATGTTGCAAAACATGCAGTGCCTGATCACATGACTTCTTATGAGAGTCAAGCTCCTCAGCACAGTTCTGTTGTTACTATAGATAATGCAGTGCTCAGAGTGCTATCAAAACACAAGGATCTTCTTACATGGAAAGAGATAAATGCTGCTTAGGAGTACCTACATTTCCTGCACCTGAAACTAAGATTCTCTGTCTGAACGGAAACAAAAAACATATGGAACTGTTTTTGCCTATGACTTCAGAACCAAGCATCATAAACATGCATGTGTGTACTGTATCAACCTACGAAACACTGCTTCAAGAGATGTCAAGTGGCTACATCATTAGAAGGCATGGCATAGATATCTTGAGTATTATTTGTTCATACCTTCCTCTCCACACCTGTTATATTCAAGTCTTGACATGAAGCACTTATGGGAACTATGCCAAAGTCAATTGTGGTAGACTTCTTTCTAATTTGTCTACAAATGCTCCCACCACAAAAAGAACATAAGTATGAATTCTCTAGTTAGTTTCATTAAAAGATAAAGTATCAGTGAGTATGAAGCAAATTCATGTTCACAAATCAAGGAACAGAGTAAACTGCTGAATCAACTTGTTTTGTTAGTATAACACATACTCAAACATAACAAGTGTGACTTCCGTTGCAGAACTTTGGTGCAATACACAATAACTTGGCTTCATCAAATTTTGGATAACATATTTTAAAGAATCTTGCTCTACCTGTGAAAAGATACACCCTTTCTTCAACTCCCTCACTCAACGGTTATTAGTCAAAATTTATAAGCACAGCAACAAAATTTGCATTTTCAACATACTGCTGTATCGTGAATGTCAAAACACAAATCATACAACTGCACTGGACCTTGCACTTCCCTCTTGACATAGGAAATTAATGAGCAGTTGCCACATTTGCCTTGGCTGCATTCAGAACATTTGGCATCTTATGAAAGCACCTCAAGAGGGAGACCTCCCCTGCCTACATCTGGTGTAAAACGCAGCCATGGGTGTATTCACTGGTGCAAGGTGTACTCACCGGTGTAAGGTGTCTGCCATGTCCGGCTGCCATGTGATGTGGGACTGGGTGTGAGTGGTACATTCCAATGCCGTGCCCCGGTGCCGCCGTTGCACCGCCCACGGCTCCTCCTGAGGAGGCCAGGTCCTTGGCGGGTCCCCTCTCTCCAGGAACCTTCTCTCGGCCGACACCTGGCAACGCATCCCCAGAGCTATGGCGGAAACAAGATTCGCATCTCAGCAATGATCTCGATGGATAATCACCCTGGATATTGTATTGCATAGCAACTACAGCAAATGTTTGAGGTGTTTAGCAGATATTGGATGTATCATCATATATGTGACCCTGCATCACAAAACCAACAAAAAGTCGCCAGACATGGATTTTTAGTTAAGGGCAGATTCTGGAAGAGCAGACTCTAAGCTTTAAAATGATGTATAATTCAATTTAGATAGACTCCCCTAACCTGCCTAAATACTGGAAAGAAAGCACACTCTGGGAAAGTGTGAACTGAGAAAAGAGGCTCAAAAGTACAGGGTCTATTCAAGCGCTTAATCTTTCACCAAGACGCGCTAGCTGTGCAATGAAAGGGACAAAGCACAGGATGTCAACCACCGGAGCAACAACAATGAAGGGATTACCAGATTAAGCTGAAATTCAGTATGTTATATTCACACATTCTGTCCATGATTAATGCCAACTTTCAAAGCAGTAGCATTACCCTTTCAAAAGTTATTACACTTGAAAGTGAACAGTGTACAAAGGACTTCAAGGAAATAAAAAGGGGCCTCTAAAACATACCTGATCATTCTACTCTCCCCCAAAGAGGGGTTGTAGAAAAACTGCTAAAAATACACTTTCCCCATTTGTGTTATGATCCCAAACTAAAGCATAATGTAGAAGAAAGATAGCTCTTTCATAAAATATTGTGGCGAGAACACCCTGAACTTCATTTTTTTTAAAACTTGTATGTGTATGTGTTACTACAACGAGACATGGAGAAAGACTATGTAAGAGTTCATTTATACTGACATACTCGCTAGATTGTGTACGGTGCGTATAACTTACCGGTACGTGTGTATACGAACCCTTACACTACTAGTCGACAGATACACTGTATACACTGCTGTCGCTCATACAGCACATGAATCTAAGTTGCCCTGTCCATTAATGAGTAGGGTTGTAATGACAGTTATTATACGGAGGGCCGAATAAGAGACTCATATTTATAGGTACTTACCTGCTTTTCTTGGCATATTTCCTGGTGATAGTTGTCATAATTTGCAGTCCCTTTTTGTATTGTCAACGTAACTTACGATAATTTTTCTTCACAGTTGCAAGAACCCCTATTTGTGTAATGAATCAGTCCATATGCAGCTGTGGGAAGGAAGTTGCGCTGGAGTAGCGCTGTGTTAGCGCATTCGCGTTACACTACCAATGTAGAAGTAAACAATACGCGTAAATAGTGTAGAGTACGCGCTTGTGTAAAGGGGCCGACGGGTATAAATACGCGCATATGCAGACGACTGTTTACTGGACACAGCTGATCGGTTACAATTCAGAAGCTTACAGATTTGTTTTCTCTCTTGATACTCGGTGAATCCCAGCAACGTGAGTAAAGAAGATGTTAGGATTTATAGTTGGTGCTGATAGATAAGAGATAATTGAAGGCCCTTTAGATGTTAAAACAATATATCTGAATGGTAAGGGATATTAGTTCATGTGGAACGGGAATATTTATTGGGGTGAACGTCTTTGGGGTTTGCTGTTGTTGTATAATTGTTGTATGTTATAATGTAGGTTGTATAGGAAGAGTGAGGGAAGATTTAAAAAAAGGGGGTTAGAGAATAAAAATAATGGTAAAATATAGAATTGTTAAATAATTTGTTGTTATTATGATAGGAAATAATATTCCGGTTAAGATGATATGTTGTTTGGGGGAATTTTTTATGAAACTGCAGAAATTAGGATTTTTGGCTCTCTTTACCATGTTTTGGGAAATTGTATAACACAGTGGCTTATGGAGTTGAAGAACAAAAATTTTAATTAGTGAAAATTGGGGGTAGAACTGGAGCTTAAATTGTTCTACACAGTATGCTCATTGTGGTCGTACATTGTTTGTCCCTTATCTCTGAGTAGAAGTGGATTTATTGATTTTTGAAGCTCTTTACCAGGTTTTGAGAATTAATTGATGATTTGATGAGTGACCTTCCAAGGTTCAGTACGAATTCCAAGAATATTTCAAACAGAGCTATAATTCATATATAGGAAGATACAGCTGGCTTTGCTGAATTTTATGATGTATATTTTGTTTAGAAACTCCATTGCTAACTCCAGTTAGGGATTTTTGGAGCTCTTTCCTATGTTTTTCTAGAATTATGATCTTTGGTAGATATAAATGCCTTTTGATGGATGTTCTAGAGAAGAAATATTTGATGTATTCCCGTGACTTTATTACTTGATTTTATACTCAAATATGCCATATGGAAGTATAACAACAAGTAGAATTATTCTAGTCTTTCTTATGTTTTATTTGCCAGTCGAACCAGATAATTGACAATATGGAGGTAGAGTGGAGGGAGTACCCTCCACCTATTACATAGTATGTCTTTGATATAAACCAAGCGTACCCTCGATAGGTATATTTATAGGGTAATCATATAATTTTGTAAATACATGTGCACTGTTGTGGTTATTGATCGCTACTAATTGAGCACAGAGATGCTCATCACGTTCTTTTTATGTGTATACTCTTTTGTGTAAATATTAAGATGGATGCTTAATGCATCATACCAGCTTAATGCCAAAGTGACAGTTATTGTGTCATACATGTAGGTAGTGAGCATGACCAAGGTTCTAAGAAGAAGTATAAGATTTCAATTATCAGCAACTTGTTTAATTATCTAATATGAGGAAAATATTAAGTAATACTCAAGTGAGGGAATAGGAATTGCTTCCCCACTCCTTCCCCACTCCCCTCATCCCCTGCAACCGTGGCCACTACGTGGATGAGCTGGGAACTGAATGGACTAGCTGGCGGACCAGGCGAGGCCTAGGAGAGAGTGACATTGTCAGGGTTTGCAGCCAATAGAGAGGGTCTCTCTGGTCTGGTAATGCAGTCTATATCGGGGAAAAACAACGAAGTCAACAGATGGGTGCTACTATGCCAGTGTCCGAGGGCTGGTGTCCACTACCGTTCCCACTCCTTCCCTACCCCTACCCCTTCCCTTCCCCCCCCCCCCCTTCCCTTTGGAGTGCCGACACCACCCACTGAGGGCAACAGTACCGGAGCTGTGTTTACCTGTATCTGAGGGTTCATGGTGACAGACTAGCAGGCCTACTTGCTGCTGGACTGAGCTGGTGACGCTGATGTCTACTGGGGAACGACAAGAAGCTGTTTACCAGACTGAGTCCAGATCCTTTACCACCCCCCCCCCTCCATCTCTTTCAATTTCCCCACCCTCAGTTAGTAGCAGGCTCCATTCCCGAACACTTGAGTAAAAGGTTATTTTTTTTCAACTTGGCCTGTTAGTAATAAAAGATTTATAATAGTAGGCATTATATAAGAAAGTAAGCTAATTTGTTGAGATAGCCAAATTTCTTCTTTTTGTTTCAAGAAAGTCGCGGGACGAGTCATGAGCAAGTCGACGTGCTTAGAGGCTTAATGGAAACACTGTAGAATTTCGTAGGCTTTTTGGTGGCAGGGGTAATTTGGGAGTCGTTAGAGACTTGAGGCCAAATTCTGCCGGAGTAGACAGACAGCGACGCGTGGCCACCGACATCGTGTGTGGGGCGCATAATGCTCTTTTGTGTGGTGCAGCAGTTTTATGTTAAGGATTGAAATCCCAGAGGGGTGACCGGAGCGGTTATGAAAGGATTTTATTCTTTATTGCTTTATTCTTTATTCTATTGGAGAGAGTAATGTGCACTTACTTAGAGATGTTATTCGGAAAGAGACGGGTAGGAAGACTTGGAGTCTTAGTGAGTCTACTGTCTACAGGAGTTCGCTAGTAGGATGAGGTTCGCACAGGTTATCAGGAACAAAAGCACGGAAGAAATTTCACTTTCTGACAACAAATTGGGTCTCAAAATGAGATGTCTTTAAATAACATTGTAGTGGAGTAGTATTTCTTACATAGTAGTCTCCATGATAAAGAGGCAGTCATTAAACTAAATTATGGAGAATTATATTTACAATATTCATGTGACTTTGAATGTCACGAGTGGTCTAACTACAGTACCACGTCATATGTGGTACGTTCTGAGCTGGGATATCGTAGATTCGTAGTTGGGTCTACAGCGTGCCGTTAGTGAACCTTGGTCAGATTAAGCTGGGAAAATACTCATATTCAAGTTGGTTCTTGTCTCTAAGAGAAGATGTTTGAAATGTTGTAAATGAAATGATTTGTATATATACTTGTACAAACAGAATTTAGACTTATTAAAGTCTAAAAGTTATAAGTTAAATTCAAACGTTCGGACATCAAGTTTGTAGTTGTACTGCCTGGATGCTGGAATGAATGCATACAGTGATCAGTGATTGAGGTTGTGGATATGAGATTTAATTAAGTATTGTAGATTAACAAAGACACTGGACAAATCTATGCACCACGTTCATATACTTTGAACAAACGAACCGCACATCGAAGCCTTTTAAACACGTTACCAACAAACGCGAGGTCCTAGAACTTATTGGATAGCCTTGGTGATTGGAGGGAGAGTGAGTGCCTGAGATGTTTGTATACCTGTGTGTGTACTCGCATGTAGAAGTCTAGCTGTGACAGTTAGAGACTGAGGCTCTACTTTAAATGCTTACCTACACATGATCTATGTTAATTTGGATACAGAGAAGGTTAGAAGAATTCTGACTTAGCTTACCCTAAATGCTTGGTCGATTCTCTGAGGTATTTCCTCGTATTAGATGAATAAGATGAGCGAATGATTGCCGATGCTAGTTTGTGTGGGCTGTGCTAGACTAGAGTACTCAACTGAGAGTGGTGCACATGCTCGAGTGGCGCGAACATGAGGTATGCGCGCATGTGAGATGCAGTGTGTGCGTGCGCATTCGGTACTGACACTGGTGATGATTAATTATAGGCGTCAAGGTTATACGCAAGAGGAATACCAGTATGTAACGTACACATGCAGCCACAACATTCTTTAGCGTAGACATCGTTTACATATAGGACTCACTCAAGTTACAGATCTCTCTCTCCAAACACGTTAGCTGAGGAAGTTAGTTCTCGACTTCTCAGCAGGGAGTGGTACACCCAAAAATTACCTGGTGGCAGCATACTACAGGATTAGGAGACGTGGATATTCTCAGATGTTCAGTCTCTATTTATTTCCCCCCCTCCCCCCTTCTCGCGTTACAATATAAAAACTCAAGATTGACTTAGTTGACCCATTTCACCTGTTTTGAGTCCTCAAGTAAAATCGAGGGGTGCGACTTTTTGTTTGTTTTGTGATGCACGGTCACATATTACTCACTACAGATGTGTTCTTTTATGGCACAACATTGTGGTGTCAAATCAAACAGAATATTTAGTCCCTTCACAAACTGAGACCCTTACCCATCCGTCAATCTTGAGGCAGGTGTACCGGCCGTGATGCTACCCGTCGTCGACACCAGTCCTCCGCCGCCCATGCTGGGGGATGACCGCGCCCCGAGTGTTCCCGACCTGCTGGGACCGCTCACCTGTGACTTGGCACCCCCCTGACCAGATGATGGGCGACTCCCACCGCCTCCACCACCTCCTCCTCCACCCCCTCCTCCTCCTCCACTCTCTCTTCCTTGTCCTCTGCTTGGTGTGGTTCTTCCTGCTTGGAAGCAAAACAGGAAATTCAGAGATTAAGAGATACTGACAGATACTGAGACTTGTAATAAAAGGAAATAGCAGATCAAGAAATGTTTTTCTTTGTTGGTGAGCAGTAGCTATGTATGAAATAAGTACCGGGTAGTAATAATTGGCAGAGCATTGCATTATCCTTGATTTTTCCCTAACCTACAATGCATGCTATCATCAGAGTGCCATCTTATGAGGCTCATAACAGACACTATCCCTTCAACACCCAAAGTTTCTTACAATGGCAACGTCAAGTCACTAAGGAGTTGGCAAAATTCACATTATTATTCAGAGATTTAAGTTCAGAGGAGGGTGATGTAGGTGTGTTAGAAACAAGGTAAACTTCTATTCCAGAATAGCCCTCCCTATATAGCATTGTGGGACTGTAGAACCTTACATGATGGTCGATCGTGCCCTTGCTCTCATATTTGATGAGCTACAACAAAAGGATCCGAAAGTCGAGGGGGCTTAGCACCAGCAGTCTACGCTCGACCAATTAGTAACCAGGATGCCACACACTGACCAATAAGATCGCTCCCTCATTGCTAGGAGCGGAGAGTATCTGCGGCCCTTTATCCAAATCTTCAGACACATTTCTGTTCCGTTAGAAAAAGTCAGAAAATCATGGCTCAGAAAAATGCTAATTTCTTGCCTTTCCTTTGATCATCTAGCTTTGAAATTTCAGGAGAAAGACGAAACATTAGACTATTAGACTGCAGAATTATGCCGAAAACAGAAATTCAATGGTTTTGACGATTTTGATGATCTGACTTCCAATTCGATTTTCTCAGCTCAGCCGTCAGCTACTTTCAGATCCTTTACTTGTGGCAGGTCACACATTTTCCATCAAGTTGCATGTGATTCACTCAAGCAAGGAAGATCTCTGCGGCCCGATTTGTCAATTATCGCTATTAGAATTTGATTATGAATAATGCCTCCGGCACCACTTCGTGGCGGAGGCATAAAAATTAAGTAGCAACCACAATCAGGTAAGTACTGATATTGTGGACTTCTGGCAAACCTTTTCGGCCAACATTTCACATTTTTGTTGTTACCCAACTGGTATTGCATTATTACAGCATTATTCTGCGCATTGCTAATGCATACAGTGTACATTCTAGAGTGAAAATCGACAGTTCTGCAGGCATAAGAGAACTATAATTTGGCTCGAAGGGGTTACTCACCCGAGGAAGGGGTTGATCTTCCGTGATTCACACTCATGAGGTGGCTGCTGGGTGAAGACCTCATTCCATGACTTGGAGTGGAATGAAGGTGCTGGGCGCTTGCAGGCAGGGCTGATGCCTCTGGGCCCATGGGGTGCCCAACAAGACCCGCTGCTAACCGATGACTGGCCCCAGCCGAGAACGCAGCATTGGTGTGCACCCCACTACCAAGGGAGGGACTGCTTCCTGTAGTGGTAGTGGTGGTTATGGTGGTCGTGGTGGTCGTGCCAGTAGAGAGAGAGGATATTGATAGCCCCATAGGTGTCGAGTGGTTCAAACTGACTGGGGTTGAACCGCTGCCGAGCTGGGCCACGTGATTGGTCAAGGTGGGGTGGTGGGACTGGTTGAGAGACGAACTCGGCGATTGGTTGAGGGCCTGGACGTGGGCGGGGCTCCCCGACAGGCTCAGGGACGACTGGTTTAGGGAATGGTTCAATGACTGGTTCAGTGACTGGTTGAGGCTGTGTGTGCTGCTGTAGCTGCTCATTAAATCCTACAGAAACATGCACAGAAAACAGCTCTTGAAAATAGGTACAAATGTGTCTCCAGAAAGAGCAAATATTTTGCCTAAGGCATACAGTGATCATGTATGGACAGGAGAGTTTCTCGCGTTTCTATTTGAATATCTGTTTAGAAACATTGCAATAAGTCACTTAATTTTCACATCAAAGTTTCATATGTGCAGATCACTTCACCAACTCCTGACATGCCCTAAAAATTTTAGCAAAGACAAAACCATTATTATGGTGGGTTTCTTGTAGAGTATCCTTCAATCAAAGGAATTTATCTGCTATGCATTTAAATTTTTCAACACTACTGGATGGCTTTGACCAGATATTAACAAACCACACTGCCTTCTTCACAACATGTTTTGCTTCAACACAATACATCAAGGTTCATCAAATCATTTTCCAAGGAGCCCTCAAAGAAAAGACACCATGGTAATGATTACATTTCTTGTTATATCCTGGGATACTGGGCGCAAAGAAGCTCTAAAATGTGTGCATAGCTCCTAATACGACACTGACAGAGGTGATAAATCAATTTATTACATTCAATCTGCAGTACCTATATGGTACACCAAGTCAAAAAGTAAGCATACGACACTAACCTGCCCCTGAGCATTGTGCAGCACATTGTTGAAGCGTGGACTGCGCGAGTTTGACGCGCTGCCCACAGAACTGGGGCTGTTGGTATCCCCGCCGGGGCCAGGGCCAAGGCCCAGCCCCATGGCATTGGGCGTGGCGCCCCCCTGGGTGAGGGGCAGGGAGAGACGGGCATTGACGGCCAGCAGGTGGTCCCGGCGCTGGAGCAGGGTGCTGATGTGTTGCTCCAGCCGTAGGTTCTCTTGGCGGAGTTGGTGGAGGCAGGACAGCAGGGAGGCGACTGGGATACGATAGGACAGCAAAGAGGATACAAGAAAAAGTTTACTCATGAGAAACTTGCTGTGAAGAATGTCTGAATACTATAAAGAAAACATAACATGTCACAAGAACTTTCCTCACAGAGGAAATGTCTTTTGAATTGCAGCCATCACATCAGGAAAACACAGCACAGATATCATTTTTTCATAATTAATGACTATTCCACCATTTTTCCCCGACAATGTCATGTCATATTATGAACTTTCTGTAGGAACATAACTCTAACATCTCTTTAAAAAATCCTCTGTTCCTCTGTTTCAAAACCAAATATGTGACTTCTCTTAATTTTGCAGTAAGGTATGAATTTCCTAGTTTAAGCAGAAGTGTGTGAATATCTGTTCTCCAGGCAGGGAGAAAATGTTTGTAGCTGACAAACAGACAGGCTAAGGAAATGATATTCTTGGAATTGTTAGTGTGATATAATTCAACCTCTACTTGAGTCAACCTGAAGGACAGCATAACACAAAGTGAAATGAAAGGTGTGTGTGTGTGTGTGTGTGTGTGTGTGTGTGTGTGTGTGTGTGTGTGTGTGGCTGCTGACAGGGCATATACTCACTGTCCAGGTGGGAAGATTGCTGCATTAAAAACTCTGAACTCTGGTCCCACTGCCGCTCCAACAGCTGCTCCATGGTCGCTGGCATTGAGGGCCTGAACAATTTAAAGACAACTTCATTGTAAGGTCACTTATATACACATTCTTAACATAAGTATTCTTCATCCTTATCAGGGCCTACATGTATGTTGTTTTCATAATCTTGTAGTTGAGTTCAACAACATGCTGTTAATGTTCACTAAAGAATCAGTCATTGTTTTTGAAGAATCTGGTTATTGCGCCACATTGTGAGACAATTACAAATGGTTCAGACATTTAGGTGATTCTTTTACAGTAGTCATCTCACTTCATCAATGAGATGTTGTATGCCTTCATTGAAATTTGTACACAAATATGTAAGAGAATATTGACAAATTCTCGCTCATGAAATATGGGTCACATAAACACTGATATAAATCATTCCTCGTCGGGTCATAAAGCTTGTGGAGAGACACAGAATGGTTTCATTGCAAAGCAAATCAACCAAGATTTTTTTTACATAAGCAAGCAAAGCACCAAATATTCCAAAGGAGAGTCAACTTCAAAAATACCCTGCCTTCACATCTTTGACAATATACTGTTAAATTTCTCTCCAGCCCCAGTGCTTTTATTCGGTACCTTCAGGGGTCTCCTGCAAAATCAAGAAATACTAATACAGCAATTCATGAAACTGAAATTTGTAGTCTAATAATTAGAGACCACAAAAAAAAAGGGGGGGGGGTATTACAAAGATTTGTAAGTCTGTGTGAATGGTTTGTACATGTATATCTCTAAGAATGGCGTAAAAATGGAGTGTGGTGCTCACCCTGACGAAGACTGCTGGCTCTGCCTGACTGACCCGGGTCTTGGGGGACCAATGAGTAGACCACTCTGGCCAGCTGTGCTGAAGACATCGTGAATCGCCAGCTCATCTGGAAGATTCACAAATGGGGAGGTTTACTTTGAAAAGCACATGGTCACGGTGGTTTAGTCAAATGCATTATATGCGGGCGCACGGCGCAAGTTTCCTATAGAGACCTACGCTATCGACTCCTCTTTAGCGCTTACGCTGTGACCCATTTTCCCCCGAGTCCGAAGAAGTCCGATCCACTGTAGTTAGTGGTCCGATCACAGTTCGGCTCATGATTCGACTGAGGGGATGACAGCTTTAGCCAACTTCTTTTGTGATGTCATAATAAGAAACATGCATGCACGCACCCTGGCATTACGACAGACTGCGTGATGCACAGAGAAGACAACGAAGGCAACGTTACCTAGCAACACCTATGCACTTTGCTCTTGACGACAGTTCAACTTCGGCAATCTTCGTATCAATGCTAATGGTGATCGGCAGTATCATCAACAGCGCCCTTTACACTACCGGGACTATGCGCCTTTAAGATCTGCAGCGAGCTGAAGGTTATAAACTTTGAAATGGACAGCAGGCAAGGCAACACTCTCTCTTAAAACATCACTAGCAGTTTGTGAAATACTATGGCATCCCACACTATTTCCACCCAGTATAGAACAATTATCACCATTTGTGTTCAGTTGATTTGTTTTTCTTTGCGTAATATCATACAGTATAGATCCCTTGCAACTCTTACAGCGATACAAAGGGCTACAACACACAATACAGTGGCTGTTGAAATGGAAGTGTGGCACAAAATTAATTTCAAAATACTTCAACTGCATATGCAGCATGAAAATGGAGCTTTAAGTGCCTTCAGGTAAGACCGACTATGACAGCCACCAACAATGACATCTTTAATATGTTTTTTACTTGATGCCAAGTAATTCCTGTTATTACTACTACTTTTAAAGAAATATTTCACATAATGTGGTCCTTGTTCTCTGTAACAACCATTTTAAATCAAACAAGAGACCCGGGGGTCTCGTGCTCACCTAAGTATCGCAAGTTCACCTTCCATGCATTCTTGCAGACTCTTACCTGAGAACATTAGAAACTTATGGTGGCTGTAGCTTTGAGAGCTGGGGGCATGGTGTCCATTTACATATTCCACCACACTGGCAAAATACCTGCCAAGTACCGGTACACTGTACTTTATAGAATGTTGGATTATGCAGTGTGGAAACAAAGACTTAAAGCCCTATCACTTTTGATTCTAGAGAAAAATATTTTTGAATATTCATTAATTTAGGAGGTTTGGACCCCCTGGGGCCCCCAAGGAAAGCATGGTGCCCATTCAAACACTTTGAGATCTTTTCCCCCTAGGAATGCTACTTGCCTATTTTGGTGAAAATCCATTATGTTGTTTTCTGCGATAAGATGAAAATTTAGGCCTGCATGTGGACCACCCCCCCCCCCCCACCCCATCCCACTTCCTTGGGTCTCAAAGGGGGGGGGGGGGCACCCCCGATTCTCCCATGAACAAACTTGAAGCAACAGTCATCAATATACCAACTCATTAACTTAGCTCAATCACTTCTGGTTCTAGAGAGAATCTGTAAAGATTCCTAAAGGTGGGGCATGGTGCCCATTTGATGGAATTGCGATTCTATCCCCCTAGGGATGCTACCTGCCAAGTTTGGTGAAAATTCATAATGGCATTTTCAAGAAAAATACGAAAATGTACAATTTGGGCCCCATTAGGACCCTTCCCCACTCCCCTCCCATGGGTCCCAAGGGGGGGGGGGGGGGGGCACCCCTGATTCTGCCATGAACAAACTTGAAACTACAGTCATCAATGTACTAACTCATAGTATTGACTTAGCTCTATCACTTCTGGTTCTAGAGAAGAAGATTTTTTTAGATTCCTTAATTTGGGGGGTTTGGGCCCCTCTGGGAGCCCCCCAGGTGGGATATGGTGCCCACTTGAACAAATTGAGATCCTATCCCCCTAGGGTTGCTACCTGCCAAGTTTGGTGAAAATCGGTCAAGGGGTTCTCAAGAAAAAGATGAAAATGTAAAAAGTTTATGCACGACGCACGACAGACGACGCACGACGGACGAAGAGCGATCACAATAGCTCACATGAGCCTTCGGCTCAGGTGAGCCAAAAACCATTGGAAGCAGAGGCAAGATATCATGACATCAAAAGGAAATCTGGGTACATTGAAGTCATTCTGCATAATAAATGAAGATTGCACCATAAAAATCAATAGTGAGACTGCAACTGGCTTACCTGGATTTGTGGACGAGCTATTTGAGTTGCCCGACCCATCAGCACCAAGAGAGGGCGCCAATCCCTGAGACATCACTCCACGCTGACCGAAGGAATAGAGACTGACCTCGCGCGTCAGCGGGCTGGCCAGCGCGGCACCGCTGCTGGACCGCCGGCGCTTCTTGCTGCCGTAGTCATCGTCGCCGTTGTGATCCCTGCGGCTCCGCGAGTTCATCTTGCTCTCTTTGTTCTGTCTCCTGTGCTTCTTCTTTTCATGCTTCTCGCTCCCGCTGCCGAGGATCATCTGCTTGTCCTTGCGGTCCTCCTCCACGGCTTTTTTCGTATCCTCACCCTTGATGTCTGGGGGTGGCGAGGTGGATGGCGAACCCACCTTCTCCACATCCACTGGTGTATTGCCACTGCCCGTCGCGCCTGATGTTGAACTGTTGCTGACCGGCGTCACGCGGTCGGGATCGACGACCATGGCTTCTGGCTCTGCCACTGGCGGCAGGTCCTTGACCATGACAGTTTCCGTGATGACCATCGGCGTCGTGGACACCGACGACGGAGTTGGGGTGCGGGAGGGCTCCCGCGAAGCCGCCTTCCTCCCCTTCCCGCTCTTGGCATTGCTCGGAACATTCTCCACCGAGGGGGCTGGGGATTGCGTCCCCTCCTCGGTCACAGAGTTGTGTTCCCCGCCCTCACTACTACACTCCTCCTCGGGTGCAGCAGCGTTGTTCCCCGCCCCTGCCACCGTTTCAGCACTACCACTTTTTCCTGAGCCACCTTTTTTACTCTTCTGTCCATTCCCAGAAGTCACTGTGTTTCTCCTGAATTTCAGGATGAGCGAGCTGTCCCCACCACCAGTATTACTCGTCGTCTCCTCCGATATTGCCGTCGAGGGGACAATCATGGTTTCTGTGAAGTTTGCATTGGTGAATTTTGCACTGTGTCCAGAGGACAAGTTGCCCACTGTGGTTTGGGCTCCACTGTCATTACTGTCTTTGGCATTATAAACAGGGCACACCTCAAATGTTCGAACCTTCTTCTCAGACTTGGTACGGTGCCTCTCCTTCAGGTCTGCTTTGGTTTTGTCCGAGGGCCTGTCGGCTTGCCCTTTTTCCTTCTCTGGAGTGCTGTAGTTGCTTCCAAATGGCCTGAAAGGAGGGATTGTCTTGATGTCTTTATCCTTCTTCTGGAGGAAAATGGGAAAACCAACAGATAGAAGGAAAGAAATGAAAATGATTAAATACTGTTGATAAAACTGCAAAAAAACAGTACAAAGTAATTTTTTTTTTTTCAGAATGAGTTGCAATTATGTAACAGTTCATTGCATATCATAAAATTCTATTTTTATCTAGGAAATTTTTTCATGGGTTTTCAATAACACTTTTGTACACACTTCTCTGTAACACATTGTTGTTGTTTGGTTTTGTTTTGTTTTGTTTTGTTTTTTTCCTTTTGGTTAAGCAGGTGTTTCTGTTGAGAGGTATCACAAAGTGATCCTCACACCTCTCAGCTCCCATACCCCTATCCCCCATCACACCTACAAGAACTCATTCCTGAACTGTTCCATGTCAAATTGTGCACTTCTTGTACGGGCTCTTGGATGTCTGGCAAACTCACAAACTATTACTTGAGGACAGTTGGAATGTCAGTTAGGTTAGTAATAAAACACATCACCCTCCCAATCCCAAACATGCATACAGGCCCACTTACACACACACACACCCACCCTCCCAAACATGCGCATACACATGCTCACACATACAGGCATCAAGAAACATTGACTCAGGCAATGCCATCATCAAACACAACTTGAAAGAGAAAGCTTTTCTCACCAGCTTCTGGTAGTGGTAGTTACAGTAGCCAGTGTACTTGACATTGTCGTTGTGCTGGCCGGCTTCTTCGCACAGAAGCCCCTCTTGCTGAGCACTGCAAGAACGGTTAGAATGAGATGAATTCCGACGAGTTTAACAATCTCACTGGCCACATTTTGCAACATCCAGTTTGATCAAACACAGCGAGGTCTAGTACTGTTTAAGTCCTCAGAAAATTACAAGTTGTGACACATGCTTTAATTTCACACAGGCTGGTCAAATGTCAGCGAGCAAAAGGATAATACATGGTTGTATGATTGTGGAAGGTTTTTCAATGTTTTGTCAGGGGCAAAGAATTTCTTTTTACCCATGTATCATCACAAAACAGTTCATGTAAACTAATGGCAAAGAACACCTCATCAAAGAACTATCTTTTGCATTATTATTAGAACACAATTTGTATGCCATGGTAAAAACCTCATGACCGATAATTTCGAACAAGTGACAGATTTGGACTGAACAGATACAGAATGGTATTTTTCAAAGTAATTTTCTTGATGTATGCACCATCAACTAGTCTGTAGCATCTCCCCTTCTGCAATTTATATCTCGTCACCCAAAGGTTTTCTTTATATGGTCAACTGCAGGACGGGGTGGGGTCTCACCATGTGACGTGGAAAGACTGTCGACAGCCGTTGCGATTGCAAGTCATGCAGCAGCCAGACGTTGCTTTCGATTCTCTTCCCTTCGTTTCACAGAGGAAGCATGACTGGAAATGGGAAGGGGTTGTTTGTTTGTTTTTGTGTAAGGGGTGGGAGATGAAGAGAGATCAGATTTACAAGACTTCTCAAAATATTGATAGAAAATGCAAAACAAACAGACTATAAACAGAAAGCAAAAATGTGATGTTTCCTGAATATTCATGACACCAACGCTTTCTCAAGTACTGTAATACGAGGAATGTTCGTGTGCATTTTAATTTCGCGAATTTCGCGAGTGCCAAGATTCGCGAAATTAAAATGCACGCGAAATTTCTTGTCTACACTATGTGCATTGAACACCAGTGGCAATTCGCGAAAATTTCATGCCACGAAAAAGGCTGTCGGCTCCAATTCGCGAAAATTTCGTGCCGCAAATATATCATGTTTTACAGTAATGCAACTGACTTGTACATAACAATCAACTGTATCATCTCTGCAATCACATATTGCACGAAGACAAAATCACTTTACTTGTATAAAGCCTCCAAATTCAGATATTTTTTTTTTTATTCAGTTTATATTGGTGCTGTAACTACAAGTGTCAAAAAATTTGAAATTCATAATCTACATGACTATAAAAACAATATCAGTTCAAGTACAGATTTCATCCCACACACAAATATCAAACACACTACTTTAGGGTCATTCTTCAAGAATCCAGGACAGCCAGTTTAATACAATGAAAAGGGGGTTCATCTCACTATGACACTAAAACAATGGAAAAAAGAATATTGTAAGAATTGATCAGAAAAAGTAAGATTCTATCAACATTGGTACCTTATTGTATCTCTCATGGGGAACCATATTCAGCAAAATGGGCTCCATTGTTGAGACGTTTCCAAAGCACACCTCAGGTATATACAGTGCACAGACTACATGGGCCCAACCTGAAAAGAATCATACAAAGATAAAATGAATACAGCATAATGAATCAATTAAAGCACATACAGAGTCTACAGCAACAGAGAATTTACTAGGTGATAAAACTGGGATTGATTATTACACATTTTAATATTTACACTTGATATCCTGGCTCTGCAACAATGTACAGTAATAATACAATTGCAAACAAAACTACAATGTAGACAACCAAACAAACACAAAGTAGACAAGACTTGATATAATTCCAACCCAATGTAATTCAACAATCATTATCGAATGCTTCATGATTCATCTTAATAACATGGCTCTGAAAGGGATTCACATTGTAAATACTTCTTTACGACAGGGCCAAAGCATCATGACCTACAATGTAGGACAGGCATATAAAGTCTTAAAGCTGATACTGTACAAAAGAAAAACAACATTCTTTCTGCTTAGATCATGTCATCAAAACATTAATGAACTTCCAAAAACATGAAACAAAACCCAAATAAACACAGAAAATGAGATAATTCTCTTGGCAAATTTTCATTACTTTTGAAAGAAAAATATCATCCTCGGCAACCCCATTAAAAACAAAACAAAAAAATACAAACAAGGAACCAAAAGTAATTCTCTGGTGTTCCCATAACAAATGCCCAGATTACCATCTAGTCATGTTTGGCATTGAAAGACAGATCGCTGGAATATCTGTCTTGCATAAACAGTGTCAGGTCACTTGATAACAAAAATAAGCAAGACAGTT
The DNA here is from genome assembly GCF_964275005.1 of Diadema setosum. Lineage (NCBI taxonomy): Eukaryota > Metazoa > Echinodermata > Echinoidea > Diadematoida > Diadematidae > Diadema > Diadema setosum. The sequence continues at coordinate 7,545,581 of NC_092704.1, read as the reverse complement.
GGATCTGGCTCAAAAGCTGATATCCATGCTCTACCTTGAAGCAAGGATGAACACCAGTCGCATGTGCACATATATATGTACATTGTATGCACACATGCAAGACACAATGCAAGCTGCCTACATAATTATACACTTAGAAGTTCAGCACTTCCAAAAGAGTGTATTTATAAACAAATTCAGCTGCATGGAATGATATGCCACCAGAGTACAGTTAGAGTCACACCATGTCTTCTTCAATATTTTTCTTTATCAGAAAGACATCAATGTATTTGGAGTAACTTCCAAGGCTCTCTCATCACCTCACAGTACAAAAGTCTCCACAGTAATGTGGCACATCCACTAATTAGGAAAAAGTTTAACATTTCCTTATTCAGAATGTAAATCCAATCCTTCAGTCTCGTAATTGGGCAGTCTGTTTGATCGGGTAATAATATGCTCTAAAACCCACACTATGACATTCAGTGCAGAGTATTGTTCTATTTATCTACTAAATTATCAACTAGAAAAAAATTGTCATCTCTGCTTACCTCCATTGTCTGTCCTCTTTAATGCACCTTCCCTCTGTGGACATAGTTCGCATCTCTGGAGATGAAGGGGGGGGGGGGGGGGTAAGGGCACGGAAAGAGAAGAGTTGTGGGTAATGTTTAATTGTTGCTTACCCACAGTTACTGACAGTATTAAAGGCAGTCATATCAGAAACAATGAATACTGTTTGAGGGCACAATTGGGGAGCAGACTGATTTGTGTACTTTGCTAAACAAGCGACCAAGCAACACTGTAGTACAATGTACATGCAGTACAACACACATTATATTCAACTGCACTCGTGGCCAATTTGATTTCCTTTTTTTTCTATCAATCAACGAGTGCTAAAATTTGATGTTTTATCTTGCAAGAAATCATTAACGCATACAAGATGTAATACAGTGAAAGGGGGATGGTGAAAGAAATTAAAACTTCCTACATGTAGTTAGAAATACACACACAAAAGAAGAAGAAGATAGACAGACAGACAGTATACACTTAATATAAAATTTCTATTTTTTTTTTTTTTTTTTACGGAAACTTTAATACAGAGAACAATTGGAGGCAAAACAACTTACCACACGGGCTGCCCTTTCCTGAGATTCACATTTGCGGCAAAACCAAGGCCCTGTCGGCACTGATACAATGCCATAGCATGCTGTGAAACAAAAACAAAACAAAACAAAATATGACATACAAACATAACTTTTTCACTTTAAATACAATGTACATCGACTCCTGAAACAGGTTATTGTACTTACAGTGTACCAGGTGTCTGAGCAATTGTAGGGACCTGCTTCACTAAAGGGGTTGAGAACTTGCTCAAATTAATCAAATGAAAGCTTCACTTTGTCATACATGCATGTCACATACACGTTTGTACATATGTTGTATGTGTATCTCATATCTCAAATATGTCCACAATGTGAGACATCATGCCCGAATATTTTCCTTTCCTCAGAAAAGCGTACAAACATTTCCTCTGATATACAATGTACAGTTCTATCGTCTTCGTAGACTATTAACTTCTTGAGCAATTGTAACGTATACAAATTTACCATCAGAAAGTTCCATCTTCAAGACACGGATGAATGGAAATTTGTGTTGGTGTATTTTTATGTTGTTGTGTGTAGTCTCAATCAAGACCAAGTACATGTACTTGTACCTGTGTGAAAGTCTGCTACAATCTCCTAATGATAGGGAAGGGTGAGGTTGGGGAAGTGGAGTTACACACTGCATTAAGTTGTTTATTGACATTCTGTCTCTCCCTTTTTATTCAAAACTGTGTACAGTACATGTAGGTCATATACACAATGTTTAACCTGAATTGTTTCAATGCAAAGGTGCAGTTTTTTACGGAAATGTGGGGACAATTGGGAAGCAGCATTTGAAATGAAGCACATACAGTGTACATTGCAAATGTACTGGTACACTATTATACGTACAATTGTATTTGTTTCTTCTTTTTTTTTTTCAATCAGATGAAGCCTGTTGTAGGAACTTACGATTGTATAACACTAGCTTTCTTTCAGCCCCCTTTCAATGCAACATGGCACTCATTAATTACTGTCACATCTCTAGACTATCCTCTGTCCCAAGATATTCAAGTGGGTAATGTTAGTGCTGACAAATCAAATTGTTCATGAATGAAAACATTTGAATTTGGAATGAAAGATTCTCCTACAAATGTACACACTGTGGTTAGCAGACTACAGCTGTAGAATTGTTTTACAAAGAATACTACTCTGCATTTGTAAACTTTTTGATATCTATGTACATTTGTATGTACAACTGTACAGACGCAGTAGGGCTGCACACTAACCATTTTTTCCTACTGGTGCGACTTGTCCCTGTCAGACCAGAAGATACCTACAATTGTACACTTATACATGTACATGCACATGTAATTTTCCATTTTTTATTATACAACACCTCAGAATGATGTCGAATTGTGATTGGCCAAGAACATGTCACATGACATTCAATAAATAATACCTATCAAACTCATTGAGAGTGACAGCCATTCAATAGGCCCCTGGCATGGGCCTATTGCATGGCTCGAAGGTACTATAGCACGGCTTCGCGGGGGGCTACTAATGCATGGCCGCTCACAGAGTTCTGTGGCTCACACCCACCCGTAGCAAAGCGCCGGCAAACTACATGTACATTGTACGTGCTGGCCGGCTGCGCTGCGCTGCCGGTAAGTCTCACATACCAGGCGCGGCGGAGTACTGCAACGTTAACGTGTACGCGCAGCTACTTTACCTAGCTAGTTGCATGTATCGCGGCCTTTACACCTACTGCTGTGTTTTTACTTTTGACTCTGATCTACTATACGTGGACCACAGTGATCCCAAAATCAAGACTTCATTTCAAGTTGAGAAACCGTAATTTGATTATTTTTCTGTGTTTTTATACAAAATCATTTTCGGAAATAGACAAAGTCTAACTGCTAGACCTACTACTAGATCTACCGACATCTCAGATCGGCCTAACAGTCAGGCCTAACTCGATCTAACGTAAGCGTATAATGGGTATAGACCCTGCGGAGTTTGTGATTCCTGTGACTGTGTGGTCAAATCGTGACGAGTGCTTGAAAGCAGTACATAGGGTGGTTTAAAATTCTCTGCCTGATTGTTACATTTATTTTTGGGCCTTCCTGAGTTGGCGGTCAGTAATTTAGTACTGTGATTGTGGACAAGGTGTTGTATAAAACGAATAATTTATGATTTTGTTCGTGCATTGGGGCACGTAATACCGCACTCGGCGCGAGATTCGCCACTGGTCTATTCAACGCGGCGCTACGCGCCTTGTTGAATAGACCAGTGGCTTATCTCGCGCCTCGTGCGATATTCGTGCCCTATGCACTCACAACTCATAAATTATTCGTATACTGATCCTAACCTACAGTTTGCTGGTCCTTCAAATTCAAGAAGTTCTTCATTGAGTTGATTAATGGCAATTACAAATGTGATATTACTATTATTCATTTTTTTAACTGGTCATGTCGAACAAGATTTTTTGGCAACTCCTGAAAAGTTTAATACTGGCAGCGATTTTCACTGGTCTGAGGACGCTGGACCAGTGCCAGTGTTATTGAAGTGTTGCCTACGATGTACAGTTGTACAAAAACAATTTCAATTCTACAAAAACTTGACTTTTTAGAACTCTAGTCAAACAATACTGTGGGTTTGTTTGTTGTTGTTTTTTTGTTTTTTTTTTATGTTTTTTTTTTTCTGTATATGGACAGTTTTATTAAGTAGGACCAGAGTTCATGCTATGATGTGGAAATTTATGTACTATAAAGTTTAGGTTAACTTCAGTGGCATCCTACAGTTCCAGTTTGCACACCTACGTTTGTACGTACATTTGTAGTCACATGTCACATTCCCAAAATATTAATAGAAAACAACCAGTGGAAAAAAATGCTGGAGTTTTAGAGTTTAATGAAACATCCTCCACAAAGACTTGCTTGAACATTGAGCATCCAAATTTCATGGCATTTACTGTACTTCAAATTTCTTTTTCATTGCCACCATCAGGACTTTAGAGGCATGCAACTACATATTTGTACCAAGTCACCTACATTGTACATTGTATAATTGGTTTCTATAATAAAAGTTAGTTTCCATACAAGACAAAAACTAACATACAATGTAAGTCATAACCCTACAAAGTCTGTGTACAATGTACACCTTGCACATGGGCGGTATTTATTACATGTTGTACACTTGTACAATACACTGCATGATTAAACATCGCAAGAGCAGCACGAGCCAAACTGGGGGTATAATATCCCATACGATTTAAAATTTGAGAAAAAAAAACTAGTGTAGCTGTATGTGAGCGTAATGAGCAATATTGATACATGTAGATACTTGTAGTGGCTACCCCTCGTGCGTTCTCTACCAGGCCACGTTAATTATTGGAGCACATCGCAAAGTGGTCCACTTTTGGCCCGGTTCAGCTCGGTACGGTACAGTTTGCCCTAGGAGTAGGAGAGTGCTTGAATGCACCTTACAGTTATTGTACAACTGTATGTCACTATAGAATAGTGTCTTTCACATTGGAAGTGAAATTCGGCAAAGTTAGAAATTTTGAGAAGTTTACATTATGTAGGTGAAGGCTGCTTAGCAATTTTACGACACACCTCCAAAACTTCACCAGAAAAATTTACAAGAAGGATCGATTGCAAAATTTCACACTTCATGCAAAGTTTGCTGCAGTGAAATGTTATGAAAATGCCTTTGTAATTGTACCACAGAAAAATTTGGGAAGTTTGTCATGTGACTTTCGCACAGAGAGGTGAACAGGAAGTGTCACGTCCTGTTCACCTCTCAAAATTTTGACAACTTTGACAATGAAAGCATGAGAGGAAACAAGTGTACATTTAGTTAAGTGGAGGGAGAAAATCTACAAGTAGAGAGTACGAGGACATGAACAAAATCAGTGTATTGACCACGCCGATCATCAGACATTTGCCTGTGTACCCATACTGGGAATAGCAATGGGAACAAGTGTCGTAGCACAACCTCTTGTACACGGCCTTGATCTTGCCAGCGAGTACCTACATGTACCTAAAGAAAATCTAAATTGACATTCATTCCTTTCATGATATCATGGGTTGGGTACAGTGGAATCTGACGATCCCGTGCCATAGACTAAATGTGGAGTAGGCCTAACAAAGATTTGCAGGGGTTTAACCTTCCGGGCTTCCCATACACTACAATGCAATGTAGTTTAAGTTTACTGTAAATACAACTAACATCTAACAACTAACCCCCTTCAACCCACGTCACCTGCACCACCACCAGGACTCGGGAGGCAGCCTGACTCAAGTGAGTTTCAGACAGACACCCAAAGCCAAGCCCAGGCAGAACATAGTAAGTTAGACTAAACTGTAAGTGTTAGAGTCTATTTTGAAACAGCAGTCTAACGTTAGTGACCGAGTTAATTTGTGAGATTAAAATTTTACACTTTGAGGACTTGTGTGATGACTCAGCCAACAATATTCCATTGAAACAGTTGCCTACACTACTTAACAACACTGTTCTCATCACATGAGACTAGCCCTTTATGCAGTCTCTGTGTCTACACCAGGGTCCCAAACACAAACATCCGTATCACCAGTCACACTTGTAAGTTGTAGTATCTCATCGCGTCGGTCATGCATGTATCCCCCATGTATTGTAGCTTCCACTTACCAGTACGTGAGCGTGCGAAACCAATGGGAATCACCTACCTTGGTGTACTGCAACATTACAACCATGTCCGTCGCAGTAAACTAGCGGGTTTTCAGTCCATCCGCGCTCGTCGCCACAAACGCAGCAACCACCAACCATCTCCTTCATTTTCATCTGTTAGACGGGGCAGAATATGGAGGACAGACCAGTAAGGCCTGGCTACCCTTCAGGCCCCTGTAACTTCATAATTTGATGCCTTCTTTCGACTTCAAGCTCAAAGATTTTCCTATTTTGTGCTTGCGCCACTCACTTCGCATGCGCAATGGCCTAGAATTGCATGATGGGATAGAAATTCAACGCCGCCAGGGAAGCGGGGTCAATGAACTTTGTACGACTGCAACATCCGCACGCTCGATCCTGGGAATCAGCTCGCGAGCAAGTCGCCGAGTGTTGAACTTGCTCGCCATAATCTTCGAAAAGAAAAACTACTTCAACTAAACATGCATGTGAATATGACACCAACACTGACATCATTTCAACCTGAGGGCATCACAGGAAGACAGTGAAAGGCGAGAACTTTCCAAACACAAAGCCACGGTTCTTCCGATCATAAAGGTTTTTTTTTTTGTGTGTGTGTGTGTGTGTGTGTTACTTAGTTTGGAGCAGAGCTTTTTTTCTCCTCTCTGTTAGATTTTGTACCATTATACTTAAATAGTCTTCTTCTTTTCTTCCTACTCCTTTAACAGTCTTCTCAACAACCTTCCTCCTGACACAGAATGTTTAAGTGATTTTACATTTTCCGATTCCATCGCTATCTGTAAGAATAACCATTAGTCTTTCCCGTGCATATGATGGGAGAGAGAGAGAAAAAAAAATAACCCCACAAATGAATAATTTTGAGGATCCTTCTGCTTCGTATCAGAGTCAAAAGAAATTAGAAAGTTGCGTCTATTCCTCTTTATCGCCCTTCAAATCCAGTATTTTCACCAAAATTCAGTCAAACAGGGCATAGAGACGTACGTTGATTCCCATTTCCTAATCCACGCAGAAATGTACTCGTATATAATCAAAAAAGAAAAGGGGAAAACATATAGGAAGAGAAATTAATGAATTTGCCCACTCCTGTGCATTATTTATTCCCACCGTATGACTGGCTCCAATCGACTTGCGATGATCAGCAGACGGCATTCGACCAGGTACTCGATCGTACTTACAAAATGATATGAGAAGTTACAGAAGGATGAGGATGAGGAGGGGAAAAAAGTTGAAAATTAGGAAGACTGGACGGAGACAGCGAGGAGGAAGAAGAGGATGAAAAAGATGATGATGATGATGATGATTATTATTTTTATTATTATTATTATTATTATTATTATTATTATTATTATTATTATTATTATTATTATTATTATTATTATTATTATTATTATTATTATTATTATTATTATTATTATTGTTATTATTATTATCATTTATTCGGCATTTGCAAAACAATACAAGTGATAACAGAGAAACAGAATAAACAAACAAAACACAAGAAAACAAAGTGTCTGGCTTTCCCTGTTGAGCTTCCCGAAGGAGCCGGGTTGGAAAAAAGCAATTAAAATCACTATAACCCTTGGGCCTCTCCAAATAACCAACTTGGGAAGGAGGAAGAGGAGCAGAACAGGAGAATAGTCCGGGATATATGGCGCAGTTTCGGTTGAGATGTGGTTTGGAGGTTTCCAACGTTTTTTCATGATGACCTTTTTTTAAATAGTGAGAAACGTATTATGCAACATGAAAAAGCATATTTATTCTAAGAGGAATTTTAAGTTTATTTGATGAAAATTGGTTTTGAAATGGCTGAGATATCCAAAACAAAACAATCCTAATAAAAGGTGGGACTTTACACTCTTAAAACATCCGAGTCAGAACTGACCCGGAACTGGGTCCGTTGGGGTCATACACCGTTCCGGGTCAAAGATGACTTGGAATTTGGTTATGAAGACCCCGAATGGGGTTACCCTGACCCAATTCATGACTCTGAATGGGTGATATGTGACCCCATTCCTTGTCATTTCTGACCCGGAACAGTGTATGACCCCAACGGACCCAGTTCCGGGTCAGTTCTGACTCGGATGTTTTAAGAGTGTACTTTGTTTTTGAATATCTCAGCCATTTCAAATCCAATTTTCTTCTAATTAGCTTTGAATTCCTCTTATAAGCTAATAGGCTTCTTAGAAGTAGTTTCTAAATATTTGCCACAAAAAAAAAGAATTAAAGGCTGAATTCTCACCTCAACCAATACTGTACTATACGATTAAAAGTCCCACAGTAACTTACCGCAGGGTATCGAACGCGAACGCGGAGTGTTTCTGATAGTGTGTGTATGCTTTCGTGGGGGTGATGGGGTGGGTATAAAATGGCTGGTTAGTAAAAACTCCGTACCCCCCCCCCCCCGCCCCCACCCTACCGGTACCCGGATCCCTTGATGGAAATAATCCTAAGTTGCAAGTCCTCTAACGCCAAATGTTGTGTGTGTGTGTGTGTGTGTGTGTGCGTGTGTGTGTGTGTGTGTGTGTGTGTGTTTGTTCCGATTTTTTTCCATTTCTGTTAAAAGGCCAAAAGTGTGAGAATGAGTGTGTGTGTGTGCGCGTGTGTGTGTACAATGTATGTATGTGTGTGTGCGCGTGTGTGTGTGTGTGTGTGTGTGTGTGTGTGTGTGTGTGTGCGGGGGGGGGGTGGGCGGGAGGGGAGGGGCGGGGGTACTTAAGCCCAGTTCTGTGGTTCCTGAATAATTATGGCAAGGAAAATAGGATGAAGTTGAAAATGAAGACGAAGACGTTTGCTGTCATGAAACAAAACCAAAAAAAAAATTGCTCCAGTCGGCCCATGAAGGAGTTTCTACACCTTCTACAATGTTGCATAAATTATTTATTAATTTTTCCCAATTCATTGATTCTTTCACTCAGAACACAAATGGGCCCTGCATATATCAAAGCATCATTACATACATGGAATCATTGTGGTCAGCTGCAATGCCATAGCTGTAGAATTTGATTATATTAAATTTTATAGTGATATTTGTTATCAGTCATATCTTTTTATGTTTGCCCAAAAATGCATTGTGAACTATCAAGGCAGGGGCCACTGAACGGGGAGGGGGGGGGGGGAGGCAGTTGGGGGCTGCAGGTTCCCCCTGATTTTTGCTTGTCAAAAAAAAAAAATCAAAACGCCCATGAATTTCCAAAGGTCCCTTCTTTAGATTCTATTGTCCTTGAACCCCCCTGCCCCCATTCTCAAAAACGTTCTACAGCCCTTATGGACTCGAAGGGCTTTCAAATACAGTATTGACATGTGGATATTAATAAGACAATTGATGAATTATGTGTTCACATTCATGTTCACCATAATCACATACAATGATGAATTACATTTTGTATTACAGAACAAATACATGTACATGTGTTTTGGAGGAGCTGAGCGATGAGGGGATCCATACTTAAAATGACACAGGCTCAAACACCCATTGGACAGGGATATCGGGGGCTGATCCAGGAATTCCATAAAGGGGGGGCGCAAACAATATTTGTTTTGCTACTTCCCGGTTTCATCTCATTAATTTTTTTTTTTTATTTTGTTTGTTTTAACAACAAATAAAGAGGGGGCGCGTGCCCGGTGCGCCCCCCCCCCCCCCCCTCTCTGGATCCGCCACTGTATGTGTTACTGGTACACATGAAATCACAACATCATACCCTCCTGGCGTAGGACAATCCATTTTATCCAGAACATACACATACACACCCACACACAAGCAATTACTGATTAACCAACCAAAACTTTCACACACACACGACTAGAAACCGCTGAGCCCAGAAGAACTACACATCTCACTATCTTTGTTATAGAATGTGATTTATCTTTACAGTAATAATCAATATAATTATCTCACTTTGATTGATTTCAGAAAATCATACAAATCTACAAACGTGACTTCACATTAAATGACTCCATCCTTTTACACGGGCTGTGAAAGCGCACCGATAAGAGTCTATGACAACAGACATCATAATGCATTGCATGATATTTATGAACGGCTATCAGAACAAACACTAATTTTGGTCTTCATTCACACTATGAAATTAGTTGTAGCCCTACTCATCTTTTCATACCTCTTGACATAACTATGATTATCATTGCTGTTATCACAGATATATGTACCTGCTCATAATGTGAGCTGCATGTGATGTGCTATAGACATAAATTGTGTTGTTGGTGGGGTTTTTTTTTTCTTCTTTTTGGGGGTAGGGGGTCAAATTTTCACGAAACTGGCATGCGTAGAGTACTCTTTTGTCTCTTGCATTGACTGTTTAAGAACTAAATCAAAAGTTAGCATTCATGACATCAAATATCACTAATTACATGATGCATTTTTATTATCATCATCATCATCATCATAATCATCATCATTAATAATATTACCATTATTATGTGTAGTAGTAGTAGTAGCAGTAGTAATATCACCATCATCATCATCATTATCACCATAAAATCATAATTGCTACACAAAGAAAAAAAAATAATATATACTGATTTAGAACGATAGATTTCATCAGGGTACATAATAGTGTTGTAGTTTACATCAAAGGACTGCTTTCTCATCCTATATGTAAAAGTCAAAATCAAAAGCTGCATTAATAACAACAAAATTAACTATAGATTATGACTAGTGAGAGAGGGAAAATACGGAATAACCCATTTCGAGGGGTTTTGAAAATACTGCATTTCCATAGATAAAACAGTACGCACTGTGTTCCCCCCCCCCCCCAAAAAAAAAAATAGAGGTTTGATAGAAGCCATTGTCATTCCATAATCTTACAGTCATAATCATTAAGATTTTGTGTGTGAGAAGACAGTGATACATGTATGTGTATACACAGAATAGAAATGTTACAGTACCTACGTACTACATGTACATCATACATTCCTAAGAATATGCCCTTTGCAGATATATAATTATCTTGATGGATTAAAGAGCTTGGACTAATCTAAGATTTAAGTAAAGTAAGTGATATCATCAAACAAGACAGCTACCAATTTTCAAGTGATTACGACGAACAGGAATGACATCATGCCATCTTTTCAAACCTAACTTGATTTTACTTGCACACAAAAACGTCTGTCTGCATGTTTTTAGACATTTCTCATAATTTCAATACTGGGGTGCGAACATTAACCGTTGCCAAAAACCACTCGATTGTAAAGAGCTATCTGGAAGATACTTGTGTTTAACAGGCACCTGTAGATGGACAATTTCAATTTCAAAATTTGGGAGGCTTTATATTCCTTTGTCAGATTATTATGACAAATAAGTTACTAGAGGTACTGCCTGCAGAATCATGGAGATTTGGCACGTATGTCAACTTTGTAAACCATTTCTAATTTCATATCCCTCACCTCCCCTCCCCCCACAAACTGAAACTAACAACAACAAAACTATTCTTTTATCAAAGTATTCAAAGACCATTCACTTGTGAAGTCCTGTCCTGCTCTTATTGGTATTTTATACATTTCTTTCTCATCATGTACTCTCGACACCTGCCAAAGGGCACTTCTTAAAACTTGTCGTGACTTCTTGTAATCTGACTTCTCAGCTCCAAATCACTACTTGCAATGCTGCTGAAGAGTATTTAGCAAGATCCTCCTGCCTTCCAGAGCAGATAGAATCAACTTCAAAAGAAGGGAAGCACAGCTGGTTTGGTGCACTACAGATTATTAAGGCATATAAAATCCACAAAGACAGGGTAAAAGATGCTGCATTCAATTTCATTGCAACCGTTCCTCTAACCGTTGATACGGGAATGATGGTCACGAGGCAGCTTGGTCTAGTATTCATAGACCTTCTTCTCAGCAAAGAACTGGCCCTGAAACTTGGATCCCGGTGGCAGGAGAGCGAGGTAGGTGGGAGTCTCGGCCCCCTGGTCAATGGTCAGTGTCCCCTTATGGCTGGACATGTCGGTGTCTACATACCCAGGGCAGCACTGCAGAAATGAGAAAGGCAACACTTCAACCCACTGAAGACGAGTCCCTAGTATACTCAGGCAGGCGTCAATGGGAAATGCATGTTGTCACAAAATCAGTCCGTCCTCAGCAGGCTAAATTCCTCATACATCTACAGAGCTATCGATGTACGGGAGAAGGCATTCTGGCTTTTTACACTAGAACCTCATTACAAAAGAGGTCAGATAAAACAAAACCCTCTTATAGCAAGTTGATTGTGCAGGTCCCTAATCTTTTTATTTCTTAGTTTCTGCACCCTAGCATAATTAGAAATCTGATATAACAAGGTAGATAAATGTAATTGTCATGTTTGTTTGTTTGTTAGGTTTTTTGTGTTTTTGTGGGTTTTTTTTTTTTTCTTTCTTTGGTAGTTGATAATAAAGTTTCTCCACACAGGTGAGACATAAATCAACCACATTCGTACAAGGTACATAATTTAGTCTTTGGACTATTCAAACCTATACTGTTAATGAGTAACCAAGCACTCTCACTTATCATTATCTGTTTCATTTATTTTTGTCTTTTTTCAACTTGGGGGAGGGGTGGGAAACTGTTTTCAGAGTAAAACCTCCAAACATTACAACATTTACAGCATTAGTTTTACAACATACATGGCACTCATATAGACAATGCACACACTAGAAATTCCATGGTGTCTGTGCAAATGGAATCACTGCAAGATACAATTTGATTAAGTCTTTCCAAAATGACCCTTCTCACATAAGACAAGGCCATATTCCATTAACTTGAAGATTTAAAGCTTGTTGTTCTTTGATTAACAGGGTTTTTCTTTTTTCTCTCAAACCAAACGTTCATGTATGTATTTGCTCAAGAATTAAGAGTGTCAACTTTCCAATTCTTGTGACTGCATCTCAACCCGTTCAGACACAAACAGTGTTATGAAATATTCTATACCTTGTGATTTGTTAAAATGCATCATACAATTAGCAACATTTTCTTCTCTTTTCTTTTTTGGAACAGTCTGCACTGAAGTACAAAAGGTTATATTGTTTGCAAGCTCCAGCTACCTTATTGTGTGTACAGAAAATGCAGCGCTGCATGTGAGCTTTCTTTGTATCATGGTGCCACTTCAGTGCATGAGCTGGCTATGGCAAGTGCTCAGTATGCTACATCATACCAACTAGAACTAACAGAGTTTCATATACTCTAATGTTAGATCTGATTTGCCATTTTAGTTGTTTTAACTTCCCGGAGTCCCTGTCTTATAAAACAAACTAGAAAAGCACTCTAAAGAGCGCAGACCTCCGCCAAGCATACAGCTCATTTCCACCACTGATCTTGTTCTTCCATAGAGATATTAGTGATTTCCACCCATACGTACATACCTAGAGCATTGTGTGCTGAAAGTCACCCAATTTCCCATTATAGAAGCCTTTGTTACGCATAAACCCTCAGCTGCACGGCACGCCTCGCCCTAGCAGAAACTAGAGCACGCACTTTAGTGCGCGCATGCAAACCTCAAATATGCGCAACCTGAACTCCCAAATTCATTGACCCTACCTGCCAAAACACCAAAAATCCTTCATAAATTCCCCAAAAATTCTTGGATCACTACCAAAAGTTAATCGTTTGTTACATGTGTCATTCTCAACCTTTCCTGCAAGTTTCATCCCAATTTTAACTACTTTTTTAGTTAATTTGCACATGACAAACTAACTAACTAACAAACAAACCAACGGTAACGAAAACATAACCTCCTCCCTTGGCGGAGGTAATAATGACCCTGTGCACAATGTAAATGCCATGAATGCCTGGTATTGTACATTTTTAGATGCTGCACACTGTCCGCTCACCACATGCAGCTCAGTAACACAGAAGTGGCACCAATCTACAGAAAACTCGAGCGCTGCACTGCATATGATATACAAACATGTACACAAACGGTCCGGAGCTTGCATGCAATATCACTTTTTGTTGCACACCTTTCGCTGGGCCATGCATTATTTGAAGAGTTTGTTTGCAAAAACCGATAAGTCCATTTTTGAAGATTTTGAAGTACGGTCTGTGCCATAAAGTACAAAATAATACCTTTTAAATGATATATTGGTCACTACATATAACGCTACATTTTTGAAGTTATGGTTAAAAGAAGCAAAAATTTTCTTATTATTCTCTTTATTTTTCTTGACCTTTAATCGCAAATATCTCCATTTGGCAAATATGGACTTATCGGTTTTTGCAAACAAACTCTTCATTTGTAGGCCTATTACAATCCTGTACTCACGCTGTTGATGAGGATGTCATCCCTTATGGTATCCTTGGCGATGTCTTGGCCCTGTATACGGGTGAGGGCGATTAGTCCCAGTTTACTGGTTCCGTAGTTGGATGTGGACCAGCCTCGCTTCTTCTGCTCTCCAGCATTAACAGCACTTTAGTAAAAAAGGAAGAAAGAAATTTTGTGAGTAAAGACCCTGATTATCATATTTTCCTGTCCGACCCCAAAAACCTGTTAAATTCAAAAATTAATGGCATAAACATCATCTTGGGAAAGAAAAGAGTTTTGTGAGTAAACAGCTTGCTACCTGTGACACCACGAATTTGTCAAAAGTTAAGGTTTTCAATTAAAGCTTAATTGAGTAACTGGACAGAACAAAATAAAAAGCTAAAAAGTCACTGTAATCATTACAGTTTGAGATTAAGCTGTACAGTGCTCTAAAACAAGTCAAAGCTTAGGCCCTTCATATAACTATTATTGTTCACAGTCCAGGTTGTTCATCTTTAAAACCAGTAAATAATTTAAGGAGAATTTCATTGATCAAAAATGATTATGTCTGATAAATTTTCTACAGTCGTTTTCATAATATTCTTCTCTAAAAGTAGATTGGCAATATGGATGACTCATAACGTTATCTCTCCACTGGACATGCAAATCGAAAACCTAAAATTTATTCAAGAGTGTTGATGTCAATATGTAGACAACTGGTGTATCCAAACAAGTTTTACTGATATTACTGCATCTAGTAAGCCCACATCTCCTGTGTTCACAGACTTGTATAAGAAACTTGTATCTGGTTTCTATGCTAGTACATCAGATTGTTGTGCTGTGAAGAAGAAGATTCTCCATACCTGATGAACTCATTCATGAGGTCGATGACTCCCTGCTCAGTGTCAACGGACTTGAACCTTTTCTGGAGCTCTGGACTGAGTTTGGAGTATGTGGAGGTGCCTCCACGGCTTGCCACATTAACAACCCTTGAAGGGGAGGGTAAAGAATGAAGAATAATGATGAACCGCAGAGCTGAAAGGGATCGTACAGTTTTAGTTGAGACCTAATTTCAGGTTTCTAACATTTTTTGGTGAGATAATGAGAAACATCTTATGAATATAAAAGAGCACGTAATTCTATGAGGAATTCAACGTTTATTTGATGAAAAGTGGTTTTCAAATGGCTGAGATATCCAAAAAAGAGCGATTCTAATAAAGTGTGGGACCGTCACTTTATTACGATCGCTTTGTTTTACTTTGTTTTTGGATGTTTCAGTCACTCCAAACCCGATTTTCATCAAATGAACTTTGAATTCCTCTTAAAATGGTATGCTCTGTACTATATCATAACTGTTTTCTTGGTATCTTGCAAAAAGTTATAAGCCCAATTCTCATCTCCACCAATACTGTACCATCCCTTTAAAAAGAGGTATATGCCAGTATGGCAGCAGTTTGCTTTATTGAAGAGTTATCAGAATTTGAAGCCCTGCAATGTATGAAGCTAAATGACATTTGGCCTTTCACATTCAATCATTAACTGTAATAGTACTCATTTCAACAAAATGTGTGTCACCTTCATTCTTGCTCTATTTTTTTCTGTGATACCAGACCATAACAGGAGATTCCTATGAAAAAGTCATGGCAACAAAATAACAAATCAGGCAAAGTTATGTGACCTAATGTTTGGGTGCTGAAAGATTTACTCAGAATTAAGTCTGCACTGTGCATTTGCACCTCATGAACTAGGTGTGGACCCAAGTACATTCGTATTTACACAGTCCACCAAAGGACTTGTAGGCTTTGCAATACCACAGTATTTAACCCTTTAAAATGCCTCACTCATGCTATTAAACATGCCTTTCAATAGTTTCATGAAATGTTACATTCAAATCTTACACGTAAGTCCACATGTAGCCATTGTGTTTTGCATATCAATATTTGTGGGACTATACTGCATGCATGACTTATATGCCATAATTCTGATGATCCCAAATCACCCCAGTTTTACTTATTTGTCTGTGAAATAAAAAAAAAAAAAATGCTGATGTTAAGCGACGAACATATCTATCTCAAGTCTCTGACGAAATATGTGACTGAGGTCTGAGTTAAGCTCTTTGGCAGAAGGTGAAAAATAAGTGGCTTCATTATTGGCTGATAACAACTCTGGCACATAGACAGACAGGCAGACCAACTAATCGACAAAACGACCTATGTTCATTCAATGACTGTTGACTGAAAGAATATGTTTCTTCTCTTTTTTTTCTTTTTTATTTTTGCAAAGTGCTTTGCTGAACAATAAAGGGCAATGTTCATTTATCTCTCCCAGCCAAACTCTTGAAATGACTCGGCACAACGACTGATGCCAATGAGTAGTAATGTCAACAAATCCATTGATAACTTAAAGAAAAATGTCATTTGTGACAAAGTTCAAATTTGATGAAGACAGAATACTACATTAGAGACACGCAGCACAGTTTGGCTATACATGTAGCAGTAATCATATCAATGAAAAATAGAAACAATATGAAATCAAATCTTGGTTGAAAGGGTTCTAAGATATTTTCTCTTCTTAGACAAAAAGTAAAAAATGTAATTCTTAAGAGCTTGGATAGTTGTGTTACTTTTTTTTCTTTTTCTTTTTTTGTGAGCTATATTATATATAAGAAAAAAGAATATATGACTTCTTCAGAATATCATAATGAGACAGAATACAGTGTAGCAGAGTTCTGCATAAATATGTATTCAAAAACATATTCATGCACTGAAGGAAAAATTAAAAATGTTTCTAAGAAGGCAAAGATCATCTTTGGTTTAACAATGAGAAATAAACAGCATGGTAACTTAATTTCAGGATAATTAATTCAAAAGTTATGAATTTTGAGTCACTGATGGATAAGGAGACTACTACACTTCACTACATCATTATGGACAAGACTGTAAAAACAATATAAAGAAAATTCAACATATTTTCACTTTTCTAGCACAATGGAAGAGTGCTTGACTCTCCTTTATCAAAAAGCACAGGGAATAATATTACCTACATTGTATATTAATGTCAGTAACAAGTTGATGGAATGTGAACTTATCAGGAAAAATGACATTTTGTGGAATTCTCTTTGCATTTTCTTTATACTGTTGTCCAAAATGACATCATGAAATGCAGTAGTCTCCTTATCCACCAATGATGGCACCGAAACTTTAAAAATGTATAACTTCTGAATCGATTGTCCAAGTTTCTTCAGCCTTTCACTGATATGTTTTGCTAATGTTGCTGCTTTCACTCAATCCACATTAATATTTGGGCTTTTGATTATCTAAAGGGCCCTGAAATCCATATGCACGTTGATTTGTGTTGATTTATGATACCCACAACATCACTTTTGCAGTGAAACGAATACCTAGAAACATTCCATATATTTTGAACGATTTTTTCTTATATTTTTCTTCAGATTGCTTGGGAACGCCCACAAAAAATCCTTCCAAACCAATTACTATTAATATTCTTGAGATGACCTCGTCTGTATTAACAAAAGACATTGGAATGCACCTTCCCCTTGACTCAGCATAACTTGCATGTTCCCTTGCCATGTCTTAATAGTCACATTAATAGCCGGGTTCACACATACAAATTAGCGGGATGACGATCGCGATGCTCATCCCGAGTTTTTTTGCGAGCGTCCACACGTACCGAATTAGCGGGATAGCGATCGCGATCGGTATCCCGCTAATTTGGCGAGCGTCCACACGTACCGAATTATCCCGCTAATTGCCGATAGAGATAACAGCAAAGCCTGCAAAGTGGGTCACACAGCGCCCTTCTCTATCACCACCTGTGCGCACTTACCTTTGTCCATTGTCTTTTACGCGTCAGTGGTGTGGTTCGCGCGCTGTTGTTATTGTTCTCCAAAGAGGTGAAGGACCTCTTCGCAGAGGCCTCGCTGTTATGATATGCGCATTGCATGATGGGATGTAAAAACTCGAGATTCTAATCCCGACCGTTCACACGTACCAGCGCGGGGCCAATTATCCCGCTAATTGACGAACCAGCGCAAGATTTCTTGGGATTAGCATCGCGATGCTTATCCCGCTAATTTTCGGGTTTTTTCTGTCCACACGTGCAAAAAACTCAGGATGACGATCGCGATGCAAATCTCGAGATTTGTATCCCGCTAATTGATGTACGTGTGAACCCGGCTATAATGACAGAAACATGCAAGTTATGCTGAGTCGGTGCATTCCAATGTCTTTTATTCAACATTTTAGTACTTCAGCAATGATTGACAGATGAGGTCATCTCAAGAATATTGGTTTGGAAGGATTTTTTGTGGGCGTTCCCAAGTAATCTGAAGAAAAATAGAAGAAAAAAAAATCGTTAAAAATATATGAAATGTTTCTAGATATTTGTTTTACCGCAAAAGTGATGTTGAGGGTATTATAAATCAACAATAATCAACATGCATTTGGATTTCAGGGCCCCTATCTTATCAATATTGTACGAGCTGAAATTTTCGCGTACAGATATTTTCGCGAATTGGTCCTTCGACGACATTTTCGCGTGTTGTTAATTTCGTGGTTGCGAGGGTATAACTGAACTTACTTATTTGCGCGTTGTTATTTTCGCGTGTTGTTATTTTTGCGATTCAAAGGCGATTCGCGAAATTCGCAAAAAATAAAACCACCGCAAAAATTTCAGCTCGTACAGTACCTGATATCAGTCTCCCATGAACTTTCATTGGTGGTTGTTCTCTTCTTACCTGCCATGTGATCTCAGCAGTGGAAAGAGTGCTTGGCAAACACGGAGGGTAGCGAACACATTGGTTTCTATGGTAACTGGTGCCTGGACAGTATCTGGCTCGGGTGCTGCTGCCTACAGTACATGGATTGAGGGGGAGAGAGAAACAAGGAACTGCAAACATTCCTTAGGTTTACATGTCACTTTCTGAGCATACAAGAACCAAAACATATTTCAAAGTAAGACATCTAACCACATTCTACTAGTGTGACAATCAGTTATCGCATTATGTGACTGTGCATCACATAACGAACAAAAAGTCGCACACACTGATTTTGCGTGAGTACTGAAAATTAGTGAAATGGGTCAACCTCACCGATCTTGACTTTTTCATATCTTCTGAAAAAGCAAGTCTTCTTTTACATTATAAATGCTAAAATTTGGGATCATAAAATGGGCGGGAAAGTGTGTTTTTTTGCAGTTTATCTCGAACATTCTTGGTAGAATAGTGTGAATAGGTGTGTCTTTAGAGTCCCTTTTTCATTTCTGAAAAACCTTGTATGCACTCTTCACTTTCAACTCTAATAACTTTTGAAAGGATAGTGCTACAGCTTTGAGAGTTGGTGTTAATTATGGACAGTATGTGCTAATGAGGCATGCTTAATTTCAGTTTAATCTGATAATCCCTTCATTGTTGTTACTTGGGTGGTTAACTTTTTTGTCCCATTCATCACACAGCCAGCGTGGTTTGGTAAAGATTAAGCGCTTGAATAGACACTGTACTTCAGAGCCTCTTTTCTCAGTTCACACTTTTCCTTAGTTTGTGCTTTCTTTCCCATATTTAGATAGGTTAGGAGAGTCCATTTGATTTGAGTTATACATCATTTTAAAGCTTAAAGTCTGCTCTTTCAGAATATGGTCAAAACTAAAAATTCATGTCTGGCGACTTTTTGTTTGTTTTGTGATGCAGGGTCACATATGATCATCTAATACCTTACATTCAAGCCAAGAAAAGAAGAAAGTTGGGTGATTTAGCTCGACAAAGTGTACATGCTTATATTTAAAAAAGAAAAAAAAAATGTGTACCGGTCAGCACATCTATCTCTTTCAAGCAAGCCAAGACTTAATTTACAGAAATGGAAACTCTAAACAACATTTGAAGTTAAACTATGAACAGAGGGTGTAACAAAGCATCATCGTAGAAAGGTAAAAGAGCTTAACTTATAAAATTGCGAGTCATATCATCAATACTAGAAAAGAGATACAAATGTATACATCTCATGCAACTTTAAGTCTTTTTGAACCAGCCAACATTTGTTTAAACACACTTCAGACATTCACTATCCATTGTTCTGCATGTCCCTGAAAATTTGCATTCCGAATCTCTTAGAAATGAATAAACATCACTGCACAGGCAGCATACATTGAAATTGTAAACGACACATCAAGAAACAATTTTTGTTCTTTCTTTCATGATAATCTTAAGAAATGACCATCTAAAACAGATTGATATGTTACGTTACCTAAAAACATAGTTTGCTTTAATCGTATGGCATAAGTAACAGTAATCCTTACCTTGAATGCAATAGCTGCATTATTGACTAGTATGTCCAGTCCTCCGTGCTTCTCTTTCAAATACTTCTGGGCCTTGTCGATGTGGTCGTTGTTCAGCAGATCAAGCTGGAGGAAATCAACATTCTGCAGCCCCTCCCCTTTCAGCTGCTGGACTGCTTCTTGGCCACGCCCCTCATCTCTACTGGCCAGATAGACCACGCCTTCTTCCTTCAGAGCCTTGGACAGTGCCCTCACAATGGCATAGCCAATGCCTTTATTTCCACCTGTGACCTGAAAAGAGTTTTGAGAGGATTACAGTAGATTGATTCCAAAAACACTTGAATTGAAAACCTGAACAAAAACAAAAACAAAGGGAGTGGGACAATAGTACCCCACATTATCCGGGTCAGTCAGTACATGTCTGTGATTAGATATTGCATAATACTAGACATCTGATAGGAGACCATTGTATGTAATTTTCTTTCATGGGTTAAAAAGTGTGGTCTATTCACCCATGGATGGGATAACATGTAAACAAATTATGTCAATTGATAAAAAACATTAGAATGATACATTCAGAGCAAACAGCAATAAGAAGATATCTGTTTGCAGTCAAAATCAATGCTGAATCATGGGGAAAATGATATGTGTGATGCACACAGAAGCAGTGTTGTGCATACATGTAATAGAATTTGGGTAAAGAGGACAGGTGCCAGATGCCTACTGCACTCATGAAGTGCATTTAAGGCAAACCACTGAAGTTTCTACACTGTGGTGCATTCTGCAGTGTGGCATACAAGGATCAGTGCTTGACATAATTTATACAAGTTGATTGCTCTACTATAGCTATTCTACTGACCCTAAAACCAATATTGCAACCCATAACCCTATAATAAATATAGCACCTTTGAATCTATACCTTTGGCTTTGGATCACAAGACCATCATTCTACCATAATACACCGAAGTCTGTGTACCCTGTCTGTGGGATATCATAACTAGGCTCTATGAAAATATCAATGATTGTATAGCAAAATGCCTTGACACCAAAATTGATAAATTGTATAAGACACAAATCACAAATATACAATGTGATGATGTAGGTCTAACATTTAACAGTGTAGACTTCTATTTGTTTATAGGTAAAATGGTATTGGTACATCTTCAATTAACTGCGACCAGCAGCCCCAACGTACAACGTACAGTGTTGGGCCGCAGGCGGCGGGTCTCCGGGGCTAATCTTCAATATGCTATCATATAAAATTTAGTTAAATTTTGACCTCCCACCTATATTTCGGGGGGGGGGGGGGATAATACATGGGACTCCAGCCAGGCCTAACTGTATCAAAAATAGTAGTAATAGTCCTACTGGTATTAGTGGTAAGTGGTATCATGAAAAAAATAAGAGCTCAGATTCAAGAGAGGAAGAAGATGAAACATATATACGCTATACTAATTACTCGCTATACCTGATTTGATGGGCCGGGCCTATGAGCTTTGGTAGAACGGATGGTTAATAAACATTGGTATAGAGTTTCAATCGGGTCGCTCATCATAATACGTTAGTTACACGAGTATTCCTCTTTATGAGCTATAGGGATACCAGTATAATGTAGCTGTACACGTATAACGTACGATACTTAGTCAGATTCTATACAGGAGCGTATGATTGGGGTCAGGTATCCACTTTGCATGCAAATTTTGTATGAACGTTTAATCAGCTATGATATGAAATCTCGATGGACAATGGTCTGAAATAAAAATTCACACTAGGATCTAGTGAGGACAGTTCTGTTGAAAACTTGTCGAAAATACACGACTCGTTGGCCCCACAGAATTTCAATTACTTACCAGCGCAACTTTCATGGTGGCAGATTCTTCTTCTAAATACAGTAAGTGAAACCACGCTAGCGGACGACGTACCCCACGCTTGAACAGAAACTGAGACGCGCACGTACAGTACATGTATTATTATACTACTGTACTAACACTGTGAATGACTCTTCGGTAGTACCTGGGTATGTGCGGCACTTTGTACCACCCCCGACCGCCAGGTTGGTCCTTGCATAACAGTCTTGTTTGTGGTACTGCTAGCTATTATCTTGACATGTTGACATACTTCCCTTTGTTTGTTCATCTTTGTATGAATGGACCGGGTTTGGCTTCGTGTTGTCAGGAGGGGAATTTTGGCTTTGTGTTGTCAGTCTGGTTGAAGGGAATCTGCAAGTCATCGCTCACTTCAGGCTTCACCAGAGTTGGATAATAATCTAACTCTATGGGCCTCGTCCCGTTCACTCACTATCGTGTTCCAAAATCTTAAAATAAAACAGGGGGTGTTTCATCAACGTTTGTCGGCGCTGACAACTTGAACCACCATAGTAACAGTCAGTGACCAGAGCATCTCAGCCAATCAAAACCAAGGATTTCGCTGAAATTGGTCAGCGCCGACAGTTACAAGCGTTGATGAAACACCCCCCTGATTTGCTACACTACTGTCAAGCTAATGGGGGATGGGTGTGGCGCCAGTCAGCAGTAGGGGAAAGGCGTGCACAGTATACCATAGGCCCGCATTTCTTTTTTTTTTTCTTTTTTTTTCTTTTTTTATGTATGTCCAAACGTTACATTCAGTAGGTGGAGTGAGCTAGAATAGTCAATTATCATGTGCTCATATTATAACGATGAATGGACTTAATTTGTGGATAGAGAAGACAAGACCATTTTTTTTAAGTGAAACATTAATGATTAGGCCGCGCAGCCTCTCCACAATGATATGCATGGGATTCAAAGTTACTTTAATAGTATATTATTGGTTTTTATCATCAAGTTTTGATCCGAAATATGTATTATAAGTTGACGTATAATAGTGTATCCTCTCCCCATCCCCCCTCTCTTTATATTACAGGCCTATGTACATATATATCCTCTGAGGTAAGAATACAGTTTCAATTTGAATTTCAAAACCTCCATTTTTGAAAATGAGTGGCAAGTTTACCTTCCTTTTTGGAAATTCGATATTCTATTCCTTTATTATTTCTTAGGCATTTGTATAATTTTATGTCGTCAGTATAGTTACATTTTGATATAGCTTTTGATGTTATACTCTACTTTGTTATTACCTTACTTAAACTATGCGACTCGCCTGGGGAAACATGTATAAAGAATGTTAATCATTACAAAGAAAAGTTCTTCGTATTATTTGTAATAAATCATGGAGATGCCATACTGATGTTTTATTTCATAAAAAATAACAATATTTTTGAAAGATCAATGATTGAATCAGACCTCCAGATGATTTTTAAAAAAGATTTTTGCATCTTTTTGCATTTTTGCATTAAGAAATTGGTTATACATAGGTACAGACTTTCACAATTTATAGTGATTGGGTTCACGAAAAAGAATGTTTTCAAAATTCAAAACAAATCACGATGAACGAGGATGATAACATAATTATACATGTACCAGATTCATATGAGAATGCATGACTGAGTGCTCAATGAAGCAGCAAAAAAGAAGAGAGTATAATTTATGCATAAATTCTACACAGGTGAACTTCTTGTATTGCTCCATGCATTACTGGAGTAATTTGCGAGCCTCCTATGTCATCCTCACTCAGTGTTATATATGTTTTGTGTTTTTCAGAGTATGCAGTATTGGTTTGTCTGCTCAAGTTGCTCAAGGACTACAATAAATGCCATAAACCTATGCATAGCACTAGTACTATTCATAATGTAAACTTGTATAAATCGTTTGGAATGTCCCTTCAACACTTAGGACAGTTACTATACTTGCTTATCAAATTTACCAACTATCTCTTCCTATTCGATTCCATGTTCGTCCAAAACAAAATGTCTATTCATCCTACCCGACAATTCAATGAATTTCATTTGCCTTTGACATGTTTGACTAAGATTATATTTTCGCCAATGTTCTCTTATTCTGGCTTTGAATTTTAGAAGAGAAGGTTTAATGAATACCGTTACATTAAGAATCTTTTTGAAAGTCGTATACACCAGAAGGAGTTATACTCTTTTAAGCCCTTATTTCAAGTCCTGCTTATTGTTATAATGGTTATAGTTTATTGTCTTTTAATAATACAATCTAATTGCAGGGGCGGATCCAGTAATACCGTAAAGGGGAGGCGCCTTTACAAAATTAAAGGGGGCGAAGCGTCCCTCCATCCTTTTATCTTGTTATTTCTTTTGCTTCAACAACAAAGAGGGGGCGCGCGCCCCCGCGGTGCCCCCCTCTCCCTGGATCCGCCACTGATCTCCTCTCTGTTATTAACATGTAACTCGGTGAGCCCATGCATCTTCTTCCTAAATTCGCGTGCGTGAGTTTTTCCTTGGCTGTTCACTTTAGTCTCTTCCCCTTATTCCTTCGACGTGTATTTTTTCCTTTCTTTTTCTTTTACAAGAGAGCTGTCTCGTGTTGGTCTGTGTTTGTACGTTTGTACGTGTGTGTATGTATGCATGCCACTAATTTGATAAAACATCGAAATAATACAATCAACCATGATAATTACGTGAAAATCAATCAAATAAAAAAATCCAAAAAAAATGACAGATATAAATATGACAAGGTGCTTGAAATACCACGTAGGCCCTATGCTATGTGACTGCAAAGTTAATCGTAAAAAGGGGAAAAGGGTTAGAAAGTAAACAATTTTTGATAAAATATCAAAATAGTCATAAGCCATGATAATTATAGTGAAAGTGGGCAGGTAATGATAAAGGCCTTCTAATTCCAAGTATACAGAGATTAAGTTCACTTAGTCTATACATATCATGCAATATTGATTTTAGGCATACCGAAAATGTCATCTTTCAATGACACCAGATATTATTCATTAATCATAATAACATGATTATCTAATAGGGTGTAGTATTTAGTTACTTCTACTTTTAGATAGATGAAACGTGACCCTGAGGGGGTAGAAAGGAATATTGGCCGAATTCGCCTTCTAAAAAGAATACACATCTAATGGAAATGCCAAATCCAGGAGGACAGTACACTGTATTACTATCTAGCTATTTTTTGTATCAGAAATCTGGAATTGAAGTCAGTGCTATAACACACAGTAAGATGATTTTATTTACTGAAAGAGCATGGTTGACAACTGCTGATCCATGATAAGCATGCACAATGATGGGTTAACATTATAAACGTACTTTTCGTTCACCAATCACATGGAAAAAAGCGTGCATTTATTATCATATATCAAGTGCAGCGTAAAACGCACACACACACACACACACATACATATATGTATATATATATATATATATATATATATATTTATATATATATATATATATACAACTGCTGATCCATGATAACCATGCATGCATATACAATGATGGGTTAACATTATAAACGTGCTTTTTGATCACCAATCACGTGAAAAAAGCGTACCTATTATCATGTATTAAGTGCAGCGTTAAACACACACACACACACACACACACACACACATATATATATATATATATATATATATATATATATATATATATCTATGTATGTATATATATATATATATATATATATATATATATATATATATATATATATATGTATATATATATATTACATATACAACTGCTGATCCATGATAACCATGTACAATGATGGGTTAACATTATGAACGTGCTTTTCGTTCACCAATCACGTGAAAAAAGCGTACATTTATTATCATGTATTAAGTGCAGTGTTAAACGCACACATACACACACACACACACACACACACATATATATATATATATATATATATATATATATATATATATATACATATATATATATATATATATATGTACAACTGCTGATCCATGATAACCATGCATGCGTATACAATGATGGGTTAGCATTATAAACGTGCTTTTCGATCACCAATCACGTGAAAAAAGCGTACATTTATTATCATGTATTAAGTGCAGCGTTAAACACACACACACACACACACACACACACATATATATATATATATATATATATATATATATATATATATATATATATACATATATAACTGCTGATCCACGATAACCATGTACAATGATGGGTTAACATTATAAACGTGCTTTTCGTTCACCAATCATGTGAAAAAAAGGGTACATTTTATTATCATGTATTAAGTGCAGCGTTAAACGCACACACACACACACACACACACACACACACACACACACACACACACATATATATATATATATATATATATATATAACTACAGAATTATTGGAACAAGTTCACGCGGTTGACTGCAGGTTCATCTGTATTTATTGCAACTCTGAGTTTCATGCAACCTCCGTGAAGTGCAATCATCAGACAATTCAGGGAATTCAGGGAATTGCCTGCATATGATGATTGCACTTCACGGAGGTTGCATGAAACTCAGAGTTGCAATAAATACAGATGAACCTGCAGTCAACCGCGTGAACTTGTTCCAATACTTCTGTCTAAAGCTCTTCCTTTGAGGACATCGAGCACACTTCATAGTAGGATAGAATCACCAAGTGTATAATTATACTCACACACACAAACATACATTTACTAATTAGAGATTCTCTAATCATACGGTTGAACGAACGAGACCGAGTAGACTAATGATGTAATTCCGGGTCTTGTTTTTTTTTTTTTTTTTTTCAACATATGTTATTTACTCTCTTTTCTCTTTACTTTCGTTTTACTGAAAATGCCGCCTTTCCCGTTACTTCAGTTCAATTAATGCCATTCAATTTAATTCATATCTGATTTTATTTCCAATACCACACTTTCGCCGGAACAATACACAAACAAAATCAATGTAATACATTATTATTAGATGCATTGGTTGGCTGGTTTGGTTTATTTCTGCATTTTTTTTTCTTCAAATACAATAACAAATGAAAACGAAGTGATACAGAGTATGCAAAAAAAGAGTATAAATACAAATCAATATAAGAAATGCCAACTTCATAACATCAGTCTGTAATAACATAATCAAAGCAACATATTATTAAGGCATTTATACTGCATTTATGAACAAAGGAGAAGTCAATACAGGGGACCGTCATCATAAGCAAAGCTTAACGTGGATGAGGTCCTATAATATATTACAACACCAATAGATCTACATATAAAACTCTTAATCTTAACATTATGTACCAAACACATTTTGCTAAAGAAAAAACATGAACAACGGAAAAGAAAAACAGTGACTTGGCGCTTTAAAGAAAAAGAAAAGAAAGGGAAAAAAACACGCAGCACCTTTGACTACTGGTATAATAGAATTGTAGGTGTATATGCAAGTGACGGTTACAGTTCGTTATTCCGAAGGTTCGTTATTCCGAATTTCATTTTCTGATCAACGAACCTTCGGAATAACGCCACAAAATATCAATGTTCGGATTAAGGAACCCCTTTTCATTTTCGGATTAACGAACCTCTAGGTATAAGGAATTTGTGTGTTTCGTATTAAAGAACCTTCGGAAAAACGAACCTTCGGAATAACGAACCTTCAGAATGACGAACAGCACCCGCAATTGAGAGTGCGTCGTGTGTGCAGGTGACAGCTATAATGCAAGAGAGTATGAATGCTATATAGTATGCTTTTTTAGGCGTTAAGGTAAGCGATGAACATGAACATGAACATCGATAGTCCGAAGTCACTGTATTTTGGAAAACAGAGACCTGCGCGTAATTTACAAGCTGTGGAGATGTGGCCCACTCAATGAATTGAACTTACGAAGGGAAAAAAAAAAGTATGTAACGGAAGTACAAAGAAACACGCGCACACACACACACACACACACACACACAAACACGCACACACATGCAGGACACAGACGCTCGGAGAAATAAAGACATACATAGGAAAAACATCAAGAGACGTTGTGAATGGACATGGAGAGAGAAGGGAGGAGGAAAGAACGAAAGGAATAGAGAGGAAGCGGAGGTCAGCAGCACACGGAGAGCATGGATGGAACAGAGGGACAGTATTATTTTTGGTTGAGATGGGGGATGCAGACTTCAACTTTTTGTGACATAATGAGAAACCTCTTATGAGATACGAACGCTGAGCATACAATTCTAAGTTTTGTCCATGTATCTCTTTAACTAAAGTATGTTTATTGTTTCATGTAAACAAATGACGTGTATTTAAATTTCATTTGGATATGCACAAGTTACATTGTACTTAATTTGTTTACATGCGATTGTCATATTATATGCTTTGGCCGGAAATGAAATAAAATGAAATGAAATGAAAGAAGTTGAATTCAAACGTTATTTAATCAAAATCGGATTTGAACTGGCTGATATGAAAAAGGCAAAACAAAGTGGTCCTAATAAAAGGTGGGACTACCGAACCACTCCAAGGCGTTTCCACTGAAGCATTATTACAACTCTGTTTATTTACCCTGATTATCAGTGTGCGCGTCACGAGTCCGCCACCCACGAGTCATACAGTCCAAGAGCTCGATACTATAATAGAGCAAATAAGGTCCATGAGTCCGACACTAGGCAAACAAGGACCACGATCGAGTCCGATACCAGCCAAGAAAGTCCTACGAGACCGACATCACGATGTACGTAGGCAGTGTCGGTCTCGAGGGCCATTTCTACCAGAGCCGCGGAACGCTCTTTATAATTATAGTGTGTATGTGTGTGTATGATGGGGGGGGGGGGGGAGGGTGGCTCGAGGGTATTGATGGTGCTTGGACGGGACAAAAAGAATCTCAAAACGCAACCCTCGGAAAGTATTTGGTTTTGTAGTGATTTTCATTTTTTTCCCCTCGTTTTTGTTTTTGATTGGTTTAAAGAACCCAGAGTGTGAGTGTGTGCATAATTATGTGTTTCCGTAGGGGCTGCGATCCCCAGCCCTCCAACCCCAGTTCCACGGCCCCTAGCTGCATGGCTACTAAATTTCTGTCAGTATTTCATTTACATCTTTTTCCCTCGCAGCTCTTCTTTCTCAGCCTTCTTAGATAAAACGGGTGTAATCGTCATTCAATTTTGTGCCTTCGTGCCCGGGATTAGGTCATAGATGACTTCGTCGCTTTCCATATTATCCTGGTCACGCAAGAAAGTTACCCTGCCCACCTCTTCGCCCAGAAGTGTATCCTCGTAAGTGACATTCGAATCATGATCCGAAGATCTAGTCACCTCGCCGTCAGCATTTCGTTGCCGTCGCTTCCTTCGTCTTCTAGAGAAACAAGTTTAAAGAAGCAAGTGAAGAATTATATAACTATAAAAACCGTTATAGGCATCTATGGTTTCAATGCGGAAAGTAAACGGATGGAACATGAGAAAATCTCTATTGGACTCATCACAGAAATCGTTAATATATTTCTGTTGGACCATTAGAAACCCACAGTCAAATCCTAAAGTAGTAGCAGGCCTTTCAAGTCTCACGCAACAGACCCTCCTCACCTCCAAAAAAGCAGCAACAAACACAATATCATGGATTTCTGACAACCACCGCAAAAAGTCGCATTTTGATAAATTTTCTGAAATAAGAATAAACAAAAATCATTATAGCAAGTATGCACCAGATCGCAAGATTTACAGAATTTCCATAGCGAACATTATCAACATAGACATGGACATTATTTCTTTTATAGAATGGGTCTATAATCTATTTTTCACCTATAGGTACCGGTAACTTTTTAATATGTATTGTATTCCAACGGGTCGTTGGTCGTGCGAACGACCGTGTGAATACATCCGGGTTCGGTTCGTACCACGCCCACACAGCGATCGATAAGGTGCCACAGGCTTGTAGAACCTCTTTGACCACAGGATAAAGTGTACCCAATAGTTACGTCTTTTTTTGCTGAAGACAGGGCCGGCGCAGTGTTTTCAAAAGTGTGGGGGCCCACTTCCGGGTTTCATGAGCTAACAAGCAAAAAAAAAAAAAAAAAAAAAAAGGCTCATCTCTGCTCCCCGTCCACTTCCGGGTTTCTTCAGCTGACAAGCAAAAAAAAAAAAAAATATAATGTCCTCAGCTCATCTCCACGCCACTTACGTACTTCGGGTTAAAAAAAACAAAGTGTAGGGGCCCAAAGTGATGACACCTTATGTATTCCTTTGTATGGTGCACAAAGGGGGCCCGAGCCCCCACGGCCCCCACGGCTGCGCCGGCCAGGGAAGAGACATAAGAGCGCGCACGTGAGTCGCTTCTGATTGTCTGCATTCTTGTACTCATTTAATAATAGGGTTTTTTTTCATTTACTGCATGTATGTACTGTAGGACATATTTCCATCGACAATGGAGCTGTTATTGTCGCATATAGATATTTTCTCGAATGAGGAGGTCAGAGACATTTTCGCGAGATGTTGTTTTCGCGAATTGACACCGACGGTGTAAATGCACTATATTACCTCAGCGCAACGTTACATTTTCGCGTGTTAAATTCACGACCCGACTGTGATTTGCGAAATTTGCGAAAATTAAACCCTCGCGACAATAACAACTTAGAGTAGTGCTTGCATCATTATTGGTGATGGTTACACATTATGATTAAAGTTAGGGAAGTCATACTTACATCCAGACCCTCCACACGAGAGCTCCTAGTAAAGAAGTGCATCCAATAACCACAATGAGGCTGGTCAAAAACGGAAGCATAGGCCTACTTGTAGTGGATGCCGCCTTTCCATCTGCAGTTTCGAAAACCATGTCATTTAAATTTCTCGTAGAGATAGGTGTTGAAATGACAAAACAAGAAATAAAAAATCCAACAAAATACTCATAAGCTTTATGATATAATAGTATCGTGTATTAGATATAATGATGTTTCATACCAATCCTGCACATCATTATTACAGGAAGGGGGGTGCTCAAAGGGGGCCCGTAAAGCCCGATACCGCATTTACTAGTTTTGATTGGTTGCAATTTTCATTTACAAATGCACATTTCACAAATCATTCACATCATAGTCCTGATGATCGAGATGGCTTTAAAAGAAACCACCTACACTAACGTGGAAGGGCTAACTTAAAATACTTACATTCTAAACATGCCATTTCCCTTCTATATACGATCATTGACATGACTATAACTATGACAAGGCCCCAAAAATCCGTTGTAGTGGTGTAAAAAATCGAATGTAGAAACGCCTATTTAATCCAAAATATCATGTTCTTGCACATAGGTCCTAGCGAAAGTGTTCGGATGAGGTTTCGTGTATAGCATTAGGCTTAATTTGGTGCCCCGAAAAGTTATTTCTGCTCGATACACGGACTATAATTGACATCAGGTACTGTGGACATTATCTCTATGAACAAAATTGAAAGGTACAAATTTACCCATTGGGGGGATGGACGACAATGTTATATGTATAGTTGTATATGATTATATGGGATATATGTGTGTGTGTGTGAGCATTCTGTGTATATCTACGAGTATAATTATATTAATAAAAAAACGTGTATTTATATTGGTTGATAAAAAAAGGTCTTTCCTAATAACAAAAGTGACAGGTTTTAAACGTTCCGTAAATATTTCATAGTTTTTCTCTTTTTTTTCTGAAAATCACTTGAATACATACACAAATAATTAGATATCACGATTCCGTCGGTGACATCATCTGTCAATCAATGCTGAAGTACTCAATAGCCGGGTTCACACGTACAAAATAGCGGGATGACGATCGCGATCCATATCTCGAGTTTTTTTGCGAGCGTCCACACATACCAAATTAGCGGGATAGCGATCGCGATCGGTATCCCGCTAATTTGGAGAGCGTCCACACGTACAGAATTATCCCGCTAATTACCGATAGAGATAACAGCAAACTGGGTCACACCGCTCCCTTCTCTGTCACTGCCTGCGCGCACTTCCCTTTGTCCTTCGCAGAGGCCTCGCTGTTGTGATGTGCGCATTGCATGATGGGATATAAAAACTAATCCCGACCGTTCACACGTACCAGCGCGGGGCCAATTATCCCGCTAATTGATGAACTAGCGCAAGATTTCTTGGGATTAGCATCGCCATGCTTATCCCGCTAATTTTCGAGTTTTTTTCTGTCCACACGTGCAAAAAAAACTCGGGATGACGATCGCGATGCAAATCTCGAGACTTGTATCCCGCTAATTGGTGTACGTGTGAACCCGGCTATTATGATTAACGAAAGACATTTTAGGGAAGCATGGACACGGGTGGAAGTTATGCTTGGTCTAGGGGAAGGTGCATTCCAGTGACTTTTGTTAATCATATTAGTACTTTAGCAATGACTGACAAATAATTTCATTGGCAAAATCTTGGTTAGAAGTTTGTTTTTGATGGCGTATCCATATCTGAGGAAAAATATTAGAAATTTTATTATAAAATATATCCGTATCCGGGCAATTACCCCCAGAGGGCAATTACCCCCCGGCCAATTACTGGTTGGTGGTAAGGTTAGAGTAAAGATTAGGGTTAGGGTTAGGTTTAGGCAGGAACGGCGCAGTGTTTTCAAAAGTGTGGGGGCCCACTTCCGGGTTTCATGAGCTAACAAAGTGATGACGCCTTATGTATTCCTTTGTATGGTGCACAAAAAGTGTGGGGGCCCGAGCCCCCACGGCCCCCACGGCTGCGCCGGCCCTGTAGGGTTAGGATTTGGGGTTAGGGTTAGGGTTAGGTTCAGGATTAGGATTAGGATTAGGGCCAGGGGAAGGGTGCGGGGTAATTGCCCAGGGGGTAATAGCCTTTAAACAAGGCGACTCGCTCTGCGTGCCCCCGTATAGCGCGTTTACCCCACAAACCTGTTGGCCGGCGAGTGGAGCGAGCCGCCTTTATCCACTCGTTCAGGGATGTGTAATTTTGTCGTTGTTGTTGCTTTATATTCTTTGACAAATTTGCGTACAAATTTGACGCAGAAAATACACACGGAACCAAGGCAAGCCTCGTTAATATTAAGTAACTATTCTTATTCTACATAGTTACTTAATATTAACGAGGCTTGCCTTGGTGCCGTGTGTATTTTCTGCGTCAAATTTGTACGCAAATTTGTCAAAGAATATAAAGCAACAACAACGACAAAAGTACACATCCCTGAACGAGTGGATAAAGGCGGTTCGCTCCACTCGCCGGCCAACAGGTTTGTGGGGTAAACGCGCTATACGGGGGCACGCGGAGCGAGTCGCCTTGTTTAAAGGCTAAGGGGGTAATTGCCCTAGACCCAATATATCATACATATTCAGATATTGTTTTAGCCACCTATGTGTTATTTTCAGGATATTATGAATCAATACATGTCAACATGCATTAGCATCGCTCACTTCCTTTAAATCGATGTATGTAACGTGGACCAAACCAGACGAATGGTCACTAACCTAGCACAGTTATTCTCATAGATGCCCGCTCTGTGCCCAAGATACTTGCTGCCTCGCATGTGTACGTAGCTGACACAGTGATGTTGGTGAGAATAATCTCGCTGCGTCCGAAGTCAGGAATATCTGAGACCGAGCCACCGGATTCTGGAGGGTCTTCCAAGATCCATCGCACGATAGGCGTCGGGTCACCCTCTGCAGTACAGGTCAAGTTAGCCTCTTCTCCTGGCGTCACCTCCTTGCTGGTGGCTGTCACGTTGACGGACGGGCTGTAACGTTGACTTTTTTCTGATCAAGTGATTGACGTACGTATAAGAAGGTGATTTTTTTTTTCTCATTACAATTCCTATCCTTACTTTAGTACGTGAAATGTTTTCACCAAGCACTTTGCTGCACTTTCGTCAGTTTGGGTCTAGATCTACACTAACGATCATCTAATTCTGCTTAATACTGTTTTCGTTATTAAAAACACTTATTATCCTACACTTCAAAGACTGCCACAGGATGCTGGCTGGACACGCCAGACAGCCGCACAACACTTAGTGTGACACACATCGGACTGACTCGAAAATTTATCCACCATAATCAGTGGCGGATCCAGAGGGGGGCGCAACCGGCGCACGCCCCCCCCCTTATTTTTCGATAAAAACAAAAGAAATAAAAAAGAAAAAATGAAATGAAACCCGGAAGTGGCACCAGAAATGTTAGTTACGCCCCCCCCCCCTTTACAGAATTCCCTGATCCGCCCCTGATAATTATACCGACTCAACTTGCGACGGGAGCGTTCGATGAGCGTTCGATGGATTTCTCCATCGTACACCTTCTTCCTCGTATCGCCCCCATTTTATAGAGATTTTCTCTCATCGGTCACTCATCGGAAGCAAAGTTTATCGCTTCCTGCAATCCATCAAAGAATATCGGATCACAGTTTGATGAATCACACTTGTGTTGGTCGACTATTGGGTCAGTGTCAGACATATCGGGCGGTGATCCGATGAGGCAAGATCGTACGATTAAGATCACGTTCCACGCGTCTGACACTCACCTGATAGTCGATCAACCAAGTCGGATTCATCAGACTGCCATCTGGTACACTTCGGTTGATGTCCGGAAGCAACAAACTTTGCTTCCGATTTGCTTCCGATTAGTGACCGATGAGAAGAAATCTCTGTGGAATGGGGGTATGAGACACAATGTGCCTGATTGATACCGTAATTTCCCGACTTTTGCAAGTCACCTCAGGCGATCGAACCACGACAGGTCGGCATCATTCGCCCGTTTTTTTTTCTTGTGTGAAGTGGGAAGATCAATTCACCTGATTAGCACCTTGCTCTTTGAGATGAATGGATGAAGATCCCTGGAGGGGTCTTTTACGTGCTTGGGTCGTGATTCCCTCACACAATATGGCCGGAACCTTCATGAATGTCCTAACCAAGGAACGCAGTGTTTTGTCTCTAACAAGACGGGATTACAAACCACAGCTATAGACTCGGAAATCGAACCCGCGGGTCCTTTGGATTGGGGAGGCAGACGCGCTACCGACTGAGTGAAATCACCGACCCCCCCCCCCCACCCTCCCCCTTCATTGGGAGATAATTGTCTTCACCAGATCTCTTCGCTAGCTTATAAAAGTTATTAAAAATAGAATTATGCGGACTCACCCGTGACATAGAGAAGAGTTCCAAAGGAGTAGCTCGTTCCGAACGCATTTCTGGCGGCGCACTGGTACAGGCCCTGATCCAACTTAAACGTCCGTAGGATCTGGAGATGATCTTTGATACGCGTGCGTGTGCAGGGGGGGGGGGGGATAAAATGATGTTTCTTCGTGTTAGTATTTTGTCTTTGACATCGCAACAAGTTAAACGTTATCATGTATTCTTTTGTCTTGCTGTTTACTACATGTTTAATGCATTAAACAAAATAAAGGGAGTAGTTATTCTCTCTTTGTGTGTGTGTGTGTGTGCTATTTTTTCAAAGACACGATGCAAAGTAATGTACCTCACTCTTTAAAGGTTAATTCGTTATTTCAGTGCGGGATCAAGAAGTTAACGTTTTCGTGTGTGTATACGTTTATATATTTAAAGATTTAAAAGGGGAATCAGTTTCGAGTGAAATGTCTCTTGCTAAACTGTGGGGATGTTTCAACTTTTCATGCTCTTTACACTGACAAAGTTACAGGTTTTTCCATGCTAACCTGAGGCGTAAAATATCACCATCGTTCCACTAAAGACAGACACCCCCCGCAATAGTCACTCGCATCTCTTCTCCTTTCCTTGCACCCCGCACCATCTATCTCTCCCGTCTTCTCAAGTCGTTATACTCGGGGAGGTGTAAGAGACAACTCTCTTACATCCCCTGTTATACCATAGACCTGTACTTACAATCCATAATGGAAATACGTTCGGGTAAGGACTCAACAGGTCTTTGGTCTTTGAACCACACGATCTCCGGCGGGGGGTCGCCGTTGGCGGCGCAGTAAATGTTGGAAGGGGAGTTCCTTGTCGACACTATGTACGGAACGTATGTCGAGATTACGGGATATCCGACTGGTAGAGAGTCAGCTATTAGAAGAGGATCAAAACATAAATGAAATTCCACTAACTTGATATGGATATAATAGTTACGTTTACACGGTGGTCATTAACCTCGAGGATACGTTCTATGGTGCGCGACGTGTCGCGCGGTCGATTTCTTAACTAAATCGACCGCGCGACACTTGGCGCCCCGTAGAACTTATCTCCGAATTTGAGACGCGCAAGGTATACTTTATAGGAGAACTCGGCAGTAAGTTAAACTTAGTTTTATACATAATTTACAATCAGTCTTGCAATACATTTTCTTTATAATCATGTATGCCTGCAGCTGTAGGTTCTATATACATGGGTGATGTTCGTTATTCTGAAGGTTTGCTAATCAAAAAAATGAAATAAGGCTCGTTAATCTGATAATGAAAAGAAGGTGCATACTAACGAACCTTATACAAAAATTACGAACCTTTCTTCGTTTTCGTATTAACGAACCTTCGGAATAACGATCTGTAACTTTTATACATGACAATTACCTTGCTTTTCCAGCATGGCACGTTAGATACTATGGATAAAGGAAATTGACATAATTATCTAAATACCACGATTAAGTTAAAAACTGCATAAGCTATGTAGGCCTGTATCATATCCATGTTTGACACATCACGACATAGAGAGTCTCAGCTCGCAGATCATCAGTTTCAGATTTCAGTTCAGTTAATTTGTATATTTCCAAAAAAAAAAAAAAAATCTTTGTAGTAACACAAAATACATATCATAAACAAAACACATCTCACAAAATTAATATTAAACAGTTTACATTAAGGGTCATTTGCTAATATGTTGCAGATGCAGAAGAGCAGAGAGAGGAAAAAAAAAAATCATGAAGAAAACCTACAAAAAGTCCGTAAACCTAAAGCTTATCTATTGCACGTTTCCAAGGAAATGCGAGTTTTTACTACTTGTATATATTAGGGAGGTAGGAAATTATTTAAAACTAACGACTGAACAAGAAACGAGTGTTTGTATATTAAAATAAAACAAAGCAAAATCTCCCCGTAGTATTGAGGCACAGCCATGGTGTACAAATAGGACAATGTAGTGAGTTAACTAAACTGTATAATATGCAATAAATAATACATAATTTGTATGGCAATTATTCATATTATCATTTGATATAATTTTATCATCAACCACTACATCAGAGTAGTAATTCAGTGAAATAAGCCAATGTAATTCTGATTTACATTTGTAAACATAAACAGATGTACTCTGAGCTTTCACAAGAAGCAAACCACGGTTTAGATCCTGTAAATGTTATTATATTTTGAGCAAACACTGCTCATGTACGTGGAAGCTAACTACGCCGAGTGAGATATGTCTGAATCAAATAGTTTCTTTTGAACATATTTTGAAGAATAGTTGGTAAGTTATTCGTAGATAAAAACTACATGAATATTCCAACATACTGAATATACAATTGATTTACTGTTAAGATTTTATTCCTAAAAAATCATTTATTTGAGAGTGAGAGAGAGAGAGAGAGAGAGTTTAAGAAGCGTGATTAATAATTCAAGATAGCACGTTTTAGAAATAAAAAGGAGGTTACCTGAAAAAACTTTCCGCATAATTTCCTCATGCAAGAATTCCGTAATTCAAGAGTGGAGAGTGCAGAGCTGAGTACACATTCAATAAAACATTTGGTGGAAAACTCAATTCAAGTGTTTGTGTGTGTGTTTGTTTTTGTTTTTGCTATTTTATAGAATTCCTGTATTCCTCTATATCAGTTTCCAAGATATGTCACTGTCTACATGGAGCCCTATACTTGGTGGAATCCATAAATCGAAACAACAAATTCTTGTCATTGACCTTGATATGTTTTGGGGAATAATTTAAGAGGATTTAGAATCATATGCCAAAATTGTGAGGTTTTTTTTTTTTTACAACTTATTGGCACTGATCTACAGGCTTGAGTATTCTTTAGCTCACTGATCATTATATCGGCAAAGCTGACGGGATCACGATGTGGAGGAAAAGACCCCAATTTCAATCATCAGGAAATTTAAAAAAGAGCAAAAAAAAAAAGAAAAAAAGAAAAAGTATTTCGAGATCGTTATATAAGGATGAACAGTGATGGGCCAAAAGAGGGAACCCTGCGGCACTCCACAGGAAATCAACTTCATCTGTGACTCCTTGGTCCTATTTTATGAAGAGTTAATATAGTTGATTTCTATCATACGTCTGTGGCAGCCTGTGTGGTAAGGAAATTTATAATCGATTGTATCTTTTGATAAAACCGGATCCTGGCCAGTGATATGAAGAAGCTCCTGCGTATAGGTGTGGACAATATAATCACTTTACCAATCTAGAATTGTCCTACACTGTATACCATAATGCCTTAATTCATGAATAACAAAATATCATGATTAATCGTCTAAAAACAAATATATTTTTTTTAAATCAATGTTATATGTGAAACATTATCAAACGCAAGAGCTACTTTTTTGATAAACTAATAATAGCAAAACATGAGATTTTTTTTCCTGAACCCGAACTGAGAGTTGAAAGAGTAATATATATCACAGTGACTCAAGAAATTAGTTTATGTATGTAAATTAGTCTGTTAAGAATTTCTGAGAGAGATAGCAAAAGATAAATTTGACGATGATTATTCGAAGACTCGTTTAAAAGAGAACTACTTTAGCGATTTCGTATTTTTCGGGAACATTAGCAACCACAGCAAAGACGAATTAAAAACGCGTGTCAAAGGAGATACAATTTCGTTGATTATACGTTTTTCAATAAAGTTGATAAAGTTACTTCATTGGCTCCCTGTTCATGATCGCGTTGTTTAATGATCACTTTTTCAGTGTGTTCATGGTTGTGCCCAATGTTACAATATCTCTCTCATTCAAAATTACTCCCATACACTTGATTATTACAATTATCTGCTTCTGGTTCTTTTGCTGTCCTTAAAGTCACTAAAATATCATGGGGTGGAGGTGGGGGAGATCAAAACACTTATGCTTACCCCTAAACTCAGGAATAGCATTTCTGAACATTTTAAAGTGTTCAAGACATGTGATTCCTGAAAAAAAAAACATTTGAAGACTCTCCTGCTCTGTGTTAGTTTTGCAAAATAAGTTATGTTATTTTCATTATTATTATTAGTAGTAGTAGTAGTAGTATAGTAGTAGTAGTTACTTATCATTATTATTGTTATCAAAAAAAATTGTGATACCTTTTTTTTTCCAAATCTTAAAAGTCTCCGTCACTGGAGTAAGAGA
The DNA here is from genome assembly GCF_964275005.1 of Diadema setosum. Lineage (NCBI taxonomy): Eukaryota > Metazoa > Echinodermata > Echinoidea > Diadematoida > Diadematidae > Diadema > Diadema setosum. The sequence continues at coordinate 7,506,216 of NC_092704.1, read as the reverse complement.
AAAAGAAAATGTAATAATTGTGCGTGTGAATCTGTCCAAAAACTATGGACCTTGTGTCATGTAACTCATAGTATTATAAACATATATGACTTAACATTTGTTGAGCAATCAGGACTGATTTCCAACGTTTAAAACTTAACCTTCTGTTTTCACAAGGGTATACAGAACTGTCTAACATTCTTAATAAATGAAACCTCTTTTCTCGCGACATGTTAAAGGCATTATTTACCATTTGCAGACGAAAAAAAAAAAACCCTCAGCTTTAGTGCTTTACAATAGTTCAAAAATGTGAGGGATAGAAACAACCAATGTAAAAAAAAATCATCATCATAATCAACGTTGAGTGTTGTTAAATGTACAAAATGTGAACAATGGTTTTAATAGAATTGTTTCTAGAGTAAACTCTCGACAGCTATGGTTCAGTGAGAAAAATAGTGATATCTCCTTATATCTTAGGCTTTATTCCCAAATTTTTGTAAGGGATGTCTTGTGATACAACTAACCTACACATTATGCATCAAATGTGATAACTCAAGCGTTGTTTAAATCACTGCTCCCAATGGTAATACCTTTGATACTAAAAAAAATATATATATATATATATATACATATTTCTTGGAAATGAGACTATGGCTATTTGAATTTTAGGAAACATCAATCTGATGACTATCTTTTTTTTTTCGCCTGTTCGGAAAATCAGTAAATTTCCTTCCTCTTAGCACACGAAAAAGTGAATAGACAACGAGAAACCTCACGAGGTACCCGCTTTTTACGGAAACAGTGTTTCTGTGATTGTGCACTTTCACTGTTTGCTTTTCATGGGAATAAACATATTTAAATGACTGTGCAATATCACTTTTAAACTTTACAATTAAGAGCGAATTTTCCCTTCATCCAACAAACTAAATTCCGAACAGCAAAAAGGGAAAGAATGAAAATATCATCTTAGTCTGATGGGTCTTTGTGTTTTATTTTGTTAGTATTGACTGAAAAAAAAAGGTGAATTACAAAAGTAGTTTAGATTTTTTTTTCGGGGAAAATCTATTCTATGTTTGCACCGATCAATGATGGCAGCGTAAACAAGGTAAATTATCAAATTTGATGATGATGATGATGATGATGATGATGATTAGAATTATGATCATTACTAATATATTTTCTCTTCCGTTCCTACAAAACCTTGAAAAAAATGTGCGAAGAGTAGAATATTACTTTCCGATTATAATGTTACTTTGATTAACTAATCAGAAGAAGACGTAGTAGACATTCATTTTCTTTCTTTCGTTTTTACATTCATACTCGCAGAAGACATAATAAAGAAAAAAAAGAATTATGCATTTGGTAAACTGGAAAGTCTGAGAGGCTCCTGATTTCAGTGTTTATGATGTTGAATTAATCCGCAATACGTCAACAGGCTGCTTTGGTGGCGTATTCAATTCATTGACATTATTATTTTTTTTTAATCCTCTGGAGGACCCAGAACTAGTAACAAGCTATTCCATCTACAAATCTCACTGTACAGTGTGTCCCGCAAAAAAAAAAAAAAAAAAAATGCTAATGGCACTCTACATGAGAGTAATTTGAAAATTACCAAATCATATTATTGTATATACTTTTATAGTCGTAAACTATCACATATTTTATACAACTAGCTTAAGTTTTATGCGATATGGTCCATTGAACACCGAGATATGAGCCTTCTTTCAGCACTCGTCAGAAAAACTCTCAATCCAAGTTTCGTTATTACGTTGAATGCAGTACGTAATCCAATTACGTCTTCATTCACTCTTATTTTATCTCCTTTTTTAGATTTTGGGCCCACAAAAAAAAAAAAAAAATAACGGTTTAAGAAAATTGGCATGATATCTTTGGTATGCTATGAGATGAACCTACACTGGTCAGAATTTGAGACCCCTGTTTCAGCATATGCATCTCTCTATTCGTCGTATTTCGCTGAATCGTCACACAGTCCTTCTTTAAATCTGAAAGGAAGTAGGCGTGTCCAGTTTCCTATTATAAAAAAAAAAAGTAGGAGCATACATTCTGTGGAAGAGGAAGTTCATATTACTTTTTCTGCCTATGTATGACTTTTTTCTGCGTATGAGATTCATCAAGATCCATTCTATGTATCATCTACGCATGGGAGACCATAAGTGCATACACAAGGCTAACTGCGTTCTTGGTGAAAACATACTGTTCTCCTTCCCCCCTGTAGAGCCCACTAATGTCAAAATCGCCCACTAATGTCAAAACAACCACTAATGTCATAACACGTCGACGACAAATGTCAAAACAACCACTAATGTCATAACGCGTCGACGACAAATGTCAAAACAACCACTTATGTCATAACGCGTCGACGACAAATGTCAAAACAACCACTAATGTCATAACACGTCGACGACAAATGTCAAAATCGGATTAACCACTAATGTCATAACACGTCGACGACAAATGTCAAAATTTCCATTTTTACTGCAAATGTCATAACACGTCGACGACAAATGTCAAAATTTCCCAATTTTCTGCAAAATGTCATGACGCGTCACAAGGGCGGATCGAGGAATTCCATAAAGGGGAGGCGCCTTTACAAAATCAAAGGCTGGCGTGACCCTCGGCCCCCTCCCCCCCCCCCCTCCCCCATTTTCTTATTTTTATTTCTGTTGTCTTGACAAAATAGAGAGAGGGGGCTCTAAAGGGGGATGCGCCCCCTCTAAATCCGCGATTGCGTCATCCACAAATATCAATATTGGATTAACCACAAATGTCATAACACGTCGACCACAAATGTCATAACGCGACACAGGGGCGGATCCATGAATTCCGTAAGGGGGGGGGGGCTTTACAAATTCAAAGGCTTGCGCGACCCCCTTTTCTTTTTGTTTCTGTTAGTGAGGGTGCACGAGAGGGGGAAGCGCCCCCTCTCGATCCATCATTGCGTCAACCACATAAAATTATGGACAAACTCATTGCTTGCATTACAGGGGCGAATCCAGGAATTTTGTAAAGGGGAGGCGTCTTTACAAAGTCAAAGGCTGGCGCGACCTTACCCCCTCCCCATTTTCTTGTGTTGACGAAATAAAGAGAGGGGCACTAAAGGGGGATGCACCCCCTCTCAATCCGCGATTGCGTCAACCACAAGTCAAAATCGGGGATTAACCACAAATGCAATAACACGTCCACCACAAATGTCATAACGCGTCACGGGGGGGGGGGGGATCCAGGAATTCCGTAAAGGGGGGGGGGAGGAGGTGCCTTTACAAAATCAAAGGCTGACGCGACACGTCCCCCCCCCCCCCCATTTTCTTTCTTTTTTTGTTGTTGTTGTTGTTTTAACCTAATAATTACAGTGAGGCTGCACCAGAGGGGGATGCGCCCCCTCTCGTCGACCCATCATTGCGTCAACCAGAAATATCAAAACTCATTGCTTGTATTACGGGGGCGGATCCAGGAATTCCGTAAAGGGGAGGCGGCTTTACAAAATAAAAGGCTGGCGCGACCTTCGCCCCCACCCCCATTTTCTTATTTTTATTTCTGTTGTGTTGAAAAAAATAAAGAGAGGGGGCACTAAAGGGGGATGCGCCCCTCTAAATCCGAGATTGCGTCAAGCACAAGTATCAGTATTGGATTAACCACAAATGTCATAACGCAACACAGGGGAGGATCCAGGAATTCCGTAGGGGGGGGGGGGGCCGCCTGTACAAAATCAAAGGCTGGCGCGACTCCCCTTTTCTTATTTTTGTTTCTGTTGGTTTAACCTAATATAGTGAGGGTGCACGAGAGGGGGAAGCGCCCCCTCGCGATCCATCATTGCTTCAACCACATAATACAATGGAAAAGCTCATTGCTTGCATTATAGGGGCGGATCCGGAAATTTTGTAAAGGGGAGGCGTCTTTACAAAGTCAAAGACTGGCGCGACCTTCCCCCTCCCCATTTTCTTCTTTTTAGTTCTGTTGTATTGAACAAATAAAGAGATGGGCACTAAATGGGGATGCGCCCCCTCTAATTCCACGATTGCATCAACAACAAGTCAAAATCGGGCATTAATCACAAATGGAAACACGTCGACCACAAATGTCATAACGCGTCACAGGGGTGGATCCAGGAATTCCGTACGGGGGGGGGGGCGCCTTTACAAGATCAATGGCTGGCGAGACACCCCCCCCCCATTTCTTATTTTTATTTCTGTTGTTTTTAACCTAATAATTATAGTGAGGGTGCACCATAGGGGATGCGCCCCCTTCTCGATCCATCATTGCGTCAACCACAAATGACTAAACTCATTGCTCTCATTACAGGGGCGGATCCAGGAATTTCGTAAAGGGGAGGCGTCTTTACAAAGTCAAAGTCTGGTGCGACCCTCCTCCCTCCCCCATTTCGTTCTTTTTATTTCTGCTGTCTTGATGAAATAAAGAGAGGAGGCACTGAAGGGAGATGCGCCCCTCTCAATCCGCGATTGCGTCAACCGAAAATGTCAAAATCGGAGATTAACCATAAATGTCATAACACGTCGACCACATACAAATGTCAAAATTTTCAAACTAATTGCAAATGTCATAATGCGTCAGAGGGGTGGATCCAGGAATTCCGTAATGGCCGCCTTTAAAAAATCAAAGGCTTTTAACAAAATATAGTGAGGGGGCACCAGAGGGGGACGCGCCCCCTCTCGTTCCATGCTTGATTGCGTCAACCACAAAAATCAAAACTCATTGCTTGCATTACAGGGGCGGATCCAGGAATTCCCTAAAGGGGAGTCACCTTTACAAAATCAAAGGCTGGCGAGACCCCACCCCATTTTCTTATATTTATTTCTGTTGCGTTAACAAAACATAGCGAGGGGGCACCAGAGGGGGATGCGCCCCCTCTCGATCAGCGTTTGCGCCAACCGCAAATGTCAAAATTGGATTAACCACAAAATGTCATAAGACGTCGACCACAAAAATGTCGAAATTTCCAGATGTACTGCAAATGTCATAACGCGTTACAGGGGCGGATCCAGGAATTTCGTAAAGGGGAGCCACCTTTACAAAATTAGAACAGCCGCACCCCTTTTTTTTTCTTTTTATTTCTGTTGTTTAAAAAATGAAAGAAGGCAGCAGAGACGAATGCGCCCCCTTTCGATCCGCGATTGCACTATAGGGCTCACACCCGTAAATACAAGGGAATGCCCCAGGCCCCTTCACAAATTCGTACCAAAGATACCAAAATAAATGAAGAAAAAAAGAAGAAAAATGAAGAAAAAAATTGATTAAAAATCAATGATGTAGTTTGGCAAAAAACTGAATAGCTGTAGATATTGAGTATGAATTCCTCTACAAGTTGCACTTTGGTTGGAAGATGAAAGCTTTTCTGGTGGAATTTGAGGGGACTATATTTCATTGGGTACGTGTACGGAAAATGGGTGATTTTTTGAGTGATAAGAACTCGTAGTCTGGCTTTGCGGACCCTGGACAGAATTTGAACTGAATTATCCACCCTGAGAATTTGATGGATGAAAGGGTATATCTAACTTATCCAGGTTAGTGAAGCTGAAACACCTCATTTCTCCCAGCTGTTTTACAGAATTTTTTGAAATTTGATTTTTAACACACATCCCTATGGGGAAATATTTATGGGTGTGAGCCCTATAGGGCGGGTCCAGGAATTCCGTAAAGGGAGACGCCATTAAAAAAATAAAATGCCTGCGCAAGCCACCTCTCCTTTTTCTTAATTCAATTTCTTTCGTGTTTACAAAAGTAGAGACGGGGAGGGGGTATACCGCCCCCCTCTCGACCCGCGACTGCGTCAACCACAAGTTTTTGGCAAATCTCGTTGTTTGCATTGCATGGGGCGGAACCAGGAATTCCGTAAAAGGGAGGCCCCTTCACAAAATTAAAGATTGCCGCACCCCCATTCTTTTTTTTCTTTTTTTTAACGTTTAAACAAAAGAAATAAAAAGAAAAATAAGGGGGAGGGGATTTCGCAAGCCTTTCATTTTGAAAAGACGTCTCCCCTTTGCGCTTTAAGGAATTCTTGGACCTGCCCCCGTAATGCAAGCAATGAGTTTTGACATTTGTGGTTGACGTACGCGATTGCGGATCGAGGGGGGAGGGGAGCATCCCCCTCTGGTACCCCCTCTCTATTTTTTGTTTTTTGTTTTGTTTTTGTTGGTAAAACAACAGAAATGAAATAAAAAAGGGGATGCGGCATAACGCGTTACAGGGGCGGATCAAGGAGTTTCGTAAAGGGGGGGGGGGGCGTCTTTACAAAACTAGAACTGCCGCACCCCAACCCTCCATTTTTTCCATTTTTCTATTGTTTTAACTAAAGAAAAAGAAAGAGAGGGGAGCGCCAGAGGGGGATGCTCTCCCTTCTCGATCCGCGATTCGGTCAACCACAAAATGTCAAAACTCATTTTTGCTTGCATGATAGGGGCGGATCCAGGAATTCCGTAAAAGGTAGACACCTTTACAAATTAAAGGCTTCCACCCCCCCCCCCCATTTTATTTATTTTTTTTTTGTTTTAACAAAAAAAAAAGGGGGGCACCAGAGATGTACCAGTCCCCTCCCAATCCATGATTGCGTCAACCACAAATGTCAAAACTCATTGCTTGCATTAAGGGCGGATCCAGGAATTCAGTAAACGGGAGGCGCCTTTACAAGTTACAATGGCTGCCGCACCCCCATATTTTATTATTGTTTTAAAAAAAGAGAGGTGGCATCAGAGGGGATGCGCCTCCTTCTCGATCCGCGATTGCGTTAACCATAATATCAAAACTAATTTCTTACCGTACAGGGACGGATCCAGGAATTCCGTAAAGGGGAAGCGCCTTTACAAAATTTAAATCTACCGCACCCCCTATTTTTTCTTTTAATTTTTCTATTGAAAAAAAAAAATGAAGGAGTCACCATAGAGGTATGAGCCCCCTCTCGATCCGCAATTGGGTTAACACAAAATGTCAACACTCATTGCTTGCATTAGAGGGGCGGTCCAAATTCCGTAAAGGAGAGAAGCGTTTATAAAATCAAAAAGTTGCGCAAACTGCCTCGCCCTTTTTTTTTTTCATTTAATTTCTTTTGTGTTAACAAAAATAGAGACGGGGAGGGGGTACCGTGTCCCCCTCTAGATCCGCGACTGCGTCAACCACAAGTTAATGGCAAAACCCATTGTTTGCATTACAGGGGACGGAACCAGGAATTCCGTAAAGTGATGGAGGCTCCTTTACACAATTAAAGACTGCCGCTTTAACTGTCGTTTAAACAAAAGAAATAAAACGATATTGATAAGGGGGAGGGGGATTGCGTCAACCTTTCATTTTGAGAAGACGTCTCCCCTTTACGCTTTACGGAATTCCTGGACCCGCTCCTGTAATACAAGCAATGAGCAAGCATTTCTGTCGCTGTTAAAACAACAGAAATGAAAAATAGGGGTGCGGCAGGTTTTAAATTTGTCAAGGCTCCTCCCCTTTACAGAATTCCTGGATCCGCCCCTGTAATGCAAGCAATGAGTTTTGACATTTTGTGGTTGACGCAATCGCGGATCGAGACAGGCGCATCCCCCTCTGATGCCCCCTCTATTTTTTTTTCTTCAAAACAACATAAATGATAAAAAGATGGGGTGATGCGTCAGGCTTTAATTATGCAAAGGTGCACCCCTCCCCTTTACGGAATTCCTGGACCCGCCCCTGTAATGGAAGCAATGAGTTTGGTCATTGTGGTTGACGCAATCATGGATCGAGAGGGGGCGCATCCCCCATGGTGCCCCCTCTATATATTTTGTTAAAACAAGAGAAAATGAAAAGAAGAAAATGGGGCGGTGTCGCGTGAGCCTTTGATTTTGTAAAGGCGCCTACCCTTCACGGAATTCCCGGATACGCCCCTGTCCTGCAAGCAATGAGTTTTGACATTTTGTGGTTGACGCAATCGCGGATCGAGACGGGCGCATCCCCCTCTGATGCCCCCTCTATTTTTTTTTTCTTCAAAACAACATAAGTGATAAAAAGATGGGGTGATGCGTCAGGCTTTAATTATGCAAAGGTGCACCCCCTCCCCTTTACGGAATTCCTGGACCCGCCCCTGTAATGGAAGCAATGAGTTTGGTCATTGTGGTTGACGCAATCATGGATTGAGAGGGGGCGCATCCCCCATGGTGCCCCTCTATATATTTTGTTAAAACAAGAGAAAAAGAAAAGAAGAAAATGGGGTGGTGTCGCGTGAGCCTTTGATTTTGTAAAGGCGCCTCCCCTTCACGGAATTCCTGGATACTCCCCTGTAATAAGCAATGGGTTTAGTCATTTGTGGTTGACGCAACCCTGGATCGAGAGGGGGCGCATCCCCCATGGTGTCCGAAAAGAAGAAAATGGGGTGGTGTCTCGCGAGCCTTTGATTTTGTAAAGGCACCTCCCCTTCACGGAATTCCTGGATACGCCCCTGTAATGCAAGCAATGAGTTTTTCCATTTGTGGTTGACGCAATGATGGATCGAGAGGGGGCGCTTCCCCCTCTGGTGCACCCTCACTATATTAGGTTAAAACAACAGAAAAAAATAAGAAAAGGGGGTCGCGCCAGCCCCCTCCCCCTTTATGGAATTACTTGATCCGTCCATGTGACGCGTTATGACATTATTTTGTGTTCGAAGTGTTATGACATTTGTGGTTAATCCAATATTGACATTTGCGGTTGACGCAATCGCGGATTTAGAGGAGGCGCACCCCCCTTAATGCCCCTGTCTTTATTTTGTCAACAGAACATAAATAAAAAGAAGAAAAGTGAGGAGGGTCGCGCCAGCCTTTCATTTTGTAAAGGCGCCCCTCCCCTTTGTGGAATTCCTGGATCCGCCCCTGTAATGCAAGCAATGAATTTTTCCATTTGTGGTTGACGCAATGATGGATCGAGAGGGGCCGCATCCCCCTCTGGTGCACCCTCACTATAATTATTCGGTTAAAACAACAGAAAAAAAAATAAGGAATGGGGGGGGGGTGGGGACAGAGTATCGCGCCAGCCTTTGAAATTGTAAAGGCGCCCCCCCCCCCTTTCCGGAATTCCTGCATCCGCCCCTGTGACGCGATATGACATTTGTGGTCGACATGTTATGACATTTGTGGTTAATTCCCGATTTTGACTTTTGGTTGACGCAATCGCGGATTATGAGGGGGCGCATCCCCCTTCAGTGCCCCTCTCTTTATTTTGTCAACACAACAGAAATAAGAAGAAAATGGGGGAGGGGGGAAGGTCACGCCAGCCCTTTACTTTCTTGTGAAGACGTACGCCTCCCCTTTACAAAATTCCTGGATCCCCCCCCCCATAATTTCAAGCAATGAGTTTCGAGAGGGGGGGGGGGGGGGGCTTCTCTCTCTGGTGCACCCTCACTATAGTATGTTAAACCAACGGAAACAAAAATAAGAAAAGGGGGGTCGTGCCAGCCTTTGATTTTGTAAAGCCTTCCCCCTTTTTTTATGGAATTCCTGAATCCGCCCCTGTGACGCAATCGCTGATTTAGAGGAGGCGCACCCCCCTCCTAAGTGCCCCCTCTCTTTATTTCGTCAACACAACAGAAATAAAAAGAAGAAAAGGGGGAGGGTCGGGCCAGCCTTTCATTTTGTAAAGGCGCCCCTCCCCTTTACGGAATTCCTGGATCCGCCCCCGTAATGCAAGCAATGAGTTTTGATATTTGTGGTTGACGCAATCATGATTCGAGAGGGGGCTCTTCCACCTCTGGCTCCCTCTCACTATAGTATGTTAAAACAACAGAAATAAAGATGAGAATTGGGGGGGGGGGGTGTCACGCCAGCCTTTGATTTTTTTAGGGCGCCCCTCCGCTTTACGGAATTCCTGGATCCACCCCCTGTGACGCGTTATGGCATTTGCAGTTAGTTGGAAAATTTTGACACCTGTGGTCGACGCGTTATGACATTTGTAGTTAATCCCCGATTTTGACATTTGCGGTTGACGCAATCGCGGATTGAGAGGGGGCGCATCCCCCATTAGTGCCCAATCTCTTTATTTCGTCAACACGACAGAAATAAAAAGAAGAAAATAGGGGAGGGGAGGGTCACGCAAGACTTTTACTTTGCAAAGACGCCTCCCCTTAACGAAATTCCTGGATCAGCCCCTGTAATGCAAGCAATGAGTTTGGTCATTTGTGCTTGACGCAATGATGGATCAGGAGGGGGCGCATCCCCCTCTGGTGCCCCCTTTCTTTTCTTTTCTTTTCTTTTTTTGGTTAAAAACAACATAGATAAAAAGAAAAATATGGGAGGGGTGCGGTAGCCTTTAATTTTGTAAAGCCGCCTCCCCTTTACGAAATTTCTGGATCCGCCCCGTAATGCAAGCAATGAGTTTTGATATTTGCGGTTGACGCAATGATGGGTCGAGAGGGGGCTCATCCCCTTGGTGCACCCGCCAGTGTTGCGCCAGCCTTTGATTTTGTAAAGGCGCCCAACCCTCCCTTTACGGAATTCCTGGATCCCCACCCCCCCCCCCCGTGACGCGTTATGACATTTTTAGTGGTCGACGTGTTATTGCATTTGTGGTTAATCCCCGATTTTGACTTGGTGTTGATGCAATCGTGGATTGAGAGGGGGCGCATCCCCCTTTAGTGCCCCTCTCTTTATTTCGTCAACACAAGAAAATGGGGAGGGGGGAAGGTCGCGCCAGCCTTTGACTTTGTAAAGACGCCTCCCCTTTACAAAATTCCTGTATCCGCCCCTGTAATGCAAGCACTGAGTTTTTCCATGTGGTTGACGCAATGATAGATCGAAAGGGGGCGCTTCCCCCTCTCGTGCACCGTCACTAACAGAAACAAAAATAAGAAAAGGGGGTCGCGCCAGCCTTTGACTTTGTAAAGCCCCCCCCCCCCCCCCCTTTACGGAATTCATGGATCCGCCCCTGTGTCGCGTTATGACATTTGTGGTCTACGTGTTATGACATTTGTGGTAAATCCAATATTGATATTTGTGGTTGACGCAATCGCGGATTTAGAGGGGGCGCATCCCCCTTTAGTGCCCCCCTCTCTTTATTTTGTGAACACAGCAGAAATATGAATAAGAAAAGGGGGGGGGGGGCAGGGTCGTGACAACTTTTGATTTTGTAAAGGCGCCTCCCCTTTATGGCATTCCTCGATCCGCCCTTGTGACGCGTCAGGACATTTTGCAGAAAATTGGGAAATTTTGACATTTGTCGTCGACGTATTATGACATTAGTGGTTAATCCGATTTTGACATTTGTCGTCGACGTGTTATGACATTTGCAGTAAAAATGGAAATTTTGACATTTGTCGTCGACGTGTTATGACATTAGTGGTTGATCCGATTTTGACATTTGTCGTCGACGTGTTATGACATTAGTGGTTGTTTTGACATTTGTCGTCGACGTGTTATGACATTAGTGGTTGTTTTGACATTTGTCGTCGACGCGTTATGACATTAGTGGTTGTTTTGACATTTGTCGTCGACGTGTTATGACATTAATGGTTGTTTTGACATTAGTGGGCGATTTTGACATTAGTGGGCTCTACACCCCCCCCCCCCCCCAGCCTGCTCTGACACATAGGCCCGAATTCACGAAGGTGGTACAAACAAAACCATGGTCTAAACCATGGACAAAAACCATGGAGCGCCAAGTGTCAAGCAGAATATTTCGTTACGAAATTGGTCATTTCGTCGACAAAATGACGGTTTCGTTAACGAAATTATCATTTCGTGGACGAAATGTTCATTTAGTTACAAAATGTTGTCATTTCTTTACAAAATAATCATTTCATCGACGAAATGACTGATTTCGTAGCGAAATATCGCATGCAACACTTGGCATTCCATGGTTTTTGTCCATGGTTTAAACCATGGTTTCATTTGTACCACCTTCGTGAATTCGGGCCTAACTGTGCAAGCAGTGTATGAATGGAGTGTTGTTTCCTGTTGCGTTCCATACATATTCAGACTTCCGTATCATTCTCGGACCAGTTTACAATTATCGTAGTCTAAATGGGGGGGGGGGGGGGGGATTACAGCAGGCACAACGGTGAAATGTTATCAAAATCGGATTTAACAATAGTGAGACAGTTATACCAAAATTCTTAAGATTTGCTAGTTTTTGCGAAACATATTTCTCGTTGGAGAAAGTTCAGAGATGACATAATCTATGAGGACAGGTTGCAAGTGCTACAATGGTACACTCTTGAATCGAGAAGGTTTTATTTGATGATGTTATTTTATGTGAAGACGCAGAATACTTTCATTCACTGTGAATCTATAGATAAGTATACTCCTTGAACGATATGTATAAAGAGTACGATATCAGATTTCGTTTCCTCAAAGCCAGAACCGAACGGTTACAACAAACATCAATCCCTATAGGTTTCCAGTATTCTGGGTAAGCCTCTCTTCAGATGAGAAAATCGATATTGTATTTGGAGATCATATATATTTCACATACTCTGCATGTTCTTAAAAGTGCAATTGTGAAGAGGGTTTAAATTGTAGTTTTGATATCATTTCAGAAAATTACGGTCATGTAAGCCCAGTAAATTAAATATATCATGTTGCGCTCCTCATATCCTAATTTTCTTTTTCCTGTACGACTGCATGTTTAATTCATTACTTACTACATACTATTTTATGTACAGATTTTGACATAGTTTATGGGGTGTGGGGTAGAAGTCCTGCGGGCCATGGTAATTAAGTTGCCCCTAGCAGCCCTATTTTCTATGTCACAATCTAGGTTGTTATTTTTTTCTTCACTTGTGTTTTGTGTTTACCCACGTACACATGTCTGAAATGCCGAAGAAATGATAATAATGATGATGATGATAATAATAATAACAATAATGAGAATAATAACAGTTGATAATAATATGCAAATGACGAAGCTGATGATGTCATCATCTGACTATCTTCCTTTGATTAAAAAAATTGACGAAAATCAAATTCTCCTGCTATAAAAGTGTAAAACTTAGTGTTGCTCCTGGCGCATAACTTCAAAATAATGATCAGTTAGATACATAGGACGATTTTATATGACATGTTGTGAGGCGATGACATTAACTCACCATCTGGATGTTCATGATAATTGACTATTCAAGAACTGTTTTGTGAAAATTAGCGAAACTTCTCACTTTCATAACTTCCCTAAGCTGGTTCTTATCTGATTTCTGATTAAATTTTCACCGTCGTGCATGCCTGCTTGTAACACACTTTATTGCTCTTTAGTTTTAGACTAACTTTTAACTGGTCCGGAATTGTCCTTTACTCTTGAAAGTTTCTGTTCTCATACACTGACACCAAAGGATGATACCTCCATGCTAATACTCCAAATGTAAGTTAGTCTTTTAAAAAAGAGTAAAGTTTGACGAGTTCAAAACGGTGAAAACTCGACTGAAATCGGATGAAATGTAAGGAAGTAATGGCATTTTGAAGCTTTGCTAATTTCTGCAAAACAGTTCTTGTAGAGTGGATATGAATATATGCAAATGAGTGAGCTAACCATGTCATAACCTCATAATTTTCAATTGATTGTGTACAAAAAAAAAAAAATGACGAAATGCAATGTTTCTGTCATTGAAGTCCGAAACATGATGTTATTCCTAGTTGAAAATCTTCAGCATAATGATCAGTTGGATATACGAGGATTTGAGCCTCGGGCATAATTGCGTTTGAATGAAAAACTGGAAATGTCAATATTTTATGTACAAACTATATGGCAAGTTGTGAGGGAATGACATGCTCACTTTGCTATTTGCATATTCATATTTACCATTCAAGAACTGTTTCTTGAAAGAAAGCGAAACTTCAAAAGTATTCATCCGATTTTGATCAAAATATAATACCGTTGAACTCGTAATATTCTGTCTTATCAGACTAACTCATATTTGGACTGATTTTCCCCTTTTAGTAAGTACGGCCTTAAGTTTTACTTCTTCACCCTTCACATCTAAAGACAAATGAACACGATGCCAGTTTCAGATAAACCAGGGAGGTGCTAGAGAAGGAGAGACAACTACTGCTCTCCCTTGAAGTCATGCGCGGCACCGCCGAGAAGTTATGCATTCAACTACAGGTGTTACCCATGTGCTTTGACAAAAGAGAGCATCAATAATCGGGACTAGCGCTCTCGCATCTAGAAATACTTGCCCCTACTGCAATTCGCTTTCTCTTTCAACGTGATGGCAACAATGAATTTGTGTACCTTGAATTGGAGCAGCGAATCAAAATGCGGTGTAAAACTGACAATTTTAACAGCAAATAGTGTAAAAGCACGGTGGAACACGCTTTAGCGGAGTACTTTATTTGAAAGATCAAAATATCCCAGATTAAAAGATAAAAAACTAACATGCGGAAATGTGCGCATTATAGAAAACTATGAGGTTTTTAAGAGGGCCTAATTTTCATTTCATTTCGATTTGCGCATTACGAAGAAACTAGAAATACATGTTTATGATGTTGAAATCTTTCTTTAACTATTCTAAATCAATGCGAGTATTTCATTTAAAATTTTACGGTGAAATAGAGCTTGTATTTCAACGAAAGATGAAATGCGCTCTTCGTCTCCGAACTTTGTCTTGCAGCTAGAGCGGTGCCACGCATGACTTCAAAGCGTAGTAGAATGCTAGACATCCCATTGTAACGCCTTGAACCCAAACATGTGTTTGCATGAATTACGAAGAGTTGCCACTCCATCTCTGTAACACCTCCCTGGATAAACATCCTTTCATGAGATCAATGCGGGTATCTCATATTCATTCATGCAGCCTATGAAAAAAAAAAAAAAAAAACCAACAACAACACATCAGGCTTCACTTCATCTACGCACTTCTCGAGAATCTCACCTTCAAAGACGGTCAGCGTGGCGTTTGAAGTCGTGGCGTTACCTTCCGCGTCGGTAGCCTGGCATTGGATCACTGTTCCGTCGTCAGGCCGGCGGCGGATGGGCGACATCCTGAGCATGGAGCCGCCTCCACTTCTCAGTTTCGTAATGATGAAGCGGATGCCCGTGTAAAGCTGCTCTCCATTTCGAAACCATCGTATTCTTACTGGAGATGATGGCATTATGTCCGTCGCTTCGCAAGTGAACGTAGCAACACTGCCATGAACACCGGCCTGATTCTGCGGGGCCTTTGTAATAACCGGTGACGCTGAAAGCAGGAGGGAAGGAAGGAGTGAGGAAGGAAAGTTAATTCATTTAAATTCGAAGAGTTTGTTTGCAAAAACCGATAAGTCTATTTTTGAAGATTTAGAAGTACGATCTCTGTCATAAAGTACAAAATAATACCTTTTAAATGATATATCGGGCACTACTCTTATAAAGGTATATTCTTGAAGTTATGGTCAAAAGAAGCAACAATTTTCTTATTATTCTCTTTATTTTTCTTGACCTTTAATCGCAAATATCTCCATTTGGCAAATATGGACTTATCGGTTTTTGCAAACAAATTCTTCATTTGTTTGTTTGTTCATTTTCCATCTGAGAAGATGGCTGGATAGCCCATATTCAGCTATATGAAAACCCTTTCACTATACGGTACTATAGAATCTCGAAATATGAATCGATTCTCTACTCACATGAAGCAATGTAAACTTGTCGCGAAAAAAGCGACAACAACAGCACAGCGAACATCCCACCGAGCATTGTACACCTAATCCATGCAATCATTCACGTTCAGCGGACAGTACCAATACCGGTCTGATTCTCCGGATGATAAGTGTGATATCCGAGTTCCGTTTATTATAGCCGTGCTGTGTGAAGAAGGTGGTTTTGAGTGACGATTGTAGGTTTATATCCCAACGAGCGCAGATTCTTTAATCCTTTCAATTCAAGTGAGTGAAAATACGCACAACTTTTACACACATACCTACGAACAGGAAGTTAACGTGGCACTCAGAGTCATTAACAAGGAAACGATGAATCAGCAGCATTTTGGGACACTTAGTCCATCAAATTTTAAAAAACAGCTCTTCTGTGCTTGATGCTGCATTTGAATTAAAATTTTACCTTTTTCATAAGATGCAGTATGGAAAAAAAAGCGACAACAGTATGAAAAAATCTCTGTCATTCTAAGTAATGTCCATTTTTCATCCACTTAATTTCAACTTACCTAACATCCAGTTTTAATCTTCCCCGCCAATATTACTGTCTTGTCATCTGATGAAATGGAGCACTTTGAAGTTGCAGTTGTCCCGAGTTTTGGTCCAAACCCACTAATGACATTCAAATCCTTAGCACAAACATAGGCTGGACTTCTGTACCAATCCTGTCTCCTTAACTGGCTCCTTAACTGGCTATCAGCGTCAAACGTCTCTCGGCTGTACAGAATCACACATCTCTATCATTTTTATATATACCTGGTAAAGAATGTTCCTGTTGGGAAACGTGTTATATACACCAATAGAAGTAAGATGAACAGCGTTGCAATTGATTTAACAGTTTCACACCAAAGAGGAATGGCAGCACTGAGATAGCTACTGGTGTAGAACAACAACAACAACAACAACAACAACAACAAAACTAGGATGGGTTTCCGGTGAACGTGGTAAAGCTGTTTCGAATAATTATGCAGTAATGGAAGAGAGATATATAAATGCAATGTTGGAGGCTTGGAGCTAAGTTTTAGCAGCAGATGCATTAGAGGATCATGTGTGGATGAGTATTTTGCTCATATTATGATAATGACAGCATGCAACTAGTCTTTCTCTATACTCTTGATATCATAAATTATTACCTACATGAGGTAGTTTTGCTGGGCAATTGTAGTTGGTATTTTGGTCCAACTTCGAGGTCAGCAGGCGATATTAGTGCGTATGGCCACCACTTATTACAACTCTCCAAATTGAAACAGAAGCAAAAACAAAGTGTAAATACGTTCAGATGTGTGAAGTTCGCCTGTTACAACTATTATGTATCTTGGAAGTTGGAACTGAATGATGTACATTATGGAACAATTTTGCATCTATTCGTTATGTTGGTGATCATCTACAGGTAAGTCAAATGTGGCTTGATCTATATCATAGTGTATAACAGTTACTGTATTCACATATTTTCCTAATTTACCTAGGGTATGGGTAATAATTATGATATTATCTGGCCTTAAGGAAGATACCAGAAAATATTGCCCGCACTGAAAAAATATTGCCCTCCTCTTCGACTCGGGCAATATTCTTTTAGTTTGGGCAATATTTTCTTGTATCTCCCTCAAGGCCAGTCAATATCATATAAATGTCATTCTTGTGCTGTCGTGGGACGATTTTTTTTCTCTCCACTATTCTTTGCATTTCACGCTTCTTCTGTCTGCTTTTCAGTCACCTCTTTGTTTTAATAGTGAATATGAATGGTGATTTATCATCTCTTTCATCTTTTAATCGTGAGTTAAAACGTACACGTTCTCATTCGATCTGTTGCACCCCCACGCCTCGGCACACACTGTATGTATAATACACCAATGTTGTGCCGTGTTGTGCCTCGCACAAGCTAAATGCGTGTGGCCGGGGTCACGGGCCGAGTATCTAGGTGCGTCAAATAGGG
This sequence comes from Diadema setosum, assembly GCF_964275005.1. NCBI lineage: Eukaryota > Metazoa > Echinodermata > Echinoidea > Diadematoida > Diadematidae > Diadema > Diadema setosum. The sequence goes on along the minus strand of NC_092704.1, from coordinate 7,488,726 downwards.
TCTAGTCACTGGCCCTGGATCACGAGTATCAGATCTACAGAGGTCTAAAAAGGTACTGGGACACTACTCGCGATTCACGGGTGAATCCGGAGATGTAGGCCTATTCAGAGGCACAGAAGAAAGTTGATGAAAATCTAGGAGCTTCATGTTCACATGAAATTAGGCCACTGAACTACCAAGGTTCACAAAAACGTTGATTCATTTTGAAAATGCAAGATGTGTCTTAAGAACGCCCTCCACAAGACTAGCTGGACATGGAAACTTATTATCATACTCAGCATGTCATCTCATGTTTTTCCATGATCGATAGTCCAATGAATGCCCAGATATTCACTGTGGAATACTGGAAGAAACCAAACCTGAATGACGAATTGCCCTTCATCGACTTGATAAACACTACTTTTCCGGTGTATGAGTGGTAGCTATGATAAAAATCATGGGCCATACAGGCATACCCACTCGAGTGGGATTCGAATCAAGGACCTCCTGAATGCTAGGCAGGCGTCACATCCACTAGGCTGCTGCCTTTTACCGAATAAAAACGACGAATATTGTAATTTTGTATATTACGTAATACAAATCACATCTGGGTCTCACCTTGTAAAACTTCTGATTGAACCCACTTTCAAATACTATAAACCTTGTCACTGCTTTCAATTTGCTATCTACAGTATGTCCCAACAAAATTACAACGGGGCCCTCCGCAATGATATCTTTAAAGATAGTGAATCAATCTAAATACAAATTCAGGGTAAGAAACTATAACTCATTGCCCACATCTTACAGAAAACCCCATTCAATTTGCTTCAGTGGTCAAAGAGAAACGAGGAATTTTGTAGAGGATGTCGGGAATCTCTTCTGTCCAGATTCTGTCTATTATTCACACACATGAGCATTGAATTGCTAAAATTGGAAGAATCGGACTCATGACATGCTTTACAACAATCCGCATTTCTCTGTGACCGCTTAACCAAATTGAATGGGGTTTTCCACAAAATAGAGCTAAGATGTTATATTTTAAGACCCTGAAGTAGCACCTAGACAGGTTGATCATATTGGGTGTTATCAACTCGAAAATCTGATTGTAATTTTTGGGGCGACTTACTGCAGTATGTCCCCCCCCCCCCCAAAAAAAAAAAAAAAAAATTACAATCAGATTTTCGCATTGATAACGCCCAATATGATTACATTTTTAAATGCTACTTCAGGCTCTTAAAATATAACATTTTAGCTCTATTTTGCAGAAATCCCCATTCGATTTGGTGAAGCGGTCACAGAGAAATGTGGATTGTTGTAAAGCATGTCATGAATCGGATCCTTCCGAGTTTAGCATTTCGATGATCTTGTGTGTGAATAATAGACAGAACTTGGACAGAAGAGATTCCTGACATCCTCTACAAAATTCCGTATTTCTCTTTGACCACTGAAGCAAATCGAGTGGGGTTTTCCGTAAGATGTGGGCAATGAGTTATAGTTTCATACCCTGAATTTGTATTTAGATTGATTCACTATTTTTAAAGATATCATTGCGGAGGGCCCCGTTGTAATTTTTTTTTTTTTTTTTTTTTTGGGGGGGGGACATACTGTATTGTACATATAATTGTGTAAACATAAATCTCAAAATCTGAGCGATTTATATTGTATTAACTGCATAGATAGCATGAGAAAAAAAGCTTTAACTATATTTGGTTTATTCGTATCACAAATCTTCAGTAACCTTCAAAATCCTCCCTACTTACTTTCATGGTAACAAGTCACAATTATCTTCTCTTTCTAATGTCCTATTCGACTGAAATGTCAATCATAATTTAAAGTTTGCGATAGATTTCCCGCGACTGATATAGAATCATTCCCAGCTTTTGAAATATTTGCCATGAATTCAGTCTGAAGTTTGTGATTTATATCCATCGCTTTTTCTTTTCAGCAAGATGAAATTTTAATCAATCGCAAAGTTGCGATTACTTAGGGGACTTACGATTCACACACACACACACACACACACACACAACCCAGATACAACAAGACATATCTATCTGCACATAATCCTTACGAAAGAATCTTCAACAGGAAATCATAAAACGCGGCAGACACAAAAAACATCTTCATACATCTCATATCAATTCATATTACATGTATTTCAAAAATAAATCAACATACATTATAAGGTTTGCGTCGATATATACATCCTACCAAAATATTTTACATGTTAAATTGTTACTTACACAATGGAAATAGAAAAACGTCATTTTGTAAACCACGTAGAAAATACAAAACGTTTAAAACATACAATAATATTATTGTTAACATTATACAATGTAAAGTGACAAGTACACGATTTTACATCATTTATTTCTTAATCAATTTTTAAAAGAGCCCTCATAGAGGAACAGAAAACACGTTTTTCTGTCAATCAGACTATTCTTAAAAAAAAAAAAATGATTGAAAAACCATGCGAAGGAAAATGCCATACATCTTTGGAATGGCCCGTATTCAGTTAGGAAGTACTTTATCATCATTATGCGTTCAATGCGAGTCTATCAAAGTTAAGGCACTAAAACACATATGTGTGCTGGATATGGGCCTACACGTCCCCCTGATTGAATTCAATTATGTCACCTGAGCTAAATTGGGTCATCGCACGAGACCGACACCCACGAGTCATACAGCCTACGAATTCGACATTTTAGAAAGCTCCACGAGACATACAGCCCATGAGTTATACAGTAGGTATAAACAACCCACTAGTTTGACAGATACAACAGGGGCATAATGTGTCGGTCTCGAGGGCCTTGTTTGCAATGTGTTGGTCTCATGGGCTGTATGACTCGAGGGCTGTATGATTTGTAGCTGTTGGTCTTGTGATGTGCACCCGAGCCAATTTGTTCCTCACAGACAGTCACGTCCAGATACGGTATGTAAGGTTGCACCCCAAATAACTGATACACCTCATACATTGTATTTACCTACCACAGTCCAAGTGTCATACAGTCGCGAGATATATCCCCGCGAAAAATGAAATCAACTCGGGCGCCGTGTCCGGTTCTCATGCTGGCATAACTCGCAACCTATTCTCTGTATGTCTTGCACAACACGTGACCATCTTTACAGGGACATGCACATGATCTTACCTATCTAGCGACAAGATCGACAGGTGGCTTATTTAACAATGCGTGTAGTTCATGGTGAATCCAATTGTGCGTGATAATTCTACTCATTTAATACCCTTACAGACTGTGAATATGAATCAAAACTGCAGATATCGAATCGTCATGATCTACCATCAAACAAATTTGTTCGCTCGCTTCTTTCACCTATCTATCTATCTATCTTTCTTTTTTTGAAGAAGACTGACTGCAGGGGTGAACTCGATCAAAGTTTCGGTTGAATTCTGTCCAAAATGTGAGTCAGTCACTTGCCGTCACACCATCTCTCCGTTTCAAAATATTTCTTTTAATATTATGTCAGTTTGAACACAGAACCTATATTCTATAGTCGGCAAGATTCTAGAATTGATAAGCCACTACTACTGTACAGCTGGCATTCGACCAGTCTGAATGCATACTAACACCTTTTTGAACGCACCACTGTTGTAGCACCTGCAATCCTTTGGACACAGTGTGATACTGTATTCTGTTATCACTGCTCTTGAAATCCCACATAATATGTATTCTATGAAGGAAGCGACAACCCGCTCATGTGGCATATCGTTTTGCTAGCTACACAACTCTGTTTGACATCGACATTAACGCGACATATCTATTTTTTCAGTTAAGTATATAACAGTAGTAATTGCAATAAATAGATAGGTTACACAGAGAAAAAAAAAAGAGCTGAAACTAACAACGTTGTGTTGAACATAGCAAAGCAAATCCCAAATAGTAGTGACTTTTATACTCTATAAAGTGAAATAAAAAGACTGAAATATAGCTACATGACAACACTATGAGCGTTTACACGCATATCCTAGTCTACAATGAGCTGCAAATCAAACTGGAAAGGAGCTTAGCCGAGTAGAAAAGATCTAAAACCATTTTCCTTTCCAGAAATACCTATAGATTCTAGAAGAATCTCACACATGGAAACATTTGCATAATCACAATCACAGGAAAACACAATCATAATTATACAGTGTCCCGATTTAATTCTTACGGTTTACATGCATCCAACAGACACATAGTAATTTGTTTGTTTTCTTGATTTCACACCATTCACTTAAAGACACGACAAAACAGAACACTCAAGACAAATGCAAACACACACACACACACGCACACGCACGCGCTTACAAGGTCATTTTGGAATTATACAAGCGCATTAGCTGCAAAGCAACAAAAGTCTTTTGCAAAAAAAGAGCAACCGACATAAATTGTGAAATTCATTGAAATAAGAGAAAAGTTGGGCTTTGGGATAATGATTTCATATATCAATTTCATATCGATAGTTCATATAATAAGGAACACATGACTAAAGAATTCTGAAATTAAATATTTTAGTGCAACATGAAAGAAATGCAATCAATGTTAGAGAGGATGAATTGCAATTATCTTAAAATTGGCAACCACTCTTCTACCCCCCCCCCCCCCCGCCCATGGGTGCTCTGCTTATCCCTCGTCAACATTTCACGACTGGTCTTGGAGAAAAGCAGGTCGATGACGTGACCGATGACACGGAGGTGTGACGTCACACAATGGACTGCAAACCCAGAGGATCTGGTGGGACCATCCCGCACTCTGTCCGCGAGGTACGGCGCGATGCGTCTCCCATGCGCGCAGTCACTCCACTTGTGTGAACCACTCTTATGAACAGTTCTGCCCCAGGTATGCTGAGGAGCCGGAACATTGGCATCTTCAATCACTGACAGCTCGCATAGTCACACACAAAAATACACACAGTTGTTGTCTTTTTCCCTGTTTTCCCTGCTTTCTCAGAATCGTTGTGACCGACTTTTTCTCCTTCTTTTTTCCTTTTTTTTTAATGGAAGCTCTTTGAGTAAATATTATCTGCATTGTTGCTTATGACTACCAATCAGAGTTTCCTATCTTAAAACACTAACAAACAATCAAACCAGATACAACGAGTGAGCGCCCAAGCACACCTGCCAGCCCGTTGATCAACCAATCGGAGAGCTGAAGGCAGATTAAGGGGCGTGGTCCACTGAACTGCCTGAATACCGCTAGTGGCTTTGGGAGGCAAAGTCCCATACACTCTCCTGGATGTTATACCAAGTTTTACCCAGTAGACATTTTTGTAAAGAGTATTATTTCGCATGAAGGAATGATTTCAATGGCTATGTGTGATTATGCACAAAAAGTCGTGTAAAAATGTGGAGTCCTACTTTACATTCATTATGCCCTTACGACAAGAAAAATTTACAAGAAGGAAGAGTTCATTGCTGGTCAAGAGGTAAATATACACTGTATTAATGCACTTTTTAAGTGCACAGCGCCGCTTTCTTATACAGTCTTGGAACAAAACAAAAGAAAGGTGGAAAATGAGGAACAAAAGAAAGGTGGAAAATGAGGAGCAAAAGACATTTGATTTCAGGGTCAATTTTCAAAGCATACCAGTCCTACAGAGCTGTCTAAATTTCCTTCATACGTCAAACAACCAGAAAAGGTTGACTCCTTCTGACCTTATCATCCTCACCTTCGACAAAACACAAAGCAGCAACAACAACAAAATATTCTTTCCTTCTCAACTAGTCACGTATAATATTTCCCACTGTTCCCATTAACAGCGAATCACGCACGCATGCGCATAAAGATGCAGTAGTCATCACTACAACGTACATGAAGATGGTGTTGTCATGAGGTATACAATCATCACTGTCTATCTTCACAGGGCAAGCTTAAAATGCCCCTGAGAGCACGCAAGAGACTATTCCCATCTCCCTGTATACCATTAATGTATCAACAACCTACACACGTCTGAGAAACGCTGCAATATTTCCCATCTCTCTATGTCTCCAACACTGTACACTTATGTACCATTACTCTTTCCCCCTAATTCCAATGAAAGGATTACAGCTGTTCGAAGTGCCAATAACGAGGCTTGGTGACGAAGTGCTATGAAGAATTTCCCTTTATCTTTTCGCTTTCCTCCTCTTTTTCTTCCTGACCGTACGCGGGATTTTGATGCCTGGAACTGGCCGCTTTGTAGATGGGGTTGATGGTCTGTTGAAACAATTGGAAAATAGAGAGGTGTGAGTTCATGAATGAGGGCCTGTCTGCGAGATTTTGGCACATAAAATATTGATGAAGTTACCTCTTCATGAAGCATAAACGCCATTCTCGATGTGAACGACTTTTTCTGGTCACTACAGGAATGAGCTCCGAAAATTCGACATGACGAGGGCATGCGTTCTCCTGTTATCCTCTTTTCTCTTTCTCTACATCATACATCATTATTTATCATCACTAACTTTTCTTCCCCTCGTCTCCTTCTCTTCGTCTTCTTTCTTCCTCTCTTCTTCCCATCTTCTTCCATTCTTGTGTTTTTCTTCTCAACTGTTTGCATGATTTCAACCTTTCTTCACGGTGGCAAACAGGAATTATAAAGCAAACACGTGCAATTCAAACAAAGCTAAAAGTGAATCGAAGTTCAGCAGGTGAGATTTATGTGGGAGACTGGAGGACTTCAACAGCAAAAACAAACAAACAAACAAACAAACAAAAAGTGGGTTGTAAACCTTGCAGTCTTCGATGATTTGATTGATGGATAAATACCATTGCTATGACAAGTTTTGAAAATAACAATGATAATCATCGTGATGATGATGGTGTAAATATAAGATGAGAAAATAATGAGTCATAATGACAGGGGCGGATCCAGGAATTCCGGAGGGGAGGCGCCTTTGCAAAATGAAAAGGGGTACACGCAGCCCCCTTTTTCTTTTTATTTCTTATTGTTTTAACTAAAAATAAAGAGAGGGCGCGCACCCGGTGTGCCCCCCCCCCCCCTCTGAATCCGCAACTGTAATTACCATCATCACTATCACCATCATCATCATCATCATCAACACCATAACTATTCCTAACGCACTGAGCATATATTCGGGGCCTATCCATAACTCTTCCATACTTCCAATACTTAACATGACAACACTGTGATTATGAGATGTGATTTAAGTTTGTAAATTAGAGGTCCCAGACAAAAGACGGTATAGAAATCTGCACTTGGACATAATGACGAGGCGGGGGAGAGGTAGAGAAGTGAACAGGAAGGCAAGGTACAGTTAGAATGGGTGGAGCAAGGGGGAAGGGGGAGGGGATCGGCAGGGGCGGATCCAGGATTTCGTTAGTGAGGGGCGCCTTTACAAAATTAAAGGGGGGCGCACGCACCCCTCCACCATTATTTTCTTTTTATTTCTTTTGTTTTAACAAAAAGTAAAGGGCGCGCGCCCGGTGTGCTCCTCCCTGGATCCTGCACTGGATGGGTGGGGTAACTCACCGAGCTAAACTGGGCGTTCTTTCTGTCGCGTTCCCACTCCTCATACTCCTTGCGATCTAAGTACGTGATCCAACACTTGTAGATGATAATGAAGAGGATACCTATGAGGACAATCGCAACGGCCAGCCCAACGGCGACCCACCGCGCGTCTACTCGGTAGGGTACCACCAGGGGGCACACTGCGTGTAAGAAGGGCAAGTGAGCAATAACAATGAGTGGATGACATTACATGTTACAATATCTTGATATCCAGAGTAGAATCCTCGATACCAGCACAATACTTCATTACAAGCCTGCCGTCATAATTTATTTACTCTACGATTGGTCTATTGCCACTACCCATCCACGCCTATAAATAGGGGCATAGAGGGGCATTATTGGGGTAAATCTGAACATGCACGCGCCAGTTAAGATTTGCGCCAAAATTCCCAATCTGAAAGCCCTAACCCTCATCTTGTGTATCACGGTGAGAGGCCGGAAAAAATGACAGTCACTGTTTGACTGATGCGATTTAAATAAGTGTATCAGCAACGGAAAGTGGTCGAAAGAAAAAAAATAGTGACCCTGATTAATGTTGAACCACCCGGTGTGAAAGGACTAACATCACTTAATGGCAAAACCACTGGAAAAGGATTCAAAGCAGGGTTACAATTTTGCATCATTGACTGTACGTCTGAAGGCCTGATAACCTTCTAAATCGTGTCCATTATGTCGCATTCTATTGCGAAATTATTTATTATCATCTTGTTTGGGCAAGAGAAATTAAAAAGAATAACCAAATATAGTTTATTCTCAGATAGAGGTCTGATTAAGAGTTGTTCACATCTACTCAAAAAAAAAAAGACATGTGGATTATCTAAACTGATCGAGGAATGTACAACCTGTGTCGGGATAATATTCTGTCAGAGCACCACTACAATAATAATGATGATAATAATATTAATGATAATAATAATAATAATAATATAAAATAATAATAATAATAATAATAATATAAAATAATAATAATAACAATAATAATAACAATAATACCTGTAATAATACAAACCTGGTTCTTCTAGCACGTATAACGTGGGCACATCGGCCGTGCCGTTGGCAAAGTATGGCACAAACACAATGGAACAGTTATCCGCGTGAGGCACTGAGCAGTTATACTCGTATGACACTGTGGAGGGTAAAGGGGGGGGGGATAGAATCCAACGAGACATTTTTATTAAACCATCAGCATCTTAAACGACAAAACTCGCTTCTTATTTAGATGAAGAACACAAGAACACAACGTAGCAATAACCATAAACATCAGAAATTTGTCCTACAAATTCATCAAACGTTAGTCAATAACTTGGTTTATATCACTTCGAAGTTTTGAGACCATAATTGTTTTTGGCTCTATAATATTTTTCCATGATGATATTATTGTCTAGAAAATCGCAGCAATAATATTACATATCATTCCTCTTTCTTTTTCCTGCAAAGGTAGCCTCTGTGAAAAATCCAGCACTCCTAGCTACATTTGCATTTTTTCTTTATACTTTATTTAACTATTCGGAAGATCAAGATTAATAAAAATTGGAACTTTCTGAGATCATGAATTACGTCCGAACATGAAATATCTATCACTCTGATGAATGCATTTTCGTTATTTTTTTTCCTGACAAAACTAAGGCCTTTTAATCTACAAAACTATTGGTCATCCTTCTATCTTGGTAACACGAACAGTTGGGAGCATCTTAAAACATACACGTAATTCATGACCCGTATGAGAAAAGAACCGTAGGGAGGACTTTATTTTTTTTTTCTGTAGGGGTGCATCAAACTACTCCCTTTGCGCCCTGTTGACACAGACTTTCATTTCACAATTCTTTTTTTGTTTTACCAGGGTATGATATATTTTTTGTCGCAATTCAAATATCCTCTCGTCACATCTCTATTTCATTTCCATGAATGCAGAATAGTTATTCTAACACTTAGCATTATCTGAAAATTCTTGGTGCTGCCCTCTGTTGTTTACACCCAAATTATGCCACACCATAAACTTAATCATGCTAATGTCGTCTCATAATATCATATGATGTAATATCACACAACATTTTATCATGTAAAATCAGGTCACATACACGTATAATGAGGACCAAAAAGATGGACACGCTAAGCTTAGTTCTGTCTCCAGCCACTCAAACTCACCATCCGGAAATGACTTCACAATGACAATCTCTGCAACGCACATACTGCATTGCTGCTCGGTCAGTGGCCCCGTGCTAAAGGCTTTGCACTGCACGCACTCCTGGTAGACCTCACACTGTCCCGAACATGTCTGAAAAATGGAAGAATACACAACAAAAATAATGACAAGATACACAAAACTATTCCACTGGCCACAAGTTTGTTTGTCAAAGTAACATACATTGGAAGTTAACATGAATATGCAAGAGTATAGGAAAATCGGGCAGATCTGTAAGGAACTTCTAACTTCACATCTTTTGACAACAAAAAAATGATACTTGTCACAATTACAAAAATAAACTAGTCCATTTTTATCCTCTCAGAACCAGTGTTTCAAAATATCACTTGTTCATATGGTACGTTTGCTTGTCTTTGCCTCTGGCAGCTAAAAGGACATTTATCCCAAATATAAATGTGGATTCAGTGAATGCAAAAATACGAGTAGTAGATTGTAGTGAAGTTTGCGGAAAATCAGACGATCTGTTAACTTTAAAAAAAAAATCAACAACTTTCATCGTTTTTTCCCATTTTCCTCAAATTTCCTTGCACAAGTGTGTTCGACCAGTATAGTTGCTCAAGCCACGTATAAATTATGTGTACATGGTTGACTGCCCCTTGACCGAGACTCCAACCCTAAGTTGTAGCTCTTTAAACAAGGGATTCTCCCGCCTGGACCACTTAGCAAACTGGAGACTGATTGTGCGAACATTCGCACATGTTCGCACATTCTACCATATCATAATATGAAATTAAGACAAAGCTACTCTAGACGGGATAAAGCTAATTTCTAAGCAGGAGAAAATACAATTTCAAGCGGGAGACGTATAAACGGGAGAGCGGGGGATTTTGCGAAAATAGCGCCACCAAAGCGAGAGAGTTTCGAGTCTCTGCAGCCTTGAATGTAATCAGTAGGACTGGTTCAGCTACTCACCGCACAGTCAAAACAGGTGGCGCCCTTGAAAGGCGAGTCCGCCTCGCATCTGCAGGATCCGCAGGTACACGTCCCGTGGGCATTGCAGATGAGCTGGGGAGGGACGAGGAGAGAGAGAGGAGAACAATATTGTTAAAGGGATAGTTTAGTTTCGGTGAGATGGGACTTCAGGTTTTGAACGTTTTTTTATGATTTTTTTTTCCTTTTTTCGTAGATAACGAGAACCTTTTATGAAAATTACTATGAAAAAGCATGTAATTTTAAGAAAAATATTAAAAGTTTATTTGATAAAAACTGGTTTGGAAATGGTTTTCCAAAACAAAGTGATTCTAAGGCGGGACCCAATTTTTTTTTAGGATCGCATTGTCTTTAATGTTTTGTTTTTGGATATCCCAGCAATTTCCAAACCGATTTCATCAAATAAACCTTCGATTCCACTTAGAATAATTGTATGCTCTTTAACATTTCAGAAAGTGGTTTCTGAGTGTCTCGCCTAGAAGTTAAAAGCTGAATCCTCATCTCAACCAATACTATATCATCCCTTTAAGGGAGAGAATGTCAGGTCAACAAGGCGATTTGAGATACGGTATTATTCTTTTGGAAATAATTTCGCATCAATTCATACATTCTTGCATTACTCCATGCTAGGGAAATGCTGAATGAATTACATTATTATTTTGATTTAAAAAAATAGTTGAAGATTCACTGGAGAAATATTGGGGAAATTTTCATAACGTATAGTGCGAGCAATCATGCTATCATAAACAAAAGGTTTTAGGTATACTATAAAATGGACTGATCAACTGAATTATTCTTTGATCTATCTATCTATCTCTCTACGTACCACCTATCTATCTATCTATCTATCTATCTATCTGTCTATCTTTGTTTCTTTCCATATATCCATCTAATATATATATATCCATCAATTCATCGTATATATATCCATCATATTTATATTGATTAGGTTGTCCACGTGTTGGCAAGATAAAAAGATAAATAACAAAAATGGAACAAAGTTTATACTGTATCACCAACGGTTTATTTCTGCACACAAATTTTCGAGCGTCTCGCCGCCCTTTCTTTATCAACACTTGAGAAAGGGCGGCGAGACGCTCGAAAATTTGTGTGCAGAAATAAACCGTTGGTGATACAGCATGAACTTTGTTCCAGTTTTGTTATTTATCATATTTATATTTTTTTTTTTGAAACAAGGAACAGAAAACTGACCAGAAACAAATAATAAATAGCTAACAAATAATAAATAAATTTCTTTGCTCAAAGTTTTCGCTATAGATATATATATATATATATATATATATATATATATATATATATATATATATATATATCCATCAATTCATCGTGATCTATTTATCCATCCATCCATCTAAGGAATTGCCAACTCATGATCACGCACAAATTCACCTGAAGAATGGTTCCTCTGCACAACTTTATTGAGCTTGGCTAAATTTTAACCGGAGACACACGTAATGCTGTGACATGGAATAATGCAGATGCAGTTTGCAGAGTTGGAAACTTATAGTAAAAGTAGTCGATGAAATCATACTCTTACACAGCAAATCAGCCAATCGGATCGAAGAAGTACATTGTACTAATATCCGTTTTTTTTTCTTTTTAAATAAACCTACAGTGGACTCCCGTTAAAACGAAGTCCTTGATCCCGGCAGTTTTCTTTTGTTATATCGAAATTTTGTCATAACCGCAAAAGTAAACAAAAAAACAAACAAAACAAACAAACAAACAAACAAACAAAACAAACAAAAAAAAAACATAGGGAGGATAATGTTACGGCCTGCATTTTTATTTCGTTATAACCGTGTTCGTTATAATGGGCGTGCACTGTATAAGGCAAGCACCGAAACACAATGCCATGTGTGATGATTATGACCTTACCCCGTTTGGTGCTCTGCATGGCTCTTGTGACCTGAGACAGTTGCACGAGTCGCCTGTGTAGCTGGACGTGCACACACACTTGCTCTGTTGGGTCGCCATGTCGCACTCACATCGTCCTCGCGAAGGGCCTGATTACATAGGGAAAGTTAAGTAAACTCTGCTTTTTAAGTATATTCTGGTGAATTAGTGGTCAAACACTCAAAACACCGGCTGATATCTGCAATAATCTTAAGAATTGATGGAGACACATTACCCATAAAGAAAAAAAAAATCCACAGAAGTTTGTACTAAAAAGTAATTGTGTTTAGTGAAGTGTTCGACTTACAAGTGATTTTCTACATCATTTTTCTTATATTTTTGTACTTACTTTTTGGGGCAAGTCAAATTTGTGTTCGGGCAAGTGTTATCCAACAATTTGAAGATTTGCTTGCCCAACTAGGCAAGTGTTAAAAAAAAAGTTATATAGCACCCTGCAAAGATAGCCCGGGCAAAATTCCGGAAAAAATAGAGCCAGATGTCACCTTCTATGCTACGTTCCTGATGCATTGTGAAGCCAACAGCAATTCTTTCAGGGACATGGGGAATAAAAATATTCTAAAAATATGTCAGTAACAAGTCCAAGGAATGTGTGTTTTTCTTTGAAAAGAAACAAAGAAGTTTTATGGAATTCTCTTTAATACTATCCTTATTTCATACACCTGCATACGAATATTTACACCTAGGCAATTGTATCCGATCCGATTTTTTTTTTTTCTGGAAGCACGTATAACGTAAAACGTTTCCACAATTTCACCTTTTCTCTTTCTCTTAATAACCCTTTCACTGTTCAGTCTTTATTTCAATTTGCATCTCACAGATGATAATCACGTCTTTATCTCTCTACCAGAATCTCTTACCGCCACACAACTGTCCGTCGTAGAGGGGGCAGTTGAAGTTGTCGCACTGGCAGTACTTTCCTGACACCACGTGGGTGGGGTCCTGTTATTAGGTAGAGAGAGAGAAGAGAGAGAGAGAGAGAGCGAGAGAAATTAGTAAATAGAAGCTTGAAAAGAAATAGACGCTCGGTGCCCAAGAATTTATTCCTCTTGCGTGCATTTATATGTTCGCTTTTGATCCTTTGATCTACCCATTTATCTCATATAGAAGAGCGAGTATAAGAAAAATATATTCATCCCTACTTATACTGTCACTGTCACTCAGCTCGAGTTTCAATTACTTTCTGACATGTATCATTCAATATCATTTATACTACTAAGAAATAAAGAATCAAAACAACAAAACAAATAAAAGCAACCCTGGCAACAAGTAACTGCAACTTCGATAGCACCATCAACAGCAACACTAGCAACAACAATTTAAAAAATCACAACAACAACCACAACAACAGAAATATCCTTTACTGACCACTTTGTTAACACTGATTATTGCGTGGGTATAATGAACGGGGACAGTAACACGATAAACAGCTGACCAACTTACCGATTGCTTATCGCAGACACACTCGCCGCAGACACATTCCCCGCGTCCGGAGCAGATCAGGTTGGACGCTGGTCTGCAACACAAATAAGTCAAACGAATACATCAACAGTTTTATAACAAAACTACTATTACCACTAGTACTGATGCTGCTGCTGCTACTACTATTACCACTAGTACTACTAACTGGTACTACAACAACAACAACTACTACTACTACTACTACTACTACTATACTACTACTACTACTACTACTACTACTACTACTACTACTACTACTACTACTACTATTACTACCACTACTACCACTACTACTACTACTACTACTACTACTACTACTACTACTACTACCACTACCGAATCTATCACCACCTCTGCAAATGATAACAAATTATGATGATGATAAAAGCAAGACACAGAAATTACTCGTGTTAAGTTGCAAAAACTTATCGTTAAATGTAAAGTCATATCGCCACAAGCAGTAAATTGCCAGATATTATAACATACTAACTTTCAGTGTCTTATCTTATGGCGCAAATATTCTGATATGAGCCATTTCGTTACATTTCCCTGTTCCTAGTTCTCGACATGGCTCTGAAACCTGGTTCAGAAGGAACTCGAGCAAGCAAGGAACCTCTAGTTTCTAGGGAAGACACTTAATTGACTAAGCAAGATTGCCGGCTCTTTTGTGGTTAACGAAGAAGATTGGCCAAGAAAACAGGAGCATACAAAATGATACTTACGCCATGCAGGCGGCTCTATCGTCCCCAACCGTGGCTGTCTCCCCGCTGCACTGGCAGAGATCACCGTAGCGGCCCGGGTTGCAGGCGCATTGGCCACAGGCGAATGTCCCGTTTCTATTACACTCGGGACTATTCAGGATCTTGAAAGAAACGAATACATGGAAATTTTAGTGAGTGTTGAAAGCATTGTCTACAAGTGAGAAAATACAGCATTCGGAATGTATCTCTCTCAACAACGGGCAAATACCGGTAAAGAAAAACAATGGGCTAACTAATTAACATTTCAGAACTTTACCAACTTAATCAACACCATAATAACATTATGAAAACGCAAACAAAGAAAGTAGACGAATATATGTCTGAGAAAACCAAAGGTTTTGTATCTTATATTAATTGGAATCGTATCTACACTGTTTAACTGTTTCGCAGTTACCTGTCAAATTTCGATCATTTGTCTTTATGTAGTGCATGTGACATTATTTTATTTTGTACCTGAATGTTTACATGAATAAATTTTCTTTGTGAAAAAAAAACAAAACATGAAAACGCAGAGTGTACAGCAGTTTGAAAAACGAATGAGCCGACGAACACAGAAATAAACACATTGAGAAGCAGATAAGAGTTAGAATTAGATCGCATATTGTTTAATCTCAGTGAAAGCAGAAGAAAACGTTTGTCTGTTCATTTATTCTGCTGCTGGCGCTTTGGGGGTACTATATTTGGGGTATTAATATTTGGCAATATTAATTGAAAGAGGCAATAATACTTGATCGTCTACATAATATGATTGGATTAGAACATTTTTGTTTCTGTGTGTGTATATGTTTGTTTGTTTGTTTGTTTGTTTGTTTGTCTGTTTGTATCAAGGTGAAAAGTGAAGCACCAGATTGTGGCAAAATGAAAATAAATTACGAACAATTGTCATTTCTTCTCATGTCATTCTAATGTCGCATTCATGTCACGAACGCCATATATGAGCTCTGGATGACTATAATTACCCTTCAATGCCGTGATGAACAGCAGGTTGCAACAAAGAAATACAACCATGGACATGTACCAAATAAATGTCCTGATAAGTAGTACGAAATGTGCATTATTATACTTGAATGTATTCTGGAAAGTATAAAAAAGTTATTAATTAACAATCTATTTCTATGCACAGCCAATGGCATTCTAAGATGTTGGTCAGAAGAGCGGTTAACTGAGACGGATAATGCCGAGATACCCCCCGGGCGGAGTGTCGATTACTCACCCCTCCAAGCTCGCAGTCGCAGTCGCAGTCGATTTCGACATTGACCGTCATCGCCTCGCTGAAACCAACCGGACTCACGGTAAAGCTACGAGAGGGAAGAAAAAAGAAATAAATAAGTGAAAAAGATAAATAAGTGCCAAAAAAAAAAATACACGAAGCCTAAACCAATAAGCAAACCCGTCGAGTCGGAACAGAATCGTGCACAGGATTAAAGTTGAATTGCAACGTTTTCCCTCTAAGTCTCAGTCAATTTTGGTAACAATAGTCTACCTTACAAACTGAAATGAACAATTTATTGATGGGTGTTTTGATAGAATAGATGGGTGGATTGTTACCACGGGGTGGTAAGAACCCCCTTTCACGCTTTCGCTTATCTCATTCCCGAAAGAATGGCCAGAATGCATAGTCAAACAGAACAAAGCAGCTTCTGAGTTCTATAACACCGCAAAAGTTAATACGAATGTTGGCAATACTTTGGACCTTGAACGGTTATAGGGTTGGTGAACATTTTGTAACCGTGGGTGATCAACAGTTGGGGGAAGTGATCAAAATGAGTAGTCCTCGAACACTTTCCAGTTGGATTAGCATTACAATTACCTCGTCGTGCCGCCTGGTACGCAACTCTCGGCTGTCACGTCGATCGAGAAAGACACGGTGTCGCCGATGGTCAAGCCATCGCATGACATCGAGTTCGGTGTCGACACCCCGTTCAGGCAGTGTGAGGTGAACTCGAGCAGCAGTTCGTCGCCGACGTCGACGTTGAGCTCTACGACGGATGTAATTCTCTGAGAAGAGAGAAATCGGTACAGTCGAGAACATATTTCACACACGGCATGATGTGGGCTGCTACCTCTATCGAAACTTAAATTTTACTTACTTTACTTCCCTTTCAGACTTTAACATACTGGTGCTCCCTTAATAGAGACTGCCTGTTACGTTTAAACAACTTTTGATGCCTTACATATTATACTACTGCAAAATCTACCTACAAGATTTGATTGTGTGTTCTCTACTCATTTTTAGACGGAAACAATAAGCCCAAGGATTGTGGCAGACCCAACATTGTATTACTACCCCTGTAGGAGCTAAAGCGGGTCATTCTATTGTGTAAAGGAGGAAGATAAAGTGATAAGTCCAATGTTTTGAGTTTTGATTTGAGTTACCCCTTGGGTGCCAAAACGAGTCATCACTGCAACTAGTATACTGGATCTGAAGAAAACCATGTATGAAAATAACACACTGCAAAAAGTCGCGCGTTGAATATGAAACACCGAGCTGGTGCTAAATTTCCGGTGCTCATTTGTGGTGTTGAATTAACACCTCCGGGTGTCACTTCAAAATATGAAACTTTTTTTTTTTCAATATAGGTAATTAGTTACTGTTCTTCTTGTTGATTTTGAACTTCAACAAGACAAACAAGAACCTTCCGATAAAGTACTTGTTGGTTGTGAACACATCTACACCACAGTAACACCTGTTGGTGTGGTCTCCTACTGACACTAGGTGAGTATTATACCACTGACATCAACACCAGCAATATCAAATCAACACCATGTATTGTCATTGTTGAATTAATACCAGCGTATACAGTGTTAAAACTATCGGGGTGATCTCCA
Organism: Diadema setosum; assembly: GCF_964275005.1. NCBI lineage: Eukaryota > Metazoa > Echinodermata > Echinoidea > Diadematoida > Diadematidae > Diadema > Diadema setosum. The sequence goes on along the minus strand of NC_092704.1, from coordinate 7,471,119 downwards.
GCTACAGCGACAAATCAACACCACAAAATGCAATGTAAACACTTTTCAACACCATCACAACAGGCTTTCTACACCTGTCGGTGTGGTCCTCTATTGACACTTGATCGGTGTTAGATTCAACACCCAAGGTGTAAAATCTAACACCGATCTTTTTGCAGTGCACCTTGCTGCAGGCCTTGATGTCTTTCCTCAGAGACCAATGAGGCCCATCTGTACAATTTGAATAAGTTTGTGTCCTCTGCCCCCAAAAGGATGATTCCCACCGCCCTTGGCTGCAGGGATGGTAAAGTATTGGTTGAGATGAGGATTCAACTTTTGACTTTTTGCGAGATACTTAGAAAGCACTTTATCAAATGTTAAAGAAAATACAATACTATCAGGAATTCAATGTTTACTTGTTACTAATACTCTTATCTGCACTACGGAGGCGAGCTGGTCATAATCAGCTGCTTTCGTGGGGTCTCTGCCAAACCATTTTTGGATGGGTACAGCTATTTGTCTCCATTATTGCGTACCCTTGCATGCACGACCCTTTATTGTATCTTTGCTAGTAAGCAGTTACTTGAATATTTGAAAAAAAAAATATGATAACACACAGATAATGTTTAAATTGTTTGTACCAAAGAAATGGCTTTATATTGTGTTGAAGTAATATTTATGTATTTTATCCATCCTCTGTATAATTATGTTGCTTCGAGAAATCAATAAATTCTATCATTTGGGGAAAATTTTTTACTTGATTGAAATCGGACTTGAAATGGCCGAAGATGTCCAAAAACAAAGTTAAACAAAGCGATCCTAATTAAAGATGGGTCCCATCCTTTATTAGGATCGCTTCGTTTTCAATTTCACAGCGATTACAAAACCACTTTTATTCAGAACTGTTCCTCTTGGAATTATATGTTTTGTAATGTTTCGTAAGAGGTTTCTCATTATCTGAAAAACAAACAAACAAACAAACAAACAAACACATCAAAAACATCGGAAACCTGAAACTCCATTGCAACCGAAACTATACCATCCCTTTGTGAAGACCCGGCCTTTGATTTTAAAGTAAAAGATGAAAAAAAAACAAAACATTCTTTTCAAGCGTACAATTACTGCATGACGGACAACGCACAGAAAAAAAAAGAGAAAACTGTTGCCTCAGATATTCTACAAAACTGCTAATATATTTGTAAATAGTGCCAGAGATGCGTGACCAGGGGCCCGTTTCATAAAACTTGTCATCAGTGACAACTGCCACATTTCTATGACAAATTTTCTCTCAGCCAATCAGATGCAAGGATTTCAGTAGCTTGTCACATCTATGACAACTTGCCACTGATGACAAGTTTTATGAAACGGGCCCCAGGTTGAAGTTCTGTCCACTCACATTGTACAGACGCTCAATCCAAAAGAGGATGTTGCTGGAGTCTGCAGCTAGTTGACCGATCTGGGACCCCTGAATATGCGGCAGAAGACTCTGAAGAAAGGAAGCAAACAAAGAAACGAAAAAAGGAGATTTTGAGGAACATATCGACACTTAAGGGGCGATCACACATCGTCGGTTTAGATGGCGGTTCATGGCGGTTCTCAAACCGCCGTGAACCGTGTCCCAACGATGGCGGAAAGCACTTTGCGATGTGACTACGTTCTCAACACGTTTTGAACACGGCGCTAACGCGGATTGGCGCGGTAGTAACACGGATCTCCCCGAAAGGTGGAGAAGTCCATACCATGCCCTTGTAGTTGGATGCAATCAGAGCCCTCTCACTCGTCTTCAATGGGTTACAACAAGGTTGTTCTTTGTTAGGTACAAAAAGAGAATTTCAAAAGAAATTCCGAAACGTTGTAACACCCTGTGTATTTACAGATTGACATATCCAAAGTGATGCAAAAAGCAATGTCTTCAAGTTTCAACATGCTTTTTTCTCTCTCTTTTAACTTTTAAAATATCTGTTATTAAAAAGACATACATGTCAAAGCAGAATCCAACATAGTTTACAAATTTCCTGTTCATTTGCAGGTTTACATATATCAAGTGATGTAGAAGTACTTGCTTGTTTCAACATCTCTTTTTTTTTCTCCTTTCTTGATTAAGTTTTCACATATCTCGAACAACAGTCAATAAAAAGACATACCTGTCAAAGAAGAATATAGTATATCTACATAGTTTCCTGTTTATTTACAGGTTCACGTAACATAATAATGGTGTTTCAACATCGCTTTTCCCTCTACTCTCTTAACTTTCAACATGTCTGTTTCAACATGTACTCTTACAAAAAGGCATACATAATCACGAAAGCAGAACCCAACATAAGTCTTCTGTGTATAACTTACAGGTTCACGTAGCTGGCCATCATTCTTTTAAGCTATCAAGCTTTAACAAAACTATGCACACGCCTTTTAAAGTAACTGATGTACAGTACTATTCAACATACCTACTAAATTTTTGAATATCAAATTTTCTGTTTTACTCTATGTGTTGAAATAAACAAGTAATGAAACTTTAGTATTCAATACAATATTTACCCGATCTAGTATTATGGGTTCATCTTTGCTTTTTACCCCATTTTTTTTTTATTGCTCCGCCAAGAAGTGTCGCCGGAGGCATTAATTCTCTTTTAAGTTCAACATTTGTTTTTGCATGAAAAGTTATGGCGGTGTTGACACGGTATTATCACGTATCTTGTGGTGCAAAAAAAAAGGAGGAGCCGTTCTTTACACGGTGGACGGCGTTTTGAACACGGTCCATTTCAAACCGCCAAGACCGCCACGAAAAATTAAACATGTTTAATTTTTCTGGCGGTTCTCCGCGGTTGTCGGGTTTTATGGCGGATAAGTGACGGATGACCAGGGTTTGTGTATATATTGTCTCCATATACCATCCATTATCAAATGTCTACCAAAATGTACTTACAAAGGAGAGAGTTTTGTCACATACTCTGTAGCCAAAAGATGCCTTCATTTGTTTTATGAATCTTAGGTTCACGACCACCGAGTGGCATCCACTTAACAATACTATTAGCTGCATGCATGTAATACGAGGCTGGACAAGTTCTCAGATTGCTAAAGAAAACCTTAGTTTTGAAGTTGGGCACAAAACTTGAATGTATTCCGAAACTGACCTATCGGGTCTCTATGTGAAACTGAAAGACACTTCAGTTCGTTCAAAGTAGTATATCATTCAAGTGATCCTTAGATATATCAAATTATTTAACCCTAACTAGGCAGGGGGGGGGGCCTCCGAGGCCCCCCCCCCCTCGACGTCCCGCGCGATGTATCGCTAACGTGAAAAGCTATTGCTGCGACGTTTCATGACTTTTTTCTGTCGAGTCTCCCGCATCTTTTGACACCAAATTTGCGATGCCCGGGCGCGCGGTTCCGAAGTTCTGCATAAATATGTACATGCATGTCAGACCAAAAATTGCTCAAAAACGTGAATTCGTGTACAATTTCAATGGAAACTGTGCTTACAGTCAAATTTCATAAAACCATGATTATTTTGGGGTTTATTGATTAAAATCAACTAATAACATATTTTCTCGTTCAGAACAATATCGCGGACAAGTTTCATCGAAAAAACAATGAAAAACATAAAGTCGAAAAAACAAAGAAATTAATAAGAAATTCAAAAAACAATAAAATACTTAAGAAATTTTTTTTTTTGGATGGCTCAATTTTTTTCTCTTATATTTGCTTAGGACACTAAAAAGAATATTACAAAAAAATGTGCCCATTTCGGGCTTTATTTAGTGATTTATACCAAATTGTCTGATTTCATGCATCATTATGCATGAATTAGCATAATTTAGCATAACTGACAATTTTTCAAAAATCTAACTTCATACTACTTTAGATTACATCATAGGCAATGTGTGTGCCAATTTTCGTCGCGATCGCGTAGTCGACGGCCGAGATCTGGAGGGGGGGGGGTGGCCTGGGAGGCCCCCCCCCCCCCCCGGCTCTATGATCTACCTAAATAGCCCGGCCTAGTTAGGGTTAATATCTCGCTCCGTGAATTTTTCCTTTGCTATAATATTCTACAATCACGTCGTCATCAGAAATATCCCGGCCACAGATGTTGAGCAAACTAACAAGCTTTGTCCATTCGCATTCATGAAAAGGGGGTGAATTATACTTGGAGACTGCTACAGCAAAATTCCAGAACATCCAACCGCTAAATGTTTTGATTTGTTTTTTACATACCCGCTTTTCACGTTATCAATTAATTCCATACACACTGTTTACACCTGAATGAGCGAAGACGAGGACATAACAATGAATTAATGCATGCAAACCAGATTTCAAGTACATTTGTACCATACTCAAGGGCATTAGGTGAAATTGAATAGCTCTCTGCACTACCTATCAGGTCATCAAGGACAATCAAAGAGATCGAGAATATCACTCTTACCCTGTACTCTCCCTCCACGTCTTCTGTGACAATAAACATAACAATGATGCTCTGGTCTCGAATCTTTTGGGCCAGATGTCCAAGGGATGGGTAGTCCTGGAAAGAGAGAGAGAGATAGAATATATCTTTATATATATATATATATATATATATATATATATATATATAGATTAATAGATAGTATAGATAAACAGATAGATAGATAGATGGGTAGATGGATAGATAGATTGATAGATAGATAGATAAACATGATGGATAGATAGATAGATAGATGGGTAGATAGATAGATTCAGAGATAGACAGATAGATAGATAGATAGATAGATAGATAGATAGATATATGGTTTGTTAGATTGTTAGTATGTGAGGAAGAATACTTTTTTGTAGAAGGCAGAAAATGAGATGGAGTGAACGAATGTGCGTGTGTGAGCATAAGAGAGAGAGAGAGAAAACGAGGAAAGTCCATGACAGCATTAGTGTTGTGTGTGTATATATGAAGAGTTTGTTTGCAAAAACCGATAAGTCCATTTTTGAAGATTTTGAAGTACGGTCTCTGTCATAAAGTACAAAATAATACCTTTTAAATGATATATTGGTCACTACATATAAAGGTATATTTTTGAAGTTATGGTCAAAAGAAGTAAAAATTTTCTTATTATTCCCTTTATTTTTCTTGACCTTTAATCGCAAATATCTCCATTTGACAAATATGGACTTATCGGTTTTTGCAAACAAACTCTTCATATGTGTGTGAAACAGAGAGTATTAATGGGAGAGGTCTAATATGTTTCTATATTCATGCACTATACTTATAAGCATATACATGATGCAATACATTTGTACGTACAATTATATATTCTAACTGTTAGCTGCAATCACGGGATGTCTTACCATTTGCTGATCAAACTCGTAGTAACCAGTCTCCGTGTTGAGATGGCATAATCCATCATTGGGTGTTACGATCCCACCAAGCTACATGAAATACAAACAAATACATGGGAAGAGGGTTTTTTTTTTTTTTTTAAACGTTTGAAATACAGCATTCATATGTTCACTTGAAGTAAATTCTCATTCATCCGGGTAACGTTCAGTAAAGGTACAACTTAAAAATAATAATACATCATTGCATTTGGACTTTATGTTTTCAATCGAGACGAGTTAATGAATCATCCGGTATCAGACATGAAACCGTCCTCGGAATTTAAAACTGTAAGTCCAGATGTAATGATTTAATTTGTGTATCTTTAATGAACATAATAATGATAACTATGTGTGATGACGAGATACAGTACAAACTTCTCCCATATAATAACACACTTGCACGCCACAGGCTTTTAATGTTATAAAGGGAAATCATTCGATCGCAGTTTGTGCTTTAAAAGAACCTCACATTTTCAGTATGACAATTACGAAAGTGAGACACACCACGCATGTCGATATTTACACAATATCGAAATTAGGAGATACCAACGAGTCAATCAGGAAGAAGTATATGTCTGTAACAAGGATCTCAATGCGCGAAAAAAAAAATACATTATAGATAATTCCTCACGTCTATGTTTTGTTGGCAAAGATATAAAGATATACAGTCTGTATCTAATTTTGCAGTGAGCATCCTAAAGGGGGACATCTCACTGAGCGGCGAATTTTTGCGAGCGTATAGCGAATTCTAGGGATTTGATAGGTTACGTGAGGGTTCGTTAACAGTTGTAATCAAATTCGTAATTCGCAAACACTTTTCATTGTCGTAAACAGTTTCTCTTGTCGCAAAGAAATTTTGAACATGTTCAAAATTTCTTTGAGACAATCAAAACTACATGCGAATTTGATCGCAACAATTAACAAATAATGATTGCAACTGTTTACAAATCCTAACGAAACCCAAAATTCGCTAATATAGTTTGCTACGTTCGCAAACATTCGCCGCTCAGTGAGATACCCCCTATATTAAAGAATCTGGGGGAATTGGCTACAGCTCGGCCATACCCGCCCGTCTCCAGCGGTGTGGTACAGGGCGTCCGAGGCGTAGAGTACGATGTGGCGCGAGCTGTCCCGCCAGCCGACAGCCTCCTTGCACACGGCTGCCTGCATTAGGGCGTCGAAGCCTCCTTCCGGGCCGTCTTTACTCGTCGAGGAGGCGGTACCTGCCAGGGTGGTCTGGCGGGAAAAAAAAGAAGAGAAGTTTAAAAAATTAATGGCATCGTTCTCTGCTCGATTCTACCAAATACCTGAGATAGTCCCCATTCCAACCCATCCTTCAGTAATGAAAAGAGCGCTATCGCAAGCTACAACAATAACATTATTTTCAGTTCACCATTTTCAATTCAGTGATAATAGTAATGATGATGATGATGATGATGATAACAATGATAATAGTAACGATGATAATAATATTGATAATAATGCTACTAATACTACTGGTAACAATAATCATCATCAACATTATTATTATTAATATAATAATAACAATAATAATAATAATAATAATAAAAAGATATTATTATTAATATTATCATTGTTATTATTATTATTATTATTATTATCATTATTATCATTATTATCATTATTATTATCATTATTATTATTATTATTATTATTATTATTATTATTATTATTATTATTATTATTATTATTATTATTATTATCGTTATTATTATCATCATTACCATTATCATTATTATTACATTACAAAATGAAAAATGTTAACCCCGTATAGCGCCTGTCACTTGTTAAACGTTTTAGGGCCCTACATGAAGCTTTGAATAACACCCATAAACGCTTTTTCTGTCTTATGGAGAGAAACACAGTGGTGTTGCCAGTGGGTATATATATCATCATGGTTGGCTTCATAACAAGAAAGAGACTAATATCTTCTCGGAAATGACCTTGGCATTCGTCTTTTCTTGCTTTCAACAACAATCACCTTGGTAGCGATCCCATGAATGTAATAACATGCGCAGGCTGATAGGTTACGGTACGAGTAAGGAAGTACTTTCCCCTTGTTTTAATCTAGCGGTGATCAGTGCTGACACCGTTTACTATTAGAGGCCCACGGCGATCTATAAACTAATAGTAATAGGTGAACACAATAGAGAGATTTTCTTATCTATTTAACATAATAAGACAAATCAGAAAAGAAAAATATTTCACATTGATATTTTTCTTTTGTGGATTAGGCACAAATTTTGATCAAAACTTACAATTTGGCAGCTCTTTTTGAATCAAATAATGTGACGTATAACATTACCTTGAAGAGATCTGTGTTGTTGGTGAGCGGGAGGCCGTTTTTAAAGATGTAAGGCTCTTCACAGTCGATGCACTCTGGGCCAATCTTGACTTCCCTGTGTGGAGGGAAAAACCCGAATTATGTCATGTATGTAGAATGATTATATTGTGTGTGCATGCGCGTATAACGATGCTTCTTACAGTTTCATGCATACATACACAACACACGCAAACAGGGTGACACATATGATTTATATGTATTTTGTTGTAGTTTGTACGTATAGAGAAAACTACTAAATGGTGTGTGAATGAGTGCATGTGTACACCTGCGTTCATACGATTTACTGTATCTAAATATGTATGCTCACCCTAACAACAACAATCAAAATATCAATACCTAATTGTATATTATAAGAACATATAAGTACATCCAGGATGACCCCCTCCCCCACCCAACGCGCTGATGGCGTTTTTGTTGATATCATAGAAAAACAATGATACATTTAGTTATGCCTTGAACAGTCTTAGGGTCACCAGCGATCTTTACAGGCATGAAAACTGTGATATTACGGAGCAGCCAATGTCTGTAATGCGAATGTCAAAGCGATGGTACTCATCACATCCCATCAATAATTATGATATGCTGTGCGTTTGTACATTATCACGTAGCCTTCTTTGCAGTGACACGCGTTAAGTCGTCAGCATGTAAAACCAAGAGAAAAGTGTAACGAAACTATAAGCAGGTAAACAGTTGATTTGTTGATTGGACAGTTGATTAGAAATATACATAGACGGATGGACAAATACAGAGATAGCTAGATACTTGTAGAAAAGGTTGGTGGGGGGTGGGGAAGCTGTTACGAAAAGGAAAACGTGAAATATATACAAGGACAGAACATAGGCTTTCAGACTTCACGTTGTCGCCCTAGAGCAAGCAACTTTAGAAACTGAGTGGACTCACCCATTCTGTAGAAACGACGAAAATGGGATCGCAACTTTGTCTACAAAAGATCCGAAGCCCAGTTCCAAGTTTCTTGTTAAACCCTGGAGAGTATCGACTGTAATAGGAAGGCAACACAAAAGAGTGTGACAGAAGGTTAATGCCTCAACGGGGGCTTAAAGGGGTAGTTCAACTTGAAACTTGAGCATTACAATTTCACTGTTAAAGGAATGGTAAACAGTTTTGTTTGAGATGTTTCTAACATTGTGTGTGATATAATGAGGAGCTTCTTGTGAAATATGAAAGAGCATAATCATAATTCTCAGAGGCAATCGAAGTTTATTTGACGAAAATTGATTTTGAAATGGCCGAGATATCAAGAAACAAAGAGGAGGGTGGGATCCATCTTTTACGAGGCCCACTTCGCTTTACTTTGTTTTTGGATATCTCAGCCATTTCAAAACCGATTTTCGTCGATTTTCGTATACTTTGAATTGCTCTCAGAATCGTCTACGCTTGAATATTCAATTCAGTGGTTTCTAATTATCTCGCAAAAAGTCATCATCTGAATCCCCAACCTCAACCAGTATTGTGCAATCGCTTTAACGTAGTCGACTGGTACATCATTTTTATCTTCACAATTCACACAATCAGAATATCTGCCATAAGAACATGACCTTTGACGCATCTAGCTCATTGATTTTGTAGAATAGACAAAATTCATCTTCAATCTTAAACGCATAAGCATTGCAGTGAAAATATATGCGTTAATGGGATATTACGTAGATCCTTGTGATGTGATGTCACTCTTTCGTGAGAATAAATTGAGTAATTATTCTAAAAAGCGGTTTCAAGTAAATGTTTGATGGTTCCATTTTGTGATTTTGCTCCATCTGGGAATAAACTTGCATTTGTATCGTACAACTACGTCCAACGGTTGTTTTGACGTAAGGAATCGGGCTGAACCTTTAGAAGTGGGAAGACATTAGCTTGTCATCGTGGACATGCCTTCCTTTTATAAACATTTTCTTTGGCATCGCGGCAACTTCAACGGGAAAAGTTCCCACCACTTGGGATTTTCTAGAGACATTGGGGTATCGGCACGACGTCTGGTTTGACATACCTACAGGATGACTTATGAGATGACTCAATGTTTGTTCTCTAGTGCTCGCTAAACGTTGCTATTGTTCTAATGTTTCACCTCATTTTCATCCCTCCCCCGTGTTGTTGTTGTTGCTGCTGTCGTTTTACCTTTGGGAAACTCTCCCCTTCCCTTTCCTGTCTGATATCAGCTTTCATGTGTATCATACCAGGGAGGTGGAAGAGAGGCAGATCATACACTGCTTCGAAGTTAGTCTAGCGGGCGACGTATTTTTAGCCTAAATCAGTGATTGGCAGTCAATAGAGGGCGCGACGATGTGGAAGTCAAGTTGACTAAAAATACGTCTAGTAAGAAACCTCCGAATAGAGGCGTGGAACCGGGTGTGGCAAGACAGTTGTCAGTCGCCAACTCTCGAAGTTTTATTGGCTGAGCATCGGATGTCAATCAAAACACGTCGCAGAGCCCGAAGAAATGCTAGTCTACTCTCCTAGGTATACTACAGATAATCTTTCAATAAAAATACAGTTTGCCTGTCTCTTTCAGCTTACTACAGTATTTTTTCACTCTTCTCCATTCTTTTTGAGGTGTATTACATCTTACCTTACTTCAAATAGAAAAGAATGATGACAATCAGTGCAACTGACTTCAGTTGTAAATCTATGAGGGTTTTGCACCTGGAAACTACGCCCGAATGCAAACGTTCAATTATTGGAGTAAAAACTATTTGATATTTACTTTAATTGTACGTTTCGGAAATGTATTTGATATCATTACTCCCCTTTATTATTCTTAACCATGAGTTACTATATATTTTGTGTTAAACTTTGCATGATATTTGCTTAACATCAATAAAGCTGCCGTCAAGACATCAATCTCTATATCGGAGCACCGTAGACTTTAAACAGGCATTTTCTGTCATGTTCCGCGTGATCACACTGTCACGGAAGAACCCGTCCGCAGTAACATGGGCGTCCAAGGGGAAAACAAAGAGGAGCTGCGACACAAAAAGATTCCTGCAAAGCCAAAGGCACCGGTGAAATATGGTGCATTCTTTGCAATCATGAAATTACGAGATGCCATCTATGTGATCCTGGCAACAAGTAATGATAAACCGATTCAGTCTGATTCACATTTCTTTACAAATGCAAATGAGGACATCTTTCTCACCATTCCGAATGCATGCCAATGCAGAAAATTAAGCTAACCAATGAGGCTTATGCATACACACACACGCAAAGGAAGAGAAAAAAAGCACGACCTACTTACGAAACTGAAGCATAACACGCACAATATGTGACCATGGCCAAAGCGCCGGAAAAGACAAGTGATGATCATTTTTTATCCAATTTCACGGTTGTCAAATCAAACATCCACGAATAATTTTTGTACATGCTTATATAGCTGGTAGCTCATGGTAATTCCTATATCTTATTTTCCTGGTTTTCATATCTCAGAAAGTGCTTCGAGGGACGTTATACATTGGTTGAAAAGTTAAAGTTATATTTCCAGGGCCCTGTTTTATGAAGAGTTAAAATTGATTTTAAAGTTGATTTCAACTGCAAGTCTATGGCAGCCTGTGTGGCAAGGAAATTTAAAATCGATTTTATCTTTTGATAAAACGGGGCCCAGGTGTACAGCAGGTCAACGTGGCATCACAAAGTATAGACATTAGGTAAATGTTTGGAAATGCGCGAGCGCCAGCAGTATTTTTTTTTTATATTTTTGTTGAAAGTGTGAAATATGACTAGGAAGTATAGGTGTAAATGGGTAAAACATACTCTTTAAATATGGATGCACCTCAAGTGAGCATGAGGATATCTGAATTGAAATTTTCAAAATTGTTGCTCTGAATGCAGTGACGAACGATTTCAGATAGAAGCTTCGCTTGCATGTGGAGATTCACCATTCTCACTCCATAGATGTCAAACACGATACCGCTTTTACGCTTCGCGAAAGACCCTGTTCTCTTTTATCAGCACACTGTAATACTTTTCTTATCAAGCTTTATCCATCATGATTTTCTGCATCTATTCAACCAAATATCTGTATAAATAACTTGCGTTAGTGGCTAGCGCACGAAAGCCAGAATTTTCATTGCTTTGATAGACGTTTGCCTGGAAAAAAAAGACACTTTTCACAATGTCCAATTCAGCTGACAAAGAAAGTGACTTTGTTCGAATGGCGAAACATGGAAATGTGATCCTCTATAAAGCTATAGATTCTGTCCAGCGACACATACATCGCCAGTCATGATGGAAGTGGCTCAATAGAGTAATAACTTATCGAATAATATCGAATAATAGGATATGAAGTGAAACCTTGCGTTCTATATGTGTGCAAATAGGCCGAAAACTAAACCATTATTTCAACGACTACTAGTAGGCCCTACTGTAAAACATGCTGTCATCCATGGTTTACAACTGCCTGTCTGATGCATTTGAGTTATGAGAGTTGGAAGGGGCTGATCTATGATTTGGGCCGTATTTCAAAGGGGATTATCAGCACATACACGAATGCTTTATTTTTGACGTTTTTAGTTTGTGTATGTTTGTCATTATACTTGTCCTTGTGTGTGTCAATGCGTGTGTGTGCACGTGTGTAGGCATGAATACGTGTGCGTGTTTTCATTCAATTTTTACTGCATAATATTTAACCTTTCTATTATTGCTGTCACATCAACGTATTTTGTAACTAAAAGAAGAATATTTCGTTTTCGGAATAACGAACCTGATTTCATTATCAGATTAACGATCCTTGGAATGATGAATCCCAGAAAGGACATGGAGGAACATATCAATCATTCCTGAAATCTTGTCAGAAAATACGAGTATAATCATTTCTTCTGAAAGGTCGAATCAAGTGAATGCTATTTCAACAACCACGCCTAACCTCTAAATCAGATGTTCCAGGCGAAAATGGCACAAGACTATTAGTCCATGGGCCAAGAGGCGAAAAATTGGTTATTGGTACCATCTCAGGTGGCAATACCTTTTTGGTGTCATTTTGTTTGTTGGGCATAGATATGCTTATCAAGCTATGATAGCATTTCCAAATGAGTAGCTTAGTCCTAATAAATGAATTTTTAACCAATTTGGTCTCGTTTTTATATCCCTATACTTCTGAATCGAGGCTAACCGCTATAGAAACAAGAGCACGGTCTTCTGTATGTCCATGGAGCTCATGGTATGTCCACAGGTGTTCTGTTGTAAACGCGGTGCGCTTAGTATTTATTCAAGGCGGCAAAGGGAATATCCAAAGGGTGATGCTGTCCAGAGCTAAACGCGGTGCGTTTAGTCTTTATTCAAGACGGCGAAGGGAATATCCAAAGCCTATGATACAGTGTATATCCCTTTATCTAAAAAACAAACAAAAAAGCAATTCCTCGTGGATTTTGCCGTATTTTTGATTATTCATCATTTTCCGGTGAAAACGCTGAGGTGAAAACACTAATGCCACGTCAATGTAGCTTTATTTCCATCAAACAATGAACCGGTACACTACAATACGTAATAATAAATACTATTGTAAATGAGCAGAGTGATTTTTGTTTAAAACTGATGTATTTGTTGAGAGGGTAGTATAAAAACAGTATAGATAATTCCTTTTATTAGTAACTTTAGATATGATGACGGTACATTGTTTTGTTTTGTTGTTGTTGTTGTTTTTTTTTTTGCAGTGTTTACCAGAACTGATATTGTTGTTAATCAGACAAACACACACACACACACACACACACACAGACACGGAAACAATTGTCACACAATTAGTCCATGGGCCAAGACCCGAAAAATGGGTTACTGGTACCACCTGAGGTGGCAAGTTCTAGTTGTGCATTTTGAAATGGCATATATCTAAGGGATATTATTTTGCTATAAAAGTATAATAGCATTTCCAGAGTAGCAGCTTAGTCATAGATTTCAGCCATCAACCCGACCAATGCCAAATATTTTTAACGCTCTTTGACCAAAGACAGGTAGAGTGTGACCTTTGAAAATTTCCACTAGGAATTGTTTTTTTTTTTTTTTGTTTGCTTTTTAGATAAAGGGATATACACTGTATCATTAGCTTTGGATATTCCCTTCGCCGTCTTGAATAAAGACTAAGCGCTGTGGACATCATAACCCTTGGATATTCCCTTCGCTGCCTTGAATAAAGACTAAGCGCACCGCGTTTACAACAGAACACCTGTGGACATACAGAAGACAGTGCTCTTTTTTCTATAGCGGTTAGTTTCGATTCAGAAGTAAAGGGATATAACAGCGAAACCAAACGGGTTAAAAATTCATTTATTAGGACTAAGCTACTCATTTGGAAATGCTATCATAGCTTGATAAGCATATCTATGCCCGACAAACAAAATGACACCAAAAAGGTTTTGCCACCTCAGATGGTACCAATATCTGGCCTGGCCCATGGACTATATTTAGCAGAGCCATGTACACGACCACGTCGTGTAACTTCTAGCGATTTGGACATGGACACAACTCTTGCGTGTTGTGCCTCAGTTGCGTAATACGTCTTGTGTGTGTGTGTGTGTGTGTGTGTGTGTGTGTGTGTGTGTGTGTGTGTGTGTATGTGTGTGTTGTGTGTGTTGGTGTGTGTGTGTGCGTGCGTGTTTGTACGTGTATTTTACCACAGTTGTTCGCTTGTTGATGATACTCAATTTAGCCATATTAGTTCATGGGCCAAGACCCGAAAAATGGGTTTTTGGTACACCACCTGAGGTGGCAAGACCTTTTTGGTGTCATTTTGTTTGTCGGACATAGATGTGCTTATCAAGCTATGATAGCATTTCCAAATGAGTAGCTTAGTCATAATAAATGAATTTTAAACCAATTTGGTCTCGTTGTTATATCCCTATACTTCTGAATCGAGACCAACCGCTATACAAAGAAGAGCACTGCCTTCTGTATGTCCACAGGTGTTCTGTTGTAAACGCGGTGCGCTTAGTCTTTATTCAAGGCAGCGAAGGGAATATCCAAATGGTTATGATGTCCACAGCTGTCACGCGGTGCGCTTAGTCTTTATCTAGACCAATGTACCGTTATCATATGTAAACTTCCTAATAAAAGGGATTATCTATATTGTTTTTATACCACCCTCTCAACAAATACATCAGTTTTAAACAAAAATCACTCTGTTCATTTACAACATTATTTATCATAATGTATCGTAGTGTACCGGTACATTGTTTTGCATTATCTTTCATTGTTGGATGGAAATAAAGCGACATTGGCGTGGTATTAGCGTTTTCACTGTAGCGTTTTCACCGGAAAATGATAAATAATTGGAAAATACGATAAAATTCACGAGGAATTGCTCTGTTGTTGTTGTTTTTAGATAAAGGGATATGCGTTGTATTATAAGCTTTGGATATTCCCTTCGCCGTCTTGAATATTAGACTAAGCGCTGTGGACATCATAACCCTTGGATATTCCCTTCGCTGCCTTGGATAAAGACTAAGCGCACCGCGTTTACAACAGAACACCTGTGAACATACAGAAGACAGTGCTCTTCTTTGTATAGCGGTTGGTCTCGATTCAGAAGTATAGGGATATAACAACGAGACCAAATTGGTTTAAAATTCATTTATTATGACTAAGCTACTCATTTGGAAATGCTATCATAGCTTGATAAACAAAATGACACCAAAAAGGTATTGCCACCTCAGGTGGTACCATTATCTGGCCTGGCCCATGGACTATATTGTACATGCAAACAGAATGGTCACAAAGATGTCCTCATATGCATTTGTAATGAAATGTGAATCAGATTGAATCGGTTTATCATTACTTGTTGCCAGGACCACATAGATGGCATCTCGTAATTTCATGATTGCAAAGAATGCACCATATTTCCCCTGGGCTTTTGGCTTTGCAGGAATCTTTTTGTGTCACAGCTCCTCTTTGTTTTCCCCTTGGACGCCCATGTTACCGCGGACGAGTTCTTCCGTGACAGTGTGATCACAAGTGAACACCACAGAAAATGCCTGTTTAAAGACTACGGTGCTCCGATATAGAGATTGACGTCTTGACGGTAGCTTTATTCATGCTAAACACGTATCATACAAAGTTTGATACAAAATATATGGTAACTCAAGGTTAAAAATACAAAGGGGAGTGTCGATATCAAACATTTCCGAAACGTACAATTGAAGTAAATATCAAGTAGACTTTACTCCAATAATTGAAGGTTTACACTCGGCAGTAATTTGGGCGTAGTTTCCACGTGCAAAACCCTCATAGATTTACAACTGAAGTCAGTTGCACTGATTGCCATCATTCTTTTCTATTTGAAGTAAGGTAAGATGTAATACACCTCAAAAAGAATGGAGAAGAGTGAAAAAATACTGTAGTAAGCTGAAAGAGACAGGCAAACTGTATTTTTATTGAAAGATTATCTGTAGTATACCTAGGAGAGTAGACTAGCATTTCTTCGGGCTCTGCGACGTGTTTTGATTGACATCCGATGCTCAGTCAATAAAACTTCGAGAGTTGACGACTGACAACTGTCTTGCCACACCCGGTTCCACGCCTCTATTCGGAGGTTTCTTACTAGACGTATTTTTAGTCAACTTGACTTCCACATCGTCGCGCCCTCTATTGACTGCCAATCACTGATTTAGGCTAAAAATACGTCGCCCGCTAGACTACTTCGAAGTCTGAATTATGATTTTGTTTCACGTGGCCACGGGGGAAGCATGGATATGCTTATAGAAGCAAGCAGCTACCACCGGACCGATAGCTTTAAGTACCCTTCGAAGGAAGAACTAGGTAATGAGGATTACTTAAACTTTGTCTGCGAGCATGAGAGCTGCTACCAGGGACCTCCAGGGCCCCATTTCATGAAAGATGTAACTGTAGCAACTCTTGTTGGAATGACAACTTCCCACAGCAACGGCCAATCAGGAAGCTGGATTCTTGTCGTTACCGTGACAATTGCCATTCCAGCAAGAGTTGCGATCATACCAACTTTTCATGAAATGGGGCCAAGATTGAGGGACCAATTTCTTTTTTTTACTTTAATTTAATTATATTTTGATTTTCTAAAGAGCCACTACAGCGGGTCCAAGTTTGAACAGCGACTGAAATCCCATGCTTTAAACGCGAATCAAAACCTCCTCCCAAAAACCCTACAGGTGTAAGTCAAGGACGGACAGGTAGAAGGGGTTTAACACTGAGTGCTATACACTCACCTAGATCGTCGGCTAGACCCAAGAGGGTATCCAGATCTTCCTTCATGGACTGACTGAGGTCCATGACGTAGTAGAGATCCACTGGGTAGTCTTCGGCCTGGCGTACTTTCATATCTAGCCTAGCAGTCTCTCCTGTGAAGCAACAGAAGGAGAAGGTGAAATGAAGTGAACCCTTAAAGGGATGGTACAGTTTCGGTTGAGATGGGGCTTTTGTTAGGTTTCCAACTTTTTTATGATGATCTTTTTTTTTTTTTTAACTTAATGAGAAACTTCTTATGAAATTATTATGAAAGAGGGTTGCTTTGTCTCAATTGCATAATATTGTCACTGGTTTATGTAAACAAGATAAGATATCTATTGGCCAATATTGAACGGGAATTCTGACTGATTGGTGGATATGGTTATCATGGGTGATATTCGATATTCTGAAGGCTCGTTAATGTGAACAAAAATGTGGCATTATTCCGGAGTTTCGCTATTCAGGAAGGTTCGATAGTCTGAAAATGAAATAAGGTTCGTTATTTCGACGGTTCTTCAATCCGAAAATGAAACTACGGTTTGCTTTTCCAAAGGTTACTAGTATAGTTGGTCAGAAAATGACAAAAAAGTTCGTAATTCAGAAGGTCCGTTTATCCAACAATGAATTAAGGTCGGTTAACCCGGAATTGAAAAAAAAAGAGCATACTAACGAACCTTCGGAATTCCAAACCTTCAATATAACGAACCTTCGGGAAAATGAACTGTAAACGTTATTGTACATAACGTTCTTCCTATATAAGTAAACCAGAGTGATATGTTTTCCTTCATGGAGAGTATGGTTGATACGAAGGGATTAAGAGTTGGAGGGGAAGGAGGGTACGGAAAGGTTGGGGAGGAGTGAGGGGGGGGGGGGGAGACACGTACCTTTTCTCAGCTTAAGGGACACCTCTTGGGGCTGAACTTGCACAGCCTGGCCTAGGGCAGCATCCCCAGCATTACTCAAGTTTTCATTCTGTACACAGGTCATAATAATATATAGAAATGAAACATGATTCAAGAGGATTCGCAGCATGCTCAGTTACAAGCAATAGCATCACATTTTAAACAGCGCCCTTTTGGAGCGCGCCAACATGTTGTTTCTCACCGACTGTTCCCCAATCTCGCCGTTTCAAAGGGATGAATGGTATGATCTTGATTGAGATGGGGGATTCAGATTTTTAACTTTTTTGGCGACATAATTAGAAACCGCCCGTGAAATATTGGAGCGCATACTACTCTGAGGGGTATTTAGAGCTTATTTGATGAAGATCGGTTCTGAAACAGCTAAGATATCCAAATACACAGTAAAACAAAATGGTCCTACTAAAGAGTGGCGCCCACCTTTCATGAGGAGGACCCCTTTGTTGCTGGATATGAAAGCGATTTCAAAACCAGTTTTATCAAATGGAGTTTGAATTCCTCCTAGAGTTAAATGCTCTTTAACATTTTATAAGTTTCTCATAATCTCACAAAAAGTTGGAAATCTGAAACCACCCTCAACAGAAATTATAAAACATCCTTTTTTTTAAGACAAGTCTCCGCGCATCAACAACTCCCTCCCCCTTGCTTGTATAATATACTTTCTAAATTTGTGCAGATCTAATCATAACTTATCCAGGTCCATGCAACTTTCTCTAATAAGAGATAATTATACTAAAATAGTAGGTGTCATTTTTACAGTCACAATGGCAGAGAGAGAGAGAGAGAGAGAGAAAGAAAGAGAGAGAGAGAGAGAGAGAGGGAGAGGGGGAGGAAGGGGGGAGAGGGAGGAATAATAACTGCTGTGGGAAAATGCTTAAACGATTTGTGGTTTCGTATGGCACAGCATAAGACTGCGCTAGACCCGTTTTTGAGCAGCTTAATGATAAACACATGTAGGAAAAGAAATCTCGCCTGCTGATGTGCAGGGGTGAACTCGGGGTAACGGGCTATCACTAATCTCGAACTATCGATAGTTACATACTGAGATCAGTGTGGGCTATGCCTCTTTTTATTCTTTAAAATCAAAAGGGCACCACCTACCTTTATGATGTCTATAACATGCGGCACAGGGTCCTGCAAGTCGGTGCAGTTTGATGCACGCAGATTGGCGGTCGTGTCACAACGCTCTCCGGTAAAACCCTGTGATAACAATTGAAAAAAAAAACGACAACAGATAATGGTATCATTCTATTTGAAACATTCACTGCAGCTAAAATGTATAACAGGGTGATTGCCTGCAATATTAGCTATCAACTGCTCATTTGCATGATGAATAAAACAAAAACAAAAAAACCGTGCACTCCATCATGTCTGATGCAAAAGTGAGGTAATACGGATAAATTTAGTTTCCGAATGAAGATGTTGCTCTTGAAAACAAACAAACAAACAAATAAACAAACAAACAAACAAACAAACAAACAAACAAACACCCCCCCAAAAAAAAAAATAACCAAACAACAACAACAACAACAGCAACAACCAAAAATCCGGTATACCGAATAGCTTGACATTTATAGGCCTAACTACTAGCTTTTCTTCGTTTATTCTAACACTGGCAAGAGTGGATTCTTCTTCTCCTACTTTCTTTTCGTAACCCCTTCGTCTTGTAACATCTTCTTGATTTTGCATCCTCATTTCAATATCGTTATCATTTATCACTTACGTTCTGCGCACACCATGCGCACTCGGGACCGATCTGGATGCATTCTGCGCAATTTGCAGCCTCTCGACATAGATCTGCTCCCACGAGCCCTACCGTAGCTGTAATGCAAAAACACGAACGAAGAAACAGAGAAATTATTAATGCGGATGTGACATAGACACACAAGCATATCCTGTATAACAGTGGAGCATAACGTGAAACAACATATGCCGATTTTTCTCGAGTTTGTTCAGATTTGAACATATTCCCTATAAATCTTCTGTGAATCAAACAGTTCATTATTTTTTTTTTTTATTTCATGTGGTTGCGAATGATATCACTTTTTTTTTTTGGGGGGGGGGTCCTTTAAGATATGTAAAACTTTTAAGTTCTATATTCGATCTCCGGCTTTGACGCAACTTCACTGCCATTATCCATTAAGAATAAAAACCAACTTGGGCATGATGATCGAAGGCACCTCTAAGTTCTTCCGTTGCTGCCAATACTTTTTTAGTGTAACAAACAAACTTCTCCCTAACCACATAGCATATTATATATTTTGATAGCGGGGCGATTAATTATTACAGCCCTATAGAGGTGATAAAATTATACTCACTCTGCGCGCAGCAACACTCCAGCACAGCAGCCAGGAGCGTGCAGAGAAGGGTCCCGTGTAACCTCCTCATGTCCGAGTCACTTCACTCACTACCACTCAGCTAAAACTTGGTGTGCCGACAACAACTCTCAAAATCCAGTGAAAACTCTGCAGAGGGAATGAAAAGACACAGAAGAGATGCAGATCAAAAACACTAAGTCCTTCACTCGAACAATCTGAAACTCGTACGAATAGCGGCGACTTCGGCATGAGCGTCCGGCAACGAGTATTCGTCGAATCAAGGATATCCCTCTTGTAACTTGATGACGATTGAGAAAGACCATTAAAAATAAAAATAAAAACAGCAAAACCAAAAATGAAAGACGTATTTTTTTTTTGTGTGTGTGTGTGTGTAAGCGATATAGGGAAGTTTACGGTCAAGGGTTACTGGGACAGCGGTGAGCTGTGACAGATGGTGAATTCGTGAATTCACGCCACAGTGATGACGGATAATTCCATTCGACGAGCGGGGCGGGGAGGGGTTAAGAAGTTCCCTCTGTTTCTCCTATTCATCAAGTTAGTGAAGTTTCGATACAGCTGCAGGGACCTCGTCCGCCTCCCTGGATACAAGACTTACCAACTTCTTCATAGGAATGTGCGCCATCCACTCATTCATCTAAAAGCATTGTGATTTCAAACGACTCTTTAAACTCTATCGTCACTCATTGAACACACAAAACACAAAAAGACATCACCAGATTATCAAACTTTTATCATTCCGTTCTTTTGATATGACACAGACCTTACCATGCACTGTACGTAATGCAATATGTATTATACTATAATCACTTTTTATACATGCATATTCATGTGCTGCGGATCGATGTATATATTGTATTTCATCAATTGATATTCACCACCACCCTGCCCATTTGGTATTGAGGTTATCTATTGTAATCGTATTCTTCATTTAATTCTTTATTTGTTTTCTTTTGATTTTTCTTGTTGGTTTTTTTTTTCTTGACACTCCTTACGAATGCTGATGTTTTCCTTGTATGTTACTCGCTCGTTCTGCAGTCACATAATATTATGAATATACTGCAGCACGTATAATACGTAAATGCGTGGGAGCAATTTTTGCGATTTCTTCACATTTCTAGACCTGGATCCTATCAACCACAGGCTACATGTAGGCCTACATGTGGTAGACGACTTGACCGCGAGTTGCCGTACAGGGGTCAGCAGTCAATGAGTCTTCCACTCATGGAAGTTTTAGAAAAAGAGGTAATTGCCCTGGAAAAAACCGTCTCATGGTATCAGCTGGGCAAGAGAGGTCCCTTACTCGCATAATTATCAACGAAAGTATAATAATGGTAATAGGGGATGGCTAGTAAATGGCCATGTAAAAGGAATGTCGGGGCGATCGTTAACGATCGTCCCGTCACTGTACAGGCATGTTAACCTGGAAAAATTAAACTGCACATTACTTGAATATGAGACCATTCTGAAGCAAATAATTTTCACACAACAATAACCTGATATAGAATGTACTCTTACATGAATCCCACAAGGATTGGAACAATCATCCCCCATGATTCTCACTGATCAGTTACTAGCCATCCCCTTTAACTGCGGAGATCATAGTGAATTACGTTATTCATACTTTCATCTTGATTGTCTGCAAAGACAGGGGCCGGTGACAAGGGAGAGACAGACAGACAGACAGACAGACAGACAGACAGAGAAAGAGACAGACTGATAGAAAATGAGCCAGACAACAAGAACAAATTACAAGTTCATCTACTCATTCAGACATTCTGACTATAATGACACTAGTTTATGGGAATATGCCGATATACCATTCTATGCCGGAAGTGGGCCATAATTCAAAGCTTCACTCTGAAAATCCCATTGCTTTGATCTCAGCTCTTCTCTTATCCAGGGCAAATTTCCCGTGAAGGTCCATACACTTTAGTCACGGTCAAGCACACGAATGAGGGGGACAGCATTTTACTCGTTGTGGCATGCACTTTGGCCCTATACTTGCTCCGCATGGAAATATCGCCCATTTTTCATCATTAATATGCAGTGTACAGTCAAATTTGTTAAAGTTGATTTTTTGACAGGACCAAACAATGGAATGCTTTGACTTCGGCAGAATTCGACTCGTATGGCTGACTTAGCGCACATCTGCCACAATTGTGCCATGAAATTTCCCTCGACTTAGCCCGAATTCGACTTATAAAAGTAGGGGAGGTCAATAGTGTGATATACACGTATAGGGATACGTATCTTCCGTGTGTACGATGTTTCTCAACTTTACATATACGGGGCCCCTGCTTCTTGTCCTACCGAAAGGACCACATAGAAAAAAAGGGGGAATTGGAGCTTCTACCTTATTTGTAGCTCAATATGGTAGAGTAGGTACAATAGAGATATAGTATACTGGTAATAAATCATGATTTTTCTGAGTGGGTGTTTAAACAAGGCTAAAGATGGAAGTTGCGTGCAGAGTATGAAAAGAAATGTAGTATCAATCATAATTATATTTCTCTTTCGCATACCGCCCACTTTGTTTTCGGTGGTGATTGAAAGCGCAATTCTACACCGTACAGGGCCTACTCACGTTGGCTTGAATAAATAGAACAAAATCTGAGCAAGTGAATGGTTAAAGATTCATCAAAAATATAGGCCTATGTATATTCCTACTCGAAAAAAAAAGAAGATAAAATATCAACATTTCCCACGTGTTCATTAAACAGTAATAACACACTAGACCAATGATCATGTGTCTGCCATTTTGGTCAATTGAATATTTCTAATGTACAATACAATGGCATACAAGTTTTCATATTATTTTCATTTTGAACGTACAATCAATACGAATCATATGTATTACTGCAGTCTGGTAAAAAACACTAGCAGTTAATATGACCTTCAGGTGGAAATCGGTATGATTAGAAACAAAATTACCTACAAAAATACGATTTAATACCGTTTTTTATTAAATTTTATGAACTTAAATTCAACTTAAATTTCAACACTCTGTTCGAAGGAAACGTGAAATATCTACCAATTCTAAACGATCTGATTTTCCTCTGTATTATATTGAAGCCAACTTAAACATGGAGTAAACTTGGACCTTTAACTGGATTCTCTCCCAAAATGGAGAAATTGGGTAAGTTACGTGTTGTTAAAAATATTCGGAAATGACGAGTAAACAATATCCGGATGTCATTGTCGCTGCTTAGCGACATTGGTTGCTTGCGAATATACTCGGAATTCAGTACATCCTGTTTACGTTGTTTTCATTTTATTTACCGCCTCCGTGCAGCCTCGTTTAACCCAGAGAGAAACCATATTTCTGGCGTTCCGGTGCAGATATAACATATTATATCATATTATTATCCATACAGAGTATTTTTAGAGCCCAAATACAAGTGTTATTTTGTCGACGCACCTCATAACCTCCAACCCACTTAAAAAGAGGCGACCAATATTTAAAATATTGGACGGCAAGAGGGGGATTCCCCAAAGTTTTTATAAACTGCACGGTGATTGGTTGAGATACATATATACGAGATGACCTGAAATAAGAAGTAAAAACATCTGTGATTGGTCAATCACGAATTAACTAGAATATCGTTTCTTCTAAAATTCTGTGTTTATGCAAACAAATTTCATATATCAATTAGTTGAAATTGTTTTTCACACAATTTTTCAAAATATCAATTTCATAACAGGAAGTTAAATATAGGTTTGATGAAAACAAGTTGCATTTTTTTGTGCATGCAGGCGCAAGGCGACGATTGATCTGCAGCTCTGCATGCTCAGCGCTACTGCTAGATAGCCCGCGCGCGATATAAAGTAGCCGGCCGCCGCCGCTGCGCTTGCATTTGCATGCGCGATATGCATATTACAGTTACTGTACATGTACGTACGTACGTGTGTACAAGTACGTTATATACAGCACAGTAGGACTAGTTGTGGTAGTAGTAGCCTAATTCGATCTTTCACGATCTACGGTAGATGTGACGTGGATTGTTTCTCAGATCTCGGATACAAATACATCTAATTCTGGTTTAAATTAGCTAGATCTCGGTCTAACAGTAACAGGACGGCTACCTTGGATACATAGATCACTGTTTTATCAGAGACTGAAGTGGATTAACTTGCACTGAAGAGTGTACATGTACCATACCCCATGTCAGGATCACTACACAGTAGGAACAGCACTCGGAGTCGGAGACAGAAAGGGTAGGCCAAAGTGAAAACATTCTTTGCTAAAATCCTCTGTAGGATAATAATGATGATATTGAATGTCCTATTTTCGATTAATACAAGGAAATATTGGACTCGCTAAGAAAAATATTGGACTCGTCTTCGACTCGTCCAATATTTGTGCATAGCTCGTCCAATATTTCCTTGTATTAATCTCAAGGCCATCCAATATTATATAATTATTGTTATTATTATTATTATTATTATTATTATTATTATTATTATTATCATTATTATTATTATTATTATTATTATTATCATTATTATTATTATTATTACTATTATCATTATTGTTGTTGTTGTTGCTGTTGTTGTTTTGTTTTTTGTTTGGTTATTATTATTCTCATTATCATCATCATCATCATTATCACGTTTCACGCATTTCTACAGTGTGTCAAACATCGAGTCTATTTATTTTGGTTGAATTGATTGTACGATTATGTAGTGATCATGACTTAAATCTCCTCGCTATCTGTAAAGATAACCAATTCTGTGCGCCAACGTTGATAGGGCCTACATTATTGTGTAGGGGCCTGTGTCTAGGAACGAAAAAAAAAACATCTAGGAAGTAGAAGAACAACACATTGCCGCGTACTGAGTGCAATATTGTACTAGACCTACGTGTGTATATGGTATGTCCCCCCCCCCCAAAAAAAAAAAAAAAAAAAAATACAATCAAATTTTCGCATTGATAACACCCAATATGATTAAACTGTCTAAATGCTGTTTAAGGGTCTTAAAATGTAACATCTTAGCTCTATTTTGCAACAACAACAAAAAAAAAAACAAAAAAAAACAAAACAAAACAAAACATTCGATTTGGTTAAACGGTCACAGAGAAATGTGAAATGTGGTAAAGCATGTCATGAGTTTGATTTTTCAAAGTTTAGCACTTCGATGCTTTTGTGTGTGAATACAATAGACAAAACTTGGAGGGATAAGATTCTTGACATCCTCTACAAAATTCCTCATTTTTCTTTGACCACTGAAGCAAATCGAAAGGGGTTTTCTGTAAGATGTGGGCAATGAGTTAAAGTTTTATACCCTGAATTTGTATTTGGACTGATTCACTGTTTTTGAAGATATTATCATTGCGGAGGGTCCCGTTGTATTTTTTTTTTTTTTTTTTTTGGGGGGGGGGGGGACATGCGCGGTACATTGGAAACGGACCATTCGGTATTTCACAATGATGGATTGTCTATGACAGTTGTCGTGCTTTGTGAGGATCTGGTTAGTTCAAGATCATGTGACTATTTGATACTGGCTGCAAAAAAGTGCCCTGGTTCCGGTTCAAGGGGTCTCCGTTCGGAATGTGTGGGACATACCGGAAGTAATAACACGTCTCAGAGGGAACAGCGGGAAGAGGCAGACTACAAGGGCATTGAGGAAGCGTTTTGCTGGTACAGTGTACCTGGTTATACCACCATAGAAAGAAAGGTCAAGGGGGTAAGAAGGGGTGGGGGTGCTATGTATTCATAACCCCACGGAGTTTATTTTCTCCGTCAGGTGGAGATAGTCTGGGATGTGTTTAGCCTTTTCTTCAAAGGTCCTTGCACGGTAAAAGGGTTTTTTAGCACCTGCGAACAAATTTCATTTCTTCGTGTCAGTTGATATGGGTATCCGAAGTTTTCTATGCTAGCACTATGGTTGTCTGTATTTATGAAGAGCTTGCTTCCAAAAGGCGCTAAATCCATTGAAAAATGATGGAGTTAGAGCTCCTTTTGAAGCAAGCTCTTCATATAGGAAAATCAAGCATGGTTAGTCCAGTCACTTTCGGGTGTCCACCTCAGTTATAAGTTTTTGACTATCACTTTCAACCGCAATGTTTTAGGGCTCCGTTTTACATAATACGAGAGACGTTGATATGGCAGTTATGGTATAAAAGGGTTATGATTTTCCAAGCCTGTATTCGAAGGTCACTTGAAATATGTAACAAGGAACTAAGTGCAGTGCATAGGTATAATTTTAGCATTGAAAGGACACTCGAGTTACACATTTGAAAAATTCTATCCAGTTGTTTGTCTGTCCCTTCTATCAAAGTGATACCATCAATACGCATCTGATGTCTCCGCTTCGATTCGAGGAAACTTCCATGTAAAACACAATCCACCATGACAATCATAGATTCTCACTGGTTGCGTGTGAGATGCCTGCATAAAAGATATTAATTTGTGGATTGAGTATGAGGTTATTGACTCGTTTAGTTAGCGATCTAATAACACTTCACTTTTTCACGGAATCCTCTCGATAGCTTGATATTGTCCTCATTGTAATAATTATAAAGGTTTACTTTCAGTTTTCAATAATCGATAATTGAGTGAGCAGGCTCCAGAAATAAATCGTGACAGGCGATCGGATTTGTCCCATAAAGCAACTGAATTATCGTGTGCATGGACACTTGAGCTGAAACTGTAATTATTTTTATCGATGGCAATAAATAACCATTCGCATACCCAGGTACTTGAATTACGATGCTACTTTACCTTATAAGAAAATGACCCATATCGGATATATCTTGGGCGGTCAATATAGTCAATTTGAAACCAATCAAATCAATCGACTTATCATGCATCTTTCGTACTTACTTGGGAGACCGACTTCCGAGGGATCGGAACCTGACTGTCTACACCTTGCCGTTGTTGGCGCTAGTACATAACCAGTTGGATAACAACGACAGTTGCTCCTGCAATGGTCTTATTTCTCCAAGGACTTAGGGTTAGGGTACGTTATAGGGCTGTGATATGGGGTTTTAGGCTAAGTTTGATGCGAGGATTAGGATGAAGGGTCAGGGTTATGTTTGTGGGTAGAATTTATGTATGACTTAGCGTGCAGACATTTCATGGAAGCAATAACTGTCGCTGGAGCAAATGTCATGGATCCTATTATTTTGATACGACTGCACAGGCATTCTTGGTTTCTTGAAGCAGTGTTATGACTGCAGCATTCAGAAACGGTGTAGAGAAGATGACACACAAAAAATGCGTGTTTTAGGGCTAGGCATCTGTCATCAACCACTGTCGACGTGAGACATCCAGGCAAACAAGGAACCCTCGCCAGTGTCTTCCGCCATCTTGGCAGCTCATCCAGGAAACAGCTGTGCTGTCCGTCCAGGCACGCCGCGTAGACCTCGGGTGAACTTCTCTCCTGGGCCTGAGGAACTCGTGCCCTTCTTGGGCCATACGTTTCTATGCAACTGCATGGAGAAACGCCAAGAGCTGTAGCCTTTGTAAAAAGGCCTTCTCGCTGAAATAATATGTACTGCGAGAAAAGCGAGCAGAGGATCATCAGGCGAGGGAATAAGTCACTAGCGGGAAGCAAGCCCCCTTGCTCCTGCTGAGGCACTCAGTCTCGGCACTCTTCGCTCGCGATTGCTGGCGCTGATAACAGCATGTGGGTTTCTGAACAAGGCTACAATAATGCTACATACAAACGGAATTCCCTATTCTTAAAGAAAAACGTTTAAAGACTTGGCTTCCTTTTCGTGTAATATTGTGCAAAAGCAAACAATAGCTAAATAAGCCAGTTCGGAGTTTCACTTTGCGCATGAGCAGAAACAAGGTCATTCGGACCAACAGGCATGTTGGTTTTTAATTTCACTGGGATAAGCATCTGTAATGTAATGATTATTCATGAAATACTTATAAATGCTGCTTGCCAGCACATCCACCTGGCAGCAAAAGTGGTATTTGGCAATATCAATAGAAAGAGATCGTCAATACATTCAATGCAAAATAACGAAATGGACGCTTTCCTAAGTGTTAATTCACGGATCATTCTGGTCATCTGGTCGACGCAAGTTCATTCTTTGTTTGAACAGAATCAATGAATTCCATAAATTGTTATGTAAAGCTTACGCATTATGTCGCTCTAAAACGATTGAAGTGCCCCTAACCGACTGAGAAAAAGGAAAGGTCATTCGGACCAATGTGCCCATGAGCTAACTCCGAACTGGCTTATTCAGCCGGTTTCCCTGAGGTCCAAGCAGGCTAATCAAGTGAGTCGCTGCGGCTCAGAAAAGTGAATTCTAGAAAAGCGTAGCTAAAAATGAACAAACAAACAAGCCAACAAACAAGTGCTATAGCTCTTAGTATGTAAAGATATGTGTCTAAATTAAACAATACCGACGCACTCATGTCACTGGAACAGTGCATGACAGTGGGGATTTCAGCAAATAGGGCCACACATTTTTCGAAGTTCACAACACGTCTTCATCAAAAAGTGACAATAATCCAATTAGCGGATAAGTTACTGGCAGGCTACTGGTGACCAGGTTATTTCAATGCTTTCCCAATGTCTCCTCGTGAAAATCTTCCCGCATTCAGAAATATACTGAATCAATTAATGAAAACACGAAGATATTAATCTTTATCTGCCCAATCAAAATGTATCAGAGTTGTTGTGATTCAGCAATGGCTCAATGACTAATACAAGTCATATAGGGCCTTCATAATATACATTGTAGGCATATAGTACACCTGTATGGGCAACAATAAGCAATTCACATCATTCAGTTATGAAAGCACTCCCAACCACATTTGACAGCGGTCAGTGAGGCGACGGCATTACGGTTACTGTAGACATTATTAACCCTTTGTGCGCCATGCTCACTTCCTGTTTAGGTACACTGTATGTACAAATGTATTTGAGTGAAATTTGGGCACATTATATTCTGACTCACAAGCACAGAAGGAGTTAAGGCCGACATCGCTGGTTAATGAGAAAACTGTGAAACATGAAACTATAATTTACTTCCCTTTTCTCTTTGAACGGAAATGATCCGATTTCACGGCTATTTAATATCAGTAAGATTGGCGTATATTATTTCACGCAACATTTTTGCAATCGTTTTTCCGTTGCATTTCGCGCTGATTTGTCTTTTTTTTTTATTATGATACAAGCTCACCACTGCGACACTTCCAGTAAAACGGAACATCAATCATAATAACACAGAGATTTCAAAAGAAAATCTATAAATGTATTCATGGCTAAGAGAAGCATTGCTCTGTTCATCAGATATGCAGATATCATACCCGTGGGAAACAAATTATCGCGTTTACTCTGGAGAATGAGGTCAGAGGGGGTTAAACGTTACCAAGTCTTCAAGGCATTTACTAACAAAAAACAAACAAACAAACAAACAAACAAACCAGTACACCCCATGTGATATTCATCCCCCATTATTATGCAAATGTTTGTATTTATTTCTACAGTCTTCCGTCTAAATGTTTGGCCAAATTTATGGCTGGAAAGTGATAGCTTTTCTTTCTTGCTTTTCTTTCTTTCTTTCTTTCTTTCTTCTTCTTTTCTAGAAAAAAAGTTCAGTGACCTTTGAGCTTTAACCTTAAGGCATTGAACATCACAAAAAAGGGAAAAAAATCTAAATAACACATCCACAGATAAAGTCGCCCTATCTGGACCCAGAATCAAGAAAAGAGTTAAATATTAAAACCAAAAATTCTCAAACATTGTCAAACTTAGCGCCTCCGGCACCCTCTGGGCGGGGGTGTCAAAAGACTCAAACCCTCGTGAACACAGAACATAATAATCCATAATTCTTTTTCCGCTTTCTGTCCGAACAACAATGAGCCAAATTTCCAACTTTTCAGTCGTTGTAGGACTGCGAACTAAATACACCAGAACGCTTTTATACTATGTATGAAATGTCATTTTGTGTGCAGTGCTGCATGTCTCCAGTGCATGACTGCGATTTCTGTCGCGCATTTACCCTTTGATCCATATTGCTATTGATATGTGAACAAAGTCTATATTAGATTCCCACAGTGCGAAATTGTTGGGGAATCTAAAGCTTCAACGTACGTGTAAAAACTTAGTTCTCAGGAGGGCTCCACATTCATCTTCCACCATTTTGAATTTGCTTGCAATATGTACATGTATGTAATACCTACATGTATATAGAAAGAGTCTACCAAGAAACTTGTCTTGCAGGCAAGGAGAATGAGTATTTAACATTTAAGATCAAAAGTGTAAAAATAATTTCGATCGTAGGCCCTAACATGATCGTACTTTTATTCCTTGTTCCACGCCTTTCCTGTTCTGTAGTGGGTTGGTAGAACATTACTCGTACTAAGAAATTAAAATGGTCGAATCGTGGCCTACTATAAGTGTAGCAGTATAAGTAGGTCCCAGTACTGAAACGCATGCATCAACAAACTGCTGCATGCGATTTTCGTTGTTACCCTAACTGAAATTGTGTTATCACATTGTTGTTTCCCTAATTTCTTGTAATTATGCCCATGTTTCCATTTTAGAGTAAAATTTAACAATGTCTGCAATTTCTGCCTTTCACGATTTGGAGCCAACGGTGCATTGTCGCACGCATGGCTTGGACAGGAGGAAGTAGATGGAACACTGATATGGACCTCACTCCCATCAGGGAGGTGGAAAGAGACGATTCTTTCCACCTTCCGGCTCCCAACATCATGCATGATGGAAATGAGGTGTGGCACGGCAAGGAGGTACAATGTATTGCGCATAACAATGTAGGCCTATTAATACCCTTTTACAGCTGTATAGGGGAAAACAGAAAACACACAGAAGGAGGGGGCGTGCGCCCGGTGCGCCCCCGGGTCCGCAACTGGCACTTGACCGACATGGTCATGATGGTATATAGAGCTAAAACAATAATTTGCACCCACAATCATGATAATTAAATGTGCAATGAATTACGCCTACACGTGTATGCTTATAATTTGCTTGTGTATAGGCCTACATGATAGGTACAGTATATGTCTTGGAGCCCGTTGCTATATGTTTGGCTATACATGTACACGTTGTACTTTGCTCAAGTGCAGACCTCCTACTTATTCTGTCATGGTTTCGTTTCCCCTACAAGGTCGTTGTATTATGCATTTATACAGGGGCTGTCTCATCCAGTACATGTACAACATCATTGTGACAACATTGCTATATTACAGTAAATACAGTGAAATCTTTTGACAGGCCACTAAAGGGAGATCTCCTTAATGGAGAAGGTTTACTGTTATGGCGATGCATAATTTGTTTCTAGATCGTTTGACAACAACAGCATACATTTGTAGTTTCAAAACGTTTGTACGCCTGAGAGTTGTTCCTTCATCGCTGTGAAGATCATTCGGAGCTCAATAATAGAAGCTAAATATTATGTGTCTATATCGATGAAGCAAAAGCACTTAGCATGTCCTGAGGCGACGAAACAACATCCGTATCGGCTGGTACCATTTAGGTACATTGTGTTTGTTTCTGATCATGAGATTCATGGTTTCATGAACATAATATCATGCCTATCAACTGTAAGGGGAAAACAAACAAGTACAAAAAAGGACATTTTTCGTCTCCAAACATCACAATTGGCAAATTCTATAAATGACATTTTATCACTGGCTATCAAAATCATAAAAAGTGACAGGAAATTAGAAAGGTTCACTTGGTCACTCAGACTAAACCAGTTCAACCTTGTTATGAAAGAGCCATATTTTGGTTTGCTTTCTTCTTTCCTGGTTTGTTTTTTTTTTTCCTACACAGATCATACAGACCAGTTCACTGACATATCAACATCTCATGGACATATTATAGGCCTATACTTTTGCATATGATAAAGGTTGTTCCCGGTAGCCCGACGTAGCAATAACGCAACTGACGCATCCACACTGGACGCAGGTGTCGAAGTGTATAAAGAACTGGGGAGTTGAAAATTGTTGTATTTTGGTCTTCGGCAACAATCATTTCGTACGTACAACGGATCTACATTGTTGTATTCTGCACGTATTTTTTTTCTTTCATCTAAAAAGAAAACAAACAAACATGATCATTCTAGGTACGAATGGAAAAGCAATAATGTTACATCCTGCTTTAAAGAGGACACAGCTAGTGCAAATTGTATCGGTTCTCATTACATACTCGTTTGCTTAATTGTTAATAAAAAATTGTGTACGGCCCGCCGGCCAGAATGTCGACGTGCAGATAGCATGTTATCTATCTACACCTGCTTCTTGGGGAAATGTTATTCCTACACTGTATGACTGGACTTCGTTTTGTTTGCTGTGAGTCGAACGAGCCTGTTAAAGGGGAGCTCAAGAACATTGTGACTATGGAGCTACACTAGCTCTATGTCCTGGCTCTGATGAGAGCATGATGAGGATACCGATGTACGTAGGTCTGGACTGGTAGAACAAAATAGTCTGTGACATGACATGTGACACGCGGTTTTTACATATTTAAAGTTCGTATGTCATAATCAATATAGGCGAGACTGTGTATATGATATACCTTCTCAGTAGCAGCTCCGTGCTATCATGTTGCCCTTGTGTTATCAAGGGTGCATGGGAGGGGAATCCACAGTTTCCCAAAATTTTAATATACCCAAGCAAACAATCGCACAAAAAACAAGTACCTTGATTTCTTGGCAAGCCTGCTCAAGAAAGAACAATTTCATGCCTGACTGAGTGTTATTTATTATAGACGCCATGGGAAAAAAAAAATGGTGCGCGGTATATGCACTATTCAATCGTAAACCACAAAATACGAGATACCATAAAAGGTGTAGGCGTACCATAGAGCTGTATTTATGAGGCGTACACACTACAGAGACCCCGAGAAATCAAGTGGCTAGCACTACTTCAACCTATAACTCGATTGATGGTACTGTAGTAGTTGTTTTGCCACGGAGGTTTAATGGGAAGGAAACCATTTCCACTCCCTGCTTTGACAATCATCACCACTTACGAACTACACGAATACCCTTAAAGGTGTGCAGCTTGTAATTCTCTGTATGTCTTGCACAGTATAAATTATTATAAAACTGACGTAACTTCTATACAGATAAAACAATAAGTTTGGAGTTTATTAATGACCGTATAAATATGTCCTAAAAGGGGTAAACTATATCATAGTGACCTATATGTGGCCTATAGGATTTAATAAAGGGACATTCCAGACGATTTTCATAATTTCACATCATATACAACATGTAGTACATAAATCGACAACTCCATGTATAGATTTGTGGAATTTATTGTGGTTCTTGAGCAGAGAAACAATACTTTGAAAAACATTACACTGAACAAGGATGATGACATATATAGGAGGTTCACATATTTCAGAAATGTAGCAGTGTAATTCCATTAACAATATACCGCTTGCTTGCGAGTTCACCTGTATATTATGCATTCCTTCTTCTTTTGTTCTGCTTCCTTGAGCCCCAACTCATGCATTCTTATATGGTGACTCTGCCATGTCATCTTCCTTGTTCATTGCAATTTGTTTTAAATTTTGAAAATATTCTTATTCTTCATCCCAATTATCACAAATTCTGAAACTCTGTCCTCGGTATAACTAATTCATAGTTGTTCAAATGTAAAAATCTGAAAATCATCCGGAGGTCTCCTTTAATGCATAATGTAGGCCCAATGCAATAAATAGATCAAGGAACTTATACCGTTGTTTTTATTCGATTATATACTAGCAAATAAGGCCTACTCTTTGATAAAGCCAAGCTGCTCTTCAAGAATGAAAGCCAGGCCGGGTCTGAATGATGAGAAGTGAGCGTTGTATAGATAGACTATACGGTGTCTAGGTGGCATCACAACACGTACAAGATTCGACATTATCTTAACCCGTTGAGGACGGGCTGATTTTGCTGCAACATGCTTTTCCCATATAGATAATTATCTGCCAAGGAGTATACTTGGGACTAGTCTACAATGGGTTAACAGTGCTTGAACACTTCGCTGTCTCCCCTCGATCGCTGAAGATCTCACGCACGCATTATTAATAAATGCGTGTTCGTGTATTGTACTATCATGACTATAGTCTACAATCCCCTCTTTCGTTTGTTCAGTGTTGGGAGGCTTACAAATGG
Organism: Diadema setosum; assembly: GCF_964275005.1. Lineage (NCBI taxonomy): Eukaryota > Metazoa > Echinodermata > Echinoidea > Diadematoida > Diadematidae > Diadema > Diadema setosum. The sequence goes on along the minus strand of NC_092704.1, from coordinate 7,436,886 downwards.
TATGTTTGCAGACTGGGGATAAAGTTCAAAATTACAGCAAGCGACGCGACGGGAACATGCTCTGAGGAGTTACCTGGCGCCAAAAAGCCTTTCAATCTGTGCAATATCGCAATGTCGCAGTACATAATATAGATTATAGGTCCTATATTTTAGATTGCCATATTCGTGGTGTTACATAATATTTCTATGTATAAAACAAGCATATGAAACAATGTAAAATGTGGTTCCTTAAAAGCAGCTCAATGTTATTCAAATTCATTAAATACTTCCGTCGAGATGTTTTCATTGCAACTGATTGTCAATCAGCTCAATGTTATTCTATACTTTTTTTTTCTTTCTCTTCTCCAATCCATCCCCAGCCTGAAATTTCTAAGTGTTCATACAAACGTAAGTATATAGAGCAATGTGCATCGAAATGACTAACACGATTACTGGCAGCGTGCCTATAAAGTATACTCTGTGACTTTTTCGAGAGTGTTCTGAATGGTGACGCTTTTTGCTGGGAGGTAACTGAAAAAACTGATCGAGAACAACGAGCAATCCAAATGCCGGTGCAACAAGATTTTTTTTTTTTTTTTTCTAAATCGGAAATCAAACCATGAAACCCTTTTCTTATGTAATGCTCTTAGAACCAACGCATAATTTCAAGACAGGGGACGGTCGGTACATTGCTAGACTAATAGACATAATTTGAGAGAAAAAAAAAACCAAATAATAATCAACCATAGAGATGTAACACCGATGGCTACCGTAGGCTGCTTTCACATACATGCTTGTAGAAGTATTCGGTATTCGGTATTCGGTATTTGCTATTCGCTATTCGCTATTCGAGCACCGAATACACCATCACCCGCACCGTCAACTCACCATCCCATGTAGTGAGGATTTCTTCCTCCTACATCGCAGCAAATCTTATTAACAATTTCTAAACTGCATCAGAATGTCAGTCAACATGCTTATTTTTTGCTAAAGGGCAAATCCAGACCAAAATTGTCGTTATTTCATAAACGAGAGACGGTATACGCTGCAAGAAAATCGAACAAGCTCGATTCCCACTTTGCTATACTTTTCGCAGCTATTCGTACTTTCGAATAGTGCCCTCTTATGTGAACCGGTGTGAGGAAATCCTATCGTTCGATTCAAGCTATTCGCGTGCCCTCGAAAAACGAGCCCGAATACCCGAATAGTATACTTCTATTTGAACGCAGCCTTATCGCGAAAGCAGGATACCGTGAACATACTGTAGGCCTACATTGTCCCACGTTATTATACACTTACATGCACGTTGTATCTGTATATTAGCGTATTTGACATCACAGTTACCATCTTCACTAGCGGTGGCATTATGCCAGAGTTATGACAATTAAAATCAAATCTAAACCCAAAATGTCAGGAGCATTTTACACATATAGAATAATGGTATGCCAATCCAAATCAAGTCAATGAGCGTGGAAATCCCTCTCACAGATTCCTTACGTGTATAACATAGGACCTACTTGTCTAGTGTGCTATAAAATTATCACGATATCCGATGATAAATCTTCCACCTCTCTGGTACATTGTACAACACATAGGATTAAGTCAAACCTGTTGGAACAACTCGTCATTTTTTTTTCTCTCTCTCATATTCTAATGATGTGTTCTACCATTCTTTAACTCATAAATTCACTGATATGTTGGGTTGGGGTTAATTCCCTTTTGATATCATTGTAAGGAGCAATGTGCATCCGTATTATACCATGTCTTCTTGTTGAGTTATACCAAGTAGTTAAAGCAAGAAGTTATAGACAAGTAGGTCTACCCATTATTTTGTTTTCATGCTGTATCGGGACGATGCATAATAATAGGTCTTGTTCAAGTTTCATTAGCCAGCCCCTCATTATCACTAGATCTATAAAAAAAAAATAATAAAGCATATAATTACGTTGTATTGTCACACCAAGGCTATGGATAGACATCAGAGCACTGGGTTTGTTCCGGAAACCAGTTTATATCCAATTCGTATTGTTCGCATTTGGATCACATACAGTACAGTATATTGCATAGACCTACATTGTTATACACACTCTTCTTCTTCTTTTCCTCCCTCCGTTTACACTGTATGTCGGAGATTGACGAGCGGGGATCACAGATATGAATTCAGGATTGAGCACCTTCCTATTATTAGATAGTTGATACATCAGGGGACAGAGTTGGGTAGATTGATGTTAAATCGATTAATATGGAGTTTAAGGAAAGAGCACATCAGAATATTGTCACTGTACGCTTTACTTACAAAACACATTGTCAGCGTAGAGCCCCGCAGAGAGGTAAGAGCAAGCAGGGGCCAAATAAAGGTTATCGTAATATTTAAGGATTTGAGTACCCGCTTTTTCTTTTCATTGATTCATCAAAATCATTGTTATAAACGAAGTTACAAGTCTAACCACCGCAGTATTAGAAGCAGAGGCTGATTGGTTCTATATAAGGTCGTACATTTAAAAGTGTCAAACGGGTTCAGCAAATCCGATGAGTTGTAACTGGCTGTGCGGTTTGACTGAACGAGATTCTCGAAGCCATTTACTTACGTAATGCACCGAATGATATATGTGGCGTCGCTGATTATGATGTCTGAAGGTGTGTTATCGGCAGTGGCAGTACACATCGAACAGGTCACAGCGTCACTGATGAATTCGTGATATATCCTTTAAATACCTATGCGATAAGAAACAGTGTTCCAGTCTTGCCAAATTGATTAAGTTATCAATACGATCATACCGCGCAATGTATACAGTCGAGCTGTGCGTTAACGTGCACGGTGTACAGTAAGGGTTGGGCTCATGCGCGACTGTCGTATAATACCCGGTGGTGGTATCGTATGATACAATAGCACTGACACAGGACTGGAATGCCATACTATAAACCTCAATAACCACAGGTCCTTTCCTAATGGTAAATAGCAAACACACACTTCGCTGAGCACCTTTCAACCTGATGAATGAAACGCGCATGCGTACATTACGCACGCTCCGCAAAGTGCTGCCCTTGTGCCAATCGTGGCGCCGTGGAAAAGGTTATAATACACGCACGATTTTGTTCTGTCTATAGTAACTGCTTCATAGGGAAATCCCTAAAAGGTAATGTTTGAAATGAATAGAGTTGATATTGATATTTTTTGAATTGATATACGCATCTATTTTACACATGTATTTTCCACTAGATATAAAAATCGCGAAGAAAAAGAAAGCATCTACCAAAATGTAAAAAGGGGTACATCATTTCATTTTACTCGAGACAGAACCCCCTCAAACCGGCATCCTGTGAACTGTTCAGTGGGGTGGTTCGAAGTCCATAGTACAAGAAGGAAGAGGGCTTAAAAACTGCACCATAAATCAAGAGAGGTGTCTAACAATGATACAATTGCAGTTGACTTTGATGAGAATAATGACCTACACTTTTCACACTTTTTTCGTGAGTGCCCCCCCCCCCCCGACAAAGACACCACACACACATAGGTCGAGGGACATTCTCATAGGCCTATTTTCATTCACTTGTGGAGTCATGTTATGCAATGGCACACTCAACATGTCGCTTGTTTCTTACATTTTGTACTAGTCCCTTTTTGTTTGTCTGAATGTCAGCATGATCGTATTAAAAGTGGAATTTCTCCCTAAATCCGACGTGCCAGAGGGTTGATCTTGCGCATCTGTTCTCAATATGTCTGCCTACATCACTCACCTCTTGTGCGGAATCAACACATACCTAGCTCTAGTCACGACTACCATGAAAACTGTGCATAAAAGTCAAGTAATACACTAATAACACTTATACAGATCCGAATACACAGTACAATCGTGTGTGTGTGTGTGTGTGTGTGTGTGTGTGTATCAAAAAAAAAGGTGTGTGTGTGTGTGTGTGTGTGTGTGTATTCAAAACGAAAGAAATTTATCATAATTATTAGATGACTAGGCGAGCGATGCAATGCAATGACATTATCATAACATACTAGGTGACGCTTTTACACTACAAAGAATGCGAGCGGAAATTAGAAAAACGCACATCAACCATGCATATCCGGGAAGCAGTTTGCACCGATACCGATAAAACGGAGATATAATTTTCCGACTAAAAAGAGAAGTATATAGTATAGAGAAATATATGGGGGAGACATTATGTATATATATACGACTAAGCTATCACATTCATCAAACATGTCCATATAGTATTTCATAGCAGAAAGCACCAACCCATGCGAATCATCTGCAGAAGTCAATAAAAACCATGATAACAATCATTTTGTACCGAAGGGAGAATTTCAACAGTCATGGGCAACGCGAAAGCGCTTTAAAGTGACCCGCAAATCATGTCGCGGCTGTGAGCTCCTTTGTTGTTTAGTGATAATCCCCTCGCAATACATCTTGTTAAAAGCTTTGACCTCGAGTGGTGTGAGCTCTGGTCAACACAATAATAACGGGAGTTTGAAAGTAATATTATCCATTTGCGAAGCGCCCTCTTTGTTCAGCGCACTGACCTCGTATGCAAAAAGAGAAGTCAAAAGGCTAAATAACTTCCTCAGGTTACGTGATTCGAAAAAAAAAAGCCACGTGCAAGTAGTCTGGTTTCGTGGCCTTTTTGAGTTACGGAATTCCATTCTGTAAGAATAATGTTATAATCGTAAGTCATATTTGTTTGTTTGTCGTTTGTTTAATTCTTTTTCTTTCTTTTTTTTAATTTCCAATGTTCCAATCCTGACATCACACTCTTCCCATGCACATAGCGGACATGTTGCTGGTCAATATCAATTAAAGACTTCTGCGCAGTGGAACACATGAATAGTGTGCGTTTCGAGTCTAAGACCCTCTTGAATAAATGCGGCAAAATAAAAATAAAGAAAAAAAACATAAACACACAGCATCCTGGAGCTGAGACTAGGTAGATAGGGCAAAACACCCCCCCCCCCCCCTCCTCAAAGCAGAAGTTTGGCCGAGAACTTGGCTACCAGACACGCATAGGCCAAAAAGGTGAGCCGCCGGTTTTCCCCCTTTTTTTCCACGGCTGATGTAAGTAAAGTCGACGCTCTCCCTGCGAAATTACCTGTCAAGTTTGCTTGATGCCAAGATTGTTCCGAGATGGAAAAGGTCTTGGGACCAGTCATCCATCGTCAGTGATTGATATTCAATTCAGCAGCAACAAGTTCTCGGTTGTCTTCATTTCGCTGTTTGCCGAGTGTGTGTGTGTGTGTGTGTGTGTGTGTGCGTGCGTGCGTTTCTTTTTTTTTTTTCAAGCTCTACATACCACAGTCTATTCTTAGTGGCAATACAATGGAAGAACTGCACGTAGGCCTACATGTCCGCAAGGTGATTGATGCTTTGAAGGAAATATTATTCCGAATATTATTTCTCCGCCACTGAAACTTCGAAAAGAGTTGATGCACTTTCAAGATTGTTAATGCCGAATGACACACCTTGACCTGATTATGCATATTTTGCTCGAATATCGTTTGATATAGCTATGGCGCCTGTTAGAGAGACACAGCTGAGAAAAGCGAAGGAGGTGAATTCCGTCCTTTGAAAGGAGAGGCAATGTTTATTTTACACATTCACAGATGCAAAAAGAAAAAAAAAAACACCCCACGAAATTAAACTTTTTAAGGAGACGGGACAGGTCTGGCAAGGTTTCTTAATATCCTCTATACTTCATATTAATGATTTACAGAATGGAATCAATTGGTATGGTGTCATTGTGTAAAGGACGGAGAAAATCCAAAGGGTTGATTTAGATAGAAGTGCTGAATGTGCAAAATCAGCTCGCTCTTCTGTTACGTTGTCGTTTTATATAAGAAATCCACCAAGACTCTGATTTCCAAGGAAGGTTCGAGTGACGTCATCGAAATTTGTTGTCATTGCCCAACCACATAGTCGCCTCATCGGGCACACTGATCTCCCCTCTCAGTGATCGGGCAACACTCTGTGGCGGCATTACGTCATCATATGACGGTATACATAAGATCTGGTGTTGCGGTAGAAAGCATGAGTGTACACCTATACATCAAACCTCTCCCATCTCCAACATACCAGAAAAAAAATATACATTATCCACTGTGGTACCCATGCGCCTGACGGCAATTGTTGAAATGAGTATAAGTGATATTATAAGAGAACACACAGGAACAGAATGGACGGCTTGTATCGTTTACAGTAAGAGCTGTAAATTGGCGGGAAGTCGTCTAGTCCGCATTTTGTTGTTGTTGTTTTTTTTTGGCACACGAGCTACAAACTGCAAACGTATTATTGTGTGCAAATATGCTTTGTGCATGGAGAGAGTAGATGATGGAGGAGAGTATGATTATGATAGAGAAGAGAATAAGTATACTCACTTTTGGTTCACTCGGTAATATAGGAGTTGTTAAATACAAGGTTGAAGTCGAACATAATGGTATATATGTCAAACATGTCTCAATAATAGAAGACAACTGGATTAAAACTAAAACTGAACTAAATTACGATTAAATCAAATTTCTATGCATAACCTTTCCATGCTTTCCACAATAGTTAGCTCCTGAGCACCAGGAAGAATTCAAGAGGCTTGCCTAGCATAGCAATTGGGTCGATGTATATCTAGCTGGAGGCCCAAATGATAATAGTTGTGAAAGGAACGCGAGGGAATCTTAACGCTCACTATCACGTCCTGGGAAGGTGAATTATAGATCAATATCGGTCTACATCATTGGTAAGCCGGTCTAGCATTACAGCTGATTCATATTATGCATATAGGCCTACAGGTATATCTACAGTCCTTCATTTTTCTTTTTGTGGGAGGGAAAAATAATCATAAGAATACGAAGAGGAATAAGGAGGGGACAATAAGAAGTATAAAGAAGAAAAGGAAGAAGGAGGAGAAGAAGAGGACGAGAGAAGAGGGAAGGTAATTATTTGTAATGACAATTTTTTAATAAAAATTTTAAAAAAATGATAATAATGATGACGCTTTCCTGTATCAATCGCTACCTATGGAATTCCACTGACAAAAGAACAGTGACATGATGATATTCGTGACATGGGTTTTTGAAGGATGATGCATGTCCTTCAAAACCAGAACCAACTAAAATTCATCCATCTTAACGACTCATGAAGTTGTTCAGTTAATCCAAGTCACTGAATTCAAAGTTGCCAAGAGGTAAAGAGAGACATGGGGGGGGGGGGGTAATAGTGCAGTGCTGTGTATATGCACGCGTTTCAATAACGTCAACATTGTAAAAGGGCGAAGGACAAGAGTTTCAAAGGCATCCATTAGAATGTATAACCAAGGAGGTACTAGGCTCGCCTAGTACCTTCTTGGTATAACCAAAGGCTGAGTGCTGTCTGGACAGTAGACATCAACTGTTGACGTTCAGTGACATCAATGAAGGTTATGTCCACAGCTCACATTCTATCTGCTGTATCAGCTTCCAGGCCGGGAACGCATGCTTCACCTACTGTAACCCATTAACCCTATACGGTTGTCATCCGATTGCCAACATACCGACACATGTTGTAGGTCCCATGTCAATATACCGAGTGTCCTTAAAATAAAAATACAATCGGACTTCCCTTAAAAATAGTGAATCAGTCCAAATGCAATTTCAGGGTGTAAAACTACAACTTATTACGTACATCTTACAGTAAACCCTACCGGATCTGCTTCAGTGATCAAAGAGAAAATGACGATCTGTGTAGAGCTTGTCAGGAATTCTTTCCCTCTAAGTTTGTCCATTGTGTTCACAGTTGCAAGAGTATCCAACTGCTGAGTTTGGAAGAAATGGACCCATGACATGCTTTACAACAATCCACATTTCTCTGTGATCACTTAACCAAAAGTGATGGGGCTTTCTGCAAAATGTAGGTAAGAAGCTATAGCTTCATTCCCTGAATTAGTATCTTCAGGTTGTTTAATCTTTTTGAAAGTTATTAATGTGGAATCCGATTGTATTTTGATCCGGTGCTCCGAGCGCCGCCCGCTGCAGTTTACTGGAGGGACAGAGGTGGATAGGTTCTACCTCCCTCCCCCCCCCCCCCCCCACCCCGACCTCCTGCTCGAGGCTGCTCGAGGCTGGTCGACCTGTTTGGCAGAGCGACGATAAGCAGCATTGACCTCACACCGAGAAGAATTTGACCTTTTCCAAAAGAGACATTGGCCGATACCACTCAGCTTAACACGACACGACACAACATTGCAAGCTGCCGTTTGAGGGGATCATAATATCTCCTGTATTTTCTACAGATAGCATACAGGTCGCGGCGGTGGATCGCAACATACTCAGTAATCACTCTTTCTTTTCTTTCTTTTTTTATGAGGAATAATTCGAAACTGTCTCTACCGTGACACGTGCTAGTCATATGTCATGAAGGTAGCAGTGATGATGATGATGACTCTAATAATGATGATGTTTGATGATGATGATAATGATGATCATGATCATGATGATGAAGATGATGAGTCTCTTATGGTGATTATAGTGATAGTGATGATGTTGATAAATGATGACGCTAGTCATATTATGTCATGAAGGTAGCAGTGGTGGTGATGATGATGATGATGATGGCTCTAATGATGATGATGATGGTGATGGCTCTAATGGAGATGATGATGATGATGATGATGATGATGACTCTAATGGTGATGATGATGAGTCTAATGATGATGATGATGATGAGTCTAATGATGATAATGATGATGATGAGTCACTTGTGATAATTATAATGATAGTGATGATGTTGATGGATGATGATTGTCGTGGTCATGATGAATATTTCCACTTCTCTTAACTCATCAGAATTCATGCCGAATTTGAGTGGTATCAATATTTTAAAACTCGTCTTTCCGTTATGCAGACAACTGTAGAATGTCGGTGGAGGAATTAGGGGGTGGGGTGGGAGATAGATGACCCTCGCGACCTCATACATTTTGAGATAATCACGTTTAAGTTCTGCACGTCCAGTGGTTGACTATGGTTGCCGAGTGGGCGCACCATATGTCTGAGGCTCAGAGGGACTCTAGAGATTTACAGTGTATAACACACATAAAACTCTTGGTGGAAAAAAAAGTATCCTCACGAGGAAAATGTGAAGAAATGAAAACAAACATCGTAGGATCAAAGGCTGCTCTAGTTCAGGAAATCATCCATACATAGGTATGAAATCAACCCTGAGCTGCTGTTCATTTTCGTCTCCACCTGCCTCAAAATCCTCCCTGTCATATTTCTCACATAATGCTCGGTTGTTGTTAGTTTTTATGCCTCCGCCACGAAGTGGTGCCGGAGGCATTATGTTTTCGGGTTGTCCGTCCGTCCGTCCGTCCGTCCGTACGTCCGTCCGCTTTCGTTTACGCGATAACTTGAGTAATATTCACTGGAATTTTACCAAACTTGGTCAAAGTATAAAGTATGATGGGGCAATTACTAGATTGGACTTTGGGTGAAATCGGTCAAAGGTCAAAGGTCAAAGGTCAAGATCAAATCATGAAATTGCATCCGTTTACACGATAACTCAAGACTGGATTAAGCAAATTTCACCAAACTTTGTCGGAGGATGATGTATGATGGGACAATTACTTGATTAGTTTTTTAGTGAAATCGGACAGAGGTCAAAGGTAAAAGATCAAGGTCAAATCCTAAAATGTATCTGTTTACCTTATAACTCAAAACTGGATGAAGCAGCTTTCACCAAACTTGGTCCAAGGATGATGTATGATGGGGCAATTAGTTGAGTAGATTTCAGTGACATTGGCTAGAGGTCAAAGGTCAAAAGGTCAAGGTAAAATGCTAAAAATGTTGCTATTTCCCCCATATCTATGCAATGCCAGAAGGTATTTTCCTTGAAACTTAGTGTAGACATGTACTACTGCGTAAAGATCCTCCAGAGAGAGTTTCATGTCATTAGGTCAAAGATCAAAAGGTCAAAGGTTAGGTGAAAATGTTGCAATATCACTTTTCTCGCAAATGGTTTCATGTATCTTCATGGAACTTCGTACATACACATGTACTGACTGGCAGGGATTATCTAGAGAATTTAGGGGTCATGGGTCAATAGTCAGGGGGTCAAAGGCCAAGGGCAACTGCTCAAAATTTTTCTAATTCCCTCATATACTAGTATATGCAGTGCTTGCATTATTAATATATATATATGCATTACCTAATGGAGATTCTCTGGGAAATTTCCAGCCAAAAGGTCAAAGGTCAAAGGCCAGGTTTTAATGCCCCCCCCCCCAAAAAAAAAATTATATATATATATATATATATATATATATATATATATATATATATTTTTCTTTCTTCATACCTTGGAAATTACTCAATGCATAAACTTACAAAAGGGTCTGTCAGAAGTCAAGTAAAAATTCTCAATTCCTCAAATATGTGTACCTGCACTCTTAGACAAATAGCAAACCCAGTTCAAGGAAAGTGAACATTCAAGATATTTCTGACAAACCTAACATGTCATTTCAATATTTTGCCAGTTATGTGAAACTGTCATCACACATTGTGAAGACATTGTACTATACCTATTGGGAGAATCATGCATTATGGCGGAGGCATCAGTCGCCATAGCGACATTTAATTATTAATTACATATACCAAGTAAGAAATAATCTCACATCCGCATCTGGGAATCTACACCCTACAAGCAATGCTTCTATGTAGATTCCTCATATTTCACATGTTTTATTGTCTTATAAGCTGTACTTGACAATTCATCCAGGCTTTTGTATTGTTATGTTTATGTTTTATGTATTTCTTGAAATGTGGAATATGGAACAATAAAAAAACCCCCAGGAATATTCAACATCATGTTTCAAACTTCAGTGACAGAAACATTGAATTTTCGTCATTTATTTGTACACGATCAATGGAAAATTGTAAGGGTATGACATGGTTAGCTCACTCATTTGCATATTCATATCCACTGTACAAGAACTGTTTTGCAGAAATTAGCAAAACTTCAAAATGTCATAACTTCCTTATTTTTCGTCCGATTTCAGTCATTTTTTTATTTTACTCTTTTTCATCAGACCAACTTATATTTGGACTGGATTTTCCCCTTTAATTGATATTGGCAGTGTCTGAGTGTTCGTATAAGGTCTATAGAGCCTATGCCCCCCTCAACGTCCATCTTTCAACTACTAGTATGTGAATTTTCACAAAAGAATCTAGAGCTAAAATATAAGACTCGATCAAATGCGGCAAGCACTTTCAGATGCCAAACTATTATGTAAATCGTTGTATACAGCAACAAGAACCTGTACTTTAAAGGGATTGTATAGTTTTGGTTGAGACGTAACTTCAGGTTTCTAATATATATATATATATATATATATATATATATATATATATATATATATATATATATTGTGTGTGTGTGTGTGTGTGTGTGTGTGACAATGAGAAACCGCTTATGAAATATGAAAGAGTATTTAATTTTAAGTGGCATTCAGCATTTATTTGATGAAAATTAGTTTTGTAATGGCTGAGATATCCAAAACAGAGTGATCCTAATAAAAGGTGGGACCCACCTTTTACTACGATTGCTTTGTTTTACTTTGTTTTTGGATGTCTCAGCAATTCCAAAACCAATTTTTTATCAAATAAATTTTGAATTGCTATTAGAATTTTATACTTTGTACTATTTCAGAGGTGGTTTCTTGTTATCTCGCAAATAGTTGAAAGCCTAATCCTCATCTCCACCACTACTGTACCATCCCTTTAACCTTCTTCCTTTTCAGTCTCTTTGTCCGTAGATGGCGCGCTGGTCACGTGCAATAACAATGCCATTTCTATCCTTTTTTATTTACATAGTAAACTGTACCACAACAAACAAACAAACAAAACATGTACATCCATATACAGAACAACAAACAAACGTGCTTTTGCGAGTTTGGCAAAGTACAAATGGTGAGGTTTATTGTACACGAATTCATAATCATTCTCCGTATAAAGACAAAGAACCACTCATTCTCTGCATACAGGTATTGCTTGAAAATGAACATGTAAGTGCTGGCACATATCAAGTTGCGGTAGTGCCTTCATTTCTGCAAAGAATGTTTTCGTCATAAGTCCAGATCATCTCCCTACATACACATAAAACGAAAATGAATCATAATGCTTGTAATAACAAAATGAATGGGTTTGCTACCAGCATTTTCCATCATGCCAGTTTAAATTACACTCGTCGACTGATTTATTCTTTGTAGCCAAAAGATTATACATACTCGTCATTACATCTGATATTGGGAGTGATATAAATGTATTCCGGTTGACATTATGTATTCATTGTTTTGTGTTTGTTTATAGTTGGTTTGTTTGTTTTTGTATTTTCTTGTTGTTGTTTTTTGGCAGAACGTTTTAGATCGATTGTCCCTCTCTCAAAATTCTTGTTCCCTTGGAATGAGACTTGTGTCCTTTGGGACTAGGGAAGAGAATGACCCCCATTACCGTCGATTCGACTTTAGACTATACTTTTGACTTCCATAACAAACAGCAATTCCGACAAGTAGCTTGCCGTAATTGTATGGTAATTGTTGTTCTTAAGGGATTGAGGTCATTAACGTCCGTTTTCTCACCATGCTCACGGGAAGCAAACTTTGTACACAGGAACCTTAATAAAAGTATACTAGTAAGTTGTATATTCGAAAGGTAGCATGATTATGATATCAACAAATAAGTATGACATCAGCTAATTGGTTTTCTTCATGATAAACACTTAGTCTAAATTCTGAACTGTTGTGCCATTTTCTCGTCGTATAGTATCGCGATGTATGTGTTTATGCAGGCGCCACACTGTCCCGAAATTGAGCAAAGACGGACACATCATAAAGAAAATGTTCAAATTCGGCTCTGATCGTATGAACTTCTTCACATTTGTGAGGGCACCTTATGACTGCCGATGGAGTTTCTCGGTAAAATCTTTGGAAAGCCACATAAAAAGATAGCCCAAATATCTTACGAAGGTTCTTTTCAACAGAGAGATTCACATTTCGTGTAGCCTTCTATTGTGGTTCGGGTGGCATCGTGTGACCATCTGTTTTTGGCATCGTATTACTTTGTTTTGGCTGTTGATTGCCTTATAACCAAGTTCGAGGCCAACTTCTTGCGGCATTGAAAATCCCATATTCGTATGGCCATCTTGTGTCTCAAAGTGGCGCCATCCCAGCGAAGTGATGACGTATAATGCCGAGTAAAATTTACCAAACATATTGCCAGCTGATTGCACTACCCAGAATCCAGATTAGGCAACACCCCGGAGCATTCTGTAAAGTCTATTGTTAACAACTGCTGATAACTGAATTGCACAGCTACACAATCGGTTGTACCCTCCGCATGAACTTCTATATTGTAACATTGCACAATCCAGAATTGATATTTGCCAACTGAACTGATTGCCAATTGTCGTATCCTGCTCATAAACTTATATCGTAATATTGTAATGAAGTGGCAGGTATAATTTTCTGCGCCAGAAAAGGGTTAGAATGCTGCTAAATCATGAACCAAAATAAGATTTTTATGCACCCTTTGTGTACCAGCCAGTAGGAAAGCTAAGAGGTGATGACATCATCGCTCTAAACTGTGAGTGTGATGGCAACTAAAATCACTATACTCTCTGAAAACACATGAAACCTATAAATCGTATATCCCTTTAGCAAAGGTCACGGTAATACGCCTCAGAGTTAAAAAAAAAAAGAAAGAAAAAGAGACAGAAGTGAAAAACTAAACCCCATGTCACTTAATATACACTCCACTTTTGTACCGAGAATATTCCACGGTTCGAAGTTTTTTGGGTTCTGAATAAAGTCACAAAAATCTTAAAAGTATTTATTCCCCCTCTTTTATAAAGAGGTTTCCAATTTTATTAATCTGAGGAAAGGTCGGAATTACCTGCTTGTACAAACATCAGCTTATGATAGGAATCCAATTTTCATGCTTGCAAAAGGGATACTTTATATTTTACGTTTATATCATACTTTTATAATGCCTTCATTCTTATTTTTCCGATTTCAATAAAATACTTTATTCTTCATTCTGTTCGTCTGACATTACTGTATCTATGATATTAAACTGGTGAAAAAGATGGTATTTCATAGCATTTTTTGGCACTTTTTCGACTGGTAAGTATATAGCGTAAGATGTCGATGGTATTTGATATAAAGTCCGAAGAGGACTAACGTTCTGTAAGAGTGACACAAGAATTGATCCATCTCTCATATACAAGTCGACCCCTTGTTTAGAATACAAACAAGGATAATGTATGGTTAAAATGTTATAGAATCCACGTACGATAAAGTGGTCACCTGTTATTGGGTGGGGGTGGTTCTGCTAAACTGGGAATTTGCATCATGGGAGGAGACCACTATTTTCACATGACCTTGCATGAACTTTGGAAACAAAAAGTAAGTTTGAGACAGCCGCCCTCGCAATACTTTATCGATGCGTCATTTCATATTCTCAAAGCACAGCTGCAGTTGCTTGTCTATCTAATGCATCATCATCATCATCATCTTGTGAGCCAAACATGCCGAGATATATGAAGATATTTGTTGTTGCCAATTTTACAACACCAAAACTTCTTCACGAACTGGTTTCCTCCGCTTCAATGTATGAATGGATAAATATGTATATTAATAATGATAATAATAATAATAATAATAATAATAATAATAATAATAATAATAATAATAATAATAATAATAATGTATGAATATTAGTGAACGCGTGTATAAATATACAAATACAATAATTTTAAATTATAGTATATCATTATTTATTTTATGATTAAATACATAATTTACATAAGAATGATATGTGACAATACCTGCGTGTGTGTTGACAGGTGTTGACAGGTTTTACACAGCAGGGTGCTTTCCTCCTCCCATGTCCACTCGGGGTGCTGTTCGTTATTCCGAAGGTTCGATATTCCAAAGGTTCGTTATTCCGAAGGTTCGTTAATCCGAAACACACAAATTCCCTATACCTAGAAGTTCGTTAATCCGAAAATGAAAAAGGGTTCATTAATCTGAACATTTGTGGCGTTATTCCGAAGGTTCGTTATTCCGGAGATTTGTTAATCCGAAAATGAAATTCGGAAAAACGAACCTTCGGAATAACGAATCTTCGGACTGACGAGCCTTCGGAATAACGAACCTTCGGAATAACGAGCTGTAACCGTCCACTCGTATATCTGCGTACTGCAGCAATATAATATTATATTGTGTTACTAGTTCGAATTACAACTACTAGTATGCTATTTCCCTGAAGACTATGTCTCCTTCCTTGTTATTGTCATTATCATTATCATCTATTCAGAGAAATACAGGACATTACAAAATACAGTTGGTGTACCAGGAAATGGTACAGTACACACGTCACATGATAAAGTATCCTGGTTAGGGAGGTAACACATGGGCTAGACTTCTTACGTCAAACGCAGGATTCTGTCCAATTCTATTCCCCTGCTCTTGATTGTATTGAGGTACTCCATTTTTTTCAAGATCAGGTACCCTCGGAACCAATACAAATAGGGACTGTAGTATAGGTAACAATGGTAACAGTACTACTACTACTGCACCTACTACTATAATAATCATAACGCACTAATAGTAACAATAATGATAATAATTTCAATAATGATAATAATAATAATAATAATAATAATAATAATAATAATAATAATAATAATAACAATAATAATAATAATGATAATAATAATAATAATAATAACAATAATAATAATAATAATAATAATAATAATAATGATAATAATAATAATAATAATGATAATAATCATTGACACCATTATAATCATCATAATCATAATCATAATCATAATGACAGTAACAATAACAATAATGATGATGATGATGATGATGATAATGGTTTAAGTTTCATGTCCCCCTTCATCATAATTCTAAAGCAATTTTCCCAAGCCGCATTTGAGATCATTCGTTTCGTTTTAGTTGGAATGCCAATACGATTCAACAGTACTCCCATGCAGGTCATCCAAGCTATCACTTGCAATATCTCACACACAAATGCCAGTTTTTATTGACGGTTAGGTCCGTTGCATTGATTCACATAAGGTCATAATTTACTTGAACGTACAAATACCTCCACAAAGTAGAAAGATTTTGAACCAAATGATTAATAACTACAAAGAAAGATGAAGACCATTGTTCAACAGCACGAGAAGAAGAGGAAGAAGAACTAGACTCGGAATTTGTCAACACTGACAAATTAGGTGATCCGATCTATTGGGAAATCAATGATTTGAGTCCTGATCCCAATAGGCATGACCATACAGGTTTCATCTGTGTTGAGGGGACATTGGCCATGTGATGTTTGAAGTCTCATTTAGAAAAGGGAGTCAGACCTGCCATCTTTGGTACCGAATTCCGTATGCACTAACGAAGATACAGAATGAAGTATATTTTGACCTTTGACCCCATTTTGCACACCAAAGATGGCATCTGAGCAAAAAGTGATTATTTTGTGAAATGATTCTTGTAACATGGTCTTTGCGTGTGCAAAATATGGGAAAGTTAGGACAATTATTCACCAAGATACAGGATGAAACATTTATGACCTTTGACCCTAATTTACATACCCAAGATGGTGTCCGATCAAGTAGTTGTTATATTATGAAATAATGTACGTGACATGAACTAAACATGTGCAAAATATTGGGGTGATAGAGGCTGTTTTTCTTGAGTTATTGCAAAGAAAGTTGCAAAAAGAAAGAAATATCTCAATACATCGGAGATAAGCTTTAATTTCAACCAAGTTTTTTAGCATGATCCCGACATCGTATGAAAAAAAAAAGGCACACAGACGATAGCGCAGAGTCTCAGCTACAACATATTAAAATCTGGGAGAATTTCACTGAAGGGTAAGTGAGCTAGTGCTCGATAAGGACAATCATGTCAACTTTCACATCTAGAAAAATTCCCTCCCATAGAGATTACACGTCATAACGAAGATACAGAAAAAAGTACATATGACCTTTGACCCCATTTTGCACACCAAAGATGGCATCTGAGCAAAAAGTAGTTATTTTGTGAAATGATTCTTGTAACATGGTCTTTACGTGTGCAAAATATGGGAAAGATAGGACATTTATTTACTAAGATACAGGATGAAATATTTATGACCTTTGACCCTAATTTACATACCCAAGATGGTGTCCGATCAAGTAGTTGTTATTTTATGAAATAATGTACGTGACATGTACTAAACATGTGCAAAATATGGGATTGATAGCCATTGTTGTTGTTCATCTATTGCACAGAAAGTAGTACAAAGAAAGAAAAATAAAGAAAAAATTATGTTATTTTATAGAAATTTGAAGGAGAAGCATAAAAAAATCAGAAAAAGATAAAGTAAGGAAAGGGAGATTAAGATTAACTAAAGAAAAAAAGAACAAAAGTGTTTAGAAAAAAAAAAATGGCAGGGGTGAGCCTCGAACCAGGGACCTTAGGATTACGAGTCGGATGCGCTACGCAATGACCTGTTTCATTCTCCATAGGCCCTGTGTATTAGGCAAAATGACGCTGCATCGAAGCCTCGTGCCATTTTCAACCCAGTTTTTCGACGTGATGCCGACATCGTATGAAACAATGGAGGGCACACTTAAGATAGCCCAAGGTCTCAGCTACAACATACTAAAATCTGGGAGAAATTCACCGAAGCATAAGTGAGCTAGTGCTCAAAAAAGAGAGTCATGTCAATTTTCACTGCCAGAAAAACTGCTCTCCCATAGAGATAACACGTAAACTGATCAAATTTGACAATATTACTTTCAATCCCTTTTTACGAGGTGATGCCGTCATCCAATCAAAATGTTGTTATTATATTAATGAAAGTTCATATATTAAGCTACAACATACTGAAATCTGGGTGTAAATTGGCAAAGGATAAGTGAGATACGCTCGAGTGAACTTGAAATTTGATGACGTCATTTTGAAAATTTACTTTTTTTACTTTATAAAGGAATTTGATATCTTTTATTCATTTTGCCAGCATCGCCAACCCATGAAATAACATGTCCAACTCATCAGCTTTCAGAATATGTAAAGAAAATGGGGGGTTACCGTCCATCCTGACGATTAAAATCGGATTTAAAATTGGCGTTTTTTTGGCATAGTTGCACTGTATATCGCCATTGACGCGCGCGCGGAATTTCAACTTTGACGGGCCCGTATGACGTCATATTGAGTCGGATTGACTTGAAACTTGGTAGAAATATTCCTTGACATTTCAGGCATCCGATTAGTGTAAAAAACCGGGAAATTTCCATTGCATATGAGCTGTGTGTGCGAATATGTGCGCGCGCGTACGCGTCCGTCCAATTTTTTCAATTCTTCAAAAAATGCTCCAAATGGTCTGAAACGTGTGCAAAAAAAATTTGAGCTCGATTTGAGCATACAAATATTTCAACGCGCGCGTACGCGCACGTTTTAAGAGAAAATATGAATTTTGAGAATATGAGTTAAATGCGCATAATTTGAAATGTATGTGACGTAGATTTCATTGCAAAATTCTATTCCATTAATGAGATATGAATGAAAATGTGTTTTCATATAATGACGTCATAGTGACGTCACGGTCGACTAATCACTTTGATTTTATTAGGAGGATCGTCTTTGGGACATGATACATGTATGGTATAATTTTGACATTGATAGGAAGAGGACTTTCCGAGATTACCTCTACACAACTTTTGCGGAGAAAGAAGAAGAAAAAGAAGAAGAACAAAGAATCAGTACAGATACAGAAGGTGATCCGAGAGGATACTCGGATCACCTAACAAGAGACCCGCGGGTCTAGCGCTCACCTGAGTATCGCAAGTTCACCTTTCACGCAGTCACTAATCTAAATTATTCACAGCTCTACTAAAATTTGACCAGGCATTCTCAAGTAGAAGATGAAAATGTACAATAAGGGCCCAATTTTTTTTTTATTCCTTAATTTGAGGGGATTGGGGCCCTTGAGGGGATTGGGGCCCCCTGGGGCCCTCTGAGTGGGGCATGGTGCCCATTTTGATAAATTGAGATCCTGACCCCCTAGGGATGCTACCTGTCAAGTTTGACGAAAATCCATCATGAGGTTTTCAGGAAGAAGATGAAAATGTACAATTCAGGCCCCCATTTGGACCTTCCCAACCCCCCCCCCCCCTGCCCCAAAGAGGGGCACCCCTGGATCTGCTATGAACAAACTTGAAACTACAGTCATTGATGTACTCACTCATAGTATTATCTTAGCTCTATAACTTCTGATTCTAGGGAAGATTTTTAAAGATTCCTTCATTTTGGGGGGTTTGGGGCCCCCTGGGGGCCCCTGGATGGGGCATGGTGCCCATTTTAACAAATCGAGATCCTAACCCCCTAGGGATGCTACCTGCCAAGTTTGGTGAAAATTGGTAATGGGGTTCTCAAGCAGAAGATGAAAATGTACAATTTAGGCCCCATTAGGCCCCTCCCCACCCCCCTCCCCTGGGTCCCAAGGGGGGCACCCCTGATTCTGCCATGAACAAACTTGAAACTACAGTCATCAATGTACTAACTCATAGTATTAACTTAGCTCTATCACTTCTGGTTCTAGAGAAGAAGATTTTTACACATTCCTTAATTTTGGGGGGTTTGGGCCCCCCCTGGGGGCCCCCTGGGTGGGGCATGGTGCCCATTTTAACAAATTGAGTTCCTAACCCCCTAGGGATGCTACCTGCCAAGTTTGATGAAAATCGGTCTTGGGGTTTTCAAGAAGAAGATGAAAATGTAAAAAGTTTACGCACGACGGACGACGCACGACGCACGACGCACGACGCACGACGCACGACGGACGCCGGACGAAGGGCGATCGCAATAGCTCACTTGAGCCTTTGGCTCAGGTGAGCTAATAAGAATACAATAACACAAACAACAGGACGAATCTGTTCTTCACTGAAAAGAACACGATGTAAACCGACCTCAAGTTTGAAAGTAGATTCGGTATCCCCGGGAGATTTTCTCCTATATAACTGTCAGGAATAATTATGTTTACAGACCGCTTTCAGATGACAACCTCTAGAAAAGGGAAAATCCCGTGTGTATTTCTTTCCATCTCAGCATTACCCCCTCCCCATCCTATTCCCTTATACGAACAAAGAAAAGGGGAATTCACCAAAACTTTACTAGTTCATATTTTCTGAACAGATTGCCAGATTTTCCTCAAACTTACATATTCACATACCATTGGAAATTCATTATATGAATCCCTCTGTATTTCTCGTTTTGCTGAACACAAGGTTACGTAATGGGGGAAATTTAACATGCAAATTTCATACTGTCCTTTCATTTTGTTATAGGCCTACAGTGAGAGGGCCATGGACTTCAGAAAAGTGGGGATGGGACTTCACTTACGACTTCCAACTCGCCTTGAGCACATTAAAAACAACGGGTAGGCGTCAACAACGAAAAAGCACCCCTGCTCGAGCGAAAGGTCAGTTTGGGTCACCGAGAAGGGGTTGGGAGCGCACGCCCCCTTCATGTTGTCATGGCAACACCAAGCGTTGTGTGTACAAGTTGTCTCCACTTCAGGTTAAGTCGGGGAAAACTGGGAAGTGAGACGAAAACCCCCCTGTATTAAGTCTCCTCCTGCACTGCAGACTATGGATGTCCCACCGTATCACCCAGAAATTCCATGATGAATAAAGATACGCAATCAAACAAACTAGTAAACCAAATGAACCAAACATCAACCAACCAACCAACCAACCAACCAACCAACCAACCAACCAACCAACCAACCAACCAACCAACCACCCAACCAACCAACCAACCAACCAGCCAGCCAATTAACCAACCAACCAACCAACCAACCAACCAACCAACCAGCCAATTAACCAGCCAACCAACCAACCAACCAACCAACCAACCAACCAACCAACCAACCAACCAACCAACCAACCAACCAACCAACCAACCAACCAACCAACCACCCAACCAACCAACCAGCCAGCCAATTAACCAACCAACCAACCAACCAACCAACCAACCAACCTACCAACCAACCAACCAACCAACCAACCAACCAACCAACCAAACAAACAAACAAACAAACAAAGAAACAAACAAACAAACAGACGAACTAAAAGGGGGGGGGGGGCAAGACGTGGTATAGCTACTGCACTCAAGTGCACTGAAAGCCTTTGCATATCAACTTAGGCAAAATGTGAACTTGTCTAATTCTCGAGGAGTCGACTGAGATTCTCTTGCCATTGCTTGTATTGCAACTGATTGACAAATTGCCCTTCATCAACGTAAAAACACCGATTATTCAGTGTTTTAGTAATATCCGTAGTAGTCAATAAAAAAATATAAAAAATTCATGAACATAGTTTTACTCACTACCACTACCACTAGAGTCCAACCCGAGTTTGTATGTCATTATTTCTTTAATAATTTATTATTTAAGAATCGTCGAAAGAGCGAACTTTTTTTTTTCCATTTTCGGATTAACAAGCTGTCGGAATAGCAAACCGTACTCCATTTTAACGAATCTTTGAAATGACAACCTTGCTTCGTTTTCGGATTTACAATATTAAAATAGCCTTTAAAATAACGAACCTCCGGTATAACTAACTATAGCCTCTTCACCCAGGAATGCGTTGGCTGTTTTCCCAAGACTGCTTTAGATGTATAATATCATATAAAAGACATACGTAGTTCATTCACCTTTTTAAATCAACATTTTTACGCCTACTGTTTATCACTGAAGGTTCAACTCGACGGTGACTCCAACCTCACCTGTGGTCTATATTTTTCTTTCTTTGAAACTTAACAATGCAATATACTATAATAAAGTAACCGTGGTTTAAATAGTAAATCGTCAAACAATGCGACGAGAGGTCGTTGACCAACATCGAAGTGCAACTGTACTGGACAGCGAAGAGTGGTATACATACATTGTCAAAAATATTATAATTGTATGATATACATAACCTAAAATATAATATTGCATAATATGTAACATATAATGTAAAATATATGAGATATGGTGTATTATTATGTAATGACATTAAAATATATGATATACCATATATTGAATATGATATATTCAATATGTATATGTATTATATGTGTTATATATTTGGACACCAAAAGCCAATGGGGGAGGAGGTTTGCGACGTTCGGTGGGAATTGTAGTGTTTACGTGGAGCTATATCTTTGTATATTGCGGTCTGTTGGCCATTGTCTGGATCAGGCTTAGTGGTAAATAAGTCATCGTCCTTGACCGAGAAAAACAAACAAAAACAAGGGAATTTCAACTAATGATGGGCGGGTTGAATGAACTGGACTGATGAAGTTATCATTGGCATTGGAGATCAACCCTGTTCTAGAAGCGTCCGGGCAACTTCCGTCGCGTTTGCAGGACGCAGCGTCTCAAAAAATGAACAGAATTACAGACGGAAACCATATAATTTCCTGTAGATATCGCTTTATAATTTTTTCTCTGAACTAAGTAAGTGGCAGCCAGAAAGTTTGCCTATTAATCTTGTGGATATCGCATCATTGAAAATTCTCGTCGACAGACATTATTGCCTTATCAAAGCCGCTGTTTACCATTGGGAGCACTGATTTTTTTTTTTTTTTTTTTTAATGTTAGAGTTATCACATTTGATGCATATGTGTAGGTCAGTTGTATCACAAAATATCCTACCATATACAAATTTTGCAGTAAATCCTAAAATATAACGAGATATCAATATTTTCTCAATAAACCATGCCTGTAGATGGTTTATTCTAGATACAATCTTAATAAACTTATTGTTCACGTAATTATGCTGATTAACATTTTTACATTGGTTGTTTCTATCCCTAACTCACATTTCAGAACTGGATTTTTTTGTTTCATCTGAAAAAAAAGGTAAATAGTGCCTTTAATCATCAGTCATTGGCGGAAAACGGGACCCTTCTGGTCGAGATCACATTCAAACATAGTAATATTAACAGATTAGGAACTCTGAAATACATCTTTTCAGCTCAAGACACTATTTATACACTCTTGCTCAACACTTCACACATGATGCTGTATACTTCCTTATCATGCATATGAAGGATTTTTCTTTTTATACTTTATTCAAACATTTATATAATTATTTACAAACTGATGAGTCTTAAAGGGATGGTGGAGTTTTGGTTGAGATGGGGAACCAGCTTTTCACTTTTTGTAAGATTATTAGAAACCATTTATGAAATATGAAAGAGCATATAATTCTAAGAGGAATTCAACGTTTATTCGGTCAAAATCAGTTTTGAAATGACCGAGATGTCCAAAAACAAAGTAGAACAAAGCGACCCCAATAGAAAGTTGGTCGCACCTTTCATTCGGATCGCTTCGTTTTGGATCAGCCATTTCAAAACCGATTTTAATCAAATAAACTTTGAATTCCTCATAGACTTGTATACTCTTTCATATTTCGCAAAAAGTTAAAAGCTAAATCCCCATTTCAACCAACACTATATCATCCATTTAAGATGCATATCAGAAATCAAAACATTAGCCACCCACCCCCCCCCCCCCCATATAATACAACAAGGTCAACTTCCTAATTGACTGCTGAAATTGGTTTGGTGTCAGAAAAAACAAATCGTACATTTCGTCATGACAGGGAAACGTCCAGTTAAAGGCATAATTTACCATTTGCACATGAAACAAAAACCCAGCTTTAGTACTTCAAAATAGATCGAAAATGTGCGTTAGGGATAGAAACAACCAATGTAAAAATTTGAATCAGTATAATTAATGTTAAGTATTGTTAAATATACAAAATGTGAACAATAGTTATAATAACATTGTCTGTTGACTAAATCGTCTACAGTTATGGTTTAATGAGAAACAGTGATATCTCCCTATATTTTAGGTTTTGTTGCAAAATTTTTATATGATGTTATATTATATAAATTATTATAGGAAATTTTGTGATACAACTGACCTACACATATGCATCAAATGTGATAACTCGAAAATTTTTAAAATCACTGACTGCTTCCAAAGGTAAACTGTACCTTTAATGCATGCAGCGTATGGAACACACAACGTAAACGTAACACAACGTAATTGTAATACCTACAATGGGAGAGTGACATGACCTACTTCGACCCAAGCCGGAAGTGCATGCGACTGCAGTGTATAACAAAATGCTTGGGGAATAATCACGGAAGTGATACAAGAAACTTGCTTCAAATTCCGTGGGAATAACTGTGCCGAAGAAGTTACATTATTATACCGGAGTGGCTGGAAGTTACGTGCACCTGACAGTAATCATGGTCACTTATTTCAGATTCAACTCTTTGAAGTAAAAGTTCAAGTGTGACTGTAATCGATCATTATCTATTGTCCATAATAACAATAATAATAATGATGATAACAGCAATCATAATTGATTATTATTATTATCATTACTATTATTATTATCATTATTATTATTATTATTACTACTACTACTACTACTATTATCATCATCATCATCATTATTATTATCATTATAAGTAGTATGTAGTATTATCGTTATCATCATCAAAATTGTCATTATCATTAGTATCTCGATTGTTATTTTTACAGACGTAGCACTGATAGTACGTAGTAGCAGTAGTACTTGTAGTAGTAATAGTATTGTTGTTATGAATAGTAGGCCTGCTTATCGCTTTTATAATCAGAATCACTGTTACAATCAATTATCATAATAACAAAGCCGCGTAGGAGTCGAATGAACTGGTGGCATCATCGTTCTATACAGGCCATGAACCGTGCAGGATCGGCGATGCCAAGATTTCAGGAACACTGAACAGTCAACAGAAGTCCAATAATGCCCTACCAGTATTCCTTTCAACCTTGGTCGGTTTTGCGGTGAGGGTATCTCAAACGGATATTTTATACCCCCAGTCTCGTCCATTGTCAAAGTGGTTAATGGGGCAAGAGCTAATCTTCCTCCCCCCCCCCCCCATTCCCTCCTCTGACAATAGTTTTCTACACTGACACCGTCTCGAACTCCCAGACCACTTCCTTCCGTGTAGTCTCGGCACAAACGCATACGGTCTCACTCCGGCATTAGACCCTCAACATCCGGAATCCCAAATCCGAGTGGACTCTAATAAGACACAGCAATTCAAGCTGTGAGAGTCATCCCTCCAGAGTCTCGTCGCAGTCACAATTTAATAACTTTACGAACAGTGAGGGAACAACGATATTCCGACTACAACAACAAAAGAACAAAGCTGTTCCAGTTACGTCACTGTTTAAAATTGGGAGCAGTGATTTAAAAAAAAAAATATTCGAGCTATCACATTTAGTTTTAGACAATTATGCATATTTATACTCCACTTGTATCACAAAACATCTTATCATATTACAATTCCACGATGAATCCACAAATAAAAGGAGATATCTCTAACTACTCTCGATAAGCCATAACTGTCGACGGTTTATTCTAAAACGATGTTAATAAAACTATTGTTCGCATTTTGTAATTCAACAATACTTGACAATGATTATACGGCTTATTTTTTTTTCCCATTGGTTGTTTCTACCCCTTACATTATTTTTAGACCTGTTTTGATGCACTCGTGTTGTTTTTTCTCTCTTGCTCTGTATCATAAAGAAGTAACCAAGGTTATCTTCTTCTGCATCAGGACACCTGACAGCTGACTAGTAGGCCTATCTCTTGTTGGAAAACATGTTTAGTTTCGATATTCAAGTACCAGGTGTATACTCGTAATGAAGTTTCCATCCATTCGAACTGTCGTGCAAAAGAATAAGCGGAGAGGAAAAACCCACCATATAAATTGATAGCGAGTATACGGAATGGCGATGGATACATTTCCAAACCATGTGCTTCACTGACATGCAGATTAAGTGATGCATAGGCCTTTTTCCTCTTGCAAAATATGGCCTACATTAACTGGAAAAGGGTATATAGAATGATAATTCCACTCCCTATCATTCAGTTACAAGGCATATTATGTTACAAGGCATATTATGTTCAGAGGCCGTTATCCAAGTCAAGCGTTTTGTTTATTGATAACGGTCTCCTCCACCTGTACACTTAAAGATCTGAAATGATATTCATGTATTATTTCACATGATTTGTAATGCGACATTTTGTTTATATTTTCATGACTTGTGAAAAATATATTCGATATTGTTATACTATCTTCTGTTTTGTACAAGTGGAGAAATAAAACTTACTGAAACTGAAACAGTCAGTGATAGGGGTTAGGGGTGATAGTTTTGAGTTGACACCTGCAATGTAATGATATCATTGGGCCCATATCTAGTGTGTGAGCTCTGTGCCTGTTGTATTAATCATGCCTGCCATGGTTTCCTGTTTTAAAAGAATGAATTAGACTTAAGATGGATTCGAAAGCATGGTGGTTGTCCAGGAATCATTTTTGTGTATATAATTATGATGAGTTTAAATGCAGAAAGAGATACCTAATCAGTATGAGATATTTGATATTAAATCTGCTGAAAACCATGGAAAATATCAAAACCGTATATGATGGCAATTTCAATGATATCTTCATAAATATTCCTTGTTATGTAACGAGTGCTGAATCAATGAAAAGAAGTTATTTTTTCCCTATTCAATTTTAATGATCACCTCTACTCGGAAAGCCTTGGAAATCCAGTTTATCTGCTTTCATATTCAAACTCTTCATAATCTGTATAAGTACTTGTAACTGCCTGGAAACTGTGTCTCATTAATGCACGGCTAAAATTGAGAGAGTGATGAGCATTGGTTGTAAATGCCAATAAAAAAAAATGGGAGTTCCGCTATCTATTCACAGCGATACTGACCCACTATTTATATCATCAATTTTAATTAGCTCTTTTACGTTTACTAGTGGGAGAGCATGCCAGCTCCTTGAGGAGAAACTTAAAATATCTTGTCCTATAGTGGGGTGGCGTCATATCTTATTACCAGAAGGTATTAATGTAAGATGTGAAATATCAGAAATAACACGTCTGAGGTGAACTATCATTATAATGATAAATATATGCAGTTAGGCATATATATATATATATATATATATATATATATATATATATATATATATATTATAAACAAATAATCATGCATATTAATATTATGTACAGACTGTCTCCTTCCCTAATTCGTCATGTACACTAATCAATACAGTATATATCTACTGCAAGATATTTGGTAACTTTACACCAGGCAGTGACTATCATAATAACTTTTATAGTCAAAAGCATGTGATGTCATACATGACTACGATACGAGATGGACTCATGACGTCATCTCTTCAAAAAAAAAAAAATAAAAGTCACTTTCTGCTGCCAGTGATTTAGCAACAATTACTTTCATTTATCAAAATGTCACCATTGTGTTATCATTACACAGCTCTGGAATGATATGACATGAGGGATAAACTTTCTTCTGTTTATATATGGGATTGCTCATACTATTACGGAATATAGTGGATGCAGGTAGGTTCGTAATACTTTCAGGTCTGTAAGTGATGCCCTGATATTATGACGTCATAGATTTGGAATGTGATTGTGACCGATATGACTGTTTTGAAACAGCGACTACGGAGAATCTGAAAATACCTCACTGACTTAAGTAGGTCTATATATAGGCCTACTTACTTCGTCGTCAAAAATTTTAAAAAAAATCCACTCTTCTTTCTTTCTCATTTGCTCCACACATTAAAGTGGACTTGATCATGGGGTAATATTTCCCTTCAATTACAACACATTATAACGTTGACTCTGGCCAACTGAGGCTCCTATCAATGCAATTGGCAACGGCCGAGCACTTATCCTACACTTTCATATCCTTCAGTTATTGTAAAGACCAACACTTCTCTTCTCCACGATCGAAAACCACAAATGAAGTGGATCCACGACGAAATACTCTGCACAAGAGAATCCGGTAAGAAAGTTTCCGTTAGCACATCGTTATGATATGCATAATATATATGCAGAGTTATATGCAAGTATATAAAGCTGGTGTGCTAGTTTGTTAAGCTACGGTCACAAAGGTTCGTACAAACGATGCGTTCGTACGAATGTCAGTGTTCGTACGAGTTCTGGAGTTCGTAGAGATTCGTAGATGGGGCACAGATTCTAACGGCCTTCTTACGAATTTCGTACGAATGCTGTTTAATTCGCAAGAACAAATACACCTTACGAGTCCCTTACGAACGCCTTACAAACTCGAAGAGTTGTTCGTCAGAACGCCGTACGAATCTCCGTTCGTCGCATTCTTACGAAAGAAGTAAGAGCCCTCTATGAACGACTTACGGCGTTCTTACAATCATCGTAAGAATTTAAGGCTTCTAGAATTTTCTCTCGACCCTACAAAATTTTTCGTAATTGTTACGATGTTCGTACGACGCCTTACGAAGAGAGGGTTTCGTACGAAGTTTAAAAAAAAAAAAAAAAAATTGGACAAGACCATCGACCAGGCTACGAACTTACCCACGGTCTACGAACGGTCTACTTAAGAAGATCTTACGAAATTGTTCAATAATACGGCGTTCGTAGCAGTTCGTAAAGGCATTTGTGACCGAGCCTGTACTGTGTGCATAGGGCCTACATAATGGCGTCAATCCTATGTCAATGAATCAAATGTGCACAAATTTCACACACATGGATAATTATGAACAGGAAATTAATATGGCACTCAGATAATTCAAGCGGAATGAAAACCAAATGTACATGTGGATTGAGTGAATATAGCAATATCAGTAGAACGCATCAGTGAAGTTATAGGAAAATCGGACAATCCGTTCAAAAGTTATGATTTTTTTTTCAACGGATTGTCAGATTTTCCTCAAATTTTTGCTGATGTGTTGTAATCTTGCTGCATTCCCTCAATCAATTATGTTTGGGCTTTTATTTCAGTCAAGAATAGAATCCATGGGATTTCCACTCAGACACATAAAGTCCTTGCCAAAATGTTTGCACCATGCTGGGAGGTGAGAAGATTATCACCTCCCTGCACCACGGGACGGTGTGGGGGTGGGGAGGGGTTTGGGGTGAGGGGTATAGGAGGTACCTCCTTGGTTTGGTATAAATATAAGAACTCATGGTAGTGTTCGCGCATGGTGGTGTGGGGGTTGGGAGGGATGGGGGGGGTTGCATTGTTGGCACTGTGATGACAATTCGAAACCATGGGCAAACAAAATCAAAGAGGAGTCTCGTCTGACGAGCTGGGGACTTCCCTTATGTCGTCTCCCCCAGCAAGCTATCGGGTAACCCACAATCCAGGTCAAGCCGAATTCTCCACTCCGTACCAGCCGTAAGGGCCAAACTATTTTAGCCTAACTTCCAGGCGTTTCCTTTCCTTGTTCCCCACATTCAAAACACAACACAATGAAGTCCGTCTCGCGACATCGGAGAAATCAAGGAGGTTTTATACATGGAGTAACAACAGTTTTATTCCCTTTTATCTCATGTTTGATGCCGCCACTAAGAAATATTTTAAGTATGTGCTAAACTGGAGCTGCCTCACAGGAAGACAATTGACTAGTGTCTCATAGCATAATCACCAGCCACTTTTAAAGGAAGATATGTCTTTGTGATGGTAATTACTTTTCGCTACCCCTTCTTAATAAAAGGTAGGTGGTACAGACACGAGGATGTGCGAACAGAAATTGAGCAAAAATGCTGAAATAAAGCTGAAAATTAGTCGACTGGGCATATGTGGGCACTAATCTGACATACCTATCAATAAAGAATTATACTTGAAGATTATTCCATGTTACTTTTAATTGGGGAAATTAAGCCGAAAAGTGATAAAACCAGCTTTCCAGTATGGTACAGTTTTAAACATTTCCACATGATACAGCTCTGATTTACACTTTTGTGCAAATTTCTGGGCGGAATTGACTTTTGTTTTACATGCTTTATCATTAAATGAAATTTCATTTCATTTAATGAATAAATAGGCAAAATATGGCCAACATTATCATAACGTTCAAAATAAATCTTCAGATTGCTCAGCAAGACGGCGGCGTCAAACATCGATTATCAAAGGCACAAGTGCACCTGTGGAATTCTTTGGTACATCAATAGAAATCTGACAACTGTTTGAATAATTACAGCCAGTTGGAACTCCATGTATAAAACCTCCTTGGGAGAAATAAATGATAAACCATGTTCACATGTAAAGGGATTGAATAGTTTTGGTTGAGGTGGGGCTTCAGGTTTTCAACCTTTTTTTCTTTTGGTGAGATAATGAAAAACCTCTTATGAAGTATGAAAGAGCATATACAATCCTAAAAGGTATTCAAAGTTTATTTGATGGAAAAAGGTTTTAAAACTACTGAGATATCCAGAAACAAAGAGGTTTTAATAAAAGGTGGGACCCACCTTTTATTATTACGTCTTTTTTTTTTTACTTTGTTTTTGGATATCTCAGTCATTTTAAAACCAATTTTCATCAAATAAACTTTAAATACATCTCAGCATTGTATGCTTTTTGATATTTTCACAAATGGTTTCTAATTATCTCTCAAAAAGTAAATATCTAAATCTCCATCTCAACCAAAATGTCTACCATCTCTTTAACATCGTCGAATCCGACTGCAAGGATTTCCAGATCTGAAATAGACGTGCCAATTTTATGGGGATGATTTCCGTTCTGGTCTCCGGCCGGTCTTTCGCTATGATGGATCAAAAAATAATATCCGGCACGTGAAGAGACAAATGACATCTTGAAAACTACATTCTGTATAGTCTGAAAGTGAAAGTTCACATTGCACAATCCTAGCAGACTACTCAGATTGATTGGCGCCATACATCATAAACATGGGAAAGAAAGAATATACTACACAGTATGGCCCCAAAAAATTACAATCAGATTCTCGCATTGATAAAACCCAATTATTATCATTGATTTCTTAAAATGCTACTTCAGGGTCTTAAAATATAACATTTTAGCTCTATTTTGCAGAAATCCCCATTCGATTTGGTGAAGCGGTCACAGAGAAATGTGGATTGTTGTAAAGCATGTCATGAGTCTGATTCTTCCAAGTTTAGCACTTCGATGATCTTGTGTGTGAATAACAGGCAGAACTTGGAGGGAAGAGATTCCCGACATCCTCTACAAAATTTCTCATTTCTCTTTGACCACTGAAGCAAATCGAATGGGGTTTTCTGTAAGATGTGGGCAATGAGTTATAGTTTCATACCCTGAATTTGTATTTAGATTGATGCAATATTTCTAAAGATATCATTGCGGAGGGCCCCGTTGTATTTTTGTTTTGAACATACGGTATAGTTTGTGTCATTCTCTCTTCAATGTAATCAGCAATACTGGTAGAACTATTATTGTAACCAGGATTGCAGATTTGATATTTGTTCATAATGCCGATGAAATAGGGGAAACCTGACTGTTTCACTCAATACCTTCAAAATGAAGGTACTCATATCAGAGTGTTGTCGTAATTTTATCAGAATCAAGTGTGTGATATATTTAGACAAATGACTACTGACGGTGATTTAAGTCTGACATGGATTTCAAACGTTCGATTATAATCTCTATCAAAACAGAAAACGTATTCGGAATGTGATCATGCTCTGTAAAAACACACACACACACACACACACACACACACACGCACACACACACACAAAATAATATCTTCTATGTGGAGACAGAAGGAGAAAAAAAAGATAATAAATAGGTAGATATACACACATACACAAAGATACCTGGTACACAAATAAATGAATTTGAGCATGGAGCTATCTGTAGCTAAATGGTGAGAGGTAGATGGATAGATAAACAAATAAAAATGATTGGGACAACCATGGCGCTACAAACGGGTAACCTACCCGGTATGCAATAGACAGAGAGAAATATAGGAGCGAATGGGAGAGGGTGATTTAAAGGACAAGTTCACCTTCATAGACATGTGGATTGAGTGAATGCAGCAAGTAGAACACATCAGTGAGAGTTTGAGCAAAATCGGACAATCCGTTATGAATTTTTAAAGTTTCTGCTCAGTCACGGCTGGATGAAAAGACTACTATAGCTTGTGATGTCACATGAGTACAACGATATAAAGAAAGAATAAAGAAAATTCAACATATTTCCATTTTTCTCCCATAACAAAAGAACACTCGACTTCTCTCTTTCAGAAGGCAGGGGGAATAATATTACCCTTAACATACGTCAGTAGCAAGTCGAAGAACTGTGCACTTTATTCAAAAAGTAAAGTTTTATGAAATTTTCTGGTTATTTTCCTTATATAGTTGTACGCATGTGACATCATACACTGTAGTAGTCTTCTCTTCCAGCAGTGACTGCGCAGATACTTAAAATATTCGTAACTTTTGAACGGATTGTCCAATTTTCCTCAAACTTTCGCTGATGTGTTCTACTAATATTGCTGCATTCTCTCAATCCTTATGTATATGAAGGTGGAGTGAGGTACAGAAAGGGGTGGGGTGAACAGAGGGCAGACGCAGAGAATATTGCCTCATTACAGTGCGGGGAATCCCCCGTCGGGTTTTCCCACTTTGTAAGACCAGAGTTGCGCGACAAAGTGAATGTTGGTAATCGGTGTTATTCTATATGTCTCTGAGATATCATTTTTCACTGCACTTTATATACTTCACGTGATTTCAATATACGCCTCAAGAACAAGCTCTATAAGGGTGCGCGTGATGTTTTTACCAACTCCATGAGACAGAAACTGGTTCAAAAGAAAAGCAAAAGCAACACTGGGGGAAAAAATAAATCAATTGTTAACGTTTCTCTCCGGATCCCGCTGTAGTGGGCTGTATTCGTAATGGGGACATGCTCCACCATTGACTCCCCACTACTTAAAGAATACACGAAACTCAACGCCATATGGCGCAATATCTTTTTTTTTTCCCTATTTTTTTTTTCTTTTTAATGACGGGTCAATGTAAGTGATTTCAAATTTCGAAAAGAGGGCAAAAACATTAATTAACAAAAGTATCAATACTGTGCTAAAAACAAAAATTCAACTTGATATTGCAAACATTAATAGAAGTATATAGGCCCTACATTAGTACATGTATGTATTATGATGATGAATATTATTATTATATTACTAATAAAAAAATCGGGTGTTGAAAAATACTTGAAGTTCAAGGTGTGTTGATGTCCTGAACAAAACTATTGCAGGGGCAAGACAAACTCTTTTTTGCTTTCTTTTGTTTTTCGGAGGGGGGGGGGGTGGCTGCCGGCAGATGGGTGGGTCAAGGGTCAATAGTAACTCCCCCCCCCCTCCCCCCCCCCCCCCCGGCTTCGACGGAAAGAATCTCCAGGGGTGTAACTCTCTCTCTCTCTCGGGGAGTCATGGGCAGTTTGTTTTTAATTTTGTTTTCGCCGCTTTTTTTTTGGGGGGGGGGAAGGGGGGGGGGTAGGGGGTTGAGGGTGTTGAAATCTGTTGAGGGGAGGGAGGGGGAGGGGATGGGAGTGGGGGCGCTGCAGCCTCCCTGCCACCACGGTTCCGCGGCCCCTTACATTACAGTGTGACACTGTAGGCCTATGTGTTTGATATCTTCGGACATACTGGGCTTGCTGAAATTGTTTAGACGCTCCCCTACAGAATTAAGTCGGATAAATTCACGTTCTTCTGTTGTTTTTGATAACTTCATTGCCGATAATGTTAATTTGTCTTCGAAAGATTTATATGATGATTTCGATTTTGAATATGATTCCTCCCATATTTCTTCAAAGTATGTTACAGTTGATCAATTCACAGATCTTGTCAAAAGTTTTTCAGAAAGTACATTTTCTTTGTTACATTTGAACATTAGGAGTATAAATAAGCATTTTGATGATTTACAGATATTATTAGGTAACCAAATGAAGAAACAAATTTCTGTAATAGGTTTAACTGAAACATGGTTATCTTCTGATATTAATTTACCATAAGCATTAAATGGATATGAGTTAATCGTTAATAATAGAGTGAATAGGACGGGCGGTGAGGTTGCTTTTTATTTATCACAGAAATTTGAGTTTACTGTTTGTGATGAATTGGAAATAATAAATGATAGTATAGAGTCTTTGTTTGTGGAAATTTCCATTCCGCAAAGTAAAAACATTATTGTTGGTATTGTTTATAGACCCCCAAGTTCTAATCCTAAAGATTTTTTTGGTTGTATTATAAATTTATTAAAAAATCCCCTTTTGGTTCATAAAAATATTTTTATAATGGGTGATTTTAATATTGATTTGATTAAAACTGATGATAATACGTCACAAGAATTTTTTGAAATATTTTTGTCAGCCTCATTTTTGCCATTGATTTCGAAACCCACACGCGTTACAAATCATTCCGCCACCCTTCTTGATAATATTTTCACTAATGTTTTGCAAATGTTAAACTCTTCTATAATTTTATCCGATATGTCCGATCATTTCCATATTATAGCATGTTTTGATCTCGGGTATTCGGTTAATAAGTTTGGTTTTTCTCCAACCAGACGAAGAGCTACACCGGAAAATTTGGCTAGCCTTGGTGCTAGCTTAGATAGGGCTGATTGGTCTAGTGTTTATGATAGTGATGATGTTAATATATCATTTAATAATTTTTCAGGGATAATTAATAATCATTTAGATGAATATATACCTAAATTAAAAGATAAGTTAGTTGATTATAAAACATCCCCCAGATTTCCATGGATATCAAAATCTCTTCTTCGTTCAATTAACAGGAAAAATAGGTTATATTATAAATTTAAAATGAAAAAAACCTGAGAAGTCAAAAGAAAAATACACTTCCTATAGAAATACTTTAACCAAGATTATACGGTTGGAAAAGAGGAAATATTATATGTTTCAGTT
Source organism: Diadema setosum (assembly GCF_964275005.1). Lineage (NCBI taxonomy): Eukaryota > Metazoa > Echinodermata > Echinoidea > Diadematoida > Diadematidae > Diadema > Diadema setosum. Next base: position 7,402,045 of record NC_092704.1, on the reverse strand, counting down.
AGAAAAATATAGACATGATATGAAGAATACATGGAAGATTTTGAACCAGGCCATGAATATATCAAAAAAGAAATCAAATATTACAAAAATAAGATATGATAACAAAATATATGAAGATTCAAGTGAAATAGCTAATATATTTAATTCTTATTTTTCAATGATTGGGGAGAATTTGGCAAAAAGGGTACCACAGTCAAATACGCATTTTTCAATATTTTTAGGTCAATCTAACTCAAGTTCTATTTTTTTTTTGTTCCAATTACGAAATATGAAATTATTGATATTGTTACTGCAATGAATGACAAGCGAAGTGCTGGTTACGATGACATAAGTAATTTTATCTTAAAGGGAATTATATTTTCAATCGCTGATCCACTTTCACATATTTTTAATAGATCTATATCATGTGGTGTTTTTCCTGATTTTATGAAAATAGCTAAGGTTTTCCCTTTATTCAAAAAAGGAGATGGTTCTGATATGAGTAATTACAGGCCCATTTCTTTGCTTTCATCTTTATCTAAAATTTTGGAAAAATTGATATTTAAAAGAACGATTAATTTTTTAACTTTTCATAATGTTTTTACAAATTCTCAATTTGGGTTTCGTCAGAAACACAGTACCATTCATGCCCTTTTGAAGTTTATCGATCACGCAGCGCATACTATTGATAATCATTCTCATCTTATTGGTATACTCCTGGACTTCTCCAAGGCCTTCGATACAATAAATCATGAAATTTTACTTCACAAGTTGTCTCATTATGGAATAAGGGGGAAGGCCTTGGAGTGGTTCAGGAGCTACCTGCAAAACCGCAAACAATACGTATCTCTGAACGGGAACGTTTCAAGTCTCGAATTCATTAAGTGTGGCGTCCCACAGGGTAGCTTATCAGGACCTTTACTTTTTATCATTTATATTAATAAACGTGTTGTCATTTATACTTTTTGCTGATGATTCAAATATTTTCTTTTCACATCAAAATCCAGATAAACTCGTGCACATTGTTAATTCCGAATTGAAAAAAAGTGACCCAGTGGATAAGAGCTAATAAATTATCTCTTAATCTTTTGAAAACTAAATATATGTTATTTAGCAATTCTATAGAAGCCTTACGTAAAGAGATTATTTTTGATGAGACCCTATTAAAACGCGTATCTCATATAAAATTCCTTGGGAGTACAGTAGACGATAGATTATCATGGAGGCCACATATTATTAACATTAGTACAATAATTTCACGTAATATTGGTATCATTAATAGACTTAAGTTTCATATTCCATTGTCTTCTTTGCTGACGTTGTATTTCTCTTTAATTTTACCTTATCTTAATTACGGTCTTTTAGCATGGGGAAGTGCTCATCAACTTTATTAGATAGACTACTGTTATTACAAAAAAGGGCACTTCGTGTTATTTGTGGCGTCCCGCCACGTTCCCATACAGATCCATTATTCACTAAATATAAGATTTTAAAAATTAAAGATTTGTATTTTTTTCAACTTGGACAGTTTATGTTTAATTTCAACGCAAATGCACTTCCCTGTATATTCAATTCAATGTTTACAAGGAATCAGTTTTTCCATAATTATCCCACTAGGCAATCTTCTGAGTTTCATTTACCCCTTCTGAGAACATTATTGGCTCAGAATACATTTATATACACAGGCCCTAGATTCTGGAATTCATTAAGTTGCGAAATGAAAAATTCTCCTTCTTTGTATTCTTTTAAGCGGAAGTTGAAATCCTTTCTGTTAAACCCTCTCTGATTTTTCGCTTTTATTAACCAAGTCCCAACAACCACAGGGTTCATCATCCAACCATCAATCAATTAATCTCTGAATTTATTATAATGAAATAGCCATCATAATCTCTGCACGGCTGTATGCAGCCACCAGCTGTTTGAAGCACCTCTTAAATTCCCTCTTAAATTTCCTCTTTCGTTTCCCTCTTTCGTTTCCTTGATCAGCGTGTAGGCATTCTCTTTCTTCTGTCCTTCCTTCCTTCTTTTTTTCCATCTATTTTGTCGAGTCGTGTCATGTTGCTGTGTGTCTCCTATTTTGTTCCGTCTTGTCTTAAATTATACTTGTGCTAAGCATATGCAAATAAGTATTTCATTAGATTTTTCTTGAGGGGTTCACAATCTACAAGCTTGCTTTTTAGTGGACCTCTCAGTTCTTTTTTTTTTCCAACTGAAACATAACCTTGTATTTTTTTGCGTATATATGCATGTAACTTTATTATTGTATCATTTGATATCATTTGCAAGATGTATGTACACGATTGTGATATGATTCCTAATTTATACTGTGTTATGTTCTGTTGGAAAAAGGAAAAGAATATAATAAAATGAAATGAAATGAAAATGAAATGAAAGGTAAAACTATGACCACATTTGCGCGGAGTTGGTTTGGGTCAGCAATTATGTACACCATATGACGCTTGTTTAAGCCTGCGAACCTGTGCATTTAAACATCGCTCACAAAGCATCCACAACAGTGACCTTACTGAAATCGCTGGCATTTATTTAATACAGCTGTGAGAAAATTGCATGGTAAAGTGGTTTGGCAGATATGATGAGAATGTTATTATTTTGTTCAAAATCGGATGTTGACAACGTGGGAAAATGGAAATTTCGTTTTCTGAGAAGGGCATTGATGTGATGACGCTTTTGTGATTGGCCTGCTACATTCATGAATATACCGGATCCTCTGCATGAGGGACAGTCAAGTGTTGTCTGGTGATCCGATTTGTCCGTATTTCTTCAGGTACATGCTACACGGAAACAACGTTAAACAGATCGTTTAGCATTGGAGAGTATAGCGCGCTAGTTCACAAATTAGCCCAACAAGATTTCTTGGGATATTTTCCCGACCAAATAGCGCCCTATTTTGACATCGGATAAGTTTCGTAACCGCAAAATAGCGCGCTATTTTGAAACTTCGGGCTGATGAAGACACGCCTATAGACCTGCGATGAGGGAGTGAATATAAAAGAGAAGAAAAAAGAGAGAAGAGACTAAACGAGACTAGATAAAGACGGTAAGAAAGAGAGACGAATGAGAAGTTATAGGAATGGAAATCGGAAAATGAGTTTCTTTGGCTGACACCATCAATTTAAAAAAAAACAAGAACAATTAATATGCTCAATCATTCTTCTCTCCAACGAGTGTAGGCACTAAAAGTCTGCCGTGAACGAGTCTTGTATCACAGCGTATAAAGTGGAAAAAAATGTTTGTGCGATTAGAATGCTTTTCCATCGCAGTGGAACCGGTATAAGAAGAAAGTGGTGTTGGACTTTGGGTTTGCATGAAAGGCAAGTCCACCGTGGAATCTGTTTACACCGAAGGCATTTCCGCCTCCAAAACGCGACACACATGCTCCCCATATTTCCTGAGTGAGGTGTCGGTGAGGACAAAAAAAAAAGACAAAAAGACAAAGACAAAAAAAGACAAAGACAAAGAAAACGGAAAACGGAAAACCCCAACCTTTGGTGAGGTTGTCTTTTGTGGTCGAGTGTATGATTGCACGATTACCACACACCCAAAAGGGGTCGGTATTCTAATGTCTTGTGCGTAGCGATCAGAGTATAGCGTAACGACAAGCGATTCCTGCAGTGGACTATTCACGCATCTAATTGTATGTATTCACATAGCATCTCATTTCTTTTCAAGCATTCAGTCATCTATTTGCGCAGAATTTTCATTGGTGACGCCTTGAAAGAGACTAAAATGTTTCCGGCTGGGTGACTCATCACCTGACTCAGCACGTGACTGGCCAGCATTCTGCCCACACCATGCACACTGGGACAGGTCCTCGCATTGTCATGCCATGAAAGTGATACGGGGGGGGGGGGGGGGGTTCCTGTATAGCCTTGACGGACTTCATTCGTTCTGCATGACTGGGTATGCTGCAGACACATATTAATGTCCCTTGATGTTCATGGATGTTGCAGGGTCCGGATCATTTCACAGCCTTACAGCTTTTATCTCCCAGTGGCAATAAGTGGACTTACCACCTGTGACCCTCAACCTTTTTAAGGCTACAAAAACACTCATTGAGCGCAGTCCTCCATCAAGTAGCTCATTTCCACCCATGGCATATTACGTTTTGCACCCTGAAATTATAGTCCTGCATTCATATGATCTGCATTTATTGGATTCTCGCTGTCTGTTCTGTCTACAATAGCAATATGGAAATTAATAGGGTTTTTTTTTTTCCTCCACTGCAAGTTTCCCGCCTTGGAGTTCCCCCTCTGTCTCCTGCGTCTATACAGTAGTGCAATATGCAAATTAATGGGGTTTCCCTCTGCGTAATAAAAGGCCGGGTCATCACCATAACGTAGTGCACAAAAGAGTGATGGTCAGTGATCTGGATCTGGCTTTTTATTGTTGAGTTAATTAGGCTCCACATTGGTACGCCGAAAATGACCCTATTTCCAAATAATGCAATTTTATTCGACAAAATTCTTAGATCCAGAGCAGTGCAGACGGTCATCCGAATTACTACCAAAATTTAAAAACCTGTTCCTTGTGTCACAATATACTATTTCCGAGAGAGAAAAACAAATCATCCAAATCCATTCATATTCTTTTTTATTCATTTGAGAAAGAAAACAAACAGACAATCAAACCAACGACGGCAAAACCATAACATCCTCGGCGGAGGTGAAAAGACCATGGAGCTACAACGACGAGTATAGCTTTGAATGATCATGCAATCGATATGCTTGTGTGCAGATAATGTCTCCATAATGAGGTTACCTATTTTATTGGCAGACAAATGTTAAAAATCCACATTATTACGTACTATCTGTATGTCTGCCACACGCTGTCCAGAGAAATGTCTACTACAACTTCAACCATAGGGGTGTTCATTTCTCTATTGCTGTTCATTCGTTCACAATCTGTGAAAACTTCTGTTTAGATACAGTACGTGAGTAAATTCTGCCCTTTTCAACCAACCGTCAGCATCGCAAAATTATGGGCGACAAATAATTGATGACTACCGTATCAATAGTGTAGTGCAATATCTATGCCATTATCCGATCAAAGAATAGTATATAAATAACGAGCCAGCTGAATTCCTGGAATGATCCGGGAGTAAACTGGGTGACACGACGTGATGTCATCCATTCGGTTCATCCGATTTCGGGGAAGGGATGCGATCTCTGTTTTCTGTCTGGCATGATGTCTGGAGGAATTAAGAAAACGAGAGCTGGGAAGAAGGCGCGCAAGAGAGAGAAAGATATAGAATGTACATATATGTTTCTCTTTGCATCCAGAGATAGCTATGATAAAGAAAGAATAGAGGGAGAAGGCGCGCGAGAGAAATATATAGAATGTACATATATGTTTCTTTTTGCATCTAGAGATAGCTATGATAAAGAAAGAATAGAGGGAGAAGGCGAGCGCGAGAAATACATAGAATGTACGTATATGTTTCTTTTTGCATCTAGAGATAGCTATGTTAAAGAAAGAATAGAGGGAGAAGGCGCGCGAGAGAAATATATAGAATGTACGTATATGTTTCTTTTTGCATCTAGAGATAGCTATGATAAAGAAAGAATAGAGGGAGAAGGCGCGCGAGAGAAATATATAAAATGCACGGATATGTTTCTTTTTGCATCTAGAGATAGCTATGATCTAGAAAGAACAGAGAGAGAGAACTGGAGGGGGAAGGGGAGAGGGGGACAGGGGGAGAGGGGGAAAGTGAGAGAGCACATACACGTATTATACTGAGATAAACAATGCGGTGTGCTATTTTCTGTTTGTGACTAATCGTATACTCTGCCCGTACATTGAAGGCAGATGAAATTACGAAGCTTCAGCACAGACAAGATAAGTTTCTATCCCGTCTAAAACCGTCTCGTCTACCAAGGCTCACTTGAGATTTCAGTTTGGTGTATAGGGCCTATCATCCAATGCAATCTGAGCAGTTCGGTATGTACTACCGTTGTCTTTTATGTATCAGTTCAACTATTTTTTTTCTTCAAATTCAATTCAATTTAATTTAATTCAATTTATTTCACATCTCTTAAAAATGCACAAACATAGACACGGTAATATACATAAAACAATTTCAAAGCACAAAAAGTACAAGGACTGTTGAATACCATATAGTATAAAAACGTAAAACAGTACAAACATGCAGCAGATGTGAGGGAATGTTTGTGAATTATCGAAATATGATAGACAGATGTGAAGATTTCGTTTCATTTCATTAGATTATTTCCGTATCCAAATAATGCAAAATTATTGTAAAGTAGCTCTAACGATTTGTGCAAGAAGGTGAAATGTTATGAAGCAAATACAAATACAAACAATGGTATATAACAAAAGTATAATACTTTAATACAGCTGCACCTATGTATACAAGCACACATGAATACACCTGATTTACATAAATTAAAGGCATAATTCACCATTTGCAGTTGAAATAAAAACCCAGCATTAGTGCTTCAAAATAGTTCTAAAATGTGAGTTAGGGATAGAAACAACTAATGTAAAAATTTGAATTAGTATAATCAGTGTTAAGTATTATACAAAATGTGAACAATGGCTATAGTAAACAAATTCCAGACTAAACCGTCTACAGTTATGGTTTATTGACAGAATAGTGATATCTCCTTATATTTCAAGCTTTATTGCAAAATTTTTTCATGGTAGGATGTTTTGTGATATAACAGACCTACACATGAGCATCAAATGTGATATCTTGAACATTTTTGAAATCACTGCTCCCAAAGGTAAATAGGACCTTTAATCTTCATGAAATCACTATGAGATAGATAGATACAAATGTAGATAGATAGATAGATAGATAGACAGATGGATAGAGAGATAAATAGATAGATAGATAGATAGATAGATAGATAGATAGATAGATAGATAGAGAATACTTGTAGGCCTATGTGTATAGTGTTAAAGGACAAGTTCACCTTCATAAACATAAGGATTAAGAGAATGCAGCAATATTAGTAGAACACATCAGTGAAAGTTTGAGGAAAATTGGACCATCGATGCAAAAGTTGTGAGTTTTTAAATTTTTTGTATTGGAACCGCTGCATGAGGAGACTACTAAAGCTCGTGATGTCATATGAGTACAACAGTGTAAAGAAAATGTAAAGAAAATTCAACATATTTTCACTTTTTTCGCATAATAAAAGAGCACTTGATTTGCCTCTTTCTAAAGGCAATGGGAATAATACTACCCGTGACATATGTCAGTAATGAGTCAAGGGAATGTGTACTTTTTTCAAAAGATGAAATTTTGTGAAATTCTTTTTATATTTTCCTTATATTGTTGTACGCATGTGACATCATACACTGCAGTAGTCTTCTCATCCAGCGGTGACTGCACAAAAACTTCAAAAATTCATAACTTTTGAACGGATTGTCCGATTTTCCTCATACTTTCAATGATGTGTTCTACTAATATTGCTACATTCTCTCAATCCTTATTTTAATGAAGGTGAACTTGTCCTTTAAGTTCGTCAGTCATCCATGGAGTCACGGTGTTAAAGCTCTATTTAATGTCAGTCATGGTCCAACCCCCGTCTCAAGCTCCCCTCCGACGCGTCCCCCACCACTGCCCCCATCCCCATCGTGGCCATCTCACCCCAAATGAGCGGAAGCACACCTGCCAGCCCTCTGGGAGTCTGGACTCCCATGGCAAGACACGTTGTCCTTAGCAATCTCTGGACGCAAGGCGTGAAGATTTCTTACACCTGCAATATCCCCTCACCCAGGGAGTCCTGCCTCACCCGTGTCTGAGGTTAAATACGCGCGATTAAGGTAAAACAATACAAAAGAAACAAAATATCCAAAATATGAAAGTATAATTTGCAAAAGACAGTAAACATAGACATTCAAATGACCGTCATGTGTATCTGTGTGTGTGTCGTTACGTTCATCATGACTTCTTGTAAAGATACCCCCCTCAAAAAACAACAACAACAACAACTTGGGGTTTATGGAATAAAAAGTTCTTGAACGGTGCAAGACCTTGATGATCTGCGTCGAAGCTACCATTGATGTAGCTCAGATATGGGGCAACATTCAAATAAAAAGAAATAAATAAAAAATCAATCAATCAATCAATAACAAATAAATAAATTTATGTCCGTCCGCGAAATAGCTAAACCTTTTGATGAAATGTATTATTCTGCACATTACAGCAAGGAAAACAAACAAGGACGTTGTTAGTGGTCACAACGACACTTGTCCTTCAGAATATGAACAGATTGAGGAATATTTTGTATCTTAAACGATGACCTAATGCCTTTAATTCATCTAGAGCAAAAGGACGTTGTCATTGTCCTTTTTGTGATGGCATGCACCAGCCGTGAAATAACAAGTCGTTATGAAGTCCCATGTGAGAGTGTAGGGCTATTACCTTTCATTATCTGGCGTAATAAAGGACGAAAGCGGTGTTCATTTTGCAATGGCATGACTGCACCAGCTGCAACATGATAGCTGTTGTGTTAAATGGACAGAAGATGACACTTGTTGGCCTCGTCTCTCTCTCTCCTGTCCACCTCCACCCTACCCAAACCCCATCCCCATCCCATCCCCACCCCCATCCCCACCCCTACCCCTCCAATACCTCCTGTCCCCCATAGTTCCCGGGGTCACTTCCTCCGTGCAGCATGCTGGAGTGACTACTGAGATTCGGAACCAACTGTTAGAAACCTGACATGTTGCGTGAAATCATGTTGTAGAGCAGCCATTTCAGGAGGCCTCTTTGGTTGCCAGCCAGATATCCATGTATTCGGGAGATATCCATGTATTCGGGAGCTCCACATGTGGAGCTCCACATGTGTGTGTCTGTGAGTATGTGTGTGTGTGTGTGTGTGTGTGTGTGTGTGTGTGTGTGCGCATGGCGAGTTCGTTTTTAAAGCCAAGAATGTTACACCCAATGGCAGTCGGCCTCAAAGAACCTTGCGGTCGTTGACAGGAGTTTGTATTGCTGCCAGCGTAATCTCCCCCTGAACCCCGACTTTTCCCGATTATAATTGGAAATATGAGACAATTTTGAGACTGGTTGAATATGCGTTCGAAAACAGCAGTGACAAAATGTGAAATTATTGTTTTTCTTTCACAGGAGAAATGTCATTAATATTCCTTTCACCTTAAATTGAAGAAAGTGTAAAGCGCACTATTTTTTTTTTTGTAATATTCCAAATACTTTTAAACGGGTTTGGTATAGGCCTACTCAATTTCAATTCAATTCAAAATCTTTATATTTGGTATAATGAACCAAAAGATTTCTATGACTGGGACAAGGAGCGACCCTACTGACAAGCATAAGACAAACAGACAAAGCTACATAGGCTTACACAATGCTCATACATACCAAAAACATCAATACATTTTTGGTATCACTGTACAACATAGAGTAATTCCTTTAACAAAAATGGCGATTGAGATAAAAACATACTTTTCACTTTTCAACAACAAAAAAAAAAAAAACAAGACCGTGACAGTGACAATAGTAAAGCTAATTACCAGAAAAAAAAAATAAGGAAGTGTATTATCACCTATACAATAAAACCTAACTCCAAAAATGACTCCCTAGCTATACCCTTCCTAACCTTATGTGTCTACATGTAAATTATCCAAACATCAAAAACCCCTCTATAAATTATTCACATCTCCTCTCCCCTTTGAAATCCAATCTATTCCCAGACAGACATCACTGTCCTTCTTTCCCCCAACTTCCCACCCAAAAAGGAAGAAAGAAATACACAATTAAACACACAGACATTCACAAACACTACTGTTTCCTTTCTCACGCATGGATGATATGTTTTGATTGTTGGAATATGAACTTGTGAATCCGCTTGATCATAGTATACGAGAAGAATGTTGGTTGGTTGTAGTTGGTTGTTTGTTTTTGTTTTTTTTTTGGGGGGGCGTGGTGGAAGGAATGAATCTGACTTTATTCTTGGAAAGAAAATAAGAAGTTCAGTCGATGGATTTATTGCGGCGATTTAATGGACGCCATGAATCACGGTTTAAGTGACGTCATCGGATGATCCTTTGGGGACTGACCTGATAAAGACGTGTTAAGCTATCAGAGGTACGTACGCCTCGGAAGGTGAGCAGGAAATAACTCGAATCAACCGAAGATTGTGACATACCATGCAGTGTGAGGAGAGACGCAGGGATGGGGTTTATAATCAAATTCATCGGTGATGTAGTCATTTCGGTGTAAGTAAATTTCCTCCCGAGGCGACCGACCGAGGGAAGGGAGGGTCAGCGTGCACTCTGCTAAAGATGATGGGTTGCTATGGAAACGTGCCGCCGTGCCGCTTCTAGCCATTTATTGTCAACCTTTACGAGTGCTGTATTCGGTGAAAGGAGGATTTTTCGCAGGAGGGAAGAGCTTCGTGATTGAGTTCCTTCATGCCCACAGACCTTTCTTTCTTTTATTTTTTTTTTCATTTCTACGGTCTATTTAATGATCAACCTCTCAATTTTGGTACTTCTGTTTTTGTTTTTGTGTGCTTGGTTGTTTTTGCTGATTTTATACTAATGTTATGTTGGAAACATTCACCCCGATAATAAATAAACGGATGAAAACACACAAATGAAACAAAATACCCCAGTGGGGTCAAATTACATTTCCGTTTAAAGATCATTATTATTTTACAGATCTATTATAGTAATGTAAGGCAAACTCCTCGCGATTCTAGCTGACAACATTTGTTTCATCATATTATCTACAGTATATCTAACGTCGATAGTACATGTACCTCTTTAGACTGCCGATATACACGTAGTTAGCGTGTGTGTGTTTGTGTGTGTGTGTGACACTGTGTGTGTCACTATGTGTGTGGGGGGGGGGAGGGGTAGGCTAGCAGCTGCCGGTATGTGTGTGTGTGTGTGTTTGTGCGTGGGGTTTGTATAGGGCGATTGTCTATTTCTAAGCCTTTGTGAATAGTATTTTGAAAACTACATATTTATTCGTTTCGTCGTAAATGGAAACCTCTTCGTTTGAAACGAACAGAATATAGCTCTGCTTAAAAAGGCTTCTTCATACCATGCTTTCTGTTGTACGTATGAATACGTTCTGAATGCGTAGAAAGTGTTTAAATCTCTACCCGGATTTTCCATGTCTGTCATTCCCTCACGTTCACGCCTGCCATCATTTTCCTAATTCCGGAATTCATGAAAGATTACTTCAGTTCCATTACAATGTATCGTTACTGTAAGGTTTCAGTTATTGTTGTTTACTCTGTTCAATTAACATTGTTTTGTTTACAGTCTTTCTGCCACTAAAGAAAGTGCGATATATGTCATGTCATTGTCGAAAAACGGGGGAAAAATGAACTTGAACTTGAAGAGATGACGTATGTCATGATTGACGATCGAGAACGCCTAAGATTCCTTTTTCTGTGAAGCATACTAGCTGGTGTTTACAAACGAAAGACAAGGGCACGAAATATGATACTTAAGGAAATGAAATGAATGCAGTTATTACCCGCAGTTTTCACTTTTGTTTGCCCTTTTAGTTGGAAATGAAATAGACGTTTGCTCAAAATGAATACGTGGATGACGAATTCAACAGAATGATTAAGTTTTGAGGGTATATACCAGAAATAATATATATATATATATATATATATGTATATATATGGGCAAGTCCAAGATATCGCGCACCTTACGTATGGGACATTCAGAGATTTCAAACCTCTGAAAAGTAATGAAGGAGCACTTGGATTTTATTGTTTATCATCAGGAGGACTGGTATCCCTGAGAAGAATATTGTGTTTAAGTTTGATGTCATTTGACCTTGGGTTAATGGTTTTATTAAGAAAAATATGCCAACTTACGTATGGGACCAGAGAAAAACTGGATTTTTCAAAATAAAGTTTGAACTGAAAATTCTCTGAAAGTACCTTACTGATCAAGTTCTGTTTGGAAGTGAAGAAAGGTACAATACTGAAGTATCTTTCAGCAAAGTTTCACTGCAAAAGAATAAAGCATATTTTCATGAAGTTGGTTTAATTAACGAAAGTACACCTTACGTATGGGACATGGCTCAACTTACGTATGGGACATTTGTCTTTAGTGCACAAATGCATTCATGGGAATGACTTTAAATTTCCCCATAGTGTCATATTCAGTTCCACAAATCATGCTACAATATGTAACAAATGAAATAGACTTCTAAGTAGGTACTTTCCCGGTTCAGGTACCTAGCAAAAGCTAAAATAAAACAAATAAAAGTAATTACCAATTTACAATTAAATGTCTTAGTTTGGATTCCGTCATGCATTTACACTGTCCTCATGATGTCTACACATACAGATCTATATAGTATACTGACACTCTATTTCTAGCCCATTTGTAACTACTCTAGTCAATATTTTTTCATCAAATGAAAAAAAAAAAAATATGAGCGAATTCTAGCTTGTGACCTTGATATAGCATTACATGTACATGTACAATAACTAATTTGTAGTCTTGATAATTTCAACTTTAGAATCAAATGTCATGTACAATGTAATTTGCAAATACAGTTTGAAGTGGGTACTTTCAGTAGCTCTAGGCTTACCTTGCAAGTTGTCTAAGTTTTTATAAAGCTTTACAATTGTTTGAAATGCAGCACAAAACACAACAACAACAAGAGTACTTCATTTTGCTCTGTAATCATGTTTTGCCATGTGAATTTTAGCTGAACTGCAAAATCAATAAAATTTTAATGAAAGTTTTAGATTTTAAGGAGATAGAAGAATGTATGTACCAATGCTGTTTTTTTTTTTTTTTTTTCAAATGCTTGGCTTCGTGTCTATGAAACCAAAGATGACAAAATTTGTGTTACTTTGTACATACATACATGCTTGTGTAGTGATACAGGAAAGATTATCATTTGCACATTCAAATCTAGATTTGAAACATTTAAGTAACTTACTGATCTGCAAATTACAATTTTGAATAAATTCTAATAACCGCATTTGATCATACACTACCAGATTGCAATGTATGTTGATAATTGTGTAGATGTTGGGTACAAAGTAAGTATGAGTTGATGAAGGTGTCTCAGAGCACATCTGTCTCTTCAAACACAAAATAGAAAAGAAAATTGAATTCCCTATTTGTTTGTGTAATTTGTGTTTTTAGCACTCCAACCACAGAACCAGTATTGATATTGTGGTTTATACCAAATGTAAACTATAGTCTTCATTTTACAGGATTTTCAGAAATCATGTTCATGACCTTGATAAGTCATGACATATTCTGAGGGTGAGCAGTTGAAATATTAACAATCATATCAAAATAAAAAGTATTCTCATAGGGTTTTTCCTTTGCTATCAACTCTAGTAATGACAAAGTTACCTGCTCACACCTTAAGTGATTTTTCTTTTCAGTAAGACCTATAATGTTGTCATTGATGCGCGCCATAAGCACAATTGTTTTGATTTCGCTTTTGAGGCTGTACAACCTGTGGTACATGCTGAACAGTGTACTGCACCTAAAATGACACTCAGAGAATCCCATTCTTGGACAAAGTCATTTTGTAGAGAGGTAAAGTTGAAAATGATAACTGAATTAAGAAAATGTCCAATATCAAAATGTTAACGGGGAATGTTAATTTAAGACCAGCTGCACAGCCTGTAATGAAAATAAGAAAATACAAGTATAAATGAATATTCTTTATTTTCCTTTCTTAATCATAGAATGACTCAATAATGCTGTTCTTACACTCTCCCTGAGGTCAACTGAGTAGGAGAGGCAGATATATAGACATATCCTTCAGAGTAGGTGCAAAGATAACCATTAACCAAACAACTGTAAGGACATATAGCATCCATGTCAAAAGGCGGTTTTCCCATTCACTTTGCATGTAATGTCCCATACGTAAGGCATTTGTCCCATACGTAAGCAAACTTTAATTAGTTATAAGATGAAGGACTAATTAAATTTCCTCATTTAGTTTTGCTAATCTGGAGTTGAAATGAATAAATTAGAACTTCCTAAAGTATGATTGGTCAATGTTACAAATCTTCAGAAAAAACTTAAAAAAACATACTCAAATCCTTACGTATGGGACACTATGTTCTGGGAAAGTGCATAATTTGCATAATTAATGTGCTGACCTTGTCTTACCAATTGCAGATTATACTAACTCATACAGGGGTCATGTCCATAAAGGAACTAGGTCAAGGACAAATTCAACTAATTTTAGATGAATATTTATAATTTGTCCCATACGTAAGGTTTGTTTTTGATTTATGCAAATCAAGGCCATATTTCTTGCATAAATTTGCATAATTCAAAATTTTCTTTGCTGAAAATATATGATTTAACTCTTTGGCTACAAGATGATATCAATAACTTTTTGATAAAATCAAGATGAATTTTGAGCATCTGAGGGGACATTATCTTGGACTTGCCCATATATATATATATATATATATATATATATATATATATATATAATAACTGTAATGAGCATAACATATAGGCCCACTCCCAATGCAACACAAATTGTGTGAAAATCGGAGGAATAGAGCTCGGGTATCAGATATTTCAAGATAATTACTTAGAATGCGAAGTGGGAATCTCGTATGCAAGCAAAAGACATATTACTTTCAGTTTGTTTATTTATCCTCTTGTACAAATAAAATCATGACAAAATCAACAATTTTCACATGAAGGTATTTACAAGAGAACTCTTGCTGCACGCTCAAAAGAGAGGAAATTGGTCGAACAACGTTATTTCAACACTTTCCATACGCTACTCGAAAACATAATATTCAAATAACCACTGTTTTAGTAATCAAGGGATTATGTTAAATAAAATAAAAAATATCGTCTTTACAGGAAATGCTTGACATAATTTTTCCAATTAAGAAGAAAAAAAACAACCTGACGCTCAAGGTCTATAATAAATATGTTTGTTATCAGTGTCTTTGATATTAAGAAAATATCAAGAATATGAGGGTATAATCATAAAAAATAAAAAAAAAAACACGAGGTTGGAAATGACCGTTGAAGGACAGGGAAAATCTGTGAATATAGTGACGTTGCCCATTGCCGTGCTAAAGATTATTTCACAACATAGGACGAAAGAAAAGAAAAGTTTTTTTTTTCTAGGCCTAAATACTACAGGATACGGTTTACTGAGGTAGAGACGATTGTTCGTGGAAAACTTGACAGTATGATATTAAAAAAACTTACTCATACTTCCGGAATTCGTCATTTCAGTCAGCAAATCAGCAAATTTTGATACTTTTCTACCATAGTATGTGGAGCAGTGTCACTTATAACCATTGTACGACAATGTACATAATAGCTGTATAGATTGACACAGGAAAAAAGAGACGACTCTGGAACATGAATAAGGCTTTCAAGTGACATTTTCTTTGCTTTTTTCTTTGTTCTTTTCCAATGAAAAATCTGTCTTTAAAACTAAAGGTCGAGCACTGACATCTTGTGCCAAGCATGTATGCCAGGAGCGTCAACGCGTCAATCTCATCCGACAGACCGCTGCTTGACATCGGGTCGTGTTTGTTACTCTCCAGCTCAAACCTGTGTGCAAGTGCAAGCGGTCTTGTGGCGTTAACTCAATTTTAGGAACAAAAGAGGAAAAAAAGGGGGAGGGTGGGGTAAAATAAAAGGTGAGTCACGGCCGACCCTATAGTCAACACTAAATGGTTTGATTGTCGTCTCTGCAGCATGTTTCTGACATCTGCCGCATACCTATGGAAGTGAAATTACACCAGTAATGCGTCGAGATTTGAGCATTGCTATAAAGCTAAAACTAACTAACTAAATATTTACGAGTAATCTCTTATTGTGCTACATATAGATGTAGGCCAATCCTGGAGGAATAAATTCTCTTCGACCAGTAGCCTAAAACTGACAGGTATAATGACACTATGCCTTGTGACGGATAGAAGGTCATAAAATTCAACTCGCCTGAGTCGACTGATACTACTATTGTAAGAGAGTTTAATCGCACAACGAGTTAACTTCATTCTTGTCAGGTTGAGATATTTGCAATTAAGCTCTTAAACAACAAAATGACAAGATAATTAGGATACCCCATGTTACATCACAGGTGGGGTATCACTAGAAGGGATTTAATTGCTCTTATCTGCTGATGGACTTACTTTAAAATGCTTAGATATGGTTTCTAGCCCATTTTGCAACCAAACTCTTCTTATTCTTTTGCCCCTTAGAGACGGTTCACCAAAACGCACAATGGTGACTATAGCCTTAGCTGCATCATAAACGTGTCCACATCATCAAAAGTAAATAGCATGTGCACTGTGCTGACAATCCATACTGAAAGGGTTAACTATATGAATTGTACGTGCCAAGGCGGTGTTTGAAAGGAAATCGTCTAAGAGGGTAACACGATGGCAACCGGAGGCCCTCCCCCTCATCGCTATATACTTTTCGATCTCCCGCAAGTTGATCTGTAGACACAGCAATATTAAAATCATCGGAAGACCATGTGTCTGTTATTCTGGATCAAAATGAGCAAAGGAAAATATAAAGGAAAAGCAAAGAAAATACTTGTGGGAAACTCAGTGAAAAGAAAGGGAAAACGTTCTGAGGATTTTTTTTTCCTTGCTCACCAATGCGCATAGCAACCTCCAGTCGTCCTAAGTAGTTACCGGATTTTTTTTTTTTTTTTTTTTGGGGGGGGGGGGGGTGATGTTGTATGTTTTTTTTCTTCAATCACGTATTCCATTTGACCACGCATCAATAAGATATTGTTGTAATAACACACGTCTGACGTCGGCGTAACGGAATACTGAGTAAACTGTTGTCCCAATGGGATGATTCCCTTTGCGATGTGATGACCCTAATCATGCACAGACATCAGCGAACGATAGCTACTTGACTGCAATCCTTGCACGGTGCCCCCTCCTTTTTTCCCTTTCTTTCCTTCTTTTTCTTTGAAGAGTATCGACATTCGTTCTACGCCAACGTGGCGAGACGGTATAGGTACTTCAGCGTGTCCTTCAGCTGTATAATGAATGTACAGTCACGACGCGAATAATTAAGAACCGGCTGCACTCTGAATTAAACACGGGTGACCTCAGCATGGCTGTAATGTCTTACTGCGCCGTCTTATTCACGAAATAATGACCCGAACCCGTGTAGGTAATCCGAACTTAAAAGCTTCTATTTACATTCGCTAATCAAGGCAAAAGATTTGCGAAACGGCTTGGATTTTTAAAGCCTCGTTTTAAATGTGACCTGATATTAAGCCTCATTCAGCAGCGGGTCACGTGACTTACGTACCATTTACGAACCATTACAAAAATACAATTAATGAGCAAAGAAGAAGAGCAATATTGCGCTTTAGTCACAGAGGGGTGGAATTTTAAAGGCATTGAATATTTTATCAGCGTATGTGCAAAGCATAATCGCTGTGTTGAGTCACACATCAAAGTAAAACGGATTACTCTATACTTCTTTACTGGAAAGCTGGAAAACCTCATCTGCAAAAGAATCACGAATTATCTTTACCATCGACTCACGGGTAGGCCTTAGTGATGACTTATACGGCGTTTAATAAAATCATGACGTCATAATTATTCAGCTCACAGCTCTTTCACCACAGTCACTCTTAAACTCATATCTTACATGTCTTTTTTTTTTTGGGGGGGGGGAGGGCTTATGTTGTTATTCATGTAAAACAAAATGAGTTGATGTGTATTCATAGGCAAATATGAGAACATAACGTCACACTATCAGCTTCATGTCTTCTTTGACGCAAGGCATGATTATATCTATTATAGCCTATTGATAAAATTCCATATATCATATAGGAGCCTATGCGATTAAAAGAAAAATGAACATGATTATGAACAGACGAGGAAGTGCTAAGGCAGTTGAGGTTGAGGAGGAAGAGAAAGTGAAACAGACTGAAGATGATGTCGATGTTAAGTAATTCCTTAAACAATCTTATTTCGAGACAGGAAAGTACAGACAACAATGGACATAACAACCGCCTGTCAGTGTCACTTGCCCTTTGTCATCAACGCAAATGTTGTTTTATACCCTCGTCGACAATGTAACGTGTCAGTGCCCTATAGGCCTACTTAGACCCCCCCCCCCAAAAAAAAAAAAAAAAATAAAATAAAATAAAATAAAAATAAATAAATAAATAAATAAATAAATAAATAAATAAATAAATAAACTAAAATAAAATAAATAAGTAAATAAATTTAAAAAAAAAATAAAAAAATAAAGGTGGCAATTTATCACCTAACCATGAAGTTTTAACAGTTTCCATTGAAAATAATCATGTTCTACACTTGGAATGACGGCCTGAGAATATCATACATCTGATAATGTAAAGATGTGTTTTCTTTTCTTTTCACGCTGTGTTTTTAGCACCTCGATAGCCATGAGCTGAAATGTGACGCGAGCAATGCTGATACCGAATACTGCCGCCGAGAGGGGGTATACCTAGCGCTAAAAGCCTCACATCTGTTAGTAATTATCCATAGAGGCACGAAAGTAAAAGATACATGAATGAGTCGACGTCTCATATGTTTCACATCTAAATTATTTAAATTAAAATTCCCATTAAAGCCCCAAAGAAAGTGTGCTTAGAGGTTCATAAAGAGGACATGCCCTTGATTATCCCTCATAAAACACATGGAGCCATAATGGCTGTAACCATAATGGTATGGCAGGCCCGTAACTATATGGGGAGGGGTTCAGGGGGACGGGACCCTCCCCCATGGGGAAAATAATGAAAGGGGGCTTGTACTAGTGGCACCAGAAAATTTCTTACACTGAAGCCTTTTTTTCTTTGCATGTCGGCTGATTAAACCCAGAAGTGGTCCACTTTTTCCTCATTCTGAACCCCCACCCCATAAAAATCCTAGTTACTGGTCTGTATGGCATTATCTTTTCACAAGTTTTTCCAAATCTTTTTTAATTGTTTAAAAATTCAACATTTAATTGAAATTAAATCAAATTTGATCAAATCAAAATGTGAATTCTTTTTTATTGTTTTTTTTTTCACCATCTTGATGCAACAAAAAAGAGTGACGGGGTTTCGGTTAGTTTATTAAATTCACAGAATTAGGTTTAGGTGTGAAACCTAAAAGGATCTGGGCTAGTGTTTTGAGGCCGTGTTCGGGTCCGAGTATTACAAATGAAATCCAGCGAATCCCGGAATTCCTTTCCGCACGCCCCAGTGCTAGTAGTATTATGCAGTTAGCCGGGACCTCAGCTGGCTTACCGGCGGGACATCCCGACATACCACCCTACCACCACCCCACCCCCATCTCTATCACGGACGTGGAGTTTTATGGCCTTGCGCTTGCCTTGTTTCGTCTGATGACGGTCAAGGAGGTACTTGGTCTGAACAAGGAGGTACTAGGCCTCCTTGGTCTGAATCTTATACAGCTCATTCTACGTACATTGATCGAAACTCTTGATAGCAATATTATATGAAAGCTTGTCACATCGGACGGGATAAATACTTTCTCATATGTCTCAAGGAGCATTTAAAGTTGTACTTAGTTTTCAAAAGTTTGCTAGAAATATGAGTAGAACTCTTGGTAGAGCTACGACGCATATGAAAATCCAACACGATATAATAGACGGTTAAATTTTCCCTTCTTTTCTCCCTTTTGCAAATCGATATTGTGGAATAGCTAGTATGTAGTAGTGACTAGACGGAACAACATGGATCACAAAACGCACTGCCAATTAAACGAACACACAGTGGATTTAGTCTATGTAGTGGTGGTAGATTACAGAATGTTAAACAGATAAGGGATATCAAAGAAACTCACCAATTCACTTCAGGATCGTTCTCTTTTGATATATTCCTGCGCAGTGATCTTTATGATGGCGTGTATATTCCCCCTTTAGTCCTGTCGTCACAATTACTGTGTTTGTTTTTTCCTTCTATGTTCGACTGACACAATTTTCGTTCTTTTCGAGACACAACCTCCAACACGGAAGCACAGATAACCCGCAAGTGCCAGACGGACTTACTGTTAACAGACTTCGCATGGACTCATAGATCGCCCCGGAGCGAGCAGCAGGCGACGCTTGCAATAGTGGTGGAATGCCGTTTGAGTGAGCAACAAACTCGTGCAGAGAGCGAAAAGATCAAAGAGCAAAATCGAATTGCACTCTACAGTGTTTCATGCACACGCCCACGTTCATCTGTACTGTGCCACCGTTCGTTCGTAGTGTCCTTGTTGGCATTATTCTCCAGGTTTGCAATGAATGGCACTATGGTTGGTGCGCCATCAAGTGGCGGCGTTGGGCCAGGAGTGTTTCTGCTTGTCGGCAAGCTAAAAAATGCGAAAATGATTTTAGTACATATATTGAGAAAATTGTATTCGTGCTTGGAAACGAGCTCATAAGCACATTGCACTATTCAAGGTCATCTGCCTGCTCCTTTTTCATACTGGCATCGATCATTTTACTTTTTCCTCAGGCTCGACCTCTTTTTTTTTTTTTTTCTACCCGCCTTTTTTTCGTTACCCTGAGCTCGTGGTCAATAGTTACAATAATGGTATTCGTGTCAAGGCATTTCCTTGCTTACAAATCTACGTCCAAGGTCAAGAGCCGATCACATACACTAAAAACACCATCATTAACAGCAACAACAATAATAACAACCACAATAACAACAACATGAAATTATGGCATTGCCCAATAAGAGCTCTTATGGTGGGTGTTTAAAGAAAAAAATCCACCCCCAAAATAAATAAACTTCAAAAGAAAGAGAAAAATATTCCCTACAAAATGATACCAAAAAAATGACAAAAGTGTGATAAGAAGTAAGGAAGAAATATTATTATATTTTTAAGTTTCACGGTTTTCTTTTTCAGAAAACATTAAATTTCTTTACCAGTTCTTATGAATATTCAAATGAGCGAGTTGATGATGTTGTATACCCTCACAATTTCAATGTAATTTTTTTTTTTTAAATAAAATTCGGGGGAAAAATTGTAATATTCATTCATTCATTTTTTTTATTTCATTTCCGGCCAAAACATACAATATGACAATTTCATATAGGCAAATTAAGTACAATGTAACTAGTACATTTCCAAATGAAATTTAGATACACGTCATTTGTTTACATGACTCAATAAACATACTAGTTGAAAAAATACATGGGCAAAATGTGACTGAATCATAAGAAAGAAAATATTTTGCTCATACAAGTAAAAGCATGTTCTCATACCAAGGTATGTCGGAGTTAACATTTTGTTCTTATTTATTTGGGTAGTTTTTAAGGCAAGTTTTATATTTATACAGCTGAAATATGAGATTTTTGTCATTTCTGTTTATGAATTGAATAAGAAATTGTGACAGCATGACATTATCAACTTGCTCATTTGAATATTCATAAGCACTCTTCAAGAAATGTTTTCAGAAAAAAATGTGAAATTTCAATATCTTATATCTTCCTTATTTCTTATCCGATTTTCATCATTTTTGCATCATTCTATTAAGAATATTTTTTTCTCTTTCTGGGGTGGATTTCCTCTTTAGATATATTGTTTTACAGATTAGTTGAGTCCACGTTGACATGGTATGAATTAAAGGGAAACACCAATGAACATAATTATGATAAAAGCGACTTTGACGCATGTATCAAGACATCGGTCACAATCACCCATGTAGATTAAATTAGACTGCCTCATTACTATTATGATTAGTAATCAAAATCATTTCATCAGAGATAATATAGGTTGCTTTTGTCAACATTTTAGTAATACGTTCCTCTGCCTTTACAAAAAAAGCCACAATGAGCTAACTCATCACAACTCTCTAGAATAATTTCGTCTTCACTATCACTTGAATTCATGTAAAAATTATTTTGTTGTATATGAACTGAGAAAAGTACCATTTAACATGATTTTTTAGTTATCTTTAATACAAACACTGTCTCATCAAAACATAAGGTTATCATTACGGTAATTATTAAATTTTACTTGTTTTTGAAAAAGTAACGTCATTGAAACCATAATTATTCAGATTAAATGAGGACAATGGCATTTTAATGAAACGCACGGATACTTTCGACTTGTTACTGACATATACTAGTATTATAGGGGAAAATATTTCCTTCTTCCTTCTGAAAGAATAAGTCAACGCCTGGAAGTCAAGTGTTCTTTTACTTTGCTAGAAAAATGAAATTTATGTTGAATTCTTTTTGTAATGATTTTCTTTACATCATTGCCCTACTTTCGGAGCATCACGAGTTATTGTAGTTTTCTTATCCGAGCGAAGCTGACACATGGATTTAACAGATTTTTTTTTCTTTTTTTAAAGAATCTTTAACTTATTAAGAATTTTAAACTTTCGGATGGACTGCTCCATAATTCTCCCCAAGTTTCACTGAGGCGTACTACTATTGTACTAGTATTTTCTTAAAGGACAAGTTCACCTGTGGGTTTTGTGAATGCAGCAATATTAATATAACACATCAGTGAGAGTTTGAGGAAAATCGGACAATCCGTTCAAAAGTTATAAATTTTTGAAGTTTCTGCTCAGTCACGACTGGATGAGAAGACTACTATAGCTTGTGATGTCACATGTGTACAACGACATAAAGAAAGTATAAAGCAAATGCAACAAATTTTTATTTTTCTCGCGTAACAAAAGAACACTCGACTTCTCTCTTTCAGAAGGCAAGGGGAAAAATATTACCCTTAACATACGTCAGTAACAGGTTGAAGAAATGTGCACTTTATTCAAAACGTAAAGTTTTGTGAAATTCTCTTTTTATTTTCCTTATATCGTTGTACGCATGTGACATCATACACTGTGGTAGTCTTCTCATCCAGCAGTGACTGCGCAGATACTTGAATAATTCATAACTTTTGAACGGATTGTCCGATTTTTCCCAAACTTTCACTGATGTGTTCTAATAATATTGCTGCATTCACTCAATCCACATTTTTATAAAGGTGAACTTGTCCTTTAATAAATCCATCATCGTTTTATGTTTGGGTTAAATTTCAATTTGATACCAACAGCGTTCAGGACTGTTGTAACTCTGGCTTTATGCGTCAGTGTGTATGAGTGTGCGTTGTGGGTGTGTGGAAACCTTACACAGTATACAATGTATGTAGGAGTTTGAATGCAAAAATCATATAATATTACGTGTGTGTATGTGTGTGTGTGTGTTTTTTTTGTTTTTGTTTTGTTGGTAAGATTAATTTCATTGTTAATATGGATTTGATATTGATTGAAACTCAAAGAATATTATAAAACAAAAAGTGTGTGTGTGTGTGTGTGTGTGTGTGTGTGTGCGTGTACATGTATATTATAAATATGAAATAGCTGAAATCGTACCATTGTGAACTTCAAAGACACCACAGTCACACCGTGCAGACCCAGAAAGTGATTTTTATATACAAACAGAGGAATGTAAAAGAAAAGAAGAAAGAGTAAATATCACGAAGGAACAACAACCGACAAAGGGATGAAAAGGAAGGACCAAAAAGATAGAGACGAAACAAGAAGGAGAAGAAGACGAAGGTAATAATGAAAAGGAAAAGATACTGAAAAGAAAACGAGGATAAGAGACGAATATTGCCCCAAAAGACTCTACAAGACACGTAATTTAGTAAAAAGTTTACAGTTTAATAAATCTATGATAACATTAATGACATGTGAAGTGCACCAGACATATTTTGCCCTCCAGTCTGTTGAGAATTTACCATCATCATCGTGGAGGGCGCCATGCAGAAATACAACAACACGGTATAGCGCCGCCAGCGCTCATCCTTGTCCGAGCCGCTCGAGGTCTTTTATGACGAGGTTAGATAATCAACATATTCTACAGTTATCGATTCCTCACTTTTCTTTGCACACGATGGATTCCTCAAAGTGTTAAACTGCATGTCACGTAACACTGGCGCATAGTCAGAAAATTTCATCTTATTCGGACAATTTAATCCACATATAAATGATAAAGTATAAAGTTCGGAAACGAAATAATTATATAAAATACATATTGCAAAACTTCGTTTTTCTTTTGCGATCACAGATGAAAGAAAAGTAAAATCTGAGCCAGACAACACAGACAAGTCAAGTCCTCAAAAGATGTTCGCAAAAATAACTCGAGTAACAAAATAACAATTCTGACGTCAACATCAATTTGATACACAAAACAGAAGTATAATTATGGTACTTCTCTTAAATCACAGTACAGTTGTATTAATTCTCTTTAAGAGTTCAATGATCGCATCACTGTTACATAGTCCAAAATTGTCATCGTCTGTCACCTAATTTGCAAGTCCACAGGCACACTCGATATATCAGGAATTTTGAACAATGAGCTATTTAGAGCAAAATGTAGCCATTTTCTTCTCGAGGTGGCATTTGCTGTATAAGTTACTCTTGGCTTCTTCTTTTTTTCAAAGATTAATATCTTCATCATGAAATTATAATATCAAAAATACAACTTTCGATAATGGAATATTTTCCGGCAATGACCTGACAAGTAAATTAATATATTGCATGTTGGCTATGATATGGACATACAATCCCAAACGATAGGAACCTACAGTGTAAGAGAGAGAAATTCTGCGGAAATAGTTTTTCATTAAACCGAGTTCACATGGACGCACAAGATCAGAACATTACGGCGTGGACAGACAATTTCATTTGACATTATCATGATTATAATCCATTTCACAATATTGTTACGGCAACATGAGACTGCCTTTATCAAATGCTAAACGTCACAGAAACGTAGCCAATTTGTGTGTGTGTGTGTGTGTGTGTGTGCGCGCGCGCACGCGCATGTCTGTGTGCATGTCATGTGTCGGTGTGTACCGTAAACGACTAATTACATTTACAATACATGACATAATTACATTATGACCGCTCTGGTATGACAAGGACAATTAGAACATAAATGAAATTAACTGTACACGTATCAACTGACAAGCGGTCTGGGTGTAAACATGAAGACACTTTTTCCCTATGTTTCCAAGATGAGTAATAATATATTTCGCATACTTCATAAAACGGTCACTACCGCAGCTATCTTCCTTTTCAGTATGACTTCTAACATTTTCTCACATCTTCTACAATTGCCATGGAATTTTCTTTTGATAGTGACTACAATAATCTACGGTCAT
Source organism: Diadema setosum (assembly GCF_964275005.1). Lineage (NCBI taxonomy): Eukaryota > Metazoa > Echinodermata > Echinoidea > Diadematoida > Diadematidae > Diadema > Diadema setosum. The sequence continues at coordinate 7,376,936 of NC_092704.1, read as the reverse complement.
TGTTGACAATAATAATAATAATGGAGAATATTTTTCATGTCGCACACAACAAAATACATGTACGTGAAGATCGATGAAGTCTTGGTAAACTTCGATCATCATTACATGTACTGATCATATTAAAATGTATTTCTTTCCAGGCCAATCACTTCTCAAAGTGGTAAAATTGCACAAAATAAGAAAACACGCATTACATTCAAACACACATATGCATTCAACCTGTAAAACGTTACTCTCCATGCGCAGCAGCTGCCCTGTTTATGTTCTACTAGTGACTATATTGTGAGATTTGGATTGTAAATCGTCGCAGCGAAGTATAACTATAATAATGCACTGATGTACAAAAGAAATAACTAGAACGGAAAATCCGGCTGAATAGATACACGCAATAACAGCTGATTTTTTTTTTTATTACTTACTGGATAAATCTGTTTCTTATTCGCTATCCGAATAACACCTAAACACCAAAAACAGCATAGTCACAACTGCACCAAATAAGACCAACAGCCCGAATTTACAAAGGTATAATCAAAATTTAGTCCACGGACTGACTGAAACAAGCAGGAAATTAAAGGCGTACGGTGCAAATCCGTGCCACAGCCTGCGAGCTGTACACTTCCAATGTGTCAGCTGGCGTATACGCAACGCGACATGGGTACTTAGTACTAACGCGTTTATTCGCAGAATTCATGGACTTATTTTAAATTACCCTTGTGAATGTCGGTCTACTTGACTGTCTTCTTGTGTTTTATTCTCTTTTTTTTTTCTTTTTTTTAACATGACACGCGCTTCGTTAACACATACACCGACTCATAATGGAAGAGCTTCGATTTGAACATCAATATCGCCTCACAGAAAAATCAAACAGTTTGTCAGATGACGGTAAAAAATCAAGGAAGGGAAATATATGGTACTCAACCTACAAGGAGAGCGGGGGTACGATGTGATAGGAGAAAAAACAAAACAAATGAAATCAAAACAAACATAGGACAAACTTGAAGACGCCAGGTCTGAAGATGTTAATTAGGAAAAGTTTCGCATACCTTTTGTGATGCGGTACTCAAATACGCACAGGATACTATTTGCCAGAATAATATTTTAGTATAATGTATACAATGTTTCCCTACATTGGAAAATTGTATTAGCTGCAGAAATGCTGCAATGTACTGGAAATAATCGTTCTTGTTCGGCATGTATTGATAAGTGTAGATGACCATCCCCTCCACATGAAGTCAGCAAATAGTTATACAAACAGACAAAATTTCCAAACCGAATATGAGTGATATGTCCTTCGCGTGACTGTAGTTGTATTCAGTCTTTTCACACTAAATCTTACAGTCATAATGTAAATTAAACAATAGCTAAATATGTGAATTCTTGAATAAGGGAATGACCAGGGCTAACAGCAAAACAACGATAAGGACAGGCACATCGGAAAGGAAGGTTTTACTTTAAAAAAAAAAATCAAACAAACAAACAGCACTTAAAAATGTGCAAATCAAAATCAATTTGATGTTTAAAATCACTTAACTCCGGACAAAGATTCCGATCGTGTACCGGAGAAACAGTTTGTTTAGATCTAGCGACTGTTCTTATCCTCCTATAACAGTTAACACAAAGAAACCCCAATAATAACACAGCACTCACGAAGCGAGTAAGCAAGCTGAAAAGCAAGCAGGACGAAAAAAAAAAATGCGTGCGCATCGTATTATTACGTCATTATGGACGAAGAATAAATAATGTCTTTTTTTTTAACCATAATATGGTAAAAAAAGAATAGAGAATATTATTCTCTATGCTACCCTCGGTGCAGAAAAAAAAGAACCACAAACAAATTGAAATGTACAAGATTTAGATTCGCTTTACAATGAATAGCATACCGTCGCAATCACGTATTCAGCATAGGGGACCTACTCTAGAGAAGAAGTTTTGGTAAGTTCTATAACCTCCCAAATTCTTGCCAGCTGGGCTGATAAAATGACATTGACAGAGATAGCATATGCTGCCTTGATTCTTCTTCTTTCTTTTTTTTTTATAGGTGGGAGGGGGTGTAAATATCATACAGACACTATAAAACATTGAACATAAAAAAGAACGAAATATCAAAATCAATCTCTCTGTTCAGGCGACCCGTTAATACATAAAACAAAAATCATATTTCATAAACATAAAACTTGCTCTTCGAAATGACATCGTGACAATAAATGATGATACAATACGTGCACGTGGTTTACAGACAATTACAGAGAACATACAACAGTGACACATCATCAATCATTGTTCATTTTTTTTTTCGTTTACATGAATAAATATCTTGCATCGCTCACGCAATACACATACTCTTTCCATTACATCTATACAAATAGTACTTTTTTTTTTTGCTTCTAGGCAAGCGACGCTATGTGTCACAGACCGTGCAGAAAAAGATGAAAAAAGAGGAAGAAAGAAAGAAACAACACCAGCTGTCCGCTTGACCGAAAAAATACAATTCAATAATCATTCAAAAATCATTTTTATCTACATGGTGAAACGCTTAATAATTTTAGCCACCGATTTAAATTTTCATCTCATACAAAAATACGAAAGATAACAATATTCAACCTCTAAATTGCCATTTATCTTATTTACCATTTCTTACAAAGCACAAAAAATATCAACTAAATTCTGTCATTGTTGTATGATGATAATATATATATAAAAAAACAAAAAACCAAGCTACCTCCGTGGCTAATTTGATACAAAATATGACGTTAACAGCGTGATTTCCCTCGTATTTACATTGTGTACACTAATACACCGTGGGACAGACACATAGTAGCTGCAACATCAGATCTACAGCCGTAAACACACCTCGTTAGCAAAGATTGGCCATAGTAGTCTTAATTCAGTCGTGCTTGAAGATAAAAAAAAAAATTAAACGCGAGTGAAATGATACTCTTATTTGCTCTTGGCATATCAACAGTCGAAAAGGTTCTCCAGGAATTTCGTAATGTCTTTTTTTTTCACAGTCAATTCCTTCTTAGAAGTATAGTATAGTAAACGTATTATGCCGAAAAAGATTAGCGCCAAGTACATAAAATATAGAAAATTTGGCTCAAAGTCTTTCTCATCAATTTTGCAACTACAGATAAAGCTATGCATGAACCATTGTTTACGATACATCTACATTAATACGAAGACACCATTCGTTCAACCAATGAAGTATCAGGCGAGCTCCTTGGTTCAACTACAAAAGGCAAGACAGATCTCTCACATCAGATTGTTCATGATAAAAATATCCAACCTAGTTGACAGTCTTACATCAATACATCCCATGGCTTTACTCACATGAACGTACAGCAAACAGCTCAACTTGATTCTTCAGCTGTGCTGGGTTGCATACGGCATTGCAGAATGTTAATCGTCTTTTTTGTAGTCAATAAAGCAGATAGTAAATTCGGACATTATCATTCCATCCATTTAGTGGATATATCGCGGACAACAAATCAAAGTCCCTAAAAGTCTGGAATTTTTGCTAGAGTGACTTTTAAGGCAGCTAGTCTAAGCCAGCTTGTGCCGTAAAATAGGCCCAAGATTGCAAATTCGTACTGTTTAGCATTAGTCACCATTTGGCGCATGCGCACACTACGCGACGCACCGACACGGTGTATTAAGTTCGGGCTACCCGTTGAGAACAATATTGGTTCAGCTTTCGGAACACGCGATTGCAGTCCAGTAGGTAAATACAAACTTCATGAAGACGTAGCGTTATTTTCCATAGACAGGATTTGCGAACGTTGTTGTTGACGGTTTGTAGATCGGGTTGTCCATCTGCAAAAAAGCAAACAAGGAGCAAAAAGGTTGTTATGAGTACGTTGAAGTGCAAATTCATTTTAAGTGCTTTCCTGTTGGAATTTATTCTTCATCAAAATGTATTTCATGAATTACCTCATATCTGCATGAGGGGGTTATACAATGTAAGGGAGTATGTGTGTGGAGAATGGACTAACTTGACCACCCGCTTGATGAACATCTAAAATAAACGTTTTTGATAATCGTGACTAGAGACAGATAACGAGATAGACAGATAGACAGATAAATGAATGAATGAATGAATGAATACATAAATAAATAAATAAATAAATAAATAAATAAATAAATAAATAAACAAACAGAGAGATGGAAAAACTAACAGTTGAATGCAGAGATAAATAGGTAGATTGTAATGACTGAATACATGAATAAACATATAAGAGTTAGAAAGGCAAATAAAATTATATGTGTAGATAGACAGATAGATAAATAGATAGAAGTAGATAGAGAGATAGATAGAAGAATAGATGGATGGATAGATAGACAGACAAACACAGAGAGATAGATAGATAGATAGATAGATAGATAGATAGACAGACATTAAAATAGATAAGAGAAAGAGGGAGGGATTGTTCTTCATCTTTTGGTAGTGGTGCTGCTGTTCCGCTTCTGATTTTAAATATCAAAACATCAAGGAGCTGATATTTTTGTTGCTTCTAAGTTTCGTAAGCATTTTTTTTTTCTGTGCCTCAATTCGATGACCCTCTCCTCACCTTATCCCAGTTGGCCTTCTTACACTCCTTCTCCCACTGGGCGAGCTCCTTCCGGTCCTCAAGGTATGTGTAGATCCTCCAGGCGAAGACCAGGATCATGCCGATGAGCACCACGCTGAGGATGATGCCGATGACGATCCAGCGTATCTCCGCCTCGCTCAAGATCTTTTTCCGGCTGGCATCAGCGCATTCTATACACAGCGAGAGAAGAAAAACGACATAACTATGACAGTGACTATACTAAATCAATATATTCTTATTCACTTTTTCACTTCTGCACTCATTCTATTAATAGTATCTACATTCAATATACAACTGGCCACCTGTCTCTCAAAAGTATGCTATTCTTCCGGCTACGCCGGGAAACCAGCATACTTTTGAGAGACAGGCGGTCAGTTGTATCTCGTAGATAAGAGAATCACTTCCGATTCTTCTGATCACATTACTAACGTTCTACTCGATTTTTCTGAACACCTATTTAGATGATTTTAATTTAATCTTTATTAATTTGTCTAATAATTTTGTCATCTACGGAACTGTAATAATTTCAGCTGCCTATCTTGCATTCGTTCTTTCAAAATTCGTCAATCTATTAATTGATTTATTGATTTATTCATTCATTCATTAATAAATTAATTCATTCATTCATTCATTTAGTCATTAGTTCAATCAGTCATTTATTCATTTGCTCATTCCCACTCAAAACAAAGTTATGATAATAATCAAGTGAGTTTTAGTCGTTTTTGTCGTTTTGGACAGTTTGGGGCACGTATTATGGGGTTAGGAAAAAGTGGCTAGGGAGAGTTGGGGATGGGCTTGTTAGTTGCAAATGTAGCATATATCACTTCTTATTGTAATGTTGCTGTATTACATTCATTCCACTTGTTACAATGAAATATGCAATTGCTGTTTCAATCATTTCATTTGTCAATCTCTATTTCCAAAGTGCAAAGTATTACACACTTAAGAAACTGTTTTGTTTATTGTGATCAATTAAGAACATTTGTAAAGTACATGTAATATCAAACTAAATTACCAGCGTTTGGTATTAGCTAAATGGAAGTGAACACTTATTATTATCAAAAAAAGATATTCTACTCACTTTGCTCTGTTTCCACGTATACAGTGAGTGTTTCATTCTCGGAGAATAAGGCAAAGGTGAAGGTACACGTGTTGTTCTCTTCGGGGAACGTGCACGCCTGAATATCCTGAATGACTGCGACAATTTGATACACAAACAGTGTAAACTTACTATACAAGGATTTTTAAAGATATGATTAAAAGAACTACAACAAACCAAGGCTACCACAATGGTCACGGCACTTGGAAATGGATAGTAATAAAAGATTTAGATGTCATAACTTAAATATCTATTCAAAAGCAAATTTTTGTTTTGTTTTTCAAGTTGATGGTGGAAAAAAAAAACATGCTATAGAGCCGAAATCAAAATGGTTGAGGACTGCAACGAGTGTCAGCTAATGCAATTCATTTCATTGTAATTATTAGATTCACGTCATCTTTTCACACTGCTAAAATTATCCCCTCCACACCATATCAGTACTAGAGAGTTACAATGTCTGAAGCGATGTGATTTTAATTATTAAAATCTCCTATTACCAAGAATTTCCCATTCCAGACATTTACACTGTATAGTATTTTTCGCTGTATAGTTGCAGATAGCATCATAAGAGTTAACACTCACAGCATTTAAAACTTGCTGAAGTTTAAACGGAACTCATTGAATGCTAAATAATCTTATGATGAGTGTTCATCGTACTCACATGGCGTGACGTCAGTGACGTTGACGATGTCAATGTTACACATATCGCACTGTTCGTCTGTCAGACGTCCGGTGCCGAACATCTTGCATTGCACGCAGTCTCTGTGAATGTGGCAATCACCCATGGGACAGGTCTAAAGAAGACGTAGAGGGCGGGCAGCAGAATAGAGGAGATTATAAACAATAAACAAAAAACAACAACGACAACAAGAACAACAACACACAAACAGAGAAATAAACAACAAACAAACAAAGTTGGACCCAAAGGGTCAAACAGTCATGTTGTAGCGGACCCTTGATCCTGCATAGCCTCACTTCATAGATTCTCATTCTTTTTTTCTTTCGAGACGAATTGGTTGCATCATAGTCTCACTTAATAATCAAAACAGGAAATGTTTATGTAGATTGTATAATGACGATAATGGTGTGAAAGCACAAATTGACCAAAAAACAAACAAACAACAACAACAACAACAACAACAACAACAACAACAACCCAAAAACAATTAATAATTTAATTGTATTAAACTGCTAACGCCCGTAAGGATGATAATTCAAATAAGAGTAATGGAATTAGGTGTAGTTCTGCTACTTCTACTTCTCCTACTTAACTACTAATACTATTACCGACGATAACGACAGTAATGATACTAAAAATGATAATCAAAGTAATGTCGTGAATGCAGTTATTTTCATGAATTAGCCTACTTAAAATGTGACCGCAGATATCATCAATACCACTACTCTCGCAGTACACTTAACCCTAAAAAGGCCGGGAAGGGGGGGTTGAATCAACACCCCCCCCCCCCCCCTCTCCCCCACCCCGACATTTTCCACGACCATTCTGGCGCGATTTTTTTTTTTTTTTTTTTGACCGCGCCGCTCGCTGACTTTTTACTTTCAAGTCTCGCACATCTTATGACACCATTTTCGCGAAAATCGGACATACCGTTACGACGCTGCACGACCTTTTATACAGGCTTGTCAGACCGAAAATGGCTCAAAAACGTGATTTTGTGTACAAAGTCTATGCAAATAGAGTTTTCTCACTTCATTCCAAAAGATATGATTATTTTCACTTTCAATGGTTGAAATCAATTAATTTTAGCATAATTATGCTTAAAATAGGTTCTGTGATAAATTTTGGGGAAAAAACGAAAAAAAAAAAAGAAGGTCGAAAAATAGAAAATACATAAAAAAAAAATTTAATAAAACAATAGAATACATAACCCTCCCCTGGCCACAGAACAGGCCAAAAAGCCCGGCCTGGTTAGGGTTAATAGCTGTCATAACAACATCAATACAATACTACTTAGAAAAATGTTGTTCGGTATTTCCAACGCAGAGGGCATTTCATGAAGAGTTTTGTCTGATATATTTTTCTGACAAATTTCCTCTCAGCCAATCAGATTTCAAAGATTTCAGTACCTTATAACAGTCTGTCAGAGAAAACATCTGACAAAACGCTTCATGAAATGCCCCCCCCCCCTCCAAATTAGAAGAAGAAAAAGAAAACGAAAAATACACACACAAAAAAAAAAAGCATGGTCAGGTATCACGGGAAACAATAAAACACGTGACTCACGGCGCATTTTTCGCACGTGTTTCCCTGAAACTGCGAGTCCGCGTCGCACTCGCACACACCGCACCTACACTTGCCGTGCGCGTTGCACTCCAACTGAGGAAAGAAGGTAGAGATAAGGAAGAATGAGAAAGTCGTTAACGAAGAAGAAAACAAAATCATACGAAGGTGCTATTTCACAATCTTATAAAGTGAATACGTATTGCTTGACTGGATACAAGAAGGTCGTACAAACTGAAAAAAAAAAAACACGTAAAGATTTCCTTTTACAAAATAACCGTAGTGCATACAAAATAATTTGTGCCCTAGCATGAGCTATACAAGATGGTCGTAAAACAACATTTAAAACTTTAACAATAGGTTTTCTTCTACAACCTAACGCTGTGACTACAAACTGGTGCGCCGTTATTGAACAAGACGACTCGTTTTGGCAGTGTCACAGCCAGAGTTGAACTCATATACATTGTAACTGTAAGTCGTTGAAGGATTAGCAGATTAGTCAGAACTTCATGATCTGTGATGCCACAATATGGTTGGCCATCCATGGGCATAATGAGGAGTGTCGAATGCCCAACCTTGGATATGTTTAATATAGCAATGGAAACCAAACACAGACAATTAAAAAATAAAGATAAACTTGTAACGTCTCTGTTAAGTCTAATTGAAGGCTAAATTGCACTGCACATGACGTGCCAATAAGCTGATCCATCTCCACCAGCCGTCACTCACCCCGTTGCTAGATCGACACGTGTCCGTTCGCGTCGGGCAGTCGCAACTGTCTCCCTCGTACCCTGCCTTACACTGACACTTCGGTTGTCTGCTCGCTACGTCACACACGCACAATCCCCTTTCCGGTCCTGCAGGGTATCAGACAAGAGACAAACATCGCACATTATGGATGTCTTTCAAACTTCAGATATGTCAATGTTGAAGTACTGTTGTCAAACCCTTTAAGTTTTTTTTTTTTAAGAATTATTTATGTATTAAGAGGGACACAACATAAACGAAGAATTTCCCCCGTATCCTTAAATAATTTTTTAAAAACAATATAATTGCAATAATGATGGTGATAATCATAATGACTATGATTATGATAATGACAATTATGATAGTAATAAGAATAAGAACACTAATGATAATAGTAATTAGAATAAGAGAAATCAGACTGTTAAGAGCAAGAAACTCATCAGTATCACTCTCCTCACATTGAACATTAAGATAGTTATAATCGTTATTACTTCATAAGACATATCTCAGGAGCCACTCATAAGACACTAAGGCCTATGTTTTAAAAATCCCTATCCTGCTTGCGCGTTCTGAACGGGGGCGTGTGCACAGCCAGACTAGTACACCCCTAGCCACCCACATATTATCAAACGGGTCATATCCAGGGGCGGATCCAGGAATTCGGTAAAGAGGGGATGCCTTTACAAAATCAAAGTGGGGGGGAGAGGAGGGCACGCACCCCCCCCCCCCATTTTTTCTTTTTATTTCTTTTGATTTAACAAAACATAAAGGGGGAAGCGCGCCCGGTGCGCTCCCCTGGACCCGCCACTGATAGCCGTGAGGAATCTGATCATTGACGTCAATTCATCCCATTCCTAGAGGCTACTTTGGTTCGGACAAGTTCGGTAACTACAGAGTGTAAATTGTAATACCAGCACAATCAACATTTTCTCAGTCCTATCCTGTAGCTCAGTGTGCTTTCTTGATTGAATTCATGCGTGAAGTTTGCTAGAACTAATCTGATGCCATGGCGGTTCTAGGTATGTTCTTTTTAAAGGACGAGAATAAAATATACAGGACGTGATTATGGTCTGTTACTTAGACAATGGATATTCCATGAATCAAGTAGATACGGGGAACTTGACATTGAGACAGGCTTATCAGAACGGATGAAATTGCTTGTATTGATGTGCACCAAATAGTCGATATTACATGGTCATGAATCATTGATTATACTGCTGTCGAATTCTTCAAACCAAACTGATACATCACGTAGTTAAAATTATTCTAACATCCCCCTGTGTAAACGAGAAGCTTTCATTCACTGTGCAGTTGAAACATAAACTTTTCCCTTCTATACGCAACTTAAAGGTATTAGCCCACATTTGTAAACCTGTAGCAATTGGTCTCATAGTTAGCATGGAGTTTGGGTATGATTGCAGTAACACCTGTGCACAATTTCGTTCCAATTAGTCCATTACTTTCATAAAAATAAATGAAAATGCACCGTAATCCGTATGCATGCGTATAACGCTCGCTAGCTCCGGTCCACGTACGTGTTACATGTACAATGTACGTAGCTATAGCCCGCGCTCGTAATTCGATTTTGGGTCGGGTTGACCCGGTTTGAAAATTGATTTTAAAACGATGATTTCTCTCTTTTATCGAATGGTATAGACAAAGAGCGACAGGTGAGGTATGTTACTGTTATAACTTGTACTTGAAGTCATATTGGACCTGTTTTATGCAGTTTTGATTTTCGTGGGTTTGCAAATATGGGCTAGTACCTTTAAAGTACGACAATGAATTAAACCGATTGCAAGGTGATCTGCGGTGGTTTCGTGTAACGCGGGCGGTGGTAGGATTTAGAGGGCGCTTCTCTCGCAATGTTCGCCGTATAATTATAGTTAGGCAGTACAACGTATAATATGATAATTACGAAGGCTCGACGACGATTTCCGCCACACCAGCAACAACCGTGCTATTTGGCCCCGCGTGTAAAATGTAATACAGCAGTCAAACACAACCGATGACAGTCCACCCACCATAATAATAGGGACACACAAAGTATGGTAGAAACCCAAGCGTTCGTTCACAAGCAGTCGGTGCTGCTTCAACAAACGTTTGTGTGGGCAAATCACGCCTGGTTCGCACGCCGGCACGCGCCGTTCAAAATGAAATTATTTTAATACAGGAACATCGGATTGTACGGCCAGCAGGGCGTGCATTATTTTGTAACACTACCACTGCTACATCTCACCCTTCCCCTTCCCCCTTCCCCCTTCCCTTCCTACGAGACCTTAACCCATGACTTACCTCCGCATCGTAGCCCCCTGCTGTATGGACAGTTGAAATTGTCGCACTCGCAGAACAACCCCGAGATTACTTCGTCTTCGTTCTGATAAAAAGAAGACGAAGAAGAAAGAAAGACAACGGTAATTTTGGTGCACTGTTATTCCGAAGTCTAAAAATGGTGTTTTTGTATTCAAAAAGGTTTTTTTTTGTCATGTCTACAAAATAACTGATACTGCTAAAAAAAAAAAAAAGGCATGCCATTTACTATCATTTACACTATGTATTTAAGGTATATGGAAGCAAACATTATTTTGTAAACTCTGCAATGAATAATAAGTTCATTACAATTACATCAAAGACACTTTACATCTTGGTTTCAGGCAAGCCTATAGCTTACGCGACTATGACATATAAGTATGGAACCGGATGTAGTAAATGATATGCAAACCAGCATATGGAAAATCTTTCTATTTACGATTTGTCGGTCTGTTTGTTTTTTTTTACATTACAATGGGGAAATACATGATTGACACCGCGACAGCACATTTTGTTTGTGCGACCATGACATCCGTTTGGCGGTTGGCAGCGTGACCATAAAGAGATCGAATTCAACTGGTCAAAACTAGTCGTACTTCATAAATATTTATCTTTGTCTAGTGTTTAGTGTCTCAGTCTAAAGATTGTCTTACGGTACACCGAAACATAGATACGTTGTCAATCGAGGACCAAACGAAATGACAGATTTGGGGGCAAAGTTTTCTGGGTCTATAGGCGAACAGAAGCACAATGTCATCTCCTGTAGTATGTTATATGGGCCCCACGTGGAGACATTTTTTTTTTTTTTGTTCTTTGAGTTCCCCTATGGAAAAATTTATTGCTGTGAGCTTCCTCGTGGAGACATTTTAGTTAGCAAAGGTTTGAATAAAAACAACGTTTGATCTGCTTATTATAACGTTTGATTTGATATCAGTATCGCATGGGGCAAATTTTTATTCAGTATAGGGCCCCCATGTATTTTTTTTTTATTCAATGAACAACAACAACAACAACGACAACGACATAAGGGAACGAAATGAGAAAGGATGCCCTCACTTACCCCTGTCTTGTCGCACACACACTTGCCGCAGATACACTCGCCGCGGCCGGAGCATATGACTGTAGTGTTATCACTGCATAGGAGTACATTGGGAGATTGGCATTATCTGCACATGACGTAACTGACATACTGAAATTTTTATGACCCATTCTCGAATGACACCATCAACTAGCGGGAAAGTTTGATCTCTCACAAAATGTAACAATTTTCAGGTCGAATTGTTGGTAACCAGCTAGAAAGACTCGGAAAACGAGACGACGTGATAACGAGGATAACATTTCCCTATCATATCAAGCTATTCTTCCTTGGTTTTATTGGTTTACATTAGGAATAAAGTTGCCCTGAACAGAACTGCAAATTTCGAAATGACGTGAAAATGGTCATAAGAAAAGGATTATGCCAGTCTACAGAAACTAAACCGAGCAATATTCAAAGCGTTCATTTTGTTGACACTTGACCATTCTTGTAAAATATTAACCATCACTGAAAGCCGACGTTCAATCATATTCGATTTGTTAAAAATGTAAACGAAATCAGGCGGGGGAGTACAAGGTTAATACTATAACACCGTTACTTGATGTAACATACGAGACACAAATGGATCTACAAATCGAACGTTGATTGGTCGAATGTTTGTTATGACGTTTTATTCATACGCACGTTCTGCATGGCGATTGGTCCGCGCTCTCCGCGTTGATCTCGTTCCCGCTACACTCGCACTTGCTGCCATATCGACCCTCATTGCATGCACACTCGCCACAGACCAGCGTTCCGTTTCCGTTACTGCACGACGTGCTGTTTGCCTCCTAGAATGAACGAATAGGAAAAATGGAAAACAATTCAAATATCGATGTAGTTTTGTATAGAGCAGTTAGTAGACAGCATCACTATTAATACTTTTTGTGTGCTTTTGACATCTATCCCTCATTCCGCAGCTAACAATCTCTCATTTCTTATTGTTATTATGAACAGAGATTTGATTACTGCAGCTGCAAATTGCCTTTATAGTAGAGATACATTAACCCCGGACCTCAATCATTCACCATTTTTTCTTGCATGATATCACACACAAACACAAGCACAAACATATGCAGACACACGTACACGTGAGTCACAGTCAGGGAAAGCTAGCCGCTCAGCATTTCTGAAAAAAAAAATGATAAATCAGGGGTATTCTTGTGTGCTACCTACTTATCAGCGGGGAAAAAAAATCATGGAGGCCGAGTTTAAACTTTTGTTAGGATATGAGCAGATATCTTGATTTTCAGGGAGTCTCCGGCAGAATCAAGAAGATTGACGGCAACTCTGCATGTATTCCTGATATCCTAGCTTCAACCATAATCCTTAGATGACACCGAATTATTCACCTTAGGCAATGTGTCACCGTGACACCTATTTGTCCATCCAATGTGGCGTACTGCCTTATCCCACCTCCTCCACCTATCATACATCAACCCCCCCCCCCCCCCAACAACCTCACATACTACACTCCAACATTCTGACTATACTCCATAAATCACTCTACAAAACTTTCAATGTAACACCAAACACCCTATGCTGAATACACTACACTGAACACATTACACTTACCCCTTGCTCTTGGCAGTCACATGAACACACCACCTCTAGGTGTATGAGAAGTTCCTCGTTGAAGCCGACGGGACCCACGGTGAAACTGACAGACAGAAAAGAAAAACACAAGTGTTGCAAACACTCAACTCACGGTGTAACGAACTAGCAAATGAATTGCTTTTCTATAAATGGGTATTTCGTTGTTATGCAAGGCTCTACTGGCACATATTGAAATCCGATGTATGGAGCATAAGCCTTGAGTATACTCTACTTAAGCATGTCCAGTGTATGTATGGAAGAGACCTAGCAAGCAATTAAAGGAGACCTCCGGATGATTTGAGCTGTCAATTTATGTACTACACAATGTGAAATTATGAAAATCGTCTGGAATGCCCCATTAAGATATGTTTCACAAAAAAACAAAAATACACATATATAATAATGTCACCATTATCAACAAAAATTTGTGTTGTACACTGATAACACTAAACACTGCCATTCTGTCTGCTGGGTATAAATCAACTTATTACGCGCTACCATTGTTGAAAGTGACACGCTGCTCAGTGCATGTGTTCAAACGTTAATTGATTAACCAATACGGTCTTCTTTATCCAGGGAACCCTCTTCAGTGTTGCCACTGCTCTACCAGAGGGCCCTGTCATTTTCATTACCCCAGCGTTTTTCAGGTACCCATTTATACACTTGTGGGTCGAGAGGGAACATGGCAGGTAAAATATCCTGTCTAATAACGTAAGCACTGGACTGGATTTGAACTCGGGTACTCTGATTAAAAGTCAAGAGTCTTACCCACTATGCCATAGTGCCAACACAGTATCATGTGCGACATTTGCAAAGAATGTTGTGCTTAAAACATTTCAGAGGATAAGCAGGCTCCATGCATTCATTCTACCTTGTTTGACCGCCTTCTATACACCGCTCTGCCGTGATTCCGATATCGAACGATACAGTATCGCCGAGTGAGAGTCCCTGACACTCGTTGGAGCCTTCAGTCACCTCGTTGTCGAGGCAATTGGCCGTGAAGGATAACCTGACGTCATCCGGAGCGGTTGACGTCAGCTTCACTTGTGACGTAATAAGCTATTCGAAGGTGTAAGACAGTGGGAAAATAGAAAAAAAAAGATCATGTAGATGAAATAGCGGGACTTAACATCTGAAAACTGGATATACTAATCTGTTATTCTAATTTTCTAATCCTGTTTCACACTTGCAATTACAATACATGAACAGTACATGCATGCATTTTCAATAACTAGTGTAAACGAGAAGCCAAGTGAGAACAAAAATGTCGCATGGTGGCGCTATTTACCTCATAGTTGTCTCTGATCAGGGACACCACGTTGCCCGAGTCGGCATCCAGCTCTCCTACTGTCGCCCCTTCGATGTACGTCTCTAGACTCTAGAGGGCGAATGAATATTGATAAGGATGATGAGTTGATGATAATTGTTGTGATGATAGTGATGGTAATGATAATCATTAGCATCAGGTACTTATAATATTGACAGACTGACCGAAAAAAAAAACAGGTCGTAACTCAATAACAACATTGATCAAGACGCAGGTAGAACAAAATGTAGGCCTGCATATCAATTTTCAGGGAAACAAAGGTATACAGCCACATGCCAACTAAGCAGTCATATATCGGAACCACCCTTAATCTTTGGGAGTTACGTACGCTATTGCTCGTTCAAATCGGAAACGTGAAATAATGTATTTGCTTCGCGTTTAATTCGACTCCTTTTTTATTTCACTTATCATACACTTCTGTGCTGTCCCCGCCACTCCTCTCATTGAGCACTGAAATAATCAATTTCCCTGTATTTAATCCACAATTTTCAGTTCTCGATTTGAAAACCAATTCTACAAAATGTGTTGCACTTTAACATTATGGAGAATTCCGTTACAAATATTTCATCCTCCAGTTGATCTGTACATATCACGCCCAAAATCATAACTTTCATCATTCACACATGAAAATCAGTAAAGGTTCTAACCAGATACCAAGGAGCTAACTATATTTTACTTGAATCTCAGTCCGTCAATAGGCAAACACCATTCTGTAATCAGGAAAGCTCTCGTAGTCTTTTGTGAGGATGAAAAGAAATTATATTTGTTTTCTCCAAAAGGAGCTTCATTAGAATCAAGGAGACTCGGCGGCTCTGCTACCTAGTAAAAAAAAGAAAAGAAAAAAGAAATAGGCACTTGCTATTTCCTCGTGTATGCTACAATTTCCCCTACAAACCGGATTTTCGTAGATGATCGAGTTTTCAAAATGGCGGTAGAATGTCACAACGATGGATCAAACATTGTATGAGCGTCACATCTGAAGCGTATACATCTACGGGCAATTCCTATATAATGACAGATTCTAACAGTTTCCTCAGAATAGAAATCTAGAGGAGGACTTACGGAATATAGAGATGTTTGGTCGCGTGTAACAGCGAAGATTGGAATGACATTGTTTTCTCGTAGCTTGGCACTCAGATGACCAATCGATGGGTAATCCTGTACAAAGGTACAAAGACGATAACAGAGTGACACCATGTGAAATAAGTCGTCTATGTTTGACTAAAGTAATCGACATGGTCATGGGCAGCAGCAACGGTTTCATTCTCTCCGTAGTTTCCATCAACATCGTCATTATAATAATTACCTTTATCATTATCATTATCATCATCATCAACATCATCATCATCATCATCATTATCATCATCATCATCATCATCATCATCATCATCATCATCATAATCATCATCGTCATCATCATCACCATCATCATCATCATGCCTTCATTCATCCATTCATTATGACTTTTATCATCATCATTATTGCCGTTTATAGTATCGGCTTCTTCATCGCCTATATCATTCTCATCATCATCATAATTATCGTCGGCATTATTCTTATCCCATCGTCATCTTTATCATCGTATTCATCATGGACATCCATAGTAATAGGCGAACACACTGATAAAATAATTGAAAACTGACAACACGATTAGAGGCATATGATATGCTACCACTACAGGTAAGAGTAAGTTATCTTCAGCGTGATCATCATGAATTCAGAATCAGCTTGTCTATCGTAAAGTAAAGCATAACAGGTATTAATTTTGTGATTGGTAATTATTTGTTTGTTGCCAAGTATCTTCAGTAATTAGTTCTCGCAAGCTTTATTGTGCTTCTCATGTACAATTATGTTCTGAAACGTATAAAGCTCAATGTGGTAAAAAATATATTTTTACTTTGAGTGCTTTGAGTGTAAATGCAAATGTCATGTGAACAAATGGGGACACTGTGGTCAAGTGGTAAGGGCTGTGGACACAGAAGCAAATAGATCATAGGTTCAAATCCTTCTTGGTGCAAAGATACTACATTTACGCACCATGTCCCTCCTAACCCAGGTGCTCAAATGGATGACAAGCATATAAAAGGGTAATAATGATCATATTATGAAGAGAACAGTACTAGATCAGAAGATGCTACCCTTGTTGATAAGACAATGTTGTCATTACTTTTTGGTTATGATTGCATCGTGGTTGTCGGAGGAAAGTTTTACCTGAAGTGTGCTCCATGTGTACAGGTTGGTAACAGGGTCCATATGGCACTGGCCATCGTTGGGCTCAACGATACCTCCCAGCTATATCGCATTCAGGAAAAGTAAATATAAAACGTAAAACAAACATGAGATCAAGATTTCTCCCTGAGACATCAGCCTCACTTTACATCCATTCACATCGTTGACAAGCTTTCATAAATATCATTCCATATTGAAAACACCACGCTCTCGAGAATGATCCATAGAGATAGCAGCTTTTAATGACAACAATTTATTGGTGATGAAGCAAAATGTAGCAGCAGGCAAAGATTTCAACGACGTTTACATCGGTCAAGTGAAACATTTAAATTTATGGACATTTATTTCCCTTAGGGACCTAGTACACTGCAAAAACATTGGTGTTAGATTTAACACCACGGGTGTTACATCTAACACCGATCAAGTGTCAATAGAGGACCACACCCACAGGTGTAGAAAGTATTTTGTGATGTTGTTGAAAAATGTTCACCTGGCACTTCATGGTGTTAATTTGACACTGCAGCTGGTGATATTTTTGACACTGCGCTGGTGTTAATTCAGCAATGACACCGCATGGTGTTGATTTGATATTGCTGGTGTTAATATCAATGGTGTAACACCCTGCCAGCTTCAATAGGAGGCCACACCAACTGGTGTTACTGTGGTGTAAATGTGTTCACACCTTTTTATCAAAAATCAAGTACTTAATCGGAAAATTCTTGATTGTCTTGTTGAAGTTCAAAATCAACAAGAAAAACAGTAATTAAGAAACTATTCAAAAAACAATTCTATATTTTCAAGTGACACCCGGAGGTGTTGATCTAACACCACAAATGAGCACCGAAAATTTAACACCAGCTCGGTGTTTCATATTTAACACCGGACTTTTTGCAGTGTATTGACCTTTTAAAGTCACCTCTTCCTCTGGAAAGAAATATCATTCAATACCAGACTGAATACTGAGAATCCACTTTACACGCATGAGTTTTGATATTTCATTTCATTTCATTTCGTCGTATTTAATTTTCAACACATATTTCGGGTAAGCCACACACAAATTGTCTGGTAGTCAGGATTACCCATTTATATCAAAGAGGTATGCATGAGATTATATAGTATTTTTAGGGAATTGCCAGTCCTACTGAGGAAAGAAACCTAAACAGATAGGATGTTGAGGTGAAACGCTTACCCTGCCATCCCCGGCGAAGTGGAAGGAAGCATCGGTGGTGAAGATGACGAGATGCCGGGCCTTCGGCCGCCACCCGATGTCTTGCTGTCGTGGGAGTAAAAATCATAGCGTGTTCAAATTTTGTGCAATTTTGTGCAATCTAGTTTCTTAGAATAACACTAACAACAATGAAGAAGAACCATGTAATGAAAGTTTGCTAGCTTTCTTTTTGTTTCTGCTTAAATGAGGGGTAGCCGTGCGCATTCCGTGCATGACAACAAGTGTACCTTCTTCAAATGTCCAATTCAATCACACATTTTCTTGTCCAATGATTGCAAAGAACTTTTTATGTCGTTAACGTCTCTACACATTCTTTTTGTGAGCTGCCAGTACACGTGTTTGTTTGTTTGTTTGTTCATTTACCATCTGAGAAGATGGCTGGATAGCCCATATTCAGCTATGCGAAGCTGGTCTTCCATGGGGTCCAGTTGGATGTGAGGCAGGACCACTTCACCGGGTTAAACACCCTGCTCTTTGCGATGAATGAATGAAGCGGGATCTTTTACGTGCATGAGTTGTTACTCTCTCTTACACGAGACCTCCATTTTATGTCCTATCCGAGGGACAGAGTGTTTTGCCTCTTGCTAGAGGGGACGGTATGATTACACACAACATTGCTCAGTCCAGACTCGGGCTCGAACCCGGGTCGCTTGGGTCGGAGGCAGACGCGCTACTGACTGAGCCAACTCACCGTGTACCTTTGCATAGCTAAGTTGTTGACAAGCCAAGGCAGCCAATAAGGCAACTTTTATACTAGCGTTTTGCGATCGTCTTGATAACGTTATTGAGAAAACACCATGCCTTCAATATGTATACACAGTGCTACAACTGTGAGGTGTACCACATTTTGTAATGTACTGTGAATAATCTCTGAAGTTAGGCAGCAGAGTAATTGTTTTGAGAGACAGGGGAGGTTATTCAAAATTGAACTGACACTCCCACCTTTCTTATCGATATTTACGTGGATATATATCTAATATAAATATTTTTCATGTTTAGCTTATGCAATATATCAATAACCTGTAGACAAGGCTCTTCATTCTACACGAGGTATTTCGTGTACATGCCTATGCCAATTCAGAAGACTAGTGAAACATGAATTATTCTTCTCACCTTGTGCTAGCGTACTACTATTCTAGTATTAACTTAAAATTTAATCAGCATTTGACGGCAGAATCGTGATGTAGCGCACTCAACAGGCAAGAACAGGTCTTCACGTCGTGTGTGTGTGTGTCTGTGTGTCTGTCTGTCTGTGTGCTTGTGTGTGAAAGATAGAGGGGGCAAGAAGGTCTCGAATAATATCTTGGCAATACATGGTATTGAATAACGCGGCGAAACAAGCTCTTATAAATAATATTCATCATTTTGATTTCGCGTATGGACTCATGCTGTCTTTGGCGAAAGGAGCAGACAATCTCTCTCATTGGAGGGAAAAAAGAGAAAATACACTTCACCATGACAACGCCAATTTGGGAAGAATTGGACGACGACAAGAGATAGCGTTTGCTGAAAATCCATATTCAATATCCTCACATGATCACAGCTGAGCACGCCTGGCGGGAGTCGAGGGAAACGGTTTACAGAGAGTCAACAGATATGATGCTCTCCCAACAAATTCAGCTATTTCTGCGCGCGATAGTGTAGCAGTAAAAGAGAAAAAACAGCCGTCTAGCCACGTGGGCTTACAAAACAACCTTAGAGCTGTTTATAATACACGTCTATGCACACAACCATGGTAACAACTCGCATGCAGACAGCTCACCTGGGGGATTTTTTCCTACTGATCACATTGTCTGACAAACATGTTTCGAGAGACCTGACGTATTTGTCGCCATGGCAACGACGAAATGGTGGTTGTTGGTGTTTTTGATAGATCTTGTAACAACCCTCTATCTCGTATATCCAAGTATAGCATTTCAAGAGCTGAGGAAGCGGCATGTATGTGGAGAATGTGGAGCAAGCCGCTGGCTGTCATGTGTGGTAATGTAATCGGAATAACTCAATAGAAAGGGAAAAATGAATAAAATTTATTTTCGTCGTCGCTCACCTTTTGCATCTCTGTTTTCT
This sequence comes from Diadema setosum, assembly GCF_964275005.1. Taxonomy (NCBI): domain Eukaryota; kingdom Metazoa; phylum Echinodermata; class Echinoidea; order Diadematoida; family Diadematidae; genus Diadema; species Diadema setosum. The sequence continues at coordinate 7,356,430 of NC_092704.1, read as the reverse complement.
CTTCAGCGTACTCATAGAGTTGCATGCAAGATACACTATTGTTATAGTATAGATATTCTACACAGGAGGAGGGGGGGGGGGGCAAAAAGGGCAGCTGCACCCCATCCTTCCCGTCCGAGATTTCTATGTAATACTGTTTAATGACTCAAATACTGTACGATTTCAGAAAGAGATTAATTATAGATAGGACACAAAGTAATCTATGTAAAAAAAAAGTCAAAACAAAATAACATATTGAAGATGGAAGTGCGGTGCTTTGAAAGTTCAAAGCATGATGGACAAGGTATCTTGATTCCCTCCCTCCACACATATTACATATATTAGGAAAACATTCTGCGACCTTGTTTAGAAATTTCAGGAGGGAGGAGGAGGAGGAGGACGAGTACGAGTAGGAGGAGGAGGAGGAAAAGGAGTAGAATGTGTTATGAGTAACGCCAACTCACCTGACACACAGCGATCTGCATGAGAGCGTCGAAGCCTCCTTCGGGGGTGTCCAGGTTCCCCGATACGATGGTGTCATTCAGCTTGGACTGGTAGAAAAAAAAGGATGAGAGGTAACCAGGGGTTAATGGTAGACACAACAATGGAGAGTGAGAGATGGGGAGGGGGAGAGAAACGAAATGATGGTGAAGAAGAAGAAGACAGGAGAAACATTTAAAGAAGCGAGAGGAGAACAGAAAATAGGAGCACAAGAAGATGAAGGAGAAGGAAAAGAAAAAAAAGAGGAAACAACAAAACTACCGAAGAAGGATGAGGATGAGGAGATAGAGCAGGGGGAAAGCATAAGAGTAATAAGAATTATGATAAAAAAAAAACACGGAATCGATGATTAAGGACAATAAAAGAGGAGGCGTGAGTGACATTACATATAATTACAGTAACAATGATAATGGTAATTATCATCGTCATCATCGTCATCAGCAAAAGAAGATTGATAAGAATGAGAATAATTATAATAAGAACGATAGTAATAGTGATGACTGTCATCATATCATAATTATCATTGTTGTTATCATTATCATCGTTATTACTAACTTTCTTATTGCCATAACTCTCAAAACTGTAACGGAAGAGCAAAAGGGAACGTGAAATTACCGCGAAAAGAGTGGGATCCTCGTTGAGCGGCAAGGCGTTGTGAAAGCCATGAGGTTTGGCACAACCGGAGCACGGTGATAGCAACCTGCAAGGAAAAAAAAAATTAGAGGAAATTATGATTTCAGATCTTTCGAAATGTTATGCCTCAAAGGTCATTAGCCTACGTCAGTTGCACGTAACAGTAACGACGACAATTCAATGAGTCAACTGCCCGCTTGCGCTCTCTCTCACACACATCTCGTCCATCCATGATTAGACTTGCACACAAGTTTGTATTGTGTGTGTGGGTGTGTGTGTGTGTGTGTGTGTGTGTGTGTGTGGTGCTTTTTTTTTTTGGGGGGGGGGGGTTCTGCTGGTATCAGACTTCAATCTGACAGACTGACATAGATTGAAGAACGTGAACCATTATAATGTTATATAATGTTATAAAAAGATAATGTGAAGTTACTAAATCCAAACTGTACTTTAATTCTCATTTGCTGACAAGTAAGCCTGATTCTGCTCAAGTAAGAAATATAGCGATACTCTTACTTTTTAGTTGCCATCACAGTTGTCATTGTCAACGGCTGAACCGTGTCAAAATGAACCCAATAAGATGATAGACTCAACTTGATGACACAACGAGGACAATGGATGTCTTACATTATTGCCCCTGCCAGTTTAGACACTGAAGAAGTATCATCCCCAAAAGAGAACGACACGACAAACAAACTCTTTCAGGATTAGGATTTTCGTTATTTTAAAGTCCCAAGGTTTGCCCTCTGAATGTTACAAAAGCTCTCGCATTGGAAATCCGTGAAAATTCAGGTTCATGGAGAGCCGAAAGCGGAGCTGATTGAAAGCGAGGAAAGCTACGACTTGATGTAAGGAAAAAATACACATCACCATCATCAACAACAATGGGATCAAGTCGGGAACTTACTTGGCTGGAACTGTACTGACGTATGGAAGAACAGTCTTATCGACGAAGGACCCGAATCCAAGCCGGTAGTCTCGGGTGATTCCTCCAAGAGCCTCCGCTACAAGGACGGCAGAACAAAAATCTTGTAAGTAATGTTGATTGCGACAATCGAATGGTCATCTTTTTGTTTTGGTAGGCGCACTTCGAGTTAACATAGCTTTGTTATTCGAAAGCGGCAATTTTGTCTCGGGAGAGTGGAGACGTTTTTACCCCAGTTAGAAATAATTTTCAATTCACGACCAAAACAGATTAACCTTTCAGAATTGCAGCAAATCGCCTCACTTGAACTTGTACCCGCCCCTCTGTCTTCATTTTCACTGTAACAGTCAAACAACAACAAATGCTACTACTACAGCCAAAGCCAATCAGCTTTCAGAATTTCATTACGTCGATGTGATACTAGTAATCTAAATCCTCCTTTTTTCGCACTGTTACTATAGGGCTTTATGTACACCTTACTGCCAATGAACGTATCATGACAGACGTGGTGTGGATCCGTGACGTCATCATCCAGGCGACATTTTTTTTTTTTTTTAAGGGGAAAAAAAGATTGGGACTACCTTTAGACTTCAACAAATAATATCAGTTAAACAAGCACATCTGATGAAAATCATCATCACGAACGGAGGCCGGCCGAGCCGGCTGTTAGTCCATATTTGGACGCATGAGACTTCCATGTCTCCATAATGTTGTTTTTGGTATTTCTTGATTTCTGTTTTCCCCAGGGTCTAGAGCCTAAAAAGCAGATATTTCAGTCGAATCGGATGTGGAGAGGAGATTCAATCCGGCTATGATAACCTTGGTCTACTTGTTAAGTTTCATTCTCATTTCTCGGATGGTGGTCTTCAAGAGAGGAAGCCCACTCTGCGATTCAAAACCAAATAATCAAATCCGACGCTGTATTTTGAGGCTTCAGGTTTCCTTATTCATTAAGGCTGATACAACAAGATTCCGAATTACACCCGGAAAGACCGTGTCCTTAATTTTGTATCTGTTTTTATTTTGTCTTTATCACAGAGAGAGAGAGAGAGAGAGGGTGGGGAGGGATAGAGAGTTATCCATCCTATCTCAGAGCGTCTGTGTCATTTCCTTTCAATGGCGGAATGTTTATTCCGTAATTCAGACCATCTTGGAATTATGAAACCGGAAGAAGATCGCTAACAGCTTGCTTGCAAACACCGACTTGGAACATGAACACAACGTATGAGTGGACAACAATACAAAGAAAATATAAAGGATATTCAACAAAAATTCACTTTTCTAGAACTATGAAAGAGCAGTGGACCAACCGCTTTCAGAAAGCAGGGGGAATAATTGCTACCCTTAACATATGTCAATATCAAGTTGATGGAATTTGTAATTTTCATGAAAAATGAATTTTTGTAGTATTTTCTTTATATTTTCTTGATATTGTAGTCCACTCATACGTCATAACCTCTAGTAGTCTCCTTATCCAGCGGTTCCAACACCAAAACTTTAAAAATTCATAACTTTTGCATCGATTGTCCGATTTTCTTCAAACTTTCACTGATGTGTTCTACTAATGTTGCTGCTTTCACTCAATCCACATTGTTCTTGGGGTTTATATTCCCTTTAAGACAATAGTGACGCAAGGAGAAAGACAGCACAAAGAACGAAGAACAGAAAAGGAAGATGGAGAATGTGACAGGAAAGCGCAGAAAAGTATAGGCAGCAACAGATTTTGATAATGACGCAGAAAATAGGTGGAGGAGGAAATGGAAGAAAATAACGAGAGAAGAAAATTGGCAGAAAGAGGGCACTGCAATGAAGAACAGAAATTTTAAAGAAGAACCGACGGAGAGAAAGAAAAGGGAGGAGAAAAAACGGGAGGACAAGATGAAGATGAGGAGAAGGAGAAGAAGAAACAGGAGAAGAAGAAGATGAGGAGGAGGAGGAGGAGGAGACAAAGAATAAGGCGATGACACCAATGTCCGTGACGAGTGCTGACGAATCTATACCTACCCAGGGTACTGCCGAGTTCCTTTAGCTTGCCCAGATCGTCGCTCATGGAATGACTGAGATCCATAGTGTAGTAGAGGTCCACCGGGTAGTCCTCGGCCTGACGAACATACAGCTTGATGGTCGTCTTCTCCGCTGTCGAAGCAAAGAGGAAAATTGTATACAATTCATCAATTTCTATACATGTCAAAGATATCAGACCCGAGTTACATGAGGTAAATGACTGTCTTTCTTTTCTTAAGCAAGTCCGCCAAAATTTAGACATAATTCGCCTACATACGGCACACACTATAAATATGACATAATCTAAACAATCTGTATTATATAAAGAGAATACTACTTCGATGTCTTCCTACTCCCTGTTGACTTCCCATAGCGTCTTGTGGTAACCCTTGAAAGAGAGGTGCCCACTTTGATACGGCAGATTACCATGTAACATCCCTATACCTATGTTCTTGTGATACGTCCTAAAACTTAAGTTCATGAAGTTACGGCCATTCAGTTATGATCGAGACCTCCGACAACTGTTGGCATTGGAGCTTTGGTGCATCATCTTTCTGACTTGGTACATCACCTACGCCGTTGTGGTATTTTTTCAACTTCCTCCAGAAAACAAGCACTTAGAAATGAGGAAACAAAAACTTGGATTAAAAAAGAACAGGAACAGCACAAACACACATGAACTCTGCCCACAGTAACAGTCTGAACAAAGCCGCGCATACGAGTATATCATTGTCCATTCAAAAGTAGTAAGACAAGCAAGGTGAAACCAAAACCGAACGAAACCAAACAAACAAAGACCCCAAATTTACTGTTCTGTTATTATTCCCTGATAATATTCTGAATGAAACTGTACCAACACTTCCTCATTTCCAACAACCAGTGGGGGAATTCACTTTTCCTTACAGTGCATAAAAGTGTTTTCGTTTTGGGTACATTATTGGTATTATCGCTTTTGTTTCACTCTATCTCAGCGTACTTCTGCCTTCTAATAAGGTAGCTCAAAAAGTAATGGATTTATACGTTAACCCTTTCCGCTATAGATATTGCTATATGTCCAATAAAGTCCATACATGATACGTTTGGTTCCAGTAAGCAATGGTTAAAATTGCTTTGTAGGTACTACTCTCCGTTTCAATTTTGTTCTGGACGTTTCTTTGCCATTGGTTGTTTTTACAAATAAAGATTTCCTTATACTTTTGACTAGTCGCGAGTGAATTTGAGAATTTTGGGCGGATGTACAAGAAAATCAAACGTCTTGATCACTGCCGAAAGAGCGCTCTTTCAATCGTTTTGCTGGAGGCATTGCCTTCATCTCATCGCCTTAATCACCTCGACTGGAGGCCGGAAGAGATAAGGGAGCTACACGCTCTGCCTTCGCCTCGCTTCACTGCTATAGCAAGGTTTCCGGTAATCCGAATAGGGGTGGGGAAGGAGGAGGGGGGGGGGGGGAGGAGGGAGGTGGGGACCCTGGGACATCGAAGGAACGTCGATGGATCGCTGGGTCGTGACAGATCCGCGCAACTATACCTATAGTGGGAGCAATCTCCCATCGATTTGAACGTTACCATGGAGATCTTGTGTAGCAGTTGATAAGGAGCAAGTATTCAACAAATATTCAAGCACCATGTTCATTTTACTCTACTCAGTTTGCCATACTAGAAACACCTATAATTCAGTCTGATAGCAAACACGCGGCTTTCCTTGCCTCAATCTTCCCTCCCCCTCACACACAAAAGTGATTACTAAATTGGTCGTAAATCAACATTTTACACCCATCATAGTTGCCTTTAGTCATTTGTTTCGGCGCAGACCGAGAACTTTGCACGACTCAATGCTCATCACGTCTGCCATATTACTCAGGATTTAACTCAGTCAGACACGAAGGCTACAAAAGATAGATGAGATAATCTAAAATTTATAAAGCGCAAACACAATGATTCCGATGCGTTGCAAATGGCTTCTGATATGCTTGAAGCAATACAAGTCCCCCTGTCTGCTTATACAAAATGATATGTGTCTGGACCTTTAAAGATTAAAACATGCTCAAGGATGTTAACTTTCTTATTTATAACAATAAGGGTTAGCTATTCCACAACGGGCTACACCTGGGCATACAAATGTCTGACCTAACTTTATTTACTCTAGAAATACGAAAGCCATTGCAGCTGCAATATCAAAGTGGGCATTAAAAACACATGAAGCAACGACCCCCTAAGCCTAATAATTTTCAGGCTATAGGATCACGATAAATAAGAGATCTCATTTTTATTTCCTCTTCACCATAGTTACTCCATGAAAGCAGTACGTATGCATGCTCATGTAACTTTGATATTTTGTGCTGATAACTTCGTGGTAATTAGCGGAGACAGCGTGTTGTAAGTAATAGTAAGTGTCGCGTTCATAGCCCGTCCACTGATTTACACAAGAGAACCACTATAATATTATTTTAGTGTCCAACAGCTGCGGTTAAATAGCGCCCTCATTACGAATCGCACACTTTGATCTCCGGACTTGAGGTTATATTCTATGATCCCACCAAAACCCTGTTCAATTGTCCCTATTCAGACGTGCGTATTGCAATCAATATCAGACATTATTACCCATACGAGGGAGTTTTGCCAGGCAATTCCGGTTGTTATTTTGCAGGGTTAAAGGTCAGGAGTTGTTATTTTGCAGGGTTAAAGGTCAGCAGTCAATATGCTTTTCGCCACGTCGCTGCGTAACAGCACTACCTCCATGGTAACAGTAACAGTATGTGCAAACAGTGCAATCTTCCGGTTTGGGGAGATGGGAAGAGAAAGAGTGGAATCTCTCTCCCCACCTCCCTAAGAAAACATTCCAGGACGTCCAGGGTGTCAGTTACACGCACCGCAGAAGAACGCTGATAAATCAGCTTATACAAGGTCGACCACTTACAGCAGCACTAGGCACTAGTCCATTTGTGATCAGTGATTGCACAGTAATCATCAGTTTTACAACTCTCAAACTTTAAACAGAAAAGTAAAAATAAAGTGTAAGAACGTTCAGAAGTTTGAAGTTTGCCTGTTACAACTACATGTATCTTGTTGGAGTTGAATGATACATTGATGAACAATTTTGCAATTATTCAACATGTTGATGGTGTACAGGTAGTCAAATGTGGCTTGATCTGTATCATATAATAGTGTATAGCCGTATTTACATATTTTCTTAATTTACCTAGGTAATAATTATGATATTGACTGGCCTTTCTTTCGGGAGGTACCAGATAAATATTGCCCGCACTGAAAACATATTGCTCTCGTCTTCGACTCGGGCAATATGCTTTCAGTTTGGGCAATATTTTCTGGTACCTCCCTCAGGGCCAGTCAATATTATATAAATATTTTCACTCATTTGTTTCACACGTTTCATGAAGTGTATTTATCACACATCGTGACGTGATTTTGTTTGTACATTAGCGTACCAAATCAAAGTATCTTCGTTTCTATTATTCTGCTCTTGTAACGATACACCAAAAATGGTAAAATATTTGACAAACTCAATATTAAGACAGCTGCGTTTTTATCTGTTGGTTTCATTTTTAAAGGGAAAGTAAACCCAAAGAGCAATGTCGATTGAGTGAAAGCAGTAATATTAGTAGAACACATCAGTGAAAGTTTGAGGAAAATCGGGCAATCGATGCAAAAGTTATGAATTTTTTAAGTTTTGGTGTTGCAACTGCTGGGTAAGGAGACTACTAAAGGTTATGACGTATGAGTGGACTACAATATAAAGAAAATAAAAAGGGAATTCAATAAAAATTCATTTTTCATGAAAATTACACATTCCATCAACTTGATACTGACATATGTTAGGGGTAGCACTTATTCCCCCTGCTTTCTGAAAGCGGTTAGTCAAGAACTCTTTCATTTTGCTAAAAAAGTGAATTTTTGTGGAATTCCTTTTATATTTTCTTTATATCGTGGTCCTCTCATACGTCATAACCTCTAGTAGTCTCCTCATCCAGCGGTTCCAACATCAAACTTTCACTGATGTGTTCTACTAATGTTACTGCTTTTACTCAATCCACATTGCTCTTTGGGTTTGTGTTCCCTTTAATCTTAATCCATCCGTTTACTGGTATCTTTCTCCCAGTGTGACTTCAAATTTTGTTTTACTTGAATAATCATAATTATCTCGCGACCCACGAGAGTTTATTCAAGTAAATGACATTTGATTTCATAATATTATTGCTTAAGTGCTGAACAGTAACTGCGGCTATGGTGGAGAAAACAAACAAGGATATTAACGTTCTAATGCATTCTGCAAGCCAGCAGAAAACCATGTCATTTGTTATTCAGAATAACCTACTCTAGCGGTCTGTATCGACCGCGACTTACTTGGTCTGACTTTGATTCGCATCTCTTGAGGCTTGACCTGGACGATCTCATCCAGCGGCGCTCCGGTGTTACTCAACGGGAGATCCTGCGGGAAGATACAGTGAGAGAAGAGCGATTGGAATCAGTGTTAGGGCTTGCGTCGTCTTGAAGAAGTAAAAGAATAATAGGGAGCTTTAGATTTTCAAGACGCGGACGTTCACAGGATAAAAACAAAACAAAAACACCTGTTCTGAGCATGCGCACAATTGCTTAACAAAGTCCATCTCCCGTCGTCTGAGTTTTCACTACGCGTTCTGGGCTATTTTTACGTCCGCGCAAATTCACGACGCAGCTTTTTGATGCACTGATCATATTGGGACGCCATTTTACTTTTTACAGGTTGCGTCCTCGCGTAATCTATCAACAAAGCTACTTTACAGCACGACGCAGGGAGAGAGGAGAACGTCCAACGCAATCGTCTCAAGCGTCCGCGTCGCAAATCTAAAGCTCCCTATAAGAAGACGACGACGACGACGACTTCGGCAAATGGGTTAGCTTCTCGAAGCACACCGCCATTCGTCGAAAAGATGCCCTTTTTGCAGTCATGCATACACAACCTCAAAGCGACAATTCAAACAAACACATGGTCGCACACAGAGACACAGACACACACAGACAGTACAGTATGTGCCAAATCATAGGATATCGTTTGTGCGTGAGCCGAAATTGCACGAAGCATTCATCGATGCATTCTTTTTTTTTTACTGTTAAAACAACGGAACATCTCTTATGGAAATTTCAGCGAAAAGGTAATTCGTATATTACCTTTAATAAACACAATAAAAGAGGCAAGGATCGCATAAGAGGACAAGTGAGGGAAGAATGAAGAAGGAGCGGGTATGTAGGCAGGCGCTACATCATAATTACTGTTAGCTTTCGCAGAAAGTCGAATTGGCTAAAACATTAGCAGCACTGACGTACATTGTATCATTCCCAAGACTAACGACTAACAGTCAGCAATCACATGGATTGAGTTAGAAGAGAGAGTTATCAAATTTGAGAGGGGTGGTTAGCATCTGAAGAAAAATTGACGTAATCAAAGACGGAATATTACATTTTCATCTGTTGCGGTACTACCATAAGAAGTGATATAAACTGAGGCACAAAGAATGATCATTACGTTGAGATGGAGAACGGAGAAAATGAGGGAAATTAGAGAGAGGGATCTAAAATGTGGAGGAAGGAAAGAGAAAGAGGGAGAGATAAATAGGTGGGTAGGTAGGTAGATAGGTAGATAGATATATAAAATAGAAAGATAGATAGATAGATAGATAGATAGATAGATAGATAGATAGATAGATAGATAGATAGATAGATAGATAGATAAATAAATAGAACGAGTGAGTGTGAACAAACAAAGAAACGGAGAGAAAGGGAAAGAGCAGTACAAAGAGAAAGAGGAGGAGAAGGAGAGAGAGAGAGGAGGGTAGATATTGCCACAATGACAACGAACAAACGACGATAATTTTCTTGGAGAGCCAAAAGACAAGCGCCTCGCAGCAATACGAAAGATACGAATCTACGAACAACGTCGGATACACAAACAGGGCCGCTACCGCGCTAGTATTCCATATAGTCGAAGCAAACACAGCATATGGAATCGGGCATTTCGTGATCAACACAATGCATGCACACAGGGATGAATGCATCCGAGGATGTAGTTGTCATAGTAACGGGAGACTGCATCTTGTAGCTGATTGCACAGACCCTTTTTTTTTTTTTTTTTTTTTTTTTTTTAATAGGGAAAGACTTACGGCGGGAAAGGTCGGACAAAGGAAAGCGTACACTCGATGCTACGGTTGAGAATGACGTACACGGCAAACATGCAACAAATTGCTATTCTGATACGAATTTCATGAAGGTGAAATTGGCGGGAATGCACTAGGATCGTTCGCGGCGTCGCAATACAAGAATCAGGCATTGTTCTTTTGTTTGACGCGACATGATTCATAATAAGTCATCGCATAGATGCGCTGCAAGATAAAGACTAACATTATTGCTCAATGTTAGTTTAAGGGACAGAAGATATTGCAAATCATTCTGCCTTGTACAATGCTCTTGTTTGATGCGAAGGGATTGTTTAGATTAAGAAAAATGACAGTGATTACATATTGCGAACGTAGTTCTGCAAATGCCGCCTCAGTTTAATGAGCTGATTAGCTCGATTCTCTTGGGCGCATTGAGAATACTGCACTCTTAAAGGTCCAGTTTACCTTTGGGAGCAGTGATTTCAAAAATGTTCCAGATATCACATTTGATGCATATGTGTAGGTCTGTTGTATCATAAAACATCCTACCATATGAAATATTTGCAATAAAACCTAAAATATAAGGAGATATCAGGGTTTTTCTCAATAAACCGTAACTGTATACGGTTTAGTCTGGAAACATTTTTATTATAACTATTGTTCACATTTTGTGTATTTAACAACACTTAACATCGATTATACGGATTCAAATTTCGACAGTGGTTGTTTCTATCCCTAACTCACATTTTAGAACTATTTTAAAGCACTAATGCTTTCATCTGCAAATGGTAAATTATGCCTTTAAATTCTGCCCTGAAACACCAAAAATAGATAGAAAATCAGATTCGCTTCATCTTGTAATAATGAGGAGGAGGAGGAATCCTATATCGCCTCCTCCCCGCCCCCCCCCCCCGATTCTCTTCTTGTCTCCTTCATTTTTAATGCACACGAACAGGTGCATAGAGATATGCACATACGATGTACTGTGCGTTTCGGAAGAGATGTGCGTATACCTAAGACCGCAATCGAAAACAAAAACCAGATCAATCCCCACACCCGCACGTGGTGCACATCCTGCGGGCATCTCTTGAACACAATGAAAGATTATCACATATTAAGCAGCCCCCCCCCCCCCTCCCCTTTTCCACCGCAACTGTGTGTGTGCTGAGAGGAAAAACAAACCTTAAGCCAACATTTCCAAGGAAGTTTGGCCTTTTCGCTTCCTCCCTTTTTGTTTCCATTTTGTTTTTGTATTATTCTTTCGATCGAGGTCGCATCACATTTTTCAAAGCATTCTCCTACATCATAGCAACCCTCTCACCCCTCCAGTGTCCCCCATTTGCCAATCGGATCCCCCCTCCGCAACACGCTGCTGTCCAAACAACCAGCAACCACCCCGCATATCGTCGCCATCACGTCGTATAACTGGGTGAGATCTTGCTCAACTATCGTCAGCTGTAACAGGTCGCACTGTTATCCCCGTGCTGCGAAAACATATCGTTGACGTTGGCCCGTGATGGCGGAACTTCGTCGCAATGTTTGTTTTCCACCCACCCCCCTCTAAAAATGGCATGATTGACCTTTTCTACACTTTACACTCTCTGTTTTGCAATGTGAATGGCTTTCACGTAAGATGAGGAAAAACCGTAGCGTGTTTAATTCCCACATTATTAGCATCCATTGTAACAAAATAATATCTGCGCTCAATACAATTATAGGTGTTATGATTATGGAGCGTTGATCGCGATAGGTTTTAGTGTTGTACTGTCGCAGTACAGTAGCAGCAGCAGCAGCAGCAGCAGCAGCAGCAGCAGCAGCAGCAGCAGCAGCAGCAGCAGCAGTAGTAGTAGTAGTAGTAGTAGTAGTAGCATTAATAGTTAATGAAGTAGTAGGATATAGTAATACATGTACAGTGGCATCAGCAGCAGAAGTAGAAGTAGTAGGCCTTGCAGTAGCAGTAAGAGTAGTCGAAATAGTAAAACAATGTAAGCAAGGAGATACAAGGCGAGACTCGCCTACTAGGCCTACCTCCTTGGTATAAGCAGTATTAGGTGCATTATGGCCAGGAGACATTGTAGCAGTATCTGATTATTTCTTTGCTTCTCAGATTTCATCTCGTATTTATCTTCCATTTCAATAGCACACGCGCTCTTTCTTTCACGACGGACTCTGTTTATACCTCGAGGATTTATTCGCATTAGCCGTGGGCTGGCTATGCCTTCGTTTCGTTGCATACTGAATATCCGAGCATATCCGAGTGTTCTTATAGTCTCAAGAAGGACTCGCAAGCTCCGTGCTCAGGAAGCGCTCGTTCGGGACGGCATCTTTATCTTCTTCCCTCACACCTGCGTCTCTTTCGCAGGGGTTTGACGCTCGAGCTGCGTGGATTAATCCATCACCGACGGAGGTATATTTTTTGCCGCGCCAAACCGAGGAGCCAATATCAGCGACCATCTATCAGCCGTAAGAGACGAGACAAAAAAATAAAAACAAAAAAAAAAACAAAAAACACTCTGGTTGTCGTCGCTATCACTGGATCTTCGAGAGTTTGTCACATGCAGTTATCTTCCCTCTGCGTTATTGTTGCTTTTCGTTCTTTCTCCACCCTTTTCTCTCTCCCCTATCTATCTATCTATCTATCTATCTATCCATCTATCTATCTATATATCCATCTATCTATCTATCTATCTATCCATCTATCTATCTATGTATATATCCATCCATCTATTTATCTATCTATCTATCCATCTATCTATCTATCTATCTATCTATATCTATCTATCTATCTATCTATCTATCTATCTATCTATCTCTGTTTACCTATTTCTCTCCTCTCTCTCACTCACACAAACACACACACAAACACAAATACAGATATACTCGTCTATCTATCATATCCATCTATCTCTCTGTATATCTATATTTAATCTAAACATTATATGCATATATATATATATATAGATAAATAGAGAGAGAGAGAGAGAGAGAGAGAGAGGGAGAGACAGCATGAGACAGACGGAGAGTTAAAGGAAGAAAGGGCGAAAGAGAAATTCAATCTCGCTAAAAACATAGTGCCACTTGAGTGAAAGCTTACTAGCGCTTTCGATGTGTTGAGCGTCCAACAATAATCACTTGCCCGTTCATTGGCATACTTGGGTCAAGTGCTACTTTTGTGGAGGCATGAATGTGTTTTTAGCATATTCTTCTGCACACGCTTTAGATCACTCGATTTATCAACAAAAGTCTTGCCTCTTCGTACGTGATACCAACGTGTCCTCCTGCTGTGTAAATTCCTTAGATTGGAAATCGATCTATATGATTGTGGTCATAGTGGTGAGGGACCAATCCAAAAATTACAATGGGAAAATGCCTGACTTCTAAATCTACTAGATTGAGATTTTTCAGTATAATTTGGGATTTATCTCTAATCTCAATCTAAAGAATTTAGAGAGTGCTTGCAAGTCTGTCCTGTTTTCAGTGAGGAAAGCTAAGCAGCCACGGAATGGAGTATACTTCCTTAAAGGGACTGTACAGTACTGGTTGAGGTAAGGGATTCATGTTTTGAACATTTCTAAGTGAGATAATGAGAAACCTCTTATGAAATTTGAAAGAGCATGTAATTTTAAGAAGGATTCAAAATTTATTTGATGAAAGTTGGTTTTGAATTGGCTGAGATATCAAAAAAAAAGTGACAATAATAAAAGGCGACAGGCCACAACTTTATTAGGATCTCTTTGTTTCACCTTGTTTTTGGATATCTCAGCCATTTCAAAACCGATTTTCATCAAATAAACTTTTGATACCCTTTAGAATTGCATGCTCTTTGACATCTCATAGAGTGGTTTCTGAATATCTCGCAAAACGTTAAAAGCTAAATCCTCACCTCGACCAGAACTGTACACACCCTTTAAACTCGTGTAACGCTATACAGCAAGTTAACAAGACCAAGACCTTAAAGGGATGGCATAGTTTTTATTTTTGTGAGATAATGGGAAACCTCTTATGAAATATGAAAGAGCATGTAATTTCAAAGAAATCCAATGTTCATTTAAAGAAAATTTGTTTTGAGACGGCTGAGGTAACTAAAACAAGCGATAATAATAAGAGATGGGACCCACCTTTTATTAGTATCTCTTTGATTAACTTCATTTGTGGATATCTCAGCCATTACAAAACCGATTTTCATCAAATAAACTTTGAATTTCTCTCAGAATGGTATGCTCTGTAATATTTCATAAGCAGGTTTTCAGTTTAATAATTTCAATAATAATAATTATAATAATAATAACAATGGTAATAATAATACCAATAATAATAACAATAATAATACCAACAATAATAATCATAATAATCATAATCATAATCATAATAGCAATAATAATAATAATAATAATAATAATACCAATAATCATCGTCATCATCATTATCATAACATCACTAGTAAAATCAATGACAGCAACGATAACGTTACCCCTGGAGTTTCTTTAACGGTTTCTGGGTTCGTTATATTTGTGCATCCTCCACTTTGCAACTGTTGAAGCGTATCGCACCGGCGACCAGTGAAGACCTGCAATAAGTAAAATGAAACAGAGAGAAGAGATAATTTGGGTTACCATGGTTACATAAACAGGTGCCTACTGATATCTGATAATTAATATGTGGCTTCCGTGCGCTTTGTCAGTGCCCATTTACTGCTGATTTCTGTCGACAATGTAAAATTTCTTCATCTTGAATCAGACTACGAATCTTGACGATTATGTCGTACTGTTATGTTGGTAGAAAGCACATTGCAATCATGGTATTTGTTTGTTTGTTCGTTCGTTTTGTTTAGCGAACAATGAATCATCGATATCAATGCCAGCATCAAATTGATTATAAACATCAATTATAGTGCCTATAGTAAATAGTAATAGGCATTATAATCATAATTACTATATCAACACCAAAATCAATAATCTGAGAACATGAATTATTGACTACATTAATCGTGGGAAGTTTGTGTTAACCAGCTATCAAGGAACAATCTCTGGCAGCCGTTGTCATATCAGTCATCACAATATCTATTACGAATGATTAGCACAGTGAAATTACCACCAAAAAATCAAAAACTAAAGGACCGTGGTATCTATTCTCCAATTATTATCATCTAAATGTTTGAAAACAATTATTATATATGAAAGTATATATTTTCTATGTAGAGAACTGTAAAGACAGTACTTGAAGTTGAGAGAAGTTTGTTTGTTCTTTGTTTTAATTTTCCATCTGACAAGATGGCTGTACAGCTCATATTCAGCTGCATTAGCTGGTCTTCCATGGGGTCCATTTTTTCGGGGGTGAGGGTGTGTGTGTGTGTGTGTGTGTGCGCGCGCGCGCGCGTGAAGACAAACTCAAACACACACACACACACACACATCAAAACACACTCACACGCACATAACCATGCATACATAATAAATATTGTATATATATATATATATATATATATATATATATATATATATATATTAAAACAACAACAACAAATCTGCCCCAACATTCCGTTGTATAGAAATAAGAAATAATGACATACAACATACACAATTATTTCTGGCAGCTTAGTAATCATGATAAGGAAGAAACCGCAGAACAAGGAAGTAATCTCAACAAGGCTCTGTCATGACAGTTGAGTGTAATGCAGAGGACTGGAGTAGGACTTCCTCTCAACATTCTCCTATACATAATCATAGTCGGAACATAATGCGCTTTGGTTTAATGGTTAATTCCTGGAGCGTTGGAACTATGGACAAACGATGTCTTAGGCTGTACACTTCAAAGTGTGCACTGATCTCGTTACATAATTTCCGACACAGTGATAATTCTGAAGGGACCTGTGTAATATGATTCGTGGAAAAGTTCGTGCGTCATATGCCGTGTTCTATTTCAACCGTGTCCAATCCCTCACTCACTTAGTTTACGCAATCAAACAAATTAATGACAGGACGACATTAACAATGAAATTATCCGTATCCAGTAGATTAGAAGGACGGATGTACGCCGAGAAAAAAAAAATCAAACCAACGACTGCTTTACATATCAACAGAAGCTGGGCGCAGCTGGTGATACGTAGACGTTCTAAATACTTATGCGTTTATTCATAAACAAAAATATGAAGAGTTTGGCTGCAAAACGTGTTAAGTGTCGTTCTTAGAAATAGTCGATCTGATGCCTCACTTGCCACATAACAAGGCACATTCTTGAAATTATGGAGTAAAATATTTCATATCTTCTCATTATTTGCCTTGTTTTTTGTCAGCTTCAATAAAAAATATCTCCAATTAATAAGAATGGAGTTAACCCTTTTGTCATCAAAATCTTTATATCGATTTATCTATTTATTGTCCCATTTATTTTCGTGCTAGAAGTGGTAGAAACAGAAAGACAGAGAGGGAGAGATCTTTTACTTGTTGCTCCTATTCATACAAACAAATCGTTCCCCTGTCACCTAAGAAAGGTATACATAATAAAAACTACTTGCTTTACAGAAGATTGGTGTGTGTTGTACGTGTGTATGTAACTGTGTGTAGGGTGGGTGGGGAATGGATGGAAGTAGATTGACAACGTGAACGTGGTGACGTCGTGTTGCAGTCATGAACACAAAGTGGTTTAACCCTAACTAGGCCGGGCTCTTTAGGTAGTTGATAGAGCCGGGGGGGGGGGGGGGGGGGGCTCCCAGGCCCCCCCCCCCCCCCTCCAGATCTCGGCCGTCGACCTTGCGATCGCGACGAAAATTGGCACACACATTGCCTATGATGTAATCTAAAATACCTTGAAGTTAATTTTTCAAAAAATTGCTAATTTATGCATAATGATGCATAAATTATGCTAATTTATGCATAATGATGCATGAAATCAGACTATTTGGTATAAATCACAAAATAAAGCTCAAAACAGGCACATTTTTTGTGTAAATATTCTTTTCAGTGTCCTTAGCAAATGTAATAAAAAAAATTGTGACATCAGAAAAAATTCTTAAGTATTTTATTGTGTTTTTTTTGGAATTTCTTATATATTTCTTTGTTTTTTGACTTTATGTTTTCCATTGTTTTTTTTTTGATGAAATTTGTCCGCGACATCGCTCCGAACAAGAAAATATGTTATTCATTGATTTTAGTCAATAAAACACCAAAATAATCATGCTTTTATGAAATTTGCCTGCAAGCGCAGTTTGCATTGAAATTGTACACGAATTCACGTTTTTGAGCAATTTTTGGTCTGACATGCATGTACATATTTATGCGTAATTTCAGAACCACGCGCCCGGGCGTCGCAAATTTGGTGTCAAAAGATGCGGGAGACTCGAAAGAAAAAAGTCATGAAATGTCGCGGCGATAGCTATTTGCGATTGCGATACATCGCGCGGAACGTCGAGGGGGGGGGGGGCCTCGGAGCCCCCCCCCCCCCCCCCCGGCCTAGTTAGGGTTAACTTCCCTGAAGGAAAAAAAAAAAAAACCGCCGTGAAAGTGATTGACACTTTCCTTTTACTGTCTGCCTAGTATATATATCGATCACTCGTTGAGTTGATCAGTTCTGTCGCCGAAGATGTTACGACTAGCCTGACGTCCAGACTTGTTTACCTTCTTATTTTTGCTTTCTTTTCTGTCCCTTCTCAAATCTGTTACGTCAAACTGCAAAATATTACTTGATGTGATTACAGGATGTGTAACTGACAGTCTTCCGAAAAAAAAAAAACACGAACCGCTGCACATACATGAGACGCGTTTGTTGCAGATGCCGAAGTAACGGGAATTTTTCAAAAGAAAAACAATAAAAACGGACAAGAAAGGCAACGTCTTGAACAAAGATTATGGTGAGGCGGCCAGACGAGTGGGTGATCACCGATCGACATCGACGAGAGTGCAAACACAGCGGCGAAGAGGGAGCGAGCGTGGGACGTCAACGGAGTGACAAGAGGAGCAGTGACACAATATTAGCCCAACAGATGATGCGAACACGGATGCATTTAACTTCAGTAAACTCATCCGGCACGAGAAAAATCATGAAGTTGACTGTTTGAAGTTGTCACTGTGATGCTGGCCCCTCGATGGTAATGGACAGATCCGAACTCAGCGGGTAGACGCCCGCGTCGTAAACTTTGCGTCCCTCCAGACTTAAGACGACGACTATACCACGGGTACATTTTGAAGTTTTATACGAAGACATTTTAGAATCTCGCCTCCTAACTTAGCTCACCACACATGTCCTCCATAATTCTATTGTCGTTGTTTTTTCCTTAAACCGGTCCCTTCTTCGATCACGACTTCCGACATTATTCCTTTGCATTAAACTAAAAAAAAAAAAAAAAAAAACAGAAAGTTTGAGGAAAAGCCGGCGATCCATTGACAAGCTACACGGATTTTTAAAGTTTGGCAAATCTATACACCGTCCTCGATGGATATGAATTCTACAGCAGTTCGTAAAGTTACAGTAATAGCATGATGTTGAGAAAATAAAAAGAAAATTCCACATATTTTTTTTTCTTTTAGTGTTTAACATGATGTGACTGACCTCCTTCGGAAGGAAGGGGTGAAATATGTCACCATAAACATATATATGGAAACAAGTAGATGACTGTGTATTTCTAATTAAAACAAACAAACAAACAAACAAACAAACAAGCAAGCAAAAACTCGGAAGGGAACAAGGAAACCAAAGCCAAAATACAGATGTGGATTGAGTGAAACAACAATTTTAGCATAGAAAAAAAAAATCACTGAAAGTTTGAGAAAAATCGGGCAATATTGATTCAAAAGTTATGCATTTTTAAAGTATCGGTGCAGTCATCACTGGATAAGGAGACCACTACACGACATGACGTAACTTTTGGACAACATTAGAAAACATAAGGAGAATTCCCCAAATTTTAATTTCTCTTGAAAAGTACATATTTCTTCTACTTGTTACTGACATATTATGTTAAGGAAAATATAATTCTCCCTGCTTTTTGAAAGAAGTAAATCAAGGAGGTGGAACACAGTCTGTCTTCCACCTCCCTGTGTAAATCAAACGCTTTTTAATTTTGCTAGATAAGTGAAAATATGTAGAATTTTCTTGATATTCCCCTGCTAGAATTAGGCAAAATTTCTTCTAGAGCGGTAAAAAGGCGGTGCTTTAAAGTCATTTTACGTTATTTATCTGCGAGAGGCGCAGATATTCCCTGCGTTCGTGTCTAGCCATCGTATTCAAATATTGAACAGCTTGCCCTATGATGGCATACAGCCTTTGATGAGTGTCACTTTGTCAAACAAAATGGCGTTGGAAAGGAAGACTATGGTCACGATGTAAAGGTTAATTGCTACTGCGATTTCAGCTCTATAAATTAAAGACAGATCAAAAGACCGCAGTAGTGAAACATTTACATCAACTCTCATCTCTATTATGCCCCTCTCCCTTCACTCCTTTTGAGAGAGAAGGGTGTGAAGTTGGCGCCAAATCCAATCGGCAAACGATGCCTCTCGACCATGCGAAGAGGATATTGCCGTTAAGACGGGCCACCTGTTTCTCGCCAAGTGTCCTCCATTACGATCAATCCACCCCCTGGAAACCAATCTGTGGATATGGATTTGCCCCCTTTCAACAGCCTTTGGGCATTGAACACCCCACATATCCTCTCACACCGCCTCTTCATCTGACTTCTCAAGAACTTCTGCTTTTCTGAGAGGGACAGGGAGAGGCGGAGAGTGAGAGATGGAGAGGGAGAGGGCATTGGAGGGAGAGGGAGAAATGGGCGTCTATTCATGATTGAAAAATGTCCCTAGCGTCATCCGTTACCATGGAAACATCGAACGATGGACGAATGGATATACCAGGCTTTTGAGAAGCAATACGAAGTGCATTAAGGATATAAATCTCCCGCCCCCCTTTTTTTTTTCTTCCTTTCCTCTCCATCTCGCCGCTGAAGGGTACAGAAAAATAACCCAGCTGAGTTTATTTCCGTTTGTGGAATCTTCAGCATAGCTGATCAACAAAATATGTCATCTTCTCGCGATACTCTAAACCCACCGAGAGCAACATATCACAATGGTATGGTGTCTGACTGTATAGAGATTGGCCTTCATAAAATGATACGTGTGAACTGATGACGGTTAAGGGGATGGTATAGTCTTGGTTGGGGTAAAAATTCAGCTTTTAAATTTTTGCAAAATACTTAGAAACCACTTCAGAAAAAAAAAAATCTAAAAAGCATACAATTCTAAGAGGAATTAAAAGTATATTTGATGAAAATTGGTTATGAAATGGCTGAGATATCCAAAACAAAGTAAAACAAAGCGCTCCTAATGAACGCTGGGTCCCACCTTTTATTAGGAGCGCTTTGTTTTGAATATCTCAGCCTGTTCAAAACCGATTTTGGTCAAATAAACTTTGAATTCCACTTAGAATTACATTCTCTTTCATATTCCAAAAGGCGTTTCTCATTATCTTAAAAAAAAAAAAAAAAAAATCATAAAAAAATGTAGGAAACCTCAATACCCATCTCAACCAAAACTGTACCATTCCTTGATGCACGCCAGGTCCTTAGCAAGTCGTTTGTATGACGAGATGGAGGATAAGTGTGGTAAGATGGACTCACGGGAAGATATGTATCTATAGTATGATTACTCCTCGCATTCACTTCCATGGGAGGTGAGGTAGTTTAACCAAGGAGGTATGGCATACCTCCTTGGTTTAACAAGTCAACGCTGCGGAGTTCAATCAAGGAGGTATACCTCCTTGGTTCAATAGCATTGTCCCCAGCCACTGATACGCGCATGAGCTCTATGTACAGCAATCGCAAGTGAACGTCCAATCATGGCGTGATATGACACCTGACGTGTACGCAAAAACGGCAGGTTGTCACTTTCCGCTGTTAACTACAGTGACATGGGTTATTCATTCAATAGCATTCCCGTGTGCACTTAATGTCAAAAGCTATCAAAACACTGACAGGAAGCATCCGTGATGACGCTGGAGGTTGTATCATCACTTTGACAGTGCTACGATATCCTATCCCGGATGTATAGCGAGAATGCATTAGAAGCTGAGTACGCGGAAGTGTTGGCAAACGATAGGAATGACAGTTGGGTACACGAGGGACGAAGAGAGAGAAAAAAATCGCATTCACGTTTTAAGCCCATCGCACACTATACGACTTTCGGTCGCACGACTGACCAACTTTGGATCCGAAATAAATCACAAAATCGCCTCAGAATACGCTTGTTTATTTCTGATCCAAAGTCGGTAAGTCGTGCGACGGAATAACTCGTATAGTGTGCGGTGGCCTCAAGAATGAACCAAGCAACAAGCAACCAGCACAAAAAGCGAATGTTGCGCATCTCAGTGACGACAGCAACCCACTTCTTGGAAAGTGACGCGAGACAATGAATTATTTTAAGAAAATGTCAGGGTATCGTTTATAACTACGACGTGAAACCACAAGCTGACTTACAGAATACAGCCAGTGAGTCTGACTGTTGTTTCGTCGTGAACCTCTAATTGCCAATTTGTGTGTGTGCATGTGTGTGTGTGTGTGTGGGGGGTGTATACACACATATAAATGCAATTATTCAAATCGGTTTGAGTACCTATTCTTTTGTTTATATTATGACTGCGACTGTTTCAGTTTTGGCTTGGTATCGCTATGGGATGTAGCTTGTAATCCACAAGGGTGGTATGGCGGAAGTAGTGTGTAACGGAATGCGGTGTCATTGTCATTTACAGTATACAAATAATGACTGCTCTGAGGGGCACAGTTAAAATTATGGGCCCAAGGTGATGTGAAAACCGTAACTATGCCCGAAGCGAAGCTGATGGCATAGTTATGGTTTTCACATCACCGAAGGCCTACATAATTTCAACTGTGCCCCGAATATCAAGCTGTCATTATTTGTTTTATATACCGAAAATATAGATTCCGAAATATAGATACCGAAAATATAGATTCTAGTCTCTCTTACAGCACTCGTAATCAACGCCGATCGACAGCGCGGCGGTCGTATCATTAGTGCGTACATTATGAGTGATCTATGTGTACAAGGTTGCGACTGTCTCCAAACCTATTTACTACAGGGCACAGTTGATTCTATGCCCCGGGCACAATAAATTATGACGTCATTTTGATCAAAAATGGAGCACAGCTATTTTCATGACTCCACTTTTAGCCAATCAGATGAGAGGAATCTACATATGAGGTATACAATACACTCTCTTCCCTTCGCCGTTCTTTTACAAATATTGTACAACATACTGCACATCCTTCATGTCGGGTGGGGTGGTGCTATCATATCCACAGCATACGTTTAATATGCTTCTTTTTTTTAATCATCTCTCCGTCGTTGCTGAAGTAAGTCAAGAAGTTAGTCAAGAATTCATTCCCATCTAACGCGATAGAGTAGCCAGTGGTAGTTAAAGACATGATATGCGCAGGTTGCCGTTGGGTTCAGCGACCCCGCTCACTCAAACGCTGCGACTCCTCTTACCATTATGCACTGTTTTAGGCCTAGGAATATACATTTATAGTCACGAGCATTCTGTTCAATATCGTCCCCCGTGTAGGATCTCATTGCACATCCGAGATTTTTTTTTTCTTTTTTGTCTTCCCATTCGTATTTCCACCACGATCATGGCCATTCAGACGTTGAAAATGTCAAGTATGACGTCCCCCCGGATAATGTTGCCGCCTTCGCCGAGCGCGATGGCGTACATTCCTCTATACATTTCGTGTGGTACATAATGTGGAGAGAAACAACAGCGTGGCACCAAGCCATACCATAATTTTCCTATGATGATAATACATGAACTGATGCTGCTGCTGCTAATGATGATAATAATAATCGTTTGTTTGTTTGTTTTTAATCCAGGGTAGCCTCTTCGGCGTTGCCAATGCTCAACCAGATTTTTGTTGGCTAAGCACTTGTCACGTAAAAGAAATCCAAACTCAAATCCAACATCAACAAGAACATACTCACAATAACACAATCTCTATCCCACTTCTCTTCCCATCCACTGCACCCCCCCCCCCCAAACAAAAAAAAAAAAACAACAACAACAAAGACGGTTATACAATAACAAATGAACAGCAAGAAATTAGTCGAACTGATCACAGAGAATAAGTAATGTTCTCTATGATTGTAATATTGAACAAAACCTAGAATTGGCATGCTAGGAGAAAGTGAGAGCTGTTATGTGACCTTTTCCGCAAATCAAACCCGGTACGAGGCTGATAACTAGCTGTATCGATTCCGGAAGAAGAAGGGGAAAAGTACCAGAAATATACAGAAAGTACCAGAGTACAATATAACAGAGAGAGAAAAATAACAGACCACAAAGTATTTACTCACGTCTGTCGTACACCAAGCACAGTTTGGGTTGACTGAAATGCAGGCCCCGCAGTCTTGAGCTCCTTGGCAGATGGAACTGAGCTCTTCTGCCGCTGTAGAAAGGAAGGGGAAACCAAAAAGGAGAATTAAGAGACATACTGAAGTATTTAAACATGATGCCATAACTATAATCCAAAAATATCAAACAAGCTACTGCATTGGCTTATTGCAATTAGGTGGTGAATACACAAAGGTAATGCTGCACGGAAGTTCCAGTCCACACCATCTTTGATATCAAGATACAAATACATCATACCTCAGCCATCGCTTGATAGTGGAATATATCATATGTGTGCACCAAGTACTAGTATATTGTTTGCTAATATGTCCACAACACCATGTTCTCTCATGGAATATCAGCATTTTGTAATCACAAACGATACCAAACGCCAATAATAACCATGCGACGACCGATAATTTGTGGACTCCAGGCTCAGATGAGTTAAAGTCACAAGCTGAGTGTATGTGTTCTCTCTCCCCTCCCTGATACATACATACAGACATACATACACACACACACACATACATACATACATACATACATACATACATACATACATACATACATACATACACACATACATACATATATGCCTACTCTGACAGTTGTTGGAAGGTTCGAGCTTCATGATAGTTTGAAAAGCTTTGTGACGAGTAAAGGTTTCGAGTGGATCAATGTCCCGTCGGGACAAATAACCTCACTCCTTCACTCCTTCAATCATTATCATGCCAGTATAATCTCCTGATGGAATATCCAATGTCTTCTGTGCTCCGCCAGCCAGTCTATACCATGATGTACAAATATGTCATTCGTGCCGCTGATATCCATTATCAGCTTTGATGTCGTGCAGAAGTAAAGTTATCTCCTTATGGACTGTTTACTTGATAAGTTGTTTGGTTTTTTTAAATTTATAAATGCCCTGCTGTTCATTTTGTTTTTGCTGTCAAATCTTTAAAACCTTCAAAACTAAAACAACAACAACAACAACAACCCATGCAACAGACGTCAGACTCACGTCACACCTCACCCGACGAATTAAGGAAATCATCAATCTAAGTTCTGCTCGGAGTGAGGTCAGTCGGAGCTTGGTCATTTGGCAATTAGATCGATTGGCCCTTGCTTCTCAATAATGTCTAATCCAAGCCGTCCTCCTCGCTTGTCCGAAATGAAGTCAGTCCTGCAACTGTTATATTATTTTCTCCCCGGACCTAGACCGAGTCAAGATGGACTCAAGTATATTCCTGAGGTTGATCGTTTGCGCTTAACATCCTCACTACAGAGTAAAGAGTTACTCTTTTGTCATTTCACCGATTTAAATATTAGCAAGTTTATAGCGACTTTACGTATATAAAGTGAATTTATCATTTTTCATTGAACATACAAGTAGATTTAAACAAAATGTCATCACACTGTCAGTCTATGAGCATAAGTACATGTAAATTTAAATAGAACTTCAAGGCAAGGGCATATCGAAAGAAAAAAAAAACGCGATCTAGACAAATGAGAGTACGTGCATAATCGATATATGCTATCTAGTTGAAAATCATGAAGAATAATTATATTTTCAAAGATTTCCACGCTCAAAAATTAGGATTCTGTCGACAAAAGCTGCCGCGCCAGACCTTCATCACTGATACACAGCACGCCATTCTTCCCATAAACTGAGCAAGAAAGAGACTTGGCGATATATTCACCACATGCAACTCTCAGCCATCGCAATCTTCATTCCAAATGGGAAGTATACATACACTGCGGTCTACTTTATGTTGCTAATTGATATGGAGTGTACATGGGTGCATGAGTGAAATAACAAACAACCAAACGAATAAACAAAACAAAAAATAAACAAGCAAACACGATGCAGCTAGATATTTAAAACTAGATTTCTTTTCTTCACAATCTATTCCCAATTTTTTGTATGATATGCTTTGTAACTTATTCGCATCGATGAAAATGAAAATGAATAAAGAAATGAAAAAAAAAACATACTTGATTATGGGCGGGCCTCTTGAGGGAAAAAAAAATCTACAACCTACAAACCACTTTAGAAGAAGAGATTAAAAACATCTATTGAGTCTTGTTTCCGTAACTGTGAACTACTAAATAAGGTTATCCGCAAGTGGCGACACTATTGTGTCACCAAAACAATATTCAAGAATGTATTCTATCAAAGTCAATACGTAATTTGACACACTTAGAGTACAAGCTTCGGTTTAATTACTTTGACACAATTTACTTTTTCTTTCGGTCAAACTTTCGCTAATCTCATTTGTATCTTGCAATCAGTCTCTTGGAATGTATCCCCAAACAAGTGACCCTTTCAAGTGATAACCACGTTCATCCTTTTACGAAAAATTCTAAAACCACTTTCCCTTTTTACAGCTAAATATCAAATAGAGGAATCAAAACAAACATCCCGAAACCCATCCACGAAGTTTGTCCATTTTTTTTTTCTTTTTAAATCAAGGCACTTGATAGTAAAACTATAACTGATACCCCTACAAGGAAATGGAAAGTTCCGACTGGGCACGTATGAATGAAGTAAGTAATAGATGGGGATTAATGGGTCCGAAAATGAGTGTGTCGTGTCCCTCATGGACTTCATGATGCGCCGTTGATCATCCTAGATGACTCAGCAAATGAAGGGGTCATCTTTTCTCCTTTTTCTGTATACTGTGACAAGCTCCCCGTATCCCATCAACACAATATTCTGTCCCGTGTGCACTGTATCTTCTCGCAAAAGGAGAACCACTTACCCCCACCCTCATCCTTAAAAAAAAGGGTGGATGGGAAATAAAGATAAAGCTCTAAAACTCAAATCAAAGGATGTGTCTTTCGTCGATCCGGCCTCCCATCTTGTTCCCCCCAGTCAGGCGTTCCTTTACTACTACACTGCATGTATTTGCATGCATGACGGCCCCGTCAGCCATCATCCACCAGTTCAAGGTTGAGTGATGCTTGAGATTATCTGCGCCACCTTTTCGGCGCTCACGCGCGGAGCTAGGAGGAGGATAGTTTTCGTATAGGTCACACTACCTGTGATAAACAACCAGCAACTTTCCGGTTACTGTTTTTTACACCCCTCTTCCGCTTCTTCCCTTCTTTTTCCTATTATTCCCTTCATACGCTTTATTTACGTCTGGCTTTGCAGTTTGTTTGTTTTTTTTTCAGGATATATGAGCTAACCACTCTTTGCTGTTAATATTACGTTCGACCACCATACATATCATTGTTACACAAACTGCATGGTGAGCAGTAGCATAAAGGATGAATTATAATGTAGGGTATTTATTTGTATCGTCGAAAAATGTTTTACACTCTGTGTATATGATTTTTCAAAATGATGAAGAGAGTGGTAATAGACTCAGTCAAGTCTAACTCAACTCAACTTATTGCCGAATTCCCTCAGTAAAACACACATATACAAGTCAACCCCATCCATTATACCCCACCAGTAAAGAAATTCTAACAAACAAGATGGACCTAATGCTTAATGATTAGACTTTTGAGGGTCATATATCTGTCTTCATCTAATGGTAATAATACACAGTAACAATAAGTGTGTAATCAAAATAAAGATAAGTAATTTTAAGCCAGTTATCAGTCAACGGGTCATTTTTGGTAGATGAAAAACGAGTCTTCTCATTTTCTTTCAACACAAACCTATCCCCCACGATACAATGCATCCTTTATATAGATATACAGTGCGTTGTCGCTTCGCAAAAGTAATGTGCAATTTTTGGTAACGTTGCGTTGGATGAACCACATGCTCTCAGGCAATATACTTTGAAAAAAAAGTCTAGCTATCAGCTTTTTCCTCCTTCTTGATACTTCCTCGTTCCTGTCTAAGAAAGCCATATTAACATCCCGTTGTATAATAATTATGTAGTCAAAGCTTTTGAAAACGAATATGAATGTAGGCCTGCACGTTGCCCGTATTACCAGGGAGGTGGAACCACCTCCCTGGTATTACGTAGAACTTGTGTTACTTATCCTTGAAATGTATATCCCTGTGGCTGGTAAACAACCAAAGGCCACACCAATGATATAGCAAGGCAGTTTACTTGATGAAAATCTGTTTGCAATGGCTTAGATATATACACACAAAGGTAAAACAGAAGCGACCCTGATAACAGGATCCGTTGGGTCCCACTTGTAATTACGATCGCTTTGTTTTGGATAGTTCAGCCATTTCAAAACCAATTTTCATCAAATAAACTTTGAATTTCTCTTAGAATCCTTATCATGTTCTTCCATAATATATCAGAAGGGGTTTCTCATTGCCTAAAAAAAAAAAAAAAAAAAAATCATAAAAAAAAAGTTGGGAATCTTTAACAACGTTGCGTTGGCGTGCACGAGGTAAGCACGATCATGGAGCTATCTCCATGTATTGATTATGGCAAAGCAGTCCACGGAGTTGGAAAGGATTCTAATTTTAGTTGAATAAACAGTGCACCGGACTGCAGAACTGTTATACGTGCGTTTAGACACGAACGCGTTACATACTTACATGTTTGAAAAGCTTTCTATGTTTTTGTTCAGGCTTTCATAAGCAGGGAGGTGTATTAAGCTGCGAGGATTCACACAGGAAGCTAAACAAAGCAGGATTACGAACTAGTTCGAGTTCCGCTGGGAGATCTATTGCAAAAGGTCACAGTTAAGCGTCAGGTTGGATATTCACGACTGTAGAGGGTCTAAGTGTCACTTTAAAGCGCAGCAAAACTCAATGAACGCAGTTCAAGGACACGTCAGCAAAGTGGAAAAAAGGGTTTGACATCCGCCGGAAGTAAGAGTGTCGATGTGACCTCACAGGTAACACGACTGGAAAGTCTCTGCAGCGGTTACAATAGCTTGCAACATGGCTGGGTCTTCTGTACAGTCCTCGTCCCACAGAATCTATGACGTACTACGGATTCACTCACTGCCCCTTTCCCCTTGATGTTCTTTTTAGATTTCATATGCTCGATTAAGCATGTTATTATATATGAATATAATATCAATATATCAATATATAAATGTATGTATATGATGCCTTATCATTTCATTTACAATACGAAAGCGAAATGTATCCAATACACATACAAGAACGTATATATATAATATACATATATATATATATATATATATATATATATATATATATATATATATATATATATATATACATATATATATACATATATGTAATATATGTATATAATCATTATATATTATGTATGCATATGAAATATTTTCATATTTAAAACATACTAAAAGAGCAGCTGACATACTTCCTTCGGAATGCAGCGGGGACGTTTACTTTTTTACAAAATAAATTGTTAGAATTCTCTGACCATATCACAACTTGTGGAAGTATTCCTATTCAGCAAAGAACTCACACTGATTCAGAAAAAAAAACTTTAAATATTCGTAATTTCCTGAAATATTTTCTTGAAACTACACTCATGTGTTCGTCTCACAATTTTGCATTCACTGAGTCGATGTATAGCTATAGTTGGAGGAAATATATACCCATAGGCCCTAATGGTTTTTACATATAACAGGTGGGTTACAACTAAATATTTTGCGAGTATGTCCTGTACACTGGGTTTAGAAAGTTGGCATCAGTTCTTCTATATGAAACCATACTCGAGAGACAGAAATCGCTCTTCCAGTTAAACTTTCAAATCCTGGTTGCAAATGAGAGTGTGGTGCACTAATTGTTCATTGTTTGTTTGTTCTTTTGTCTTTTTTTACACTCTTCTCCCTGCTGGAGAAGGTATATTATGAAGTATTTATATCATACTTTATTGCAGGCACAATCGTATTTATGTTACTTCTTTGTTCCATTGTCTTCTTTGAGACACCTTCGTACCACAATAATGATCATGAACATTTGTGTTTATTACGTAGTGCCTATACTGTAGTTTGTAATGTGCAATCCAAACACGTGGTTATATACATACAAATGGTTAAAATAAAATACTCAATTGTATTCTTATTTTCTTTCACCAGATCAAACTTTGATGAAGATCGTGGACATTATGAAATAACAATATTGAGGAAATATTTGTAATTGAACATAAAGTGTTGATCGCAGTGTTGGCCGAAAAACTGATACAGAATAAGAAAAAAAAAAAGAAGGAGAGAGAGATGAGCAAAAAAAAAAATGTACGAGAGAAAGAGATTGTGCTCTATCGCTTTTTACATCGAGTGTGTGATTGAGACCGGGCGAGCCCGATGGCGAAGAACCGATCTTTGGGTCAAATCCCATTAGCGCCACGGTGGCAAGTTACGTGTTTCATCGTTCTGTGAAACTTCGTTCCGAAATTCGAACTCTAATTTGAGCGGACGTACGTGTATGGTGGCGTGTAAAAGTCTGATTTAGCCCGTGGGGTGCATGTTTCCTCACCTGGAATACGTAAAACTAGTAGCAATGCTGAGCGTATGCGATCAGCTCATGTCCTGGTAATCAACCCTCTGCGACACAAATACCACCAGGACAATTTCCCCTGACAAACAATCGAATTCCACTTCCTCATTAAAAAAAAAAAAAAAAAAAAAAAAAAAAAAAGTTGTTCCGGAGCTGAGATGCATATGGAGTTAACAGTGCGATATGAAAACTTAATGTTACCAAAATTAATGACCCTTCAATATACAATCAAAATACAGACCTACATGGTGGCGTGTAAAAGTCTAATCTTGCCTATATGGAGTGCTTGTTTTCTCATCTGGACAGTGTGAAACTAGTCGTACATACGATCAGCTCATATCCGGGTACTTAACCCTTCGCGACAAATCTACCATGACCAGTATCAACAGGAAAATTTCCCTTGACAAACAATATTTCCTCGAATTCCACTTCCTCATAAATATAATGTGTGTTCCGGAGCTGAGGTGTATATGGAGTTAACAGAGCGATATGAAAACTTAATGTTACCGAATGACCCTTCAATAAACAGTCAAATAGAGACCTACAAAGGATATTCTACTCACTGAAATATCTACATTCACGATTTCTTTAAAAAAAATGAAAATAAATGTGGTAAATTTGTTCTTACTTTGTGCATTAGCTGTGGGTACAATGGACAAGCTGAGAGCACACACCGCTAGGAAGGCTGTCCACGAGTACCCTGTCCTGTGGGGCATCCTGACCGAAAACACCTCCCGCATCTTGGTGAGATGGAAAAGCAAAAATTCAGCTGTCTGCTGCAACTGTAGTTAAGTGAATAGGCCTACCCTCCTCCGGCTAGGTAGCGTGGACCCGTGCGTCCCGCTGCCCCTTGAAAGCTCGAGCACAGGCAGTAGCCGTCTTCTGCGTTCCCCAGTAAGTATCTGCAGAAAAAAAAAACACAAGCAAGAAACAACATTGTGAAAACATTTAACATGGGGGGGGGGGGGGCAACGTGTAGTCCAGCTGTCGTCGGTTAAAATGTTATTTCGCAAACGATATACTACCCACCCCCACCCCCTCAGGCGGTCAATCATACACATACTTGTATGCTTGTTCCAGATTCCTAGCCCTTTTAGGGATGGAAGTGGGTCACGATTGTGACCCCCTACGACAGGATTTTGGAAGGGAAGTTGTAGAAACAAATCAGCCCTTAAATGAAGGAAGAGTTCCGATGTGAAGAGCGTCCACAATTTCACTCCTTGCGTGAACAAAAACTGTCCTCTACAAGCATCGACATAAACAATATCATTATATGATAGCGAAACGCAGGACACAAGCTAAAGGAAGACAAACGTGCGTCTCATTACATTACGCTGATTGGATTTCATGTCCAAAAAAACTCATAGTCATCAAGCCACGCCTTGTATCTTATGCATCATCAATTCGTTCCCTTTTTTGTATAAAAGTACAGATACGCTTTTTCTATATTTTCCTCATTCGACCTTGGCGAAACCCTGTAAAACAACTTCTGTAGCAGACGAAGCCAGACGGACTTTTTTTTTTTTTTTTGGCCTGTGCAGATCTGTATTTTCGTGAAGAATCAAATTACACGAGCGCAACGGTTTCGAAACTAGTGTTTGTTTGTTTGTTTTGTTTTGTTTTTATTTTACAAGAACTGGAACCTGGTCCAAGTACGAACAATTCCGATAGCTTTGATTTTTCCTATGTGCATACACAGAAACATATAATGCACAGACACATATACTATCTCATACTCTGGGTAAGACTAATGAAGAATCGAATTTTCTGCACCTGAAGCAACGTGTGAGAAGCTCACGAGAAGAACCCTGCTCTCTGGACAGTTACAAGGTTGGTTCCATAGATGCAGTTGTTTGGAAGCCACAGCTAAAACAAGTAAATCCAGCTACGTTGA
The DNA here is from genome assembly GCF_964275005.1 of Diadema setosum. Lineage (NCBI taxonomy): Eukaryota > Metazoa > Echinodermata > Echinoidea > Diadematoida > Diadematidae > Diadema > Diadema setosum. The sequence goes on along the minus strand of NC_092704.1, from coordinate 7,324,545 downwards.
AATAAGGCACCCGTATCTTCGCTCGTAGATCCTGCCCTTTTCTGAATCACAACACGGCCTACTCATCAGCGATGATACACGATCGGCTAGCGATGGAAATAGATCCTCCCTAAATTTAGCGAAACCTTTAATCAAACCGAGTCAGAGCGGGCTTGTTATCCGGAGCCTGCGCAGGTCTGTAAGAATCTGTGGCTCTACAATGATCAACACCTTCCGCGTTAGACAAGGATCGCTGAGTGAGGGGAATCCCGGAAGTAAAGGAATGTGCAGAGGGGGAGAAAGAGAGGGAGGGGAGTGGGCGAAAGAGATAGGGAGAAAGGAAGGGATGGTGGGGGGGGGGGGGAGAGAAGATACCTTAGGAGGAGAGCCAACTGACGGGAGGGGGAAACTTGAAGACACTCTACATAATATTATGATGTTCGAGTTCGAGGAGGCATCAGAAGAAGCTAACTGCAATGGTAGGCGGAGGACACTTTCGCCGTGATGCTACCACTTGGCTACATTCCCTTTCTAACTCTGCCACGTGGTTTGCGGAGTAAGGTGGCTGTCGGAACATACGTCCAATAAAATGAGACAATTCCGTGCGGAGATAATCAGCTATTGCATCATCAAAAGTTACATCAAAATCGTACGAAGGAAATATTATGATTATAAAGTGATGGAATTCGGAAAGTCGCACGTTTCTACGGAACGGTTGCAACCACCATGTCCAAGTATTATAGGTGAAGTAATAACGATGTCATATCACAGGTACACAAGTGACCTTCAAACCAATATTCCCATAATGTCCTTCTTGTTTCTTCCATGAAATCTATAAAGAAACACCTGTAGCCTTCATGTTGACTTAATGTTGGGTTGTAATAATCCAATGACGACTTTAAGCGCAGAAGACGCAGCTGTAGATCCTTAATCATCAACCAAGACATGATTTCTATCATATTCTCACGAAAACATCACTGTGAAAGCTGTCGGGTGAAGAGACAATCATCTCATCTTTTGCACAAAATTTGCTGGCGACTAAAAAAAAAAAAAAAAAAAAAAAAAAAGGTATATCCTGTACTTTCATGAAAATAATTATAAGCTGTCCAATTTCTTAACTTGCTTATTTCATATCTGATGATGATGAACCGTAAACTACAATGCCTGTTCGATTTTACGCAGTGTTTTCACAGTTAATCTAAGCATGGCAGCGCGGGGGGGGGGGCAAATTTCAGCTCCTTGTGTGTCTTCATTCGCAGAGAACGAAAGAAGTACTTTTACCTCCAGAGTCACGTGACCACATGTTAATGGGTTAAATTAAATAAGTGAAGTTGGATACCTTTATTTCCTGATAAGAAGCGGCCTTGAACAACGTTATCGGATAAGAAGAAGTATAAAGCTGCAAACCAAACTTTCATTTTCTAAATTATCCACACAGTTTATACAATGTTTACCTGATCCAAAGTGGCTTCCTCAGATTGTATTTCAAGGAAATGAATACAATTTGAAAAAGAAAATGAAATAAATATGTACTTTCTGAATCAACTGTTAGCAAACATCGGAGGTAGTAGGGAAAACACCGTAGCCTCTTGTTGACTCCTGTTTCCTCGAAAACTGCACACCACACACGAATGAAAACTACTGGCTTTATCATGTTCCTTGTGAAAATGCTTACTCTTGCGATCACGAACAGACAATAATGACGGAAACGTAACGAGAGTAGATTGTATCAAATTAGTTACAAATAAAGTGAAAGGACGAATATCAGTTTACCCCTAGCTCCCAACCAATACTTTTTTTTTTAATCTATCGATTAATGATTGATTTCATTTTTGCGGTGGGTTCACACGCTAAATCCTGGTTTCAATCATTTCCACCCAGTATATAATGATTAATCGTTATTTTGAAATAGCGGTCAGGACTATAGCATTTTGTTTTACACTTCATTATGCAGAACATTAAATTTTGACTTTCGTCAAAGTTTGCAAACGATAAATGAAAAACAAAATGTAAGGTGATGTGGCCATTCGGTTCACTTTATTGCATATTCATTTTAACTGTTCAAAAAGTGTATATAAAATATAAGAATATAAAACCTGAGCACTATCAATTGGACTATCATGAAAAACTGTACTCGCCATGATGTTTACATTGAAATCAGTTCATTTTTATGAGGGATGTTGTAGTTTTGATTGAGATGGGGGTTCAGGTTTAATTCATTTTTGCCAGATAATCAGAAACCACTTATATGAAATACTAAAACGCATTTAATTATATGAGGAATTGTGATGAAAATCGGTTTTTGAAATGGATGAGGTATGCTAGTACGAAGCAAAACAAAGTGGTCCTATATAATGAAAGGTGGGGTCCTTCTTTTATTAAGACTTTGGATATCTGCAGCCATTTTAAAACCGATTTTCATCAAATACACTTTGAATTCCTCTTAGCACTGAAAGTGGTTTCTATAATCTCGCAGAGAGTTAAAACCTGAAGCCCCATCTCCATCAAAAATACACCATCCCCATCCGTTTAAAGGTAGGGGATACCTTTTACAGAACTCCCAAAATGCAGCAAAACATTAAATATGAACCTCAGGGGACTTGTTTAGGCCACTGCTGAGAAATTTGGAAGTCAACAGGTATCTACAATTTGAATAATGCACAAAACTCAACTACTCAGTAGTTCTGTTGGTCAGCCACACTTAAGCCTTTTTGTTGCAGTCTTCTGTATTTTTTATTTATAAACACAAATCTAAAAGTATAAGAGCTGATGTAATAACATATAGAGTGTGTGGCAAGAATGTATATAGAAATGTTTGTAAGTTTTGATGAACTTTATTCACAAAATATACATGATGGGCACACATGCAGTGCATGGGTCTGCAAAGGTAGCCTAGTAATGTACTGGAATTTACGGTGAGCCCCCCAAAAAAATTCAATTCAAAATCTAACGGTCAATAAAAATGTACTAAATGTTACCTTCCACTTTCAATACTTTGTGGGAGTTTCTAAAATGATACTCTCTTCAACATACCACTGTGTTTATACAACTCTTCATTTAAGGCATGCAAATAGGATTCCCTACCTTTAACCACAGCGTTATCACACACACACACACACTGGGACACACACACACACACACACACACACACACACACATACACACACACACACGCACACACACACAAACACACACACACACACACACCCCTACTACGTTGTGCTAGAGTGATTTATTTGTGGAGCGAACAAAATATATCTTATTGAAGGGCGCTCTATAATTAGACTGACTTTCAAATCGCGCACGAGAAATGAGATGCTTTCCTGAATATATTACTCTAAATTTCCTCCATTAACTGCAGGAAACAGACAGATAGTCTCCGAAGGTATGAAATCGAGACGGGGTCGTTGCCTTTTAAATCAAGGAAGGCACACCGCATTCATTTTAATCGATTTGTCCAGTTGCTACTAAAATATGCCAATAATTAGCTGCGTTTAACAACAGTGCACCAACGGACTATCCGTCGACTGACTATAATAAAAAGTCTATATAGTTTACCACTGTTTCCTCGAAGCAGGGAGGTCACCTCCCTGCTCGAAGCTATTAACCCTTCGTGTGCATTGACTGCCGTGTGGAACAGAAAATCCCATAGCGTTGCTGCACACACTGTCTCAATTTTCTAGCACGGCAGTGCAATGAATTATGAAATACATACTGTCATTGCCTAAAGGATATGACATGACGGAACATGGTAAGGTCAATTAATGCTCTCGTATTTCTTTCTCCTGTCAAAGTTATAACTTCTTTGCGTGCAAGATCACAGAGTTCCTCCCTCATCTCAGGTAATGCCCCCTTCCTCCTCCTGTTCCTCCTTATACCATCAACCTCTTTAATATCAGTAATGATAACAGCAAGTGCAAAGATAAAAATTATCAGCATAATCAATATAACAACAAGTGCAATAATAATAATCATCATCATTACCAAAATAACAATAATGATAGCTATGATAATTATTATGAAAACAGTGTTAGCAGTTATCAATTAAACAATGACGCCTGCAAAAATAAAGGAAAGTGTTACACTGTACTGTGATTGTTCTTTAAGCAGCAGTTTATACTCTGGAAAGAGCTGCGATGCTCAGTTTCGGCCACACAAGTACAAAGCAAAGTTACCTTTTCAGTACCTTATCCTAACAAGCAGAGAGACTCACAAATAAACCAACACACACATAAACAGCCAAACAAACAAACAAACAAACGAACGACAATCCAATGCAGGCGGGTAGAATTTTAGTCAACGCATTTTCTTATTATTTTGTGCACATGTGTCTTATTGTGTGCATCGCACACCCTTTAAAGGTAGGGGATACCTTTTACAGACCTCCCAAAATGCAGCAAAACATTAAATATGAACCTCAGGGGACTTGTTTAGGCCACTGCTGAGAAATTTGGAAGTCAACAGTTATCTACAATTTGAATAATGCACAAAACTCAACTACTCAGTAGTTCTGTGTGTCAGCCACACTTAAGCCTTTTTGTTGCAGTCTTCTGTATTTTTTTTTTTTTTATCTATAAACACAAATCTAAAAGTATAAGAGCTGATGTAATAACATATAGAGTGTGTGGCAAGAATGTATATAGAAATGTTTGTAAGTTTTGATGAACTTTCTTCACAAAATATACATGATGGACACACATGCAGTGCATGGGTCTGCAAAGGTAGCCTAGTACACACTAAAAAATAGGAGAGCAAATATGTACCCCTAGAGGTACAGATGCTTGTCCCTATACAAGGAACCCTAGCGGCACTTATATGTACCCCATACAGGGGTACATATAAGTACCCCTACCTGGGGTACAGATATGTTCCCTATGGAGTACTTATTTGTATGTTTAAGGGTACTCATTTGTATCATCATAGGTACTTATATGTTCCCTTAGGTGGTACTTATATGTTCCTCTGTATGGGGTACATATAAGTACCCCTGTATGGGGTACAGATGAGTACTTCTAGGGTTCCTTGTATAGGGACAAGCATATGTACCACTAGGGGTACATATTTGTACTCCTATTTTTGGTATGTGACTGCCTAAGTAAACAATATGACACACACACAAACACGCACACAAACACATGCATGCAATCTATGAGAGTAAGTTCACAGCATACAAATGTATGTATAAGACATGCTAAGGTGTTTTTCCTTGATATACAATGTACAAATTATATGCTTTATTTACTGGAAACTTATAACAAAGCAAAAGCATCCACGTGTTGAAATTGCACTACAAACACAGAGGGCTATACATACGAATAAGGTTGTTGCATTTAAAAATATACATGTACACGATGTAGTAGTGCATTGTACCAAATAAGTTGCCATTTTTGTGAATTTGTGAATCATTTTTGGTTGGCAAATTTACCAAGCAAAATTCTCACCAAGCGCTACTGAGGTATAATATTTAGTGCATTTAAGATGGTCTCAGTGTCAATTCACGAAAATAAGATCTTGTGACAATTCCTGTGACCTTCTCATTCACAAAAATATTTATGTAAGCAAAGACGAACAGCTTATGCAGTACAGGTAGTTGAGACTGCTTATCTTTGGCACAATGTACAACAGTGTAGGTACCTACAGGAATACATAACAATTGCACAACAAAGAAATATGTCATAATATACACTCAAATATTGAGATTACACAGCCATGAAATCCATACATGCTCAAAATTCACATTTCCATAATTTCTCATGAATCATAAGTTGGCTTGAAGAACATCTTTCACTTGTCCACACATTGAACATCCTACACAATCATATCAAATGAAATATCACTTGATTTAATTTGTTTGTAAATCACTTCAGTTAAAATTATAGAAACAGCTGTTCATAATCTTTAAATCAAAGGTAAAATCTTTGACAGAAAAACACTGTGGCACTTATAGGTAAATATGGAACGAAATTTGGCATCAAAAGGGCAAAATGAAACAAGTATATCAGAATTGCTCTGAATTAAGAAGGGTTTTGTTTTTGAAATGGCCTTTTTAAACCTTTACCTTTGAATTTCAAGAGAAATGGAAAACATGTAAAACTAGAAATATTGCTATGGTAAGTGGTATACATCCACCATAATGCACGCTTCTCCCAATAGGTCTATGTTATGTCTTGATGTGTGACGACAGTTTCACATAAGTGGCACAATAGTAAAATGAAAAATGTTACAAGTGTCACAAATGTGTTGAGTGTTTACTTTCCTTGAACTAATTTTAATTGGATAATAGCTAAGAGAGAGTCTTATAGTCTAAGAAAGCAGGTATTTGGGGATCGAGGAAAGTTCTTTGCTTTCATAATGCACATGAACAGATTTTATGTCCCATGTGTATATCCACTTCTTCGCAGTAATAGATACTTACTGTCAATACACTGTTAATGTCTGTCTACCTGTGCTTATCAAAATTCCTCTTACTCTGTCACGAAGAAAACTACATTCAACTTGACGCATTATAAGACAATGTACAGTGAGTTTTGATTAAACCAAAGTGATACCCCTTGCTCTTCACACAAGAAACACATTTGTATCTCAGAAAAAAAGTAAACAGATTATGCACCATTAAGAAATGGGTAGGCCACAGATATGAATTGGATGGCGGTAGTAGACATACTGCATGTACATGTATTATTATCGCACTGTTTGTCACCATCAATTATATTTTAAAGTACAATATTTCTTCCTATAGAACACAATTTTATATACTTGCGCATTTAGTGAAAGAGATTTGTATCTTCATTATGTAACTGCACACTGGTCATATCATAATGTAGTATCAAATCCATGTAGTGAGTGCTTGTTTTGCACGCTGCGTAAATACAGCCTTATATCCGACTGGAGAGAAGTCATGACCCCCCCCCCCAAAAAAAAAAAAAAAAAAAAAAAAATGACGATGTGTGAACCCGCTGAAAAGTCATGAGTATACTGAGGCAAATGTCTATGGGAAATGTGTGTTGTAGCAAAATCAAACCGTCCTCAATGGGTTAACACGGTCTTCTCTATCAGTTCACCACTGAACAGTAACTTTTGGATGAGGATCACATTTCTATAAGTAAGTTTTGACCATCAGGCTAAATCTAATGGCAATCTCCTTACAGTTCTCCCATCTGTTGAGGTAATCTCACTTTGCACAACACTGCCCACTGGCACTGGTAAAACAGTCCAGGACCAGTGAAAATCACCGTTGGACCAGTAACTGTTCAGGAATGGACCATTAAAGATGGACAAACTGGGTACCTACTGGTCAAACAGATGGGTATGGCCAGTAAAAAAAAAAAAAAAAAGATGGGTTAGTGTGCAGCCATGTCATGCAAACCATTCAATTGTCTGCCCATGTCTCGTACACCGCAGGTACTACTGTATATCAATCTGTTCGAACATACTACAACACACTGCTCAAATGTAGTGAATGCTCTCAAGGAAATAAATAACTTAACTGAATATCGCTAGATCTACGCAAGGTCAACTTAAGCAAGGTTGATTGCACTTCATATTCATTCTAAATAAGAAAATATAGATTTAGAAACGGCAGTGGCAATGACAGGAATCTTCATGAAAGTAAAGCTCATGCTCATGTATTTTTTTCAGATTACTGGGAAACACGTAAGATCCTATTGTACATAGAAGCTATGTTGAAGTTTGTGTTTTGCTTTTGTGTGAGCTTGGAGATTTAACTTCAATATAAGTAAAGAGAGGGCAGGTATATGATTCAAAGTGACCAAATCCTCACCCTGTTACTCGCAATGTAAAAACCTCAAGAGTGATTTAGTTTTCCACTACCATCTGAACCTTTAGAAATTCTTGACTCTCCTTTGGCTGTAAAAATATACACTGCAGTCAACCTATATTTGTATGGTCAGCACTTGGGATTAGTATCATTTTGGTGAACTGCTTCAGTTGCCAATATTCCTGTATCAAGTTAGTAGGCTCCGCCTGCAAAGAATATGTACACTACAAACACATTTTATAACAGATTTTTCAATTGATACTGCATCTGGTGCATGTGTACATAGAGTACCTCAAACGGGGAAGGCAACCTTTACTATGATTTGCAATGAATTCAAGCAACATGAAAAGATTTCCTTGCTCATAACTATGATGGAAATCACACTTTAAACTCAGTGTTAAGAGGCCAGAGACATACAATCATTGTAAGCAGCAAAACAAGAATTGTATAAGGATATTCTTTTAAATTCAAGTTAACATACTTGAGACATTAAAGCTCCAAATGAGAATTTGTTGCCTAAATTCAGCGGAGGTAAAAGGTTTCTGTCCTATCAATGGGCCAGAAGAAGTAAAACCACCATGAATTTATTGGGATATAACGTTAATCAACTTTCCTATCTTAAAGAACGAATTGCTGGAAATATTCAAAGCAATTTCCAGAATCGACCTGAATCTACTGGGATATTTAAGTTGATCAATCTCTGTACCTGGAATGGTAATTACTTGTAATATATCCTAATCTTGTGAGACAGGGTTGGATGAAATATTGGTGCACTCTTCGTGTTGGGATATTCCAGCCCAAATGTGCACTACACAGCCAAAGTTGAAGCAACCCCTGCAGAAATGTTGGTGCAGGTGCAGACGCGAGAACTGTTCCTTCCACCTCCATGAGAAGGCCATCTGGTGCAAAAGGAATCCCACATATTACTAATAGGGACTTTCTGATTGTGTGGACATGGCCATCTTTCTTGTACAAGAGTGGTTCCAGATTGCTACAGTTCGTTTGTCACATCTGGGATGATATTGCCCATTTTGATTTCCAGTGCACGTCGTTCACTACGTACTGCTACGACGTCATGGCTCCCTTCCCTCCAACAAGCTGGCGAGTGGTTGCACTAAGTGATGACATCACTCGTGTTCTGAATATAGGTGGCCATGAGATCCTTGGCAGATGCGTTTGCGATTCAGGCGTTGGGATGTACTGGAGAACATGGAGTATGCACAGTTCCTTAAAACGACGTCATTACTTCGACGTCGACATTCAGGAGGGGAAATCGAAAAGTCCCTATCGTTGGATGTGGTCCCGCAGGTTTCTGGACAAATAGTGAGGAATGAATTCACAACAAATTTGTTAATAACAACAAACAAACTTTTATTCACATTTTATTAACTGCAATCAAAAGTGCAACATTCAAAAACATTAAATTATCAGTTAGTTTCAAACCCTGGTTTACATTGAAAATGTTACTACATGTATTATCTATGTTCAAAGTAACCATCACCTTTTATATTATTTGAGGTTGATGTGAAAAAAGAAGAAGCAGCATAATTGCAAAACTTATCACATTTGCTTCAATAATAACTATCAACCCCTTTTTTTTTGGGGGGGGGGCAAATAGTTAACTTACAACTCTATAAACATTTACTTTCCACAAAACATTTGGAATGTACAAAGGCTCTTCTTATTTTGTGACAAAATATCCAATCAAATATGGACTCATTCCCTTTCAAATCATATTTCACTTTACACAAACCTGTGGTATTACAGCCAGGGTCTTCCAAGATGGGGGCCCTTTTGATGAGAGTCCTTGCAGCTTCAGAGTATTGTAAGGGTGAAGAGAACCCAAGTGTGAATCTATGGACAGAGAAAAAGAAAACAGGAAAAAAAGGGGACAGTTTACCTCATTTGAGATAAAGGAATTGGTCACTTTATCTGATTGATTATTCATAGGAATTACAATCATGTCATATACATCCTACATATAATCTAATAGGAAAATCATAATTTACAATACTTGCAAAGTCATTCTTTCTGCAAAGGTATTATAAGAATTTATAGTAATTCACAGCCTATCATCGACCACACATACATGTATCTTGCCACTTGTTAACTGATGCTACATCCAGCAGTCATGGGGCCATCATGCCACTGCCACACAATCAGTAGTGCTGATAAGTATAGGCCCTACCCAAATATGGACATGCATCTTCTGGTGTTACAAGTCACAATTTATCAAATGATAGTAAGACCCAGGGCTGAACTCATGTAACTACGTGTACATCATGTAGTATTGTGCTCTGTATGGTTCTTTCTCGTTTTAACTACAGTACTTATGTGTCATTAAAAGACTTACCATTACCAAGTATGCTTGATAACGTCCTTGAAGAATTCTTGAATAATCTTTGCTCTCCACTGACTTCCAGATGGTTAGAACAGATGTATTCCTCACCTCTGTCACATCCATTCACATGTGACATGAAGTTATCCACAGCTTGGTAGTGGAACAGCTGCATTTAGCTGCTTGTCTAAATAACAACAACAACAACAAAAAGAAGTGTGTAACTGGTAGCGTTACAATGTGAGGTTTAGGTCTTACATCAGTTTCTTGTAAGTGTTTATTGCCTTGTAAAGTCAGAAAGGGAAAATGTTCGGGTCACAACTGCTTCCAATAAGAATAAAAGTTTGCGAAGGTAGGAATGCACTGATGAATATTGCAAGTGACATCAACAATAGGTTCATACATTTTACTGGAACTACCCTGTCATGATCCTGAATGCCACAGTCCGCAGCCCCATTACGCTATGCGTATGGGGCTGCCGGTCGCAGTTAGCACAACCCTAACCCAACAAGACGCCAGGCAAGGCATGGCGTTGTGTAGACTACAGCGACAGGACTGTACTCTACCTCACCGATACATTTACTAGTATTATAGCAGTCCAGCCAAGTCTAGCTGTGTGCAGCTGCTACATAGGATTAGACATGTTTCAAGAAAGATCAAGGATTGATGCTGTGAATTGAGATCAACATAATTAATACTATAGGTTAGTCATGTTTGTTAGTTGTCTTTGTTCTGACATCAGATTCTATACTAATCTAACAAAACAAAACAAAAAATGTTAGATGTCAACTGGCATAATTTTCAAGCTGTGGTAGTGGTACCATTATCATGTAGTACCGGTAACTCACTAACCTAACTTAGTAACTGCTTTAAATTTGTGGCATGCACAATTGTCTCGATAATGGTGTACTGTCACATAGACACGGACACTATACAATACAGTACAGTGCAGTGCACTCCCTCTGACATGACCTGTATAGTTTGGCTGTAGTAGTGTTATTGTTGGGACTTAGTATAAACAACATTTCGACAAACAGGCCTTAGAACTGTTAGTGGTCTGCACACTATATACTAAGAACATTCTAGCTAACAATGTTTTTAGATCCTCAGACAGACTCTAAGTCAGTTGTGATCCGTCAAGGCGTCATGATCATCATACACTCACTCACCGTGACATTACGAGAAGTGGTCAACACGTCCGGTCCAGTGCCGAAGTTGTGCATCAGTTAATGGCCTTCTGTCGACTGCGTGCTTGAATTGAAGATCCTTACAGTTGCACGTTTTTTACCAGCTGAAGCGCGATAATAAATGTTTAATCTTGCTAGTCAGCTTGATACACTTGATGATCGACACATTTTGGATCAATACAAAAGTTGCTCGGTTACATTCGGTTACGTGTAAGCTGTATGCAGCGCGATCATCCTGCGTGAAAATCTACCGCTCGGCGACACGGACGTCGTCGCCGCTCCAGACATTTGAATGAGTGGCCAATTTGGCTAGTTGTACAGATGAGGAAAAAAAAAAGAATAACTAAAGTAATCATACGTAAATTTTTAAGTGTATAAATCATTATAAATATTTTGTAAACATTTTTATTAATTTTTTATATGATTTCGTCCATTAATTGGGTATATCATTCAGAAAATTACACTGGTGTTTGATAATCGCAGGAATTGATTTCTTTCTTTTCGCTTATTGGTCAACCAGTTTGGCGGTAGGTATTCTCGTTATCAGAACGTGAATTTAATAATCGTAAAGCCTCCGAAAAACAGTTCCAAGATTACAGGTGTATTGACACTTTGTCTTAAAACACGTACTTGCAAGTTTTATGTATACCAAGATATGTAAAATGTGTTCTTTGAAATAACCTTTGTATCCACTACCAAGTCTTCCAAGATGTAATGTAACATGTACATGCATAATTGGTCTTTGTTACAAGACTATTCAGGGTAACGACAAGTAGGAAGACCTACGCTCAAGGATGCCTACCCGTTCCCGCACCAACGAGTACTCCTAGACGAACTTACTTGCTCACAAGCCCGATACTGGCTCACAGGCAGAAACGCCTACCCCAAATGTACCGCTAGTTTTTAGTGTGTAATGTACTGGAATTTACGGTGAGCCCCGAAAAAAATTCAATTCAAAATCTAACGGTCAATAAAAATGTACTAAATGTTACCTTCCACTTTCAATACTTTATGGGAGTTTCTAAAATGATACTCTCTTCAACATACCACTGTATTTATACAACTCTTCATTTAAGGCATGCAAATGGGATTCCCTACCTTTAAGGCGACGATGTTAGACATCAATTACACAGCGATATAAACGTTGTGACTTTAAGTGGTTTAGCATTGATATTGAAGAAGAGGTGGGAATGCATTTTTCCTTGGACTTTAAGTGGAATGACTGTATCTCAATAAATACAAAATGAATTAGTGAAACTTCGAGAGAAGAGTAAAACACAATACGTTGATCGACGCACTCTAAAACCTACTTTGGTGTATGGATTGGCTGTCTTCTGTGGTTTAACCTATACCGCTCTGATACTCCGTTATAAGATGGTTTATACTAGTATATTGATCATTATACTGTAATGTTATATGGCCTTTAAAAGAGCGTACATTGAATTGGACACTTACAGCATCCAATGTTGCATTTAATCATCTCCTCTGAGATTGAACTAAAACTAATGTGTACCTTCAGATGATCTACACAGCACTCTCTGTTCGGTGTCAAAGTAATGACAAGAAGATTAAAAAAATTTCAGGGCAGTTTGTGGTGCCAGGGTACAGAACTTAAACCGTAACCTTACATACTAGCAATTCTCACAGTAGCATTTTATTTTGATTACAACATAAACAACCTTCGTTTCACTCTCGATAAAATATTACCACACGAATAGGTTGATTAGATAGCATCCAGTGAGTAAATCTTCTGCGCTGTGGTTAGACATTAATACTGTCCTTCGAGATCTTTAAAAGTGTTAACTTATTTGATTACATCCGGGCATTCGACCACTAACGACCTTTCACCTAACCATAGTAGTTAGATACTGAGTACACACCGCATCCTGGCACGGTTACTTCAACCATGGACCTACAAAAAATTGTAGGTCCATGCTTCAACGGATATGAAATTGCATAACTCACGCAGCCATATACAGCGAGTTTGGAAGAGGTGCTTGAGTGACAGCTGTTGAATTAAAGGAAAGGTCCACCTTCATAGACATGTGGATTGAGTGAATGCAGCAATATTGGTAGAACACATCAGTAAGAGTTTGAGGAAAATCGGACAATCCGTTCAAAATTTATGAATTTTTCGAAGTTTCTGCTCAGTCACTACTGGATGAGCTTGTGATGTCACATGTGCAGAATTATTATAAATATATGCAGAAAATTCAGCATATTTTCACTTTTCTCGCATAACAAAAGAACGCTTGACTTGCCTCTTTCAGAGGCCGGGGGAATAATTTTACCCTTAACATATTTCAGTGACAAGCCGAGGAAATGTGTACTTTTTTTTCAAGAAATAACATTTTGTGAAATTCTCTTTATATTTTCCTGATATCGCTGTAACCATGTTACATCTATTCATACACTGTATATAGTAGTCTCCTCATCCAGAAATGACTGCGCAGACACTTTTAAAATTCATAACTTTTGAACGGATTGTCCGATTTTACCCAAACTTTCACAGATGTGTTCTACTAATATTGCTGCATTCACTAAATCCACATGTATTTGAAGGTGGACTTGTCTTTTAATTTAATACCAAATAGACTTTTTTGCTGATTATAATAATATATAACGAAAATATTCAGTATATTCAACTTATTTCATTCTTAGTTTATTTCTAACAAATAAATGTATGGTTCCACATACAAAATGATACTAACACTGCATGTCACAAAGGAAGATTTCAGTCATGATTTCGAAGAAATGGTAGCATTTTACAGTGCGAATTCACTGGTATACAATATTAAAGTGTTGATTAACCCCTCTAGTCGTACCCCCTTTAATCTGGATGACTGGGTGCAAACGGTTTGAATTGACTTCAGATCAATCATCACTCAGGCACAATGGGCCGTAATTACGTGTTTTCTCTTTCTAGACCAGCGATCTGACCGTGGCTCGTGGCCCCGTCGTTATGATGGATGGTGCCAATCCATTTATGCGACATTCCCCATCATCCCATGGAGTGGTCCTGCCATTGTTTCGCCGTCAATGAATTCAAAACGATGCTTAACGAGCTGCGATCGAGAGAGGAGGTGGAGGGAGGGGGGGGGGGGGAAGGAGGGAGAGATCGAGGGCGATGGTAGCGTAAGGTAACTTGGTCAATATTAGATCACAAGTTCAGGAGGGGATTCTCCGAGACGTATCTGGCCCTTTCACTAGAAATATGTCGCTACAACTGTGTCAATATTGTTCAATTTCTGACTCATATTCTACTTCCTCGGTGTGTTTGATTTGGTTGGTCACTCGGTGCTCATCGTGGCGCGCGTACGAGTGATGCTTGTCGGTGTACGAGTGCTGCTTGTCAGGGCTAACCTCAGGTGACTCAACTAGGACAGACGGACGGCGCGCGATAACCTTAAAGGGGAGTTCCCCTCCCCCCATCTCCCCCACCCCAACATGCACTTGTAAGTGGACGAAACAAAACAAATAACACTCAGTGAGAGCTGGAGGAAAATCGGACAGTCTGGTTCATAGTTTTGATTTTAAAGGTATGTTTTTGTTTAAACTCCATATGCTGGTCTCTATGGACTGAGGAAGTTTCCTGAAGAGCAATACAAAAATTATCAAATTCGGATACGAAATAAGGAAGTTCTGACATTCTGAAATTTCACAATTTTTCCGAAAATACTTCTTGACCAGTCGTTATGAATATTTAAGTCAGCACGTTGATGTTGTCGTGTTCTCAAAATCTATTCATTTCGTATTATAGAAATGACAAATATCTTACATTTTAGCTGTATAAGCTTAAAACTTGCCTTTATAAAACCACCCAAAATGAAAAATAAAAACTGTTAAGTCTGATCTAAGTATGGGAACATGCTTTACCTGCATTAGCTAAAAATAACAATTTTTCTAAATTTCATAAATTACATAATTTCATACATAACATCACATGAAACATTGTGAGGGAATGACATCATTAACTCGCTCATTTGAATATTCATAAGGACTGCTCAAGATATGTTTTGCACAAAAAAAAAGTGAAATTTCAAAATTTCATTATCAATATTCCTCATTTTTTATCTGATTTTTGCCATTTTTTTATCGTTCTGTATGGATTACCTTTCTCTTTCTTTTGGAGTTTATTTATTTTTGGGATGGATTTCCAATTTAAGTATATTATTTGCAGAAAAATCTGAAGTGAGTCAAATACTGCTCTTCGTACTTTTCACTTGAAGTGATATGTTTTTCTCTTTTTGTGCTTCGAGACACAAAATGCGCACAACTTTATTTTTCACATCCTCGTTCAGAAACTCTGAAATTCTCAGTAGGTAAGAAGACGAACTTTCAATCATAAGCAGATTATGAGGCCCCAAGTTCGAGTCCCCTGGAAGTAGGCCTAGAGATTGTGCCCCTCGGCAAAGCAATTTTATACCTTCTTTGCCTGGTGCTTCGGAGTTAACAGAAGGCCATCGGCTACTCCCGCTGGTCCTGCTGGTCTGTTTGCTAAAAAGCAAGCACTGCTCCTTAACAGCGGGCACAGGATCGTGAAAACAAAATCATAATCCACACGATCGTAGCAGAGTGGTCTAAAGAGTTACAGCATTACATCTATAATCAGTCTCTTGTTGGCAAACACCAATGAATCCTCTGCGCATACACTGTATACTAAATGCAGAGCAGTATATGGAAAGTATTATTGTAATACAAATGTTTAAAACCCCGCCCTCTTATTCCCATATTATGCACATAATTTCTCTTTCCTCCTTTCTCCCTCTCTCTCTCTCTCTCTCTCTCTCTCTCTGTCTGTATATCTCTTTTACTGTCTTTTCATATTCAGCTAGTGACAAAGCTCAGGATCTTTTAAGGAAGTCTCGTTACGTTTATCTCGAGTGTCATATTAATTGCTAATTAACAATTGATACTGTATGGCAGTCATTACAGCACAAGCCAAGTGCTCATAACAGGGCTTGGGCTCTTATAAATAGAGGCTTGCATACTCTACTAGTATACACTATTCTCATACATTGTAAATGGTGCGCCTATTTCCTTTCCCCCGAACCAGTATACAAACTTGGCTTTAGCGATGCGCGACATCATCTGTAGCGATTGCTATTCAAAGTAATGGCGATCACCTGTGCGAAGTCCAGCGGAGTATACGTATGATAATAAATTATACCTTCTTACCATTATGATGATAAGAATAATTATGCTCTGTAGCATGACATGACTAGTTTGAAAGCAAAACCCTTGTTGGAGTCTGCATGCTCATATATTCAAAGACCCTTAAAGAGATCTTTTTCCACATACTCCTCACCAGTTTACAACCGACAAGGGTTTGTGCTTGTAAACTCTCGACATGACTTGTTCTGGGATCGAACAACTGGCGGTCTAACACTGGTCTTCTCTCCCTCCCCCTTTCTTTTGCGACAGAAATACTTTCTTGAGGTGGTTTCACAGCACATTTCTCTTTTATTGTATATCCTATATGCCCTGTGTGCTCTGGGGTGTTTCGCAAAGAGTGAAATTCGATATTAAAAGTTATGATCAACTTTGATAGAATTATGGTATTTTATTGGTTTCCCTGTTCATCATTAGTATTTCATGTTGCGAAGTATTGCTACTTATTGTTTCAAAGTATGTATTATATATTCATTAGTTTGTAAATTTTGTGTAAACTTTATGTTTTTATTTCTTACAAATTTTCAATATCTATGATTTATCAAAAATATATATAATATTTGTATCACCTCTTGTTGGATGGAAATAAACCACAATTGAATGGAATTGAATTGAATATTTTCAAACATTCAATTGGAAAATTAGAGCGGAAAATGTTTTCCGCTTGAAACCTTTAACAAAAAAATTACAGAAAAAGTTCCTGGGTTGTCCTGTATTACATTTGTAGCCTAAGTTAATGGCTGCACGTAAAAGTCTCCCAAAATTTAAATTTTCATTTGGATGTTATAATACCTTTGAAGATATAAACAGCATGCCATATAATTCTAATTGATCTCGACTTCGAATCCTTGTGGATAACTAGGGCCTCCAAGCAGCGTTACATACATGTCGAGCGCCCACAATGGACGCAGAACACTGTGCACTTGTAAACACAGCGTGTTCCCATAGGACCACGCTGATTGTCCAACAGAAGAGTTTCGAAAACTTCCTGAACTCTATTCATCCCTATCGCCGGGCGACTGGACGGGAAATTGGTGTAATAAACAGTCACTTCGCTCAACGTCTATTGGATTTCCTGACTGACCGAGGGGGGTCAGTGTGACATCTTCCTTACACACGAAGGGGCAGCGGAATGAAAATGGGTGGGTGTTGCAGGTTATTTTGGGGAACAAAGCTATACCATGGAGCTACGAGTAGATCCATGGCTATCTGTTGTGTACCAGCCTGGCTACACAGAGTCGAGAGAGGTAGTGGTGTGTATTGAAGGAGTGGACTACACCGAATGTATAAATGACAATAACCTGTGCGTTGAAGTACAATATTATTTGGAGGAAAAGTTAAGCGAAACACCGTGGCGTCTTCGGACTGGACAGAATATCATCGAGATTTGTTTATACACTGGGCGATCTACTCTATGTTTGTATCATCTATTGGTTCAACAATATAAACCTGTAGAGCCCACATTGCACATGAAATATTCATATGATATTCATACTTAGACACATAATACGCACACTCGTATTCGAGAGTCTTTGTTGTGTGTGTGAATGAACGTGTATGGGGGAAAGTTCTGCTTTCGCGCCGATCATTATTACATTCTTTAGAAAGAAATCGATTATTCAATACTGATTCGATTACAACTCAAGAAAACGTAAATCAGGGGAGTTGGTGGGTGATTACTCTCCAATCTACATGTATAAATATCACGGATACTGCGTTAAATGTGACAGTATGATGACGGAATCATGCATCAACAATTGGATAATATGAAATCCTCTCCAATAGCAACCATTTTGGGCATCATTCAAGAGTTTGACGTAACTTGGCTGTCCTCATCTTCCACCCTTCTGTTGATTTAGAGCCAACCACCAAAGTACCAACACCCTCCACGCGACCCAAGTGCTCCCATCCCTTCGGCCTAGCGGACGTCTTGCCGCTCAGTCCGTTCCTCGGCACGCGGCAAAGGTGATTTACAGCGGTCACGCGCTCCCGACCAATAAATAAACAAGAAACCATTTCATTCGTATGACTCTCGTGTGGAAGTGTGCAAGACAAGGGCGGATTGGAAGGGTCGGGGGGGGGGGGGAGGGGGATGCCCCTCAAATAGCAGCTATAACTGGGCCAAAACCTCGGTTAGAACCCTCCGCTTCAAGTACGGTTAACTTCACGCTGGTGATGTACCCCGTCGTTGAGAGTGGTGCACGAAGCATATACACACACGTTAATGACAAAGCTACTCGTATTAATTTCGGGAGCCATTAACTTTGCAGGAGATGGTCTTTGTTCGGCGTCCCATGGCGCTCACGGTCGTCCTCTCTGCGAGCATTAACGGGACGATGGGGGGACCCCGGAGGCGTGCCGGGGATTTTCGTGAGATTGCGAACGCGAGACAAAAGCAGTTTTCCCATAATCAGGAGCCATTCATCATACATTCATGAATTCCCGAGACGGAACGGTTGGTGGGAGAGAGAGGAAAGTGAGGGGGGAAAGCGTTTCTAAAAAGGACGCTACCTGCCGAGCAATGGAAGCACGCGAATAAACCACTCGTCCATCCGCAAATCACCTCTTTTTAGCTCGGCCTTCGACGAGAGAGACAAAAAATCCAACCAACCTGACTCACAGGGCTGGCGTGATTATATATCGTTAATAATATGACGACCGCTTATTACGTTTGTCCCTCAAAACAATGTTTCCTTCTTTGCATCAGCTTACGACTCTACCTTGCCGCACAACAGTTACATTGCCTACACACACTGCGATATGTCATCACCTGTCAAAAATCATTGGCCACGGTCATGGATCGGCGATACTCACGCAATTATGGTGATGGACTTCAGTTGTAGTGGGTATTCCTACGAACATATAGATGTGGACATTACTATGTGTAGCCCCTATATATATACATTGCGGAATAGTAGACGATTAGATAAATAAGTATGATTATTATATGTAGGCCTACATACTATAGGGATAAATATGTTTTCTCTTACTTCGGGAGAGAAATGAATGTATGATTTGCTAGGGAGGCTGCTTTGGATGGTGCTGTCACCACAATAATTGCTAATACTGCCATACTACTATCAACTGTGCTACAAACAGCCCTACTACTAGAGTAGGTAACGTCACAATCTCATTGGTTGTGTAGTGTCACGTCACTCAACAAAACTTGGTTACTCCGATCTATCAGAGAGGTGGTCCCACCTCCCTGCTCCGATACGCCCAATGTAAGACTTTCTTAGAGGCCAATGTTTTGATTTTCATCAAGTAATTTGATGTCGGTGTCAGTTATCATCTGTCCACTACTACGCGATTCAAAGTAATATTTCCATCAACGTCATAAGTGTGTGTGTCTTATTAGCTTGCGTATTTCGCTGTATGAAAGTATATAGGCCTTCAGCTATGGAATGGAAAAACAACGTAGGTGTCTGTCTGCTGATCTGTAAAGCGAGGTCGGTCTATTTTTTTTTTTCCTCTCTCGGAAGTCACTATACGACCTTCTGTCACCACCGGTGTGATTTATACCGATGGTTATGCCGCTGACGTTGGGAGAAAAGCAGGAAGCATGATACTGGGAGATCTGGTACGAAAGAAAAAAAAAATCTTCATGCCTATTGACATTAAAAGAGTACCCTTATCATGAGTCCAAACTCAAAATAGTGAATACTCGTATTCTGGCTCTATCATGGTATTAATGCGCCAGCGAAGTCTGCTCTACGCGTTACATTTGGCGAAGTTCAAACAAACAGCTTACCTTAAACAGCAGGAAATGTGATCATAATCCACTGTCGCCAAAAAAAAAAAGTATTCCTGAGAGAAATATATATATATATATATCCAAGTTCAAGCGTCCCCGAGAACCGTGTATCCGCGTATAAAGCGCCTGTGTGTCTGTGAGGGACTGGCTTGACGGTCGGCTTCCTACGCAAGCCAGCTGCTTGTCGACTAATGACGAATGTTGGAAATGGACGTTAGAGTTCACCAGTGGCGGATTCGACTCAGCGTAATACGAACGAGGGACAGAGCGATAGGGAAAGTCAATAGAAAAAGTGTGCGTGTGCACCCTACTTGCGCACTATGCATTCGAATGTCAAACTGCCATGTACGTACGCTGCGCGCTCTATTGCTGAGTCCCTATCCTAGAGCATGTAGAATGCGCACGCAGAAAAGACAGCTACAACAATAATTTATTTATTTTCCTAATACTGTACACCGCCATGGGGAAAGGAGGTATTGCAAACACCATAATGAAAATGAAAGCGTGACGCGAGTAATTTAAAAAAGAATAGATCAGAATAAGATTATTTCCGTGTTAGCTTAGTGGTGGGAGTCCCTAAAATACACGTTCAATAATAATAATAAAAAAATCCCCTTTCTCATACTTGAACAACAGGCTATTCGACATACAAGCTCGATTTCCCACAATTCAGCAATGGAAAAGATTTATAGTATTAGCCAGATGCCACAGCACGTTATTTAATTCCCCATAATCTCTAAAACGTGCTGCCAACATAACTTATAAAATGAAAAGGGAAAACGGAAAATTGAAGCGTATTGAACGAAACTCACCACGTGTAAGTAATACTGGCAAATAAATAATGATCGACTCTAATCGGGGGTATTGTCATTCTTCGACGACAGCAAATCCCAAGATCGATCACAGAAAATTACAACAAAATAGCAACAAATCATATCCTACGTAGCTTGCTATTATTGTGCTTCATTTCATAACCGCAGCCCACGTTAAACAGGATCCCAAATTCATAGCAATATCATGTAGAAGGCCATCACGCTGCCATTGGCTGCAATGCGGCGTCCTCTGAATATTATGGCTATGCTTACTACGTGCATTGCTTAACCGGTGTTTCATTGTCCTCGTTACCTATCTCGATCGCTCACAAAAAATGACGACTATCAATAAATTTCATTACTCATCATATCATCATTACCTATCATGACCTTGCCCATTGACCGAATAACCAGAGCTGCACTCAATATTCGCCGTCCTATCTATCTTCCTAACAACTTCCTCCGCTAAAATTGGTTTTCGTCTATAATGGACAAATGGAAATTTCCGGTTCGCGTTTTGGCACCGCCGCACCGTAAAGAACCTATACACCTGTTACTGGAAAGACTTATCTGAAACCATGCATTACATCACGTGGATTATCATAGCTTCATACTGCAACAATACCAAATTGGTATTCTCTCATCTCGTAGTGACATAATCCTCTTCAAAGGTGGGGGACATCAATAAGCCATAACTTTCCTCTTTTTTTCAAGGAAGGAAATAAATACGGGGTCTAAGAAGAAAACTCACAGCGTAAGAGTTGTATACAAATAATAAATAATTCGTTTTCTTCCCAGTGCGCTGACAATAATAACAGTGCAGCAGGCGTGCGTTTTCATCTGTTCCGCTGGTGTAAATGAAACGAGAGTTGAACTGAAATTAAATACTTTAGTAAACGAACCCCCCCCCCCGACATTCCTGCAAGCAAACAGATCTATCTCTAAACTTTCTCTGTGAATTTTTAGCCACCATCATCATGGTTCACCATTGGGAGTAGTGATTTAAAAAAAAAAAAAATGTTCGAACCAGCACATTATTTTGATGCACATGTATAGTTCCGTTGTATCACGAATCATCCTACAATAAGATATGGCAATAAAATCGCAGATATAAGGAGATGCATACATTGTATCACTAATTTCCTCAATAAACGATAACTGCAGATGGTTTAGCCTAGAAATGATTTTAATAAATGTATTGTTCACATTTTGTATATTTAACAATACTTAACGCTGATTATACAGATTAACATTTTTAAGGTTGGTTGTTTCTCTCCCTAACTCACATTTTAGAACCATTTTGAAGCACTAGAGCTTCATTTTTCTATCTGCAAATTATAAATAGTGGCTTAACCTTTCTATTTCTCTACGAAACCATCATTACGCTTGATGTACAATTAGCATAGACCAGCAAAGCCGCAAAAAATTCGACGACGTACAGATGTAAACATGCATATATTGTAATTGCACAATGATTATGAAAGTACATTTTGTATTCACTGTCATAAGGGTTCTGTGGTATCATGGGCGGTTTCAGCCATATAGATTTGTTTTTCCAGTTGTACAGAACTGAACAAAAGGGCGAGAGTGAAACTTTACGAGAGCACATTAACACGTTAATTATGTTTATGCTGAGAGATATGCTTACAGTTCTTCTTTAACTGTAGTCGTCGGGACTGTTGTAAGTATATCAGATAATCAATAGCTGCGGCAATGGTCCAATAGCAGGGCATGATATTATCACCATCATTACTACTGAATATGCCCTTATATTCATGAACTTATAGGGTTTAGTGCTTTTTACAATTATGAGCGTCCATTGACCAGCAGTGCAATAGCCTGCTCTTACTATAGTATGTGATCTGAAGTAAGAGTTCTGAAAAACGTTCCGAAAGAAGAACAAAAAGCAAATTTGTCTATAACACCAAGTTATGAATAGTCACAGTGGACTTCCCAAGCTTAGTAAACTGCTGGATAATGGCAGTTTTTACCTGTGTTCATTAAATTCTGTCATTCCATCTAGATATATATATTTTTTTAAACCTATTCACAATGACTTTTAAAGGGATGGCTAGTAACTGATCAGTGGGAATCAGTGTGAATGCTGGAGGATGATTGTTCCAATCCTTGTGGGATTTATTTAAGAGTACATTATATATCTATTGTTGTGTGAAAATTATTTGCTTCAGAATGGTCTCATATTCAAGTGATGTGCAGTTTAATGTTTCCAGGTTAGCGTGCCTGGTCAGTGACGGGGCATTAATCTGCCAAAGCACAGTGAAATTGACATTGCCCTTTGGCCTTCTATCGTTAAAACGGATTTCCATGCAAATAATTACCTCCCGAGGACAATTACCCACCGGCTAAATACTGGTTAGTGATAAGGTTAGAGTAAAGATTAAGGTTAGGTTTAGGGCAGGCTATAGAGTTTCCTACCCATTACCATATTACCATTAGATATTCCTAGCTGAAGGTGACAATGATACTAGTCTTGTGACGGTTGTTCTTTGGTCGTAAACCCTTCACGATTTTGCTTTAGAACAACAACAATTATTTTGTGCATTTACAGACAAAAATAATCGGATTGCACAGAGCAATATATGGTAAGGACTAATGGGACAAACAACCCCAAACCCCCAACACTTGCTCGATGGGTGAATAAGGCATGAAAAAAAAGAAAAACACTGAATGAACATTTTGATTCCTATGTCAACAGGTTGCGCTTGCCTAATGACATAATAATGTCGGTAAACTGCGAGTTATAAATTTCCATCGTTAGCCATGACTCTCCGGAAGGATTCAACTAGATGGCAATATTCGTAAATTCGTCATCAAATGCATTATACTTGGACATGGCACGTTCAGCCATGATTACACCAAAACTGGGTCAGAAAATTAGAGCAACGAAATGAGTCTGATGGGGTATGATCGCCCCCAGACATAACCTTTTAATCATTCAACAACCTCGGCATTACGGACTACTAGCATTTATAGTGTCATCATGAAAAGCTGGAGAGGAGGAATTTGGCAGAAATTTCTGACTGCATCCAAGTACATACATAACAACAAAAACAAGCAAAGAAATATCACATCACACACGTAATAAACTTCAGACAATCCAGTGTATGACGATGAAGCATAAGAGTATAACGCGGGTAAACGGAGCAAGAGGGTGGGTGGTATTCAAATGGTTCTGACAAGCACCATTTTGAATTTGATCGTGATAATTGCTTTGACATTAATGGACTCAGTTTAACGCCAGCCGTAAAGTGTACAGATAACAATACGACGAGTATAATCATGATAATGGTCATATGTATACTAACATAATATTATTTCAGTTTTTAATGTACAGCTAAAATTGTCACGACGATCGACGTAAGCTGCAAATTAATCAAATGTAAGTTCTAGCTACAGTTATATAATACCAGAGGATAATCATACTTCGTCGACAATCAGCTTGGAATAATATTCATTCTTGATAATGGACTGCAATATGAAGTTATGGAACTGTATCGCGAAGGTAACTGTAGACTCAGTTTCAGTCCTGTACATAAGCACTCATGAGGAAAAAAAAAACTCCTTACATCAGCACTTGTAGCCTACTTGCTGCTTTTTTTTTTTTATAATATTAATCATTACCGTGAGCTTAAAGACTCAAGGAGCTCCTTCCGAGAGAGCAGTATTTCATTACCATCTTGAAGGCATGCTTTAATTATATCATCACGACAATGGACTCCGTATGAAAACAAGGAATAAAATCATAATCTTCTGGTGGGAAAGAAGAGAACAGGATTATCCAAACAAACTTTAGCACTGATTATTCTCATACATATTCCATTGTACACACATAGGTAGGATTCGATTCGATCTTGACGGACTCATAAAAAGGAAGGGGGGGGGGTTAGTCAAATGTCGATAGATGTCATTGCCCCATCCGACAAGTCATCCAGCAAATTATCGACCAATCAACCAAATTGTTGCCAGCGGACAATTGACTCCATAATGAACACCTGTGTGATCACACACATTATGGGTCCATGATTGGTTTCTCGTCTGATACAAGACCTCAAAAGTATTCCATACTTTCCAATGTCAATGTTCATAGCTGTGTAATTGATCATGAAAGTTGAAGCATTTATTGAAGATTAGAGAACTCTGAACGGCGGTCAAACTCCCTCTGAACTAATGCAAGCAAGGAGATACGAAATCTTGCCCACGTTTAGATTGACAGTGAAAAGTGGAGTAAAGGTTACAAACATGCAGAACGGCGAACATTTTCGTGTATAGCTGACAAAAATAATGAAAACATTGTAAAATTTTGTCCCTCATGAAATACATTGTAGTACATCGGCTATCAACTCTAATAGAGCAAATAGATAGGGCGACGACTTAATCTTTTTTCTCAACTCTCAGAATGGTTCTAACATAAAACATCATATCAATAAACACAGTGTTTTTAAATTCTTGGGCAAAACTTACCTTTCTCTCTTTAATCCGTGATACTATATCCACGTATTATTTATCTCCACTTACTACGATGTCACCACTGTCAAAATATGATGACTCTAATGACGCACTTCCCCGGGTTTATTTAACTTCAACAGAGCACATTTCGTCTGAGGATTTATGTGAAAGATATCTCCTTTTTTGGGTCCAATTTCAGTGAAACGTGCAGTTTTGTCTGAATTTACTTGTTTTATTGGCGTTAATTCAAACATGGATCGGAGTTCTTCTGAAATGTTTCCTCCTGTCAGTACATACTCTCATTGATTAAGGCAAAATTTGTTCCTCTCAAGGTATACCACGGAGGTATCCAGGGCTCGCCTACGAGCGTATAGTACCTTCTTGGGTAGACCAGTGCCTCAGTCACTCAGCGCTGACGTATCGCGGTTTGGCTGAACTCTTGCAAGACGTCAATGAACTCGAAGACGCTGTGTGAAGTCAATGAATCTGCCAAGATATCGATCTGGTCGATGAGTTAGGGAAAAGGTCGCCACGGTCTGTCGTACCGACATACGTTGCGGTACGACCACCTGTGTTTTCGAATTGGTGTTGCTGTTTGGGTTTTCATTTCCCACCTGATTTCAATCGAAGACGATAGGGCATCAGTCTCCGTTCCGAAGAGCTGAACAAGCGAAAACACTTGCACGTGACTCAAGACACTAATCCAGTCTTCGAGTTCATTGACGTCAAGAAACTTCGAGGATGAAATGCGTCCCACTTCTCCCCTGAATATATACTGCATTGCCTTACATGCATTTTCTCTCCATATCTCCCTCTCTTACTTCCTGTATCTGTATATACATATTATAGATGTTTTTCTCTCTCTATCTATTCATCTATCTATATCAATTCATCTATATCTACTCTACCTCTCTATCTATGTTTGTATCTATCTATCTATCCATCCATCTATCTATCTATCTATCTATCTATCTAGCTAGCTAGCTAGCTAGCTATCTATATATCTATCTAGCTATCTATTTATCTAGGCCCCTGCTGCTGAATTTTTGGTTGTTGTTTTTTACTTGTGTTGGTATAATAATGTAACGTACGAAGAAATATTGACAAGAGTGATGTCACACCTTTGTTTTTGTAGTTTGTTGTCTGTATATTGTGTTTGTGCTTGAACACGATGAATAAATGCCATAAAATCTGTACCTAATTGCAAACTCTCCATTTGGTTCTTTATCTACCCAACTGTTTCTCTATTTATCTATCCACCTATCTATCTATCTATCTATCTATCTATCTATCTATTTATCTATCCATCTATCTATCTATCTATCTATCTATCTATCTATCTATCTATCTATTTATCTATCTATCTACATTGTACATATCTATCTATTCATCTATCTATCTACGTCACTGGATCCTACCTCTCTCTTGTTCGATATGTGAACGCTCACACAAAAGGATGTCCAGTTCCTTCTTCGTCTCATAAATATTATCAAAGATACGTCAGATATAACGTGAATTTTGGACAACTTATGATGCCCTCACGCCTTTTCTGGAAGTACTTCCATTAAAAACAATTAATCCGCTAAAACTACAGTGTAATGCTCCGATGGTATATTTGAACTATGTTTGCTCTATTTGGCCTTTCATAACAATCGACAACACTGGCATTAAACTGTACACGACTCTTACGATGCCCCATTAATTATCACTGCAGCATCTAATACTCCGTCTCAGTCTTTCTAGTTTGTAGATCGCTCATTACGTCGGATGAGATGTTGGTTTGGGACGGTGACCCGAAGCTCCATCAGGAGGTCAGCACTAAAAGCTCTCGCAACCCAAGACTCCCGGGTAAGGTTTCACCCGTCCTAATTGGCGAGGCATCCCGATTTCTCTACAGATTGTATCATGTTCATCACTTTCAATCATCGGAATGTCTCTGGAGAAATCAACACACCGCAATGACTGTCGACTTGGGAAATGGACAAATGTATACAACCATTTGTTCATTTGCAACCCCCCCCCCCCCGAAAAAAAAAGGAGACACATAACAGAACATGCCCACACTTTTACACACACGGGCATGACCACATTGATGACGGGCTCCTCCTACGATATACGTGGTATAGTGGTACACCATGGAGCTACAGCTCCACAACTACACGTACACTTTCTACAATAAGTCGAATATCATGAGCTTTGTACTATTGAAAACACACTATTGTGCGGAATACCAGTAACCTTCATAGTACCACAATATGCGTCTTAAGCAAGCAGCATGCAATTTATCATCATCATCTATCTATCCATTTTCATCCCAATCCATATTTAATTTGTACTATGTATATGTATAATAAAAAATACAATTAAAAAATACAATTATCATGAATGCTCTTCCCTACACCCCCCCCCCTTCCCATGGTGGTATCATTAACGTTATAAAACTTGATTATGCAAATGCACGTGGAACTTGAGCAAATCGTCAGATATCAGCATTGCAAACAAATCAAAATATACTTTTCAAGGTTACAAAAGAGACACACGAACTTTTATGCCTCAGGACAGTCAAGCACTTTTTTTTTTCCTGCGGGCAGTGACCCCAGGAAAGAAATACAAAGAGAGGGAGAGAGACAGGAAAGAGACTCGTGATTAATTAACGGCAATTAAAGAGCGATTAAATTCTGCTCAGATCCTGCGATGATTAACGCTGTGCACTTTTTCTTTTCCTAAAGCCACTTTCTGGCCATGTAATCCTGTCGACGGTTTGCTAACCCTTGTCAAGATCGAGGCGCGCACACCTGTTATCATCTGCAAAGTCACTCTATCATGTGAGTTCACCAGTTATCCTTTGTTTCCACCTGTCGTCGGTTGACGTCATCGAAATTGATTTTTCAGGTATCCCTTTCAGTAAACATTTTCTCTCCTTTTTGCTTTGTTTTTTGTTGTTATCTTTTTCTCTCTCAAACGAAAAAAAAAAATCATATTCCTTAAAGGGGTATTACACTATCAGTGGCAAAGCTTTTGATAGTGACGAACGAATTCAGGGTTTTATCCAGTCCAAGGGGACTGAGCCCTCTGATACTGTCTCTAACATGATAGGGGTATCTCACTGAGCAGCAAATGCAAACGTAGCGAATCTCATAGAATTCATCAGAGTTTGTAAGCAGTTGCAATCAAATTTGTAAGCAGTTTTTTTTTCTTGTCTCAATTTGTTGCAAAGAAATTGCGTCAAGAAAAAAAAAAATCTTTGCGACATTCAAACTGCTTGCATATTTGATTGCATCAGTCTACGAACCCTGACGAAACCTAAAATTCGCAACTAGAAGGCGTTATACGTTCGCAGACATTCACCCCTCAGTGATCGAGATATCCCCTTTAGGTGACGTGTCTTCTTCCTCATCATTCATTTGCTTCGTGAGGCTGAGAAATATACAGACGATGTCCCATGTTGCCCCTGGTTGCTCATCAACACATGGACATGTTCGACCAGTTTTTGAGGGAACTTTCTCCATAATCTACATCAAAGAGATAAATTAAATTCCTGAATTCAAAGAATTCAGGAATTTAAAGACACTATGCTGCCAAGAGAGGGAGGGGCGGTGATACATAGATTCCCCCGATACTTTACCAGGAAGGAGTTGGCAAAGGGTACCACAAGCGTTTACAAGCAGTGGCGATGGATTGGCAAGTAATTGCAAATCTTCGCAAAGACCGTCGCGAACACTTTTGCTTGCAGTTGCTAATAAAGTCGCCAAAAGTCTTTCGCAAACACTTCGCAAACATTCACGCAATGTTTCTATAAAGATGCCACTGCCAACACTGATTGACGGATCGTTAGTGTGAGCATGCATCGATCAGTGAGATCAGGGAGGTGACCTCCCTGGTGAGATATACCATTTCACTGACTGTTGAGCTGCGCTGCGGATGCGACGAAATACAACATGATAGTCTTTAAGAGAAATTTATAAATTATTATTGGAAAAATGAGCGAAGAAAATGGGTTTCCATCGAGAAATGTATAAAGTAATATTCAGAGAGTTCAGCCCAAATAAAGGAATGGCAAACATAACTGGTTGGGTACAGTTTTGGCTGAGATTGGGCTTCAGGTTTCCAACCTTTTTGAGAGATGATGAGAATCTTTTATGAAATATTGAAGAGCAAAATAATGTAAGACGAATTCAAAGTTTATTTGATGAAAATTGGTTTTGAAATGGCTGATATATAAAAAAACAACAACTTTGTTTTACTTTCTTTTTGGATATCTCAGCCATTTCAAAACCGATTTTCATAAAACTCAGATCTACTCTTCGAATTGTATGCTCTTTCACAGTTCATGAGTGCTTTCTAATTATCTCGCAAAAAGTTAAAATCATCTAAACCATCTAAAACAAAACTATATGTCATCCCTTTAATATACCACCCATATAACCAGTATGATCCGCATTTCGATCTCTTTCCACCTCCCTGTTTCGATACAGCCATATATGTCAAAGTCAAAGTCGGGACAGGAAGTAAAACAGACATTTTTTACAATATACACCATCTCTCCCTCTCTCTCTCTCTCTCTCTCTCTCTCTCTCTCCTTCTATCACCATTTTCCAGGGCTGTCAATATAATATATCGAAATCAAGCAAATTTCAAAGAGCAATCATGAGATACATGATAACTCGGCATTCGGCATTCGGCATTTAAAGCATTGCTGCTAAAACCCAGAACCAATTTCTGTGAAAGTAACACCATTTGTGTGTGTATACATATATATATATATATATATATATATATATATATATATATATATATATATATATATATATATATATATATATATATATATATATATATATATATATAATGTATATATATATACATATATATTATAAAACCTAATTCAGGCTGGCACAATTTCGGAAGGATATCGATTCTGTTTTCTTACCTGAATTACGAGTTCTTTTGTTGTTGAGTAATCATTTCTGTCTTGATTTATTCTTTTTCCCCAGATATTTCTCTCTGCAGTTTACTGCTTTTGTTTATGATTCTGTCATAGACTGTAGTGTATTTTTTAAAGATTTTTTTCTCATCTTTTTGTTTCATTGTTATGATAATGTATGCATAACCTTTATACGTTGGCTGTGTCGCTGTTTTCGTACATCATACAGAGTGGCTGAAAAAACAGCTGAACGACTGAGTGCAAGTATTTAACCAGTGTTTAAATAAAACAAACAAACAAACAAACAAACAAACAAACATTTTTTTTTTCTGAATTGGGGAGACTTGGCATTTCTCTGCCTTTCCCTGGAAGGATGTAGTCCAAGAAAATACATTCACAACAGTATGGCGTCTCGAAGGTATCAACAAATTTTGAAACGAACACGGTGTACCGAAAATAAAGCAAAGAAAAAAAAAAACACGCTGGAAAATTACAAGAGGGAAAAAAATCTTGATATTTGAAAATTTTGGTTCAATACTACGACTTCACTGACTTAATGCATGGCTGATACGAATAAGACAGAACCGTACATTCGCATCATGAATGAGGTTATCTGAAATTTCATGCCATTTCACAAAGCCCCGAGATACACGCACGTCCTTGATTTTATGTTAACCAGCGTCTACCAACTTGACTGCAAGCAAGCGGAGAGTAAACCAGGGATCAAGAGGGTAAACGTGAGAGAAATGATAGTCTGGTGTATGGAAAACAAAAGGGGCCCCAACGCCGGAAGGAAAGAAGTCAAGAACGAGAAATAGGAGGAAAAGAAAGCACTCAAACTTTTCTTTAAATCTTTCTCTTGAGCCTACACAGAGACGAGACGAGATGGAAGAAACATCTGCTGTCTGATGCAGCTGAGGGCCTTTTTGATTGAAAAGCAAACCGGAGAGACGGGCTAGACGTTCACCAAGATTGCCTTTCCTCATCATCAATTCCGTTTGAAAAAAAAAAAAAAGAAGAAGAAGAGGAGGAGTTCAAGGTTTCTATTTCGCGTTTCTTTAACGGAAAAAAGGCCCTGGAGTTATTCGTTACGGCTGTTCTAGCTTTCCTACATACGCAGTATCACTGTTCCCTTCTTTGGGATAGATACGCCCCCCCCCCTCCCCCCCCCCCCCCCCAACTCGGCTCGGCTAGCTCGGAGAGCGCTCCGGGCTGTGATATTTCCCTGTGCTCCTTGGGAATAACATCTTCTTTGGTAGAAAAATATATATGTAATCTCTCCCCCTCTCTCTCCTTTTTATCTCCGCCTCTCCCCTTCCCCCTCTCTCATTCTATCTATATGTAAATAAAGAGTATTCATACACACACACACACACACACACACACACATACATACATGTATATAGATAGATACATATTAGATAGATAGATAGATAGATAGATAGATAGATAGATAGATAGATAGATAGATAGATAGATAGAGAGAGAGAGAGATAGATAGATAGATCGATAGATAGATAGATAGATAATGATTCTCTCTAATCAAATCTAGATGTGACCTGGAATCTGGAGACCCGAAATGTCTTGTATCAGTCCGGCCCTCCGCCGGACGAAATCGTGATCGAATATGAATATTACCATAATTTCGTTGTAGATAATATATTATATAAAGTTATGTATATAAGGGCATTAACATTTCGTTTCCATACGATACGAAAAAATGCTACACATGCTACACGCACCCTGCAATAGTTTACCTTATAAAATGGTTTGTACTGAAGTGTATGTGTGTGTGTGTGTGATTTTTACAGACTGCTCATTTCATAGTTTTCAGACCGCTAATGATTGAAAACAACGATAGCAACAACCACGTGGCCAATGTTGATTCTTGACAATATCCACCTCTTACAATATCTAAGGAGCACGCCGCGACTCTATCGCACCTTGCATCCTTCAGATAGACCCATCGATGGCATAAACTATCCTCCCCGTTCCTCCCCGCCACCTGTAGCTACCTTGCTATCTACGTAAGACTGGTCTGACGAATCCACCACGTGCCGTGCGCCCCCCGGTGACCCCCGTCAGAAGATGATTAAGGACTCTTCTATCAGATTCCTCGCCTGCTGGTCCTCCCGACTCCATAGTCTGAGGTTACGGAGCAGTTAATATGCTCCATGCTGAGTGTAATTCCACGATGTGTAGAGTATCACTTTAACCCTTTTTGTGCCAGGGACTTTGGACAGCGTGTGCAATGACATGGACTTTTCTTCTTTTCTCTTCCAACAGCAGGCAAAGTACACAAAGGATTAATTTATCAATCCATCGTTTGTTCTCGTCTGTGGATAACAAAATGCCACTTTCTCTCATCTGATGTTCTTTTCGGTATTATTACACTATAGTAGTGGATATTATTACAAATGTCAGCATTGCGGAGTTATCGAAATAAGGGAACAGTTTTTCGTGATGACGTCACTGTAAAAAGCATCCACCTGTTGTGAGAAGAATTATCCTGTTGAATAGAAAAAAATGAAAAAGTCAGCAGAACTATTAAATCAATACCAGTGCCTGTATTTTGAAGTCACTCTAAGGATCAACATACACTGTGTAGGATAAAATTGAGACATGCCTTGAGCTAGCAAAGCGATTAAAGAGGACACGTTTCAAGAAGTGTTGTTCGCTGGTCTTCTTTCCGTTGCGAGAGTGCAGACGTTCACATTGTGACCAGATAACGTTGATCCTTACTGGATAAATCAATGCCCTCGAATCTTTAATGTGCTTTGTAATCTTTTTCTAAGATTGGCTGTTTGTTTTTGTTTGTTTGTTGATAGGAAGCGTTTTCTTTTAAAAAAAAATATATACATACAGTATTTGATTACGAGAGTGATTATTCATTTGTTTGAAAGGGAGAATCATAACGATCAAGCAGTCAAGAGCTCGAACTGTTTCTTAAAACCGTATGAGTCACTTTGTTTATCCATGCAAGACAAGCAAGGATCATCGCCGTTCTTCCTCAGATGTAGATACGAGACGTTACACACTTGATTGAATTGTCAAACTGTCTCCATTCGCGACTGCACTCACCCCCTCCCACCCCCACTCCCCCCCCCCCCCCGATCTACACCCCCTCAATCCCTCCACGATACCTGCAGTGAAGCTGTAAGGGGAAATCAAACGAATTTCCAGCTTCGCTTGTCACCCCGGAGAAATCAACGTCTTCACATCCTTCGTTACTTACGCTTGTCTTCCAGCTTTTTCCACTGCAAATCACTTTCTAAAATTAATTTTCAGCCTGAAAGACACAGTCCCCCAGACGCACGCGGCAATTTGTCACAAGCAATTTGCAGAAAGTTAAGGAACTTGGGGACTACCAAGCTATACCTTACAGCGTTTTCTGAGAACAACAGCGAAAACGGAGATAATAAGGAAGAAGACTTAACCTTAGAAACCTACTGGAATAATCTGTTCCCGAAATGATTCGAACGCAGTATAGAAATTGGTGGTAAGAATCTCCTTCAAAACATCGTAAACTCTGAATCACCATGAGTACAGTATTGTAATGTTTACAAACAGACCTACTGAAATTCAGAATTCTTATTATATACCCCTCGTTTACTAGTGATTTTTGTGTATGTGTGTGTCTTTTTTGTGTCAGTGTTTGCGCGTTCCTTTTGAGGTATGTTTACTCTAATTATATGCTATAATATATTGGGGATGTATTCAAGTATCAATACATTGTCTGCTGTTACTCATTAAACGTTCGTTTTTACGACGATATCAATGGGCAACCATCACCATTAATTATCATTCATCTTCCGTGATGTGCACCAAAATCCGGAAGAAAATTTACACTCTAATTTGTTTCCGAATCACAGTTTTGATTTATAATTGGTCATTTTCTACTCTTAATCTGTTTCAATCAATCATCCTTGTATACATCGAGTTTGCAAGTAGATCGCTCTGCTGAAAAGAGAAATCGAAGTTCTCTCCTGTGCGCCAAAATCTCATTGATCGTACACAAATTCACGCAAGACTGATTTGTCAGATGCAGCACATAGGAATAGCAATCTAACAGTATCCTTAACTTACCTGACTGAATTGCCTCCGGAGAGGTTTTTTTAATTATGAGGGCAATAATCAAGCAAAGCTAGCTAATGAGAGTAGGGTCATGCAACGATACATCGAACTACCTGGATTGCCACTTCCATCAGGGATAACATCATTTTTCTACGAGTAAAAAACAGACAAACGATACGTCGGCCAATAATATTGATTTCGCAAAGAAGAGAAGACACCAGTAGAGAAACATAAATACATTCAGAGAACATACTAACACCAGGGAGGTATCATACTTCTTGCTAACACCGAACGGCGTGGAATTACATCCGAGTATACTGGCAAGTCCGCGACGAACGCCTCGGGCACACGAATGATTAAAGGAGACCTCCGGATGATTTTCAGATTTTTACATTTGAACAACTATAAATTAGTTATACTGAGGACAGAGTTTCAGAATTTGTGATGATTGGGATGAAGAATAAGAATATTTTCAAAATTTAGAACAAAATGCAATGAACAAGGATGATGACATGGCAGAGTCACCATAAGAACGCATGAGTTGGGGCTCAAGGAAGCAGAACAAAAGAAGAAGGCATGCATGGATTATACACAGGTGAACTCGCAAGCAAGCGGTATTGTAAAGGAAATACACTGCTACATTTCTGAAATATGTGAACCTCCTATGTCATCATCCTTGCTCAGTGTAATTTGTTTAAAATTTTTCAAAGTATTGTTTCTTTGCTCAAGAACCACAATAAATTCCAGAGATCTATACATGGAGTTGTCGATTTATGTACTACATGATGTGAAATTATGAAAATCGTCTGGAATGTCCCTTTAAAGTCAACCCAGGGGGAAGAGCAACGGGTCCCGAACGCCACCACCAACATTCTATCCCCCCCCCCCTTTCTCATCCTCTTCCTTTAACCTATCTCCTCACTTAATCCCTCGCATCAAAATCTCCGAGAAAAGAGAACATCGTCAGAGGATATCTGGGGACACGCCAGCAAGTCCTAGTAAAAATGATCCGACGGTCATTACTGCGATATGTGTGCTCATAGGAGACTATAACCCACAAACCGTACTGGAAGCCGACATTAAAGGCGATTTCCAGTCCAGTTATAAGTTAGTCTGATAAGAAAGAGTAAAAACTTACGAGTACAATGGTAAAAGTTTGATAGCAATCCGATAAAAATCAGGGAAGTTATGAAATTGTGAAATTTCGCTAATTTTTGCAGAACAATTCTCATACAGTTGATATGGGTATGCAAATGAGTGAGCTGACGATGTCATCACCTCACAATTTTCCATTGACTGACCACGCACAAAAAACAAATGAAGAAAATCAAATGTTTCTGTTATAAAAGTGTAAAACATGATGTTATTCCTGGTTGAATAACTTTAGAATAACGATCAGTCAGATACCAATATCAGGATTTGAGACTGGCATGGCTGGGGCGTAATTGCGTTTGAATGAAAAAACTGGAAATATTTTCAAAACTTTATGTACAAATTAGATGGCAATTTGTGAGGGGATGTTATCATCACCTCTCTATTTGCTTGTTCAATATGACTGTTCAAGAACTCTTTCCTGAAAAATGAGCGAAACTTCAAAATTTCAAAACTTCCTTATTTTCGTCATCCTTTTTTTCGTTGTTGTAGATTAAATTGTTATCGTTGTGCTAGAAACTTTTACTCCTTTTCAGACAAACTTGCATCTGCACTGGAATTTCCCTTAAACTTCGCTTTTTTGTGTGTAAAGGTGTGTGTGTGTGTGTGCAAAATTGTTCGGAATTCTTGCTAATGGCAATCGATGATGAAGCCTTGGCATGATCGAAGACGCAGAAGAGGATCAGCAGTTTGTTACAACAGACGAGCAAAATTCCAACAGCCGGTCCACTCCTGCCATGATTCAGCATGTTGACTGTGTGGTGCGCGATCAAACACAATACAGTAAACACTGGACGGAATCGAATTATTTAGACACATGCCATGTCAATGACGGTCGTATCAAGCTCTCAAGATTTCGCAATCTTTTCAGGTAAAGTTGCCAAAATTTCGAGGAAAAAAGTCCTATCTACATCGCAACCTAAGATCGAATGATTTTATAATTGATATTTCCACCCTGATAAAACGATTGCCTGTGATAAAACAACACGATCAAGTAAAACGCATGTTTACAAATTTTCACAACACTTCGAGATATCGATAGAAATGTAAATTGCGGTAATACTTTTTTTTTGGGGGGGGGGGGGGGGTAGTAGTAGTTTAATACACCTGGTAAATCCTGTAACAGAGGGAGTGTTTACTAAGCGATTGTAATGTGTTGTTAGACCCTCGTCAGTGAGAACCCGACTATGCTGAGACATATCAGTATGTGTTAAGTCTCGGCGTGCGCAAGTTAAATTATTCTAGATACTTTCTATAAACTTATCATAAGGGAAATATTGTATGGAACAAAACGAAATCCCAAACAAAACAGATATCAAATTATTGGTTGTTCCATATTCCGAGGGTAGCGGCGAGATAATCTCTTCGCGTGCAGGGCGCAACTTGTAACAGATTCCGGGGATTGAAAAAAAAAAATGAATCCCTTGTTACCGTGACAACGGCATGTTCTTGTAAGTTTCCATTTCAGCGTATAAGCGCTTGCGTCGATTGCAGGACACGTGCCGTCTATACGGGAAAACGTTACTATACAAATATAATAATCAGATAATAACATCGGATAAGATTTCTATCTATTCTAGTTCAGGATTGACCAAAATTTGTATTAAAAAACAATTACCGAACGACACTCGTGTTTGTTTTAAAAGAGAAAAGACAAAGTTCGTAATGCCTAGATTATTTCTGTGATATGAAACAATTTTAGGGTTCGCGAGGTGATGGTCTATTTAATGGCAAATTGGATTTGTAAATATGCTAAATAACTGTCAATAAGTGATGATAATTTGTCAAAGAAAATAATTCAGTTAAAATGCAATTTCAATGCTTGTGTGTTGACTTCAATAAATGGAGTAAATATTGAATGTTAACTCATTAGTAACTAAACCACCCGAAACCGCCCGTCAGATTACTTCTTAAAATGCTCGAAACCGCCCGTTGGCTTGAAAAAAAAAAAAAGTTTTATGCTTTATTATTTTTATTGCTTTCACATAGAATATAGAATAATTGAAAGAGGTCAAAGGTCAACAAAAGTATGTCAGAATTATTTCTGTGACGCTCTTGTGTAAATGTCTTAATAGGCTTTCAAATAAACAAAATAGACAAAAATTAACATTCAGTGATCTATTTTGCATAATCCACAAAGTTGTCGAAATGAGAGTAAGACTGCTGTACCTTCCGGGGAATAATACATCATTATGTACAGAATCTTCAGTTGCTAAAGGGTTAAAAAAATCATATCGAAATTTGACAGAGGATTAAAAAGTTCTTGGATTTTGACGTTTCAAACGTTCACACAACAGAGATAAGTAGAAACCACACGTACAGAAATAAAATGAAGTGAAAATGGCATCCATACAGAAGTCTCCCAATTATCTGTACACATAATTATCTCCACTTTACCGACCTCCGTCCTTTGAAAAAACAAACAAACAAACAACCAAATTCAACGGTATCGACAGCATTGAATTACATTTGCGTCGTAGTATCCGACCAATGCTGATATTTTGTGGAGAAGGGGTTGTATAATTGCTATGTAAATAATCCAAAATTTTTTCTTAAATACTTGGGTTAAAACAAAGGGAGGAGTTGTAACGGTCATGATGACGTGATTACCTTACAAATGGGGATAATGTTATTGCGACTACAGTGTCATTGTATCGTAAAACATGCAAAACTCTAAAAATTCAATATCCCTCTCACTTTCAGTCCATCTTTTAATGAAACCTCTATCATTATGCTAAAAT
Organism: Diadema setosum; assembly: GCF_964275005.1. Lineage (NCBI taxonomy): Eukaryota > Metazoa > Echinodermata > Echinoidea > Diadematoida > Diadematidae > Diadema > Diadema setosum. The sequence continues at coordinate 7,286,168 of NC_092704.1, read as the reverse complement.
AATTTTGGTCTGTTTGTAAACTTCAGCTTGAACACAATTATAGTGAATTGCACTCTATGAACACCTGGTGCTATAAGAGTTAATAACAAAACAGCCAAGCGACATAATGTCTTACTGCTGTGCGTCGATACGCGTCTATTTATTTGTCTCCGTTGCCAGGGCATGGCCCGTTTAATCGTCGCCACAAAAACGACAAAAAAGGACTCCTCGCAGCAAGAAAAAAAAAATGTTATACTGAACATGCAACCCTAAGGTTACAAACAGTCCCCTATCAATTGCCTGTAATCTCTCAGATCACACGTCTATTGAATTCCTCGAAACAAGACAATATAAAAATCAATTAAAAAAAAAGTACTAAATAAAAGGAATAAAACGAGTGGCATTTCACACCCTACTACGGAAATGAATGACCTGATAAAAAAATAAAAAAAAAATCAATCCATTAGTTGCGCTAGAAAAGACAAAAAAAAGGTCATTAGTGAGTCCGCCTGTAGAATAGCTATAGCCCTCGTGATGAAGGTTTGGAGCACGAGCGAGGATCAAAGGAGGTCCGCTGATGGCGGCCCTCTTTTATCCCGGAACAGGTGCGAGATTATCATTGAGGGAATGCACAGGGGGAAAATGACCTCCACAGAAGTGCGCTTTTGCGAGTCACACACAGTTTGCGTCATGCTTTTTGCACTTTTCCCCAATCTCGCGAATAGAGTTCAATGATCACCGCGTCTGAACCAACTGATTACGATATGAATATGTCTATAACAAGAAAAATTCCGAAGATGAGGGCATACATATAGGCCAGAATGAAAAAGGAAAATACATAAATTTTGATAAACTACAAATATCAAAATCTATATGCTAACAATGATGATTTATGCGCTTTGTGATTGTAAAATGTTGATAAATTTGGCACCATTTTTGTTGAATTGTTTTTTTTTAATCTGTGCGTGTGTTTGTCTGTGTGTGCCTGTGTGTGTGCTTGTCTGTTAGTGTCTGTTCGCGTGTCTGTGAATATATTTGGGTGAGTGTGTGTGATAAAGAGTGATGCTATATTATACCAAGGAGGTATACCTCCTTGATTATACTCCTGTGAATTTGAATAATATGTAATTTTGCCTCACGCTGTGGGATGATTTTGACACGACATAGGAATACACCATTGAGTGAGGGACATTTGACACTAGGATAAGAACTCAAGGAAGACATTGTTGTGTAAATTGAACCCAAATCATTTCATCGAATAAAGAGGATAATAAAACCGAAACAACCGGTCGTTTTTGTTTGTTTGTTTGTTCCTTTCTTCCTGAACACAAAGATGTCTGAAAAAAAAAAGAGAAAATGACCAACGATCTTGGGAAATGTGAAAAACGATAAAAATGATTTGCATAAAGAAAATGAAATACTGAAAAGTTAGAGAGGGAGAGGGAGGAGAGAGAAAAGTGAGGGATACGAGAGTGAGACGGACTCATCTCATAATTTGAAATACAAACTAGGCGAAACTGCCAGAAAAAAAAAAATGCGATGTATATGCGCCAGCAGACTCGTGTTTCAGTGAACGGACTTTAACGCAAGGTCAAAGGAGAAATATAAAAGGGGCGTAGAAAGTCAAGAGAAAAAAAGTACATGAAAGGGTCAAAGACAGACGGAGAGACAGCAGAATCAAGCGGAAAGGAGGGTAAGTAACGAAAATGAACGTAACAGTGGTATATGAAAGGATAGCGAGATTGAAAAACAAAGAGAAAGATATTGAGAAATGAGATAGAGATGGAGACATAGATAGATAGATCTAGATAGCTAGAAAGATAGATAGATAGAGGGAGGGAGATATAGATATATAAAAAGAGTGTTAGAAAGATAGAGATCGACCAAGGAAGATAGCATGGAAAGACGAATAGAAAGATACTCAGATATAGAGAGATAGAGTAACAGAGAGAGAGAAACATATAAAAGGTGAGAGAAGAGGAAGAGCATTCTCCATCTCTCCTCTCATCAGGCCCCTTTGTGAGGGAATTTAACGTGATGACCTACATAAGAACCTGACCGATCGATCGGCCGGTGCACGGTGGCCCCTTTTCAACCGTACCGAATCGTACGAACATCGATAAAGAGCTCGGCCGAGGTCGATGAAACACGAAGCGAACCTTACACTCTGCAAAAACAGAAGGGATCGATCTCTACGACCGATAATCATAATACAGCGAGGCCACGTCTTTCATCTCGGGATGAAAATATAGCGGCATAAAGGTAGAACGTTGCATGCACACGACTGAAAGATATTATGATGCGTCCATAAACTACATAATTTTCATCCAACATACTAGTATAGCCCAATCACACAGTGCCACTACTTTGAAACAGTATTGTATAGTCAGTACTTGCCAATTTCCAACGTTTTGCTCTTGCCGCCATATCTGAAGAAAATCGGATTCAGTGAAATGAGTTTTATCATCAAAGTAAAGGTCAATGACCCAACAAGTATCTTGACCTTGATTGAGGCACTTTGCATGACAATTTTGAATGTGCACGAACTGACGAACAAGAACTTACATCATCAACCTGTCTATGCTGTCAAAGTAAGGTTAAAAATCAGATTGCAATTTCCTTTTGGGCAAGACAATTTTGTCGGTATATAGTTCTGCATGACCATTGTGTCACGTAAGCTTCGACTGAGTGTCTCAGCAATACCAATTAACATCAGCAGCCTTGATATTCACGAGGCACAAAAACACTGAAGGGCACAATGCTCTTCAAATGATCATGAATAAGAACATTGTAATGGAAAATACATTAATAGAAGCACGTAAGTGTCGTCGCTCAAATTACATGCGTGATTACTTGTCAATGTACGTCACATTTCGTATACAACCGTTTAAGCGCGAGGTCGATTACGAAATCCCACCCGAAGCAGGTCGATCAACTGGATGACTGGCTCGGTGACGTATAAGCCTACTTCTTGCGTTCCTTAAGGGCTTTTTACACTTGTAAATTTTTGCTTAGCCCCGGACTATCGGTGGGGCTAAGGGGGGGCCTTAGCCCCACCGATAGTACGGGACTATCCTTAGCCCACTTTCTGTTTACACTCGTTTTTGCCAAAGTGGGCTAGCCCCACCGATAGTACGGTACTATCTGGCCCTGCAAAATAGCAGGGGTTAGCACCGCAATTGCGGTGCTAGCACCGCAATTGCGGTGCCAAGCAAGTGAGTGTAAACAGAACGAAAAAATAATCCTGGGCTAAGCGACGGAGACGAAGTGCGACCCTCACTGACCAATCAGAAACGAGGTAATCAAGTGCTGCCGGTGCGTGCGTGTACGTGTACAGTACACAGCGTAATTATGAATATTCATGTGGTTTGGAAAGTCCGGGGCTAAGAAAGACGAGTGTAAAAAGGTCAGTTTTCTCCTTAGCCCCGGACAAGAGATAGTACGGGACTAATTGGCGAGTGTAAAAAGCTGAAAAAATTGGTACGGGACTAACGATAGTCCTGGGTCAGAGAAAGTCCGGGGTTAAGAAACACAAGTGTAAAAAGCCCTTTAGTCATCGGCGAGAATGTCACGTGGTGTGAATGCAAGGTTGCATGACATTTGCTCCTGTGAAAAATGCTCCCATTAGATATCTGCACGCTAAGCCAAACATAAATTCTGCTTCAAAACATAACCCTAACCCAAATCCTTATCCTCACATCAAACTAAACCTAAAACCCTATCACAATTCTAACCCTAAGTCCTTGGAGAAAATAAGGCCGGAGCAATAATATCGTCGCAGGAGCAAAAAATATGTCACCGAATACAAACCACCTTAATATCATCATTTTACCTCAGTTCTTTGGTAATGCAACACCTTATCTCTTTCTATCTACCCTATTTTCGTTCCCTCTCTAGCCACATCCTCGTACTATTTGGGAACAGTATAATACATCCAGTAAAATAACGACAATCTCATCATACTTGCTACTGCTTTATGACACACTACAATTGTGATTATACACTACAGTTTTGTACAACTTCATGCTAACTTAAAAAAAAAAAATATATATATATATATACATAATGCAGGATGATGTTGTAAGCAGGTTCACTATTAACCCGTTCCCTACTGAATGATGAAATCACCAAAGGCTAAGCCACTACAGGTTTTCCGCAGGGAACGGGTTAAGGGAGAGAGATTACGGGGACAGATACAGAGGAGATTAAGAGATAGACAGCTCAAATAATATTCATTGGTAGATTGACAAATAGATGGATCGAAAGAGACAGAGAGAGGGAGGGGGTTATTATATGTAGGCCTATGTATAGATAGATAAATAGATAGATATAGATATATACATACATTCATGCACATACATAATATACGTACATAGATATACACTGTACATACAGAGAAAGATGAAGCGCACGGGGCAGAGGGGGGGGGGAGGGAGAAGTGGGTGTGGCTGGAGATGTCCTGGACTTTGCAACAACAACGACAACAACAACAAAATGGGGGCAATTCTGCGATTCCCTCCCGGAAACACGGCTGTGACAGGCTCTGCTTGGGCGACGATCGATTCTTACTCGATGACCCATTACGAATGGGAGCACCTGGCCAAACTTCCAATGGTTCTCGCGCTCTTACAGGTAAGAGCAGCTGCCTTGGGGAATGACCTGATTAGACCAATAAAAATCGAGGGTTGGAAAGGGAGCGAATGGGAGAGGAAAAGGGGTGGAAAAACAAAAAGTACCACAGACTCACCTGCGTACGCGGCTAGCCAAGATAGTTCCTACTCGGCCGTATGTGTGTATAGGGAACTGGGATGACGGTTACCAGAATCTGTGGAAAAACAAAAGTTATATTAGTGATATAGAAACGGTCAAACTATAGCATTTCGTGGAAAAGATGCAAGGTATCAATACCAATATACATCCAACGGGAAACAAAATATGAAAACGCCATGATGCATGCGGGCTTATAACTTTACAAGCATTACACAGGGAAGTATAACTGTATCAGCACTGAACAGTGGAGCTAACCTCGAACGTACAGTACAGATAATATTACAGGAGATCGGAGAAGTTTATTGTGCGTTGCATGCATATGCTATAATTATTTGTCAACAGTATCATCATTAAAGTGGTTGCTTAAAGGGATGGTATAGTTTTGGTGGAGATGGGGGATTCAAATTTTAACTTTTTACGAGATAACTAGAAACCACTCATGAAATATGAAAGAACATACATCTAAGACTCCTCTAAGAGGAAATCAAAGTTTATTTGATGAAAATCTTTTTGAAATGGCTGGGATATCCAAAAACAAAGTAAAACAAAGTGGTCTTCATAAAAGGTGGGTCCCACCCTTTGGATATGTCGGTTATTTCAAACACAATTTTCATAAAATAAATTATAATTTACTCTCAGAATTGTCTGCTCTTTTATACTTCATAAGTGGTTTCTTACTATAGTAATATCGCACGAAAAGGTGGAAACCTGAAGCCCCCTCTCAACCAAAACTACATCATTCCTTAATAAAGCGCGATTCCACACTATGTCCAGAATTAGCTTTAAAAGAATACAGGGAAATCAGATGAACAGAAGAATAGCAGCGGTGACCTTAAATGAGAAAATTGTGTGATTGAACAGTTTTTCCTCTTTTCACAATGTCAGTGACGTCAATGGCAGCTAATACATATCATACTCCAATCGGCATAGGAAATGATGCCATTATCTCACAATTCTCTCAAGGAACTGGGCAGAAGTATCTCCCAAATTTCCTTATCTAGCATGACATCAATAGAAACGAAAATTGGATGTATCCCTTGCATGAAATTATTGTGGTTATGTAGTAATCTAGCAAGGACTTATGGGGGGGGGATCTGCTGTTGCAAAATGATTGATCTAAAAATGGGTTTCATGATTCAACACAAGTAGGAGCTCCTATATGGAACTGCCCTTTAAGTAACCTCGTCTGACGGAAGAAAGAATGGAATTCTAATCTAGCCTAATGTTTCCGGTCCCGAATCCATGTGATTTGGTCTTTCTTTCCGTTCGATTTTTTTTTTTAACTCGCAAGGATCGAAAGCTATATGTTGTGAAAGCGCGAGTACATTTCCCGCAATTACTATCATGACCATGGGGCTGCCATAAAAACCTGTGTGAAGAGAGTATACGATTAGGCTTGACGTGTGTACACGTACATTACCTACTACACGTAATAATTTTTGCGAATATTTTGCAATGACTATAGTAACACAAGAGAGGTGAGAGAGCGAACATACAAAATGGCAAAAGTTTCACCAAATCGGACTTCAAATAAAAGTTGTCGGACGTTTTTATCGAGTTATCAAAAGTTCCATTATGTGTTTTCAGTAACATTAGCCACTACTAAACAATTAGGCAAATTAGATGAAATTTTGATGACATTTCCCCATAAATCCCCGATTGACAAAATCTGATCTTCATTCCCTCGTTTTGTAATGAAAGCCTTACAATGAATAGCGGTTCGGCAGCAGTGCGTAGGTTGTAGTTGCTGAAATAACAACTTATTAATTTAAAATCTGCATGCACGAACGAACATATGAGTTATGAGTCGATAGCATTATAGTTAAATGCGTAATGTGTGGTTTCTATCACTATTACCACTCGGTTAAAAAAAAGAAGTATCTCCATTCTTTTCTTTTTTTGGAGGGGGCACAATTTTGATGAAACCTTTAAAAGGAATCAATTTGTTGGTCAGAGGGCAAGACGGCACAACCATTTTGCGTAACGCAATGGTCAACTTGAACAACGAATGACACTCGTGGCTTATCGTTTGTGGCATTGTTTGGCTGGTAAAAGTCGAAACTGCAAGTGGAACCTAGTTTAACCCTTTAGGAACCACCATTATAGTGAAAAACAATACCATTGATATGGTATAAAAACGGTCAGCCGATGATAGTGACAAAAAGCATAAAAATCACATTAATCACGTTCGCTGCAGTGAACGTGATGAAACCCTTTTCAATTATGGGCCTCAGCACGTCAGAATGCAATGAATGCGTGTTTTGACAGCCTGTCGGAGTTGAAGGCAATAACATCCCCATCTAGCTATCTTAACGTATTGTATAAGCTGAAAGATTTATGGTCGTTGAAACTAAATTATTATAAAGACCATGATAATGGGTGGTCAATATTAATGAGGTTTTTGACAATAGTACCAGTTGTAGGCGGTTGGAAGACATGCATTCTATATTCCTTTGCATACCATGCTTCGTTCACAATATAGGCAATGTCGAGTATCGTGATGATCGTTGTGCGGGATAACTAATATAATGGAGCTAAAAACTGTAGCTCCATGCTAATAAGCAGTGCTCGGTTTTCGGGGTTTGCAAATGTCACGCAGACTCTATTATGCTGAAACTGAATCTTTTGCAGATGACACTAGATGAAGGTCGTCTTCTGTGCACGGCTGTTTACAATCGTTTGCCGTTGTGTGTACGGTGAGCATACAAAATTGACTTTGTCATATGATATGACCTCGGCGAAATTGGTGGAGGCTCATTTTTTTTTCCTTTTTCTGTCTCTGCTTAGCAATTATCATCTGATCATCGAAATCTGTGTACATATCATATCGAAATCATGTATTAACTCAAGTATTCTTCACAGCCATTAAATTTATATCTAACAATTAATGAATGTAGAGTTATAAAGACAGTCATATTGCACAGGGTCGTCATTGTGAATGGCAGAACTGCTGGTGCGTGCTTTTATAGCCGTATGCCCCCTGCGAATGTCATGGTTCCCTAGTTTACGATCGGCGATTATTGCTTGCTGACGCCCCTAAACGATTCAAAATATTCTCTTTAACATGGCTCCAAGTTCTTTACAACAAATAATGGCCTAAACGCTGGACAGATCCATCTGTCTGTCTGTCTGTCAGTCAGTCTCTCTTTCTCCTCTTACAGACAAACACATACACAAACACACATATTATACACACACTCATATACACACGGACGCTCGTAAACATATTTTATAAGAAACAGCCCTGTGAGTTGTCCATTTGACAAGACAGCGCTGTCTCAAAGATGGCGCGGCAGGGAGCTTGTCACGAGGCATTGTGTAGACAATATCGATAGCAATATCAAAGATGGAATTACATAGGATATAAAAAAAAATAATAATATAATTTCTTTGAAACTACCTGGACGATGTTCTCTCACAGAAGGATGTAAATGAACGCTATAATGCAGGACGCCTAATAATCGATTACAAGATGATAGTGTAGATTTAAAAAATGAGTCAGAAGGAAAACAAACCAAGATTATCTCGAACCAAAACTGCAAAACAGCTGAGGCCCCAACGTCCACACGATATACTGATTGCATGTAATGGGATGCTATACTAGCCGGGCTCTTCAAAATATTATTTCAGTGGCCTAACAGAATGGTCACTGATATAGGCAAGGTCCCGCGATCGATCGAGCCTAATACCAAACACTCCGGATGACATCAAAAGGGCGCCTGATTCGCCGCTCTCGAGATCCGCCCTCGAAAATTGGATGGGCGATACTTCAGGGCCGAGTGTTCGGAGGACGAGTATGATTGACAGGTTGGAGTGTATGATCTCGACGGGAAGTCGTTTGATCGACATCGAGGGGAAACGTGGGGAGATGGGGGGGGGGTTGTCTAGCCTGGCGAACACAGGGTAAAGCATGGAACTCCATGGGTAAAGCAATGTACTATCCCCACTTTTGTTTCATCATCATCATCATCATCATCATCATCATCATCATCATCGTATCAATATTTGCTCCGTCTTGAAACTAAACATGCTCAGTCGGGTGAGTACCCACTTCTATCCGTACGGGGGGGGGGGGTGGGACGGGGATCCCTCATTTTTTAATGTTTTTATTTCTTTTTATTTCATTTTTTTTTACATTTTATGTGCCCAAGTTTCCTTTCAAAATTAGAAATGTGTTACATTGTATATGCATAACAGTTTGATGTACTCAATATCATCATGCAGAGTTGCCCTTTAAGTTGCAACAACATTACTCTACCGCTTTTTTTTTCTAACCATTATGATGCACATCTGTACAGAAATGATATTCTATTATTTGCAGTACATATTGTGAATGCATGAGGCTGGAATGAGTGTGTGTATACACGTGAGCGTGTTAACGTTATACATGTAGATGAAATGCGGACAATTATCATAACTTCAGTAACACAGTGAAATTTATTGTAAATTACAAAGCCCATTATTCAGGGTTGAGATAAAACAGACAGACATAATCTATCAGAGATGCGGAGCAGGGAAGAAGGAAAAAGCAAGCAATTTACATTTTTGCCATTGTTTCGACATCCATTTGAACATGACAGCAGACGACAGCAGACACGAAAGCGACGCCAGCCTTCTCCTTACAGAGCAAGAGCAGAATACAAATGACATTTACTGGCTTTAAATGTATAACATTGTGCCCACGCTTTAATAAGGTCTGTCTCTCTGTGTACAGTAAGGGTTACACTACAGTTACTATCATGGAGAATATACAATGCTATTAACCGACTGGTCGCGATGATATTCTCCGTTCTCCAAAGTGACTTCGATGAGTCTTGTTAGTGATAGTGATGTGTGTGGGGGGGGGGGGATCGGTCTAGGCTTCCACTTGCTTTATGTAAATGTCTTTTCCTTCGTTTTAATAGGTTGCTTGGATGAAAGCACAGTCACAGACTCGTGCATTCTCATCGTCTTGAGGTCATATTATTTGATTGCAAAGGCTCCCAGATTTTATCTTAAGGGCAGGGAGACCAGTGTCGCTATATGGAGAGGACAGAAAAGGGTACTGAATATAACTCCTGCCGTAACGAATGCCTCGTATATCTATACGTTATCACGCTCATGCAGAGGATGATCCAGTCGCTGCACGCTCTCTCTACGCAACATGTACATTTCAAGAATAAACCTTTGGTAAAATACATGATTAATACAAAGCTAATACTCTTGTGCTTATTCTAGTGTGGCCGTGTCGAATAGATGAAGAACAAGAGTAAGAAAGGAGAGAGGGAAGACGAAGATGAAGAAGGTGAAAAAGTAGAAGAAGAAAAAGAAGAGGAGGAGGAGGAGGAGGAGGAGGAGGAGGAGGACCAAGTAGGGGGAGGAAGAGAAGTGCGTGGAAGAAAAGAATAAGTAGAATGCAGAAAAAGGAAAAGAAGAAGAAGAGGAGGAAGAGGAGAAGAAGAATAAAGCCATAAATTGAAGAGGGATGCTCATGCATGCAAATTCGAGAACAGTAACTGATGATACCCTCCCTTCGTTTTTACTACGGGCCTCATTGTGGCTCCTAGCAAATTACCCGTAATAGATGCAATTCTTCACGAACATACCCCAACATTACCCAAGAAGACGCACTGTGACGAGCACAGCTACTGTACGAAATGTATGCGCGTGCGCGCCCGCGATAATGATCTACGCAAACATCACACGCACACACACAATAAATAATTACAACTAGTACTGACAATCATTTATCTCGCTGAGCGTGCTGCAATTATCAATAATGAAGAACATTAATTCTGCAATAAAAACCTACCGTAATGATCTGATTATGGAATAATGATCGATGTTTCCCGGAGTAACCTCTTCATTGCAATTCGAACCACCGCTCTTTACCACCGTTATGTCGTTGTCACATTACAACCGCAGAATTATTACCAGGCACCCAGCTTTTTACCCAGGGAAGGAGAAACAAAGCCGTAAGACGTACGAACCTGGGAGGGTTGAGCTCAAGATCTCTGTGTACGTCGAGCCCAGCAGGGCCTCGTGAGTTTCGTCCCAGTTTTGATTTTCGGGAAAGAAAATCTAGAGTGAGAATGTCCTTTTTTCACCAAACCGGGCTCGTCCCTATCAACGTGCGAGAAGCTTGGTTGATGGATTTTACACAACACTAGATATAAATGCATTGCATTGCAAAGACAGTGCTTTAGATGAATTGACTTGGTCACATTTTATATAGAAGTTTCGAGCATTTACCTCGACAAGCTGCCTCGACATTATGTCTGCCAACTGTTAAAGGGAAATGTGAATGTATCAATAATCTATATGCATGCATGTTTTATATGGTTTAGATTCTAAATTCCGAAAGCAAAATATCATTATTGATTATGTGTATGTGATTTAAGTTGGCTTTCATTTTTATCTTTCTCTAAACATTACCAGTTTCACATGGTCATTTACTTTGTCATATCACATTATTATACCACAAGAGCTACATGTATGATTTAACATTCTGCTGCTTTAAACAAGAAAAATCGCGAGTACGCTAAATCAACCATTCATGACAGATAATTTAGCCACATTATCTCGAGACAAAGTCCGTTCAGCACTATCTAGCAACAGTAATTATCTGAGCTTAAACGGAGTGTGTGCAGTATACGAACTTGGGGACTTTTGCTTCGAAGTATGGGTTTACTGAATATTCGGCAAAGATGTACCCTTGTCGGTACTCTGCCGATACTTGAAATCCGTAAACTTGGTAAAGCTGAAGTGAGCGACAAAGGCTTAAATCAATGGCAGTAGGTATATCTATTCTCGATGCTGCTGGGCATCGTACTCCCTGAGAGCACAAACACACGTACTATTTTTAGTAAATCACGGAAACAGGTAGAAAGCAAATGACTTTTCCTAAACCCCAATACCACTTTGCACAGGATGCTACCGCGAGACATATTAATGAACCCTAAACGTCTACGCAACTTTGACCCCCCGACGAGATACACTGATGCATTACGATCAAAATTTTCCTACGGCGCCACTAATTGGTATGTGATGGCGGTAATTGGGCGCAGAAGGCACATACTGGCAGAATATGTCACCGACTGCACGGTTCAGGGTCGTAGAAAATGTCAGCGCGATTAGCATGAATTGGATTCCCGGGTAAGCCAGCTGTTAGCGCATCACAAGTATCTAACATTAACCTTGATTCATTCACAATATGAAAGATCAATACAGTACGCTCTGGGCTTGAGGCGGCTTGATTTTTTACTTGTGACTATCACCTCCTTTTTTTTTTCGCCAGTAGTCAAATTATTCTCACAGACCTACAAGCTTTCACCAAGATGTTTAGGGGGTAATTTTTCCAGCTGTTTCGGCTCTCAAAACGCCTCATTTAAATCGTGACATATTATATAGACACATACAAATACACACACACACACACACACACACACACACACACATACACACACACACACACTCACAATCAACACAAACCAAGGAGGTACTAGGCGAACAATAATATACTAGTACCTCCTTGCACAAGCACACTCAAGCACACGCTCACCACAAACATGCACAAACACACACACACACTCACACACACACACACATACACCCCTCCATAGACTGGTCCGTAAACTCTCACACCAAGGGGGTACTAGGCGCCTGGTACCTCCTTGCTCACACTAGGTTTCAATAAATATGTAATCCGGTGCCTCCAACTATATTCCCAAAGCAAAGACCCCCCAAGTCGCGGCGAGCGAGGCTTTAGTACCTCTGCTTCTGATTGGCTAAAAGTTCGAGAACTACGTCAACGCTACGAAAGATCTTCAATTCGATGGTGAAGTAACCTTTCATAAAAAGGTGCACCGAAGTTACATCCACCATCGACATGAAAACTGCTGCACTGAAACAGGCCTAACGGAGGGAGGTTGATATTCTCGTCATGACCCAAGGTTGATACACGGACAAACCTCCCCGGGGACTTACCGACCACGATGGCGTCCCTTCAGCAAGCCCCCCTTGAGACTCGACATGAATAACCAAGCAAACGCTCGGCAACAAACACTCAAGTGCGCCCTTCCGAGCAAAAGTGCTATCTCAAGGGCGAACGGACTGTTTCCTTCACATTATTCTCTCTCTCTCTCTCTGTTTTTTTTTTCTTTATCTGAGTCCGGCATCTTGTGAGGAGCTTGAAATGCACGGCGGTAGCTAGAATGGTTACACGTGATTCTAATGGAAAGGATGCCCCCAGGGCGTAGTCTCGTCTCGAGGTGACTCCTTGAAGATTGCACTTGACCCAGGCATGTTCCCTCCTCCCCTCTCTCCCGCCATCTCTCACTCCCTCCACCGTCCCGTCTTCCCCCCTCTCCCCATTTCCCCCCTCTCTCTTCTCCTATCCTTGTCTCTCCTTTTCATCACCCTCGCCTTCTATTTCTCTCCAATAATGAAAAGTACGCCAGAACTTGACGAACTTAATCTTTCAAGCCGGGTATCGAAAGAGTCCTTATGAAGAAGGAAAGAAAAAATGACGCCTTTATGCGTAGGTACTCTACCACTTCAAAATTGACGTCACAGAAGTGTATACAGAGGTGCAGATAGGAGCACATTCACGAATTATAATAAAACCAAAGGTGCCGCACACCTGCCTGGCAAATGCCACATCACGACAGCGCTGATGCCACTCGTCGCGTCTTTTCGATACGAGATTGAACGTGACATTATACCAGGAACGCATCCAATGAGGAAGCAATTTGGATAGCAGCCTCGGAGACCACACGACCTTTTTATGGCGGGAAGAAAAAAAACGGGCGGAAGTGACTGATTAACCATGAACGGGTTAAGTCTCTATTATCATCTCATTTCGTGTCGCATTACTTCAATTTTAAAGATCTAAACACTTGAACATGAAACTTGTCTCTTGCAGGGACAGTGATAATTGAACTGATTTGTTTCATTTCCTACTCTCCTCTTCATATACAATTGTATGTTTGACATTGATAGGGGTTTCCCCTTAAGTTGTGAGGTTGTGCTTGTTTTTGTTTTTAAATTCGTTAAGGTTTTTTTCTTTCTCCCCCGATATTCTTTAGCCGAGATGGTTGTTAAAGGGATGGTATAGTATTGGTGGAGATGAGGATTGAGGGCTTATAACTTTCTGCGAGATACCAAGAAAGCACTTATGAAATAACACAGAGCATACAATTCTAAGAGGAATTCAAAGTTTGTTAGATGAAAATCAGTTCTGGAATGGCTGGGACATCCTAAAATAAAGCAAAACAAAGCGATCCTAACGAAGGGTGGGTCCCATCTCTTATCAGGATTGCTCTGTTTTGGATATCTCCGCCATTTCAAAACCAATTTCCATCAAATAAACGTTGAATCCCTCTTGGAATTACATGCTCTTTCATATTTCATAAGAGGGTTATCTCACCAAAAAATGTTAGAAACCTGAAGTTAGGTCTCAGCCAAAACTATATGATCCCTTTAAGTGAGTGTATTTCGGCAGGTGTCGTCTGCTTGCCTCGACCTGAGGGGAGAAGTCATCCAAGACGTGAGAGATCCATGATGAGATACACGTTGATGAGTTTGCTTGGGATGATGGCGCTGGTGATCCTAAAAGCCATGTTTGATATTCTCACGTATAAACACCTGGTTCAATTGTCGCCGCTCACTCCTGGCATCCTATTTCCCCTTTTCATTTTTTCGTGTGTGTGGTTTTTTTTTTTTTTTTTAGTTCTTATTTTGCTATTCGGTATTTCATGATGTTATAATGAGGACTAATAAGCGAAGAGAAAGTTGGTTGATTGTGGGACATCATCATCATGCATTCTAACTCGCCGAGATGCCATTGTGTCGTCTAGTAAGGAGTAAGCCGCTGTTTATTCAAAACGATTTTGAAACGCAGCTTATCGTGCAAGTAACATTTATAAATATTTCAAATGCCGCACTGTGCTCGTTTTGAGTAAAGCCTATCATACAAGAGTAGACGAGTTCGCAGATAGCAATGGCTTAAAATAAATGACCCCGAATTTTAAACCATCAAACAAAACAGTTATAAAGCTAGTGTAAGATATCACACAGTATAACATAATCTAACTTGGTTTTATCCTATAACAGCAGCTCCCTAGAATTTCAGAATGTACTTTAAATGCACAGACAGGTGCTGTCCATGACATTGCTCATTTCAGCATATTGTCTTATTATGTTGTTTTAGTTCATTTGAAATTTACCTGCTCATGGGCAGAATATAACTTCGAACTGGTTTATTCAGGCTGGTGATGGGGTAAACTGATGCAGATGCCGAGAAACGTCATAGTACAATATCAATCTTCTTCCTCATCATGTTTGTTTATGAGGCAATCTGCTATTTGATCACGGGTGCAGAATTTTTTCACCTAAATATGGATCCTAAATTGTCGCCTAACTTTCTCAGTATTAATATGGGCAACATCTCGCGAAAAGTTCATAGCAAATGGCGACCCGGAAAGGAATAGTTCTTTCTAATTTATGTACGCCCTCAACGACTAAATTTGGAAGCGTTCAGAGCACAGTAAAAATGAAATGAATGTCAACTATGTAACTTACTGGTTAGGTAATTTTATTCCACAATAACGTTGTTACTTTTTCTGAGTGTCATGAAGTGCTTTGAACGTCACATCCCGAACCAAACACCACTATATATAGCGATACAGAATGATATGGAAATCATGTTCGATCTGTTATTAATGGCACAAGTGTAAACAAGCCTGGATATGAAATCGACATCCTCGCTTCATCCTTGTCTCTTCTCTCTCTTTTTCTATAATCCTACAAATTAAACTCACCTAGAGCTACAACAAAGAGAATAATATATTCTAAAATAGCACCATCTCTCTCTCTCAAAATGAATATGTATGATATATTCTCCAGATCTATTATAGAATGCAATAACCATCCAGATCTGAGATTAAAACATGTAATAATGATGCATTCATCATGTCAGTTGCTTTCAATATTATGCAGTATTATGCCACTGCTTACAGTATTATGCGCCAGCAGCGTTCATTGATATTATCAGACAGACGTCTACAGCGCGAGAATTTACAATTCATGCTAAAAACACAATTGAACACAGTGAAAGTTCGTCTGTCTATGATATATACAACACAGAGAAAAACAAGGCAGCTCTACTTTGGATTGGGGTCAACGAATTAATGTACTTCAAATGTCAGGAGCGGGAGGCAGATGGTGAAGGATAATGCCCGTCTCCAGGGCCCTGGGCATGACGTCACAAGGTGGTTGTTTGCTCCATAGAGAGCCTGCTTCCCAGGTTTGCATGTTCTTTCCTGTTCTTCATTTTTTCTGTATGCATCCCGTACACACTCTTTCCCTCCCTAGTACGAGATGCCGTTTGAGTTGATTTGGGAGAATCATATTCGTTGATTTTTTGTTTTCGTTTTAAAACTACCATACCATTACTCCACGTAGCTAAATTTCACTGTAACGGCGTGACGGCATTTGCTTCTTCGTTGTTGTTGTTTTTCAGTCAGTGTGTAGGGATAGTTTCATGGCGGTATGATGGGACGGGGGATCACAGTGAAGCGTGAGAATGGCTGCTTCCTTTTGTTGTCGCTGTTTTGTAAGAAATATCTGTATGTTTCTTGTTTGCTTATATTTCCTCTTATAAGACGATTTTTCCCCTCTTCCTCTTCTGGAAATGCATGGCATGCGTAATACCCGAGAGATCATTCTCTCCAGGACCTCTATACAGTGAATTTAGTCTCACTACAATATAATATAGAATGATATTATATACAGTAATATAATATAATGTAATATAATACCATAAAATATAATATAATATACTGTAATATAATATAATATAATATAATATAATATAATATAATATCATATAATATAATATAATATAATATAATATAAGATCTAATAGAATCATATCAATATATCAATTTAACCAAATTGTGTTAATTGAATAAAGAAATTAAAATGAAATTAAGATTACATTTGATTGATTACATTAAACATTGGTTTTTCGATATCCGTTATATCCTTACATCCTGATAACATACGCATATAAGCATTTTTGCAAGGAATATATAAATATATATACGGATAAATGTTCGTGATTTTCTTTTGTATTGTGATTTTCTTTTGTATTGTGTGTTCATGTAGTGCATGTATACTTCCGTCAGTCAGGGTTGGGGTTGGGAATAGCAAGTTGACTTTGGTGCAACAGGACTTCCCACCCCAATTGAAAGTTGGCAGGGAGCTATTTGAACATTCACTTCATCACGTATGCTACCTGAAAATACGCCTTTTTTCACAGAAATGGCAATCTATGACGTCAAGCCCTTGGCTTTACAGTGAAACAAACGAGGACATCTCGATTACGCGTGGATGCAGGATGAAGAGACAATGATAGGAATTACGAGAATTTGGCATAACATAGAATCACAAGAAGGCCAGGGCCCCGTTTTATCAAAAGATAAAATCAATTGTAAATTCCCTCACCACACAGGCTGCCATAGACTTACAGTTGAAATCAACTATATAATCAATTATAACTCTTCATAAAACAGGGCCCAGGTCAAGAACCGCTACAGTATAACCTGGTAACTATCTCTGATTGTATCATATTTTATGCTACAAGTGACGCAATAGTACAGTGTATAATGAGAGCTTGTATTCAGTTGTGTCGTTTTGTTCTATTCTCTTATTTTGTTTGTTTTATTTTGGTTTGTTTTGTTTGACTCTATGGCTGTGTTTACCTGGCATGGTTATGAAATATAAATCCCGCCAGCAGCTGCGCTGGCTCTAGGAGCCTTGTTAGCGGTGAGTCCGCGGTGAACCATTCATGATTCGGTTTGAGATCGGGAAATGGGCAATGTCATGGATTCCGTCAAACTTTAAAAACGAAATTGCAAATTGGGGAATCATATTTTTCTCTCAGTCGCTAAATCCTGCAGTCCTCGTCTGCACAACATCGAGAGAGCTTGAAATCAAACATTTGCACTTGCCGCTTACAATCATTTAAACCAGACGATATCAAATCTAGGGATTCATTGTCGTTGATTTCGCCAGTAATATAGTCGAGCATTATCAAACAAGATGATTGGTTCATGAAATCAAAGTATGACCAAGTCTAACGAGCCCCCTCCCCTCATTGTTCTTGTGTACCCTGTATAGTATAAAAAAAAACCAACACACATACTCAATACTGGTACAGAAACATCACATTTTAGTTGAGTCTAGCTGTTCCTCAAAGTGATCGAAACACTGCTACATCTATTATTTGTTTTCGCACTCAGAAGGTACACACTACATGTACTTCTTTGGATATGCGTATGCGTGTCTTATGTGTATTTGTTTGTTTGTTCTGTGTGACTTGAAACGACATGACATCAACATAAAGAACGTCAGTTCATGAACTAACGATTCAAAAAACTCTACAGTAATCAATGACATAAAAAACAACATCAGGATATTTAGAGAAATTCTTAACAACACAACAATGATATAAACATTTGCTGATTGCCTATTTCCAAGTTTTGGTTGAGATGGGGATTCAGGTTTTAACTTAATGCGAGATAATTAGAAATCACTTATAGGTAACTTTCTAATTATCTCACAAAAAGTTAAATTCTGAGTCCCAATCTCAATCAAAACTATACCATCCCTTTAACAGACACTGAAATTGTGCATAACAGGAAATCTGGATGGCAAATCCATAACATTTCGTTTTGTCATTTCCCTCTGAACCCCATCTCCTCCACCTCCCCCCCCCCCTTCTACCCCCTTCAAACCCGTAACTTAGCATTGTTGTGTACTTGTCGCAGCGGGAGAACGCAGTGACAATTGGGTTGCCATGGCAACATCTGAAAGATGATAGGACCCGAGCTTTGAGGCTCAACTGCCTGGTTTCTTTGGTGACATGGTGAGTGTGACGAGGACAAATACCCGCTGGCTGTTACATGTCAGCGTGCGCGGGAAAAATATCGACGTAATATCCAGTGTGCGGCGCGCCCGTAGTAAGTCGATACATCGGGAATATCGATGGGAAGTCGTTTTCGTTTGACTTTCGTTTTTAGCCATGGTTGTGTGAAGCGCGCGGGGGAAATTTAATTAAAGAAATGTTACTCGACTGTCATCTCACAACTTGGCAGGATTTGAGCGACCACATGTGCGTGTGTGTTTCGTTTGTTATGATTCTCCCGACTCTTCCTTCTGGTTGTTATCTGTTTTGCTTCGTAGCTCCACTCTATCGAACGATGAATTCTGCCCCCTCCTCCTCCCCCCCCCCCTCCATCTCCCTTTCGCTTCCTCTTTCTCCCTGTCTTTCACTTTCTCCTTCCTCTAATATCATCGTCGTTCGCTACTCACGGGTCATTACACTTCACGCTGTCCCCAATATCATGTACGAGTGTGGGGGAAAATGGATTTTGCGCGGGAACACGAAACATGGTTGTCATCATCGCAATACACGGATCGATGAGTGAAGTTGAGGAATGAGCCCAATGCTATAGAACTCCCTCACATACTGTAGGGCATATATGCATAGATATAAATCACATATACATGTGATACTTTATGATAATTAGCCCTATATTCCAAAACAGTACTTTTCTTATAGATCAATAAAGCGCGAATCACAATTAAATGTTTTGCTTTGTTTTCCTGTATAATTGAACGTTTGCAATATTCTATAAACTGACTTCATAGATTACAGACTTCATAACAGTTATCTATGCGGGTGAAAAACGTATGATGTCAGTATGTCAGATAACAATACTTTGTATAGATACAGAAAGTCTGCAACGATAATGTTGAAGGGATATAGAAATACGCTTAGTATGGCAGTATGAGTGCCTTGTAAAGTGGCGCACTGTACGCACCACCATTTTCCAGTAAACACAGACTATTTTGTGACTATAATGAAGACAAATCCGATTTCACATGTCATGTCGTGACAGCGTAGGAATATTTACTTACTCAACAGGAAATCAACGTCTGGGTTGGTATTCCATGGACATGTATACAAAACGGAGCTCAACTTGCTGAACCTGACCTAGAATATGATTTCAATAGCAAAAAGTAACCTCGATATTTACTTTGTTGACAGTGCTCGCGGCATTTTCCTGTTTTGACGTGTACAATAGTGCAGCATGGGTTTCTATGGTTAAACCGTGAGTGCACTATCAACAGTGTAAAAATAAATGACCTCAGGCTAATTGTATTTGTTATGTTGCTTCAGTTGAGAGGATTATATTGGTGTATAACCTGCCGCCATATTGTTTTGTAGAGAAAATGACTGCCTACTGTATCCAGGCATGTAGGGAGGCAGCTACAAAAACCGAAGATATTTTCGTTGTGATTATCAATGATCTAGTATCCACCCAAAACGTATGAAGTTTCCATATCTTTTCCTTTTGTGTTTTTTTTTTCCTTCTTTTTTTTTTCTGCGGGGGTGGTTTTCTTTTTTTTTTCTGCAGTCAAAAGAACGTAGCAAAAAATACTGCCAAAGCTGCAATGGGACGTGCTTTGTGGGCGAAGTAGATAATGTTATGGTTCGGTTCATCCACGACAAGTCGAAATATCAGTCATTACATCGTCAAAATGAGGGCAAACTGTAACACGCCTATCTTTTTTTCTCCCTGCCGTCTCCTTCGTGATCTGTATGAGAATTCATAAATAATAGAATTTTCATTGTGTGTTTTGACACGCTCGTGCGCCGTTTACATCGCATCAGCCCCGTACCAAGGTGTACCTATATATTTATATTCTCTCTCTCTCCCCTATATATATTCCTCTCTATCTTTAATCTCTTTCTCTTCTTTATTTCTGTTTCGTCTTTGTTTGTGTGTTTTTTAAAGAACTCGCTGAACCAGCAAGAGGGATGTATGGTTCGAAAACAGACAGACAAATTTAGTAATGACCGTGTTGCTTTAGGACGGTGAGTTGGCTCAGTCGGTAGCGCGTCTGCCTCACTATCCTAAGGACCCGGGTTCGAACCCGAGCCTGGACTGAGCAATGTTGTGTGTAAACATACCGTCCCCTCTAGCAAGAGGCAAAACACTCTGTCCCTCGGATAGGACATAAAACGGAGGTCCCGTGTGTGAGAGTCACAACTCATGCACGTAGAAGATCCCGCTTCATTCATTCATCGCAAAGAGTAGGGTGTTTAACCCGGTGAAGTGGTCCCATCTCACATCCAACTGGACCCAATGGAAGACCAGCTATTGCAGCTAAATATGGGCTATCCAGCCATCTTCTCAGATGGAAATGAAACAAACAAACAAACAAACAAAACTGATGTACGATATAGATTCCATTACGAGAGACCCGACTCCATTGAGGTAGACATTTATTCGTATATACCGATCAAAACTCAATAAACGTGCGTCGTTTTCTAGACAAGGTGAACAGAAAATAAGCAAATCGTTGGAATGGTGATGGGGATCGAGGCAACTGCTGGTAGAGAGGGGCTCTTATAGTGAATCATGACATTATGCGTGGTTTTGTATATTACTATGTATACACTTCAGCTATGGCGCCAAACGTGACCTACCAAAGATACATGTAATCAAATCTTCCCAGTGCGCAAGAGGCGCAATAATGATATGTTTCTCTCTCTATCTCTCTCCATCCATCAATCTATCTGTCTATCTATCTATCTATCTATCTATCTATCTATCTATCTATCTATCTATCTATCTATCTATCTATCTTTATATCTCTGCCTGAGTTGTAGCTTTAATGTAAGCACAATCGACAACATTTCTAGCCCATGCCGAGTTATACGTACACGTACACACGTGCAAATACATATATCTATGCAGGCTAACATGTACATACGTACAATACTCTACTCGCATAGGCCCAACATACATACCTTCATACATACATACAAGATAAATAAAATGTACAAACATATGCAAACACTTTAAGACACCCCAACAAATTTCCACATGATCCCGTAAACACACATCTTCATAAAAAGCAATTATTTATACTTGTGTGTGTGTGTGTGTGCGTGTTTGTGTGTGTGTGTGTGTGTGTGTGTGTGTTTGTGTATGTGTGCATGTGTATGAGGTATAGACAGGATGACGGCTGCCAGACGATGTACATTGTACGCCTACAAACAATCAGAGAGTTCGTGAATATGAACTGAAAGTGCATTATGCGATGTATTGTCAGCATTTTTGCCGCAACAGCAGTTCATTTAAGTCTGCACGCAAACACATTTGGCGCACCCACACTCACATACAAGCACGAACACACACACACAGACACACACATCAAAATGCACGCACCAAGCAACATTCACATTAACAAACACCTTCATACGTCAGAACCACCAGTCCTGTCTCCGCAGCACGTAATATCTTATCACTTCATCATTAGTACGCTAATGAAGGTTGACTATAAATGATATGGCTTACTGAGTGTCGTGTAGACAAACAAGAAGAAGTCACTTGTTTGGCACACCGTAATATATGGCGTCCGTTCTGCATCCCCTGCCTCCTTTTTGGTAGATAATGGCGCCGCAACTTTCTGGGAGCCAGAGGCGCCACAGCTACTGCAAGCGAGTTTACGAAAAACCAGAGGTAACTGTGGGGTACAAGCCCAGTGTATACTAATGTACATGATGATATATTAAACACAAGACTTACACGATTCATTGTTCACACATTTCTCACTAGTCCCCTAAGGGAGTAAGATCAAAAACAAACAAACAAACACACACACACACACACACACACACACACACACTGACACTACACACGCATACACATGAAAATTTACCAACAGACACATACACAGGGGCGGATCCAGGAATTCCGTAAAGAGGGGGCGTGTTTACAAAAAGAAAGGGGGGGGGCGCACGCACCCCTCCCCCCATTTTTTTCTTTTTATTTCTTTTGTTTCAACAAAAAATAAAGGGGGGGGGCGTGCGCCGGTTGCTGTCCTCCCTGGATCCGCCCCTGCATACAGACACATACATAGTGATTAAAAATTGTAATATTTGTCAAACAAATCTCATCTACACGTTGCACAGAACAAAGGGGAATCAGGAACGGCAAATTACCTATTCATGAATTCATTTATTCCATTACATTTCAGTACTGCCACTTGCTAACCCTGCTGTTGCCTCTACACACCCGCTGTACAGACGATTATACGCATAACCATTTAAAAAAAGATAACAGAATCAGAATTCATAGGAATGTGAACAAGATTCGCAATCAATCAAACTATGGCGATGTAACAAATAACAAATACAATTCTTAAAACTTTGATCCACATTAAAATGACTATACTATATCTCTCTCTCAACCCCCCCCCCCCAAAAAAAAAGAAAAAAAAAGAAAGAAAACGTAAAACCCTGACGTGAGAAATAGTTTTAGTTGAAATCATCCAGAACCAGTTTTGGATTCCTCCCGCATCACAGTAGTATGACACGTGATGAGAACAAGCTGTGGACACACTTTAGCCTCGTTATGCCTTTCTACCAAACCTGAATGCGTTATAATACTTAACGCGCCACTTGGGAATAAAACAGAGTGAACTAGAAACGACAGCGAACAACGACAGTATCGTGGCATGATTACGTTGAAGAAAAAAAAGAGAGACTTTGCTTCCATTCCTCGAATAATGTACAAATGCAAACGGTTGACGAGAGAACATACCGGTTGCTGTTTGCCGTTGAAATTAGGAGAACGTTTTTCGAAATAGATGTAGTTTCCTAGTAATTACTCACATCGAAACCGCGGAGGAAAAAAAAAAAGAAGACAGAATTAGCATGTCATTGTGGTTCTCAGCAGGCTATATTTATCGGCCAATTGCACATTTCGGCATGATTTTCGCACGGTTCGTGTGTTAAACAGGACAGCCATTAGGCCTGAGAGCAGTGAAGTATGCGCGAACGTGTTAAAGGTCCAGTTTACCTTTGGGAGCAGTGATTTCAAAAATGTTCAAGATATCACATTTGATGCATATGTGTAGGTCTGCTGTATCATAAAACATCCTACCATATGAAATATTTGCAATGAAACCTAAAATTTAAGGAGATATCAGGGTTTTTCTTCATAAACCGTAACTGTATACGGTTTAGTCTGGAAACATCTTTATTATAACTATTGTTCACATTTTGTGTATTAAACAACACTTAACATCGATTATACGGATTCAAATTTTGACAGTGGTCGTTTCTATCCCTAACTCACATTTTAGAACTATTTTAAAGCACTAATGCTGGGTTTTTGTTTCATCTGCAAATGGTAAATTATGCCTTTAACGTTTTCGTGATGTTTTTAATCGGTTTAATTGACACGTGGACAACAGCGAGAGAGCCGAACCCTGTCACCCGCCTTGTTGCACTTTTGAGTCAGTGCACTTAATATAAAAACAACGAGTTGCTCTCCTAACAACCCGGTTCGAAGGTTCTTCGCAAAATGTCATCCTGAATTCAGGTGGGAGCCCGGACGAAAATTTGGCATGAATCATCTACACAAGAAGTGCCGTCCACGAACCATTACGTCAGTCGCTTGCAAAATGCATTCCTCTTTATCGATTGCATTTATGCCGGGGAATATTCTCGCACATTATTTTGTAAGTATACACCCATTTAAAGAAAAAAAAAAAAGAAGAAGAGGAATGTAAAGATGAAAACTGGTCACGAATTCATCAACTCAAAAGGAGGAGAAGGGAAAGCACCAATCACACGTTCGGCTGAAGACGGTTGGCGTGACTTGAGAGTGAAGTACATATTTCTGCGATTCACTCATCTTCCCTCTTATTTGACGAGAGACACGAATACAGAAGGCAAGAGAGCGGAGGGGGGGGGGGAGGGAGGGGGAGAGAATGATAATAATAAAAGGCGCGAAGTAATATGTTGCGTCGTTCAGGCGGTCAGTATGAAATTTGATGACACATTTGGCCTGGATACCAGAACCGACTGGGGGACTCCAGCGAAATCACGCCAAACGGGGCCGCTCTTGTAGTCCATCAATAAGCCGTGTGAATCATAGACTTTAGCAATGTAAGGTTGAAGGAATAAAGGGCCGGTAAGAAACAACAACTATTAAAAGCAGATAGGCCCTATTCTTATGTGACGAGTCTGTCTCGGGTCTGTGATGATTTAAATGCAATCTTTCTGTTTGCCAATTTCGTACTTTTAATTTCTCTGTCACTCCCCATTTTTGTCGTTGTGGACTGTGGAAAGGTCATGGTATTTTGTCATACAGATGAAATAAAAAAGGCAACAGCATGTCGGGATGCGATTGTGCGCCTGTGCAATATACAATAACCGACAAAATGTTGGGCCGCCATTTCATCAAATATTGATTTCCCCCAGACGGACAGGCAGTGTGTAGTACTGCATATTACATGGGCAGCAATTATGATATCGCCTCCATGCACTCACTGGTTAAAACATGTTTTCAAGTGCATGCTGTTGAAAATCTAACAACTGCATACATGTAGTACTCGGTCGTATGCGTGAGAAGGGGTCTGTTGATTATTGACACGTTTGTGAATTGCACTGCGAGTGCTGACTGCTGTTATTTATTGTTTTTATTCATCTATTTAGTTAGTTAGTTAGTTAGTTAGTTAGTTAGTTCGTTAGTTAGTTAGTTAGTTAGTTAGTTAGTTAGTTAGTTAGTTAGTTAGTTAGTTAGTCCCTGACAGGCTAAATGTATGTCATATTGCTTCTTGTAGCCAATCACATGCGTTCCAATTCCAAGCGCTTCCAGCTAAAATTCCATCTCCATGTTATTGCACTATTCTTGCTTGTTTTGTACAGAAAGTTGCAAATGCGTTTTTGTTACTATCCTAATAGTATACCATCTTGGCAATTTGTTTTCCTAAGAGTATTACAAGAGCCACTGTGTACGTTTTCCGATATTTGTTTAAGCTCATGGTTCTAGTCCATGATAAAAACCCTTATTGCTTACTCATTCATTTCTATAAAAGTATCATTCATCGTAACGAAAAAAAAAAATGTAGTGCATTTCACGTAAAAACCCCTGTTGTAGATAAACATCCCATACACGTCACACACACACACACACACACACACACACACACACACACAAACGACACACAGATACCATATACGCCTTATGTATAAGCCTTAACCCTATTCCATAATCTCACACACATTCATACAGACACATAGTACTCGATTGTCATGCGAGCAAATACTCATCACGAAGGACTGCCAGTTCATGGTTAAATCATGGAGCTGCTAGTTTAGTAGCTCCATGGTTAAACGTTGACAAGCAGTTGAGAGCAAGGAATCATGAGAATCTCAAAATAATTTTATTCTTAAGCAAGAAAAACAAGAGGGAAATAATCTAGTACAAAACATGACATTGAAAATCTGATGAGTCAACCATACCGGAAGAAAGCAAGAAAAGAAAATAACCGTCCTCCAATTGATTGCTGACATTTCGGAGTGCTAAAGACTAGCCTTGACAATTCTGCAGCAACCTCGACGCGAGGAATTCAAGACTTTGACAATCAAACTTAATTCAAGGTCAGTTCATCTCGACAATTCCGGAGACGGAATCTGACAGTGGATGGTGGAACACATACATGAACGAAATAAGGGTGACCATGAGCATATTGGGAACGTGGATTTTAATTCATTTGGTGATTCATCGTTGAGATATATGGCGAGGCCGGTGGGTATAGACTGACATAAAACGTTGGCTTTAATCAGACTAATTAGCGAGGGGAGTTGTTGCTGTTGTTTTTCTAATGATGATGGCTTTAAAGCACTGATTATCAGTTCTATTCGAAGTAGTCGATCATTCGTTCATCTCCTATAAACTCAATACAATCTCCATGTGAGTGGTTGTAGACCAATGCGCGTGCGCTGGAATAGTCGTTCGGCTGTCGGCTTTTCAGTGACATTTCGGAGGAAAAATTGATGCTGACGATTCAGTCTGATCACGACGAGGGAATTTCCAAGACAGCTGGTTTAATACTCAGAAGTGTTGTTGCGACTCAAATTCAAAGTTGTGTTTTACTAGAACAAGATACCAGATTGGTAATGGGAAGCGATTCCATGCTCTGAATCAGTCTAGAGTCAGTTCAGAGTTATTGAAAGACAGACAGACAGACAGGCAGACAGACAGGCAGGCAGTCAGGCAGGCAAAACTGCGACACGTTGACTGCTCAATTCAAAGGCACAGCTCACTAATTATGGCTCATTATACCTAAATGGAGTTAGATGCTAACCTGGAACAGAGTCTAATTTTCTTGCTTACATTTGTGCTTCTTTGTGATGTCTTCCTGTTTATGGCTTACCCCCTCCCCCTCAAAAAAAAACAAAAAAAACAAAAAAAAACATACAAACAATCAAACAAACAAACACACAAACACTAACCCACCAACCAAACAGACGAACAAACAAACGAACAAAAACGAAACCTTCAACACTGGTATGATATGAACCGCGTGAAGACCGTGAAATCATAGGATAATTTGTGTTCTCGTCCGTCACGACTCGACTTGCGTCATCTTCTTGAAGAGAACTCTTGAAGGATAAAAACTCAAACAGATCAAAACATAAACTAACTCTGTCCCTCTCACACTCACTCACTCTCAAGTAGTTACAGATATCATGGATTTGTCCTGCAAAGCATATCACTAGCAGGGCTTTAGAGTTGCCACAGGAAAAGCGTGGGTCAAGGAAGGGCGTAGGCCCCTTTTCTGTCTGCGCTTTCGAAGGGTGGTCCGTTTGATTGACAATGATACCAGTATAGTCTCATTCAAGACACTAAATGTTATTTCTTCAAACTCAGTGAGAAGAAAGCTTCAATGTATTTCCTTTAAAAAAAGAATGCAGTGCGAACAAAAGTAAGTGAGGAATTACACAGAATCAGATCATAATTAATGTTATCGAATTTCCCTATAGCGACGTTCTTTGCCTATACCAAAGTAACCTCAAATCAAAATATAGGCCTACTTTGTGCATTGCAGAATCAAATGAATGAATGATTTGACGTCATTGATTTCGAAGAATTTATTTCCTAAGTCTTCGTTAAAGGGTCATGCCCTCATTCTGAAGTGATTAAACTAGGGAGAAAATATCCCTGCTAAAAATATCATCATAATTACTAATATTCGTACTCCTTAAGCTGAAGAGAAAAGTAGGCCTAAATGACATGCGAGCAAATCCATAAACACTAAATTGATCAGGACAACTATTTGACGGTCCGGACTGCACAGGACGTGAAGTACAATAATGTATGATGAATACACGACATTCAAAGAGCCATGATTTTCTCAACACTTCTTATGGCCGACTCTGATTCTGACAAGACGTTTGCATCCCTCCTTTATGAAGTATTGAAAACCTTTCTTTCCTGGAGTATAGGTCCGAATATTTCACCAAAATATCGTGAAATAATACTAAAAAAGAAAAAAACAAATGTCTGGGGTTTTATACGACTGAAGCAACATAGCATCTGTAATAGGGAAATTCACAGTGCAGAAAGCCATGGCTTCAAATTATGCAAACGTATAACTTGCAAATGGCTTTTACATATTACACTGGTTCTCTTTTGTCTTCTCTGACGAAATATTGTGTCTAGATGAAACCGAACAGTAAGAACGACAAGACAGCGCCGTTTATTAATTAGCCACGTATAGCACATGCAATCGCATACACCACACACATTACGAGTCAGGTATGTATGAAGTTCGTCTTCATCGTTTCTGCGGAAATTGATTAGTGAAGCCCCTAACCCTTATCCAGTCTTTCACTATCTTCCCTCCGTTCTTTCATGAACCCCAAACCACAACCAGGGACAAATTCCGAAAACACATATGGTACCCGCAGCAGAAAAGTGCTTAATGAGATTTAATTGCATTCCGCGAGCCCGGGCTGGAGTGTGCTTTTGATTAACATTGATGTCTGATTAAGATGCCAGAAGGTATACTCGTTAACAGGCGGCGTTCCGTAATTATCTTGTTGAGCTCTAAGCGCTATTCCTTCCAAACAAGTACAGGAAAGCGTATGCGTGGGCCTACACTGTTCCCGTCCCAAATTGCTCATAGAATTAGGAGAGACAAAAACAAGGAGGGAGGGCGACAACGTCGATGGTTCTTTGGGGTTGCAACTTTCTATCCATTCCTGAGTTGACTGTATGTTAGTGTCTGCCAGGACGTGTTGCTGTAAACAATCATTAATCTTTTAGTTACCTCTTGAAATGTCGAACCTGCCAACTGCAGCTTTAATGAGCAAGTAGTCGCGTGTTAGTAGGCCTACGTATCAAAATGTGACAAAAACTATATTGGCTAAGACTACATGGCTTTGGTCATGAAGAGTATAAGACTGGTAAAACATTCACTGAGTTTCAGTTTCATAATGTACATCACAGTCTCATTACAAACTTTATTAAGCAGTAAACATTGGTTGCTATTGTGGGTATATATAATAGGCCCTACACATTATTACCGGCTTTCAGCACTCCGTCATGTCCGTTGTGGCGCCATTAAGCCATTGGTAGCTCAAGTGGTCACACAAAATGATCCACAACACATAATCTTCTCATTGGGAAACGCTGTTTCCACCTATGACAATAGAAAACTAAACCAAAAGTATACCATCACTTTGATACCCCTTAATCCGCAACCATTTTACTTCAGCACGCACCTAGTTAAAGAGGAACATAGTATAATAAGAACTAGAAATGTCGCTATGGCGACTGGTATGCCTCAGCCATAATGCATGATTCTCCATAAAGGGGTATAATACAATGTCTTTACAATGTATGATGACAGTTTTACATGACCGGTAAAATACTGAAATGACAGGTTTGTCAGAAATGTCTTGAATATTCACTTTCCTTGAACTAGGTTTGCTATAATTGTCAGAGTGCAGGGACATGTATTTGGGGAATTGAGGATTTTTACTTGACTTTTGACCGACCCTTTTATAAGCTTATGCATTGAGTAATTTTCAAGGAATGAAGAAAAAGTGTAATTACAGTTAAAAAAAAAGATAACTTTTGCATTTTAGCCTGGCCTTTGACCCTTAACCTTTGACCTTTGACCTTCTGGCAGGAAATTTCCCAAAGAATCTCCATTAGGTAATACATGTAAAGAACTGTATATATTAAGTTTTAAAAATAATCCTGCAAGCATTGCATATAGTAGTACATGAAGAAAATAGTGAAATTTTGAGGAGTTGACCTTGACTTTTGACCCCCTGACTATTGACCCATGACCCCTAAATTCCCTAGATAATCCCTGCCAGTCAATACATGCGTGTACCAGGTTCCATGGAGATACATTGAACCATTATGCGTATGTACCAAGTTCCATGAAGATACATTGAACCATTTGCGAGAAAAGTGAAATTGTAACATTTTCACCAGACCTTTGACCTTTTGACCTTTGACCTTATGACATGAAACTCTATCTGGAGAATGTTTAAGCAGTAGTACATGTCTACACTATGTTTCAAGAAAATACCTTTGGGCATTGCATAGATATGGGGGAAATAGCAACATTTTTAGCATTTGACCTTGACCTTTTGACCTTTGACCTCTTGCCAATTTCGCTAAAAAAAAACTACTCAACTAATTGCCCCATCATACGTCATCCTTTGACCAAGTTTGGTGAAAGTTGCTTCATCCAGTTTTGAGTTATCACGTAAACATATAAATTTTAGGATTTGACCTTATCTTTGACCTTTGACCTCTGTCCGATTTCATTCAAAAACTAATCAAGTAATTGTCCCATCATACCCACCAAAAATCTAATCAAGTAATTGCCCTATCATGCTTTATACTTTGACCAAGTTTGGTAAAATTCCAGTCAATATTACTCAAGTTATCGCGTAAACGAATGCGGACGGACGTACGTACGGACGGACGACCCGAAAACATAATGCCTCCGGCACCACTTCGTGGCGGAGGCATAAAAAATGTCCGAAGATGCATATACGCATCAGATAGGACTCGAACTCGGTATCTCATTGTTCTAGTCCCAGACTCACCTACTCCATAACCTCAGTGCTATTATGCTCTTTATAACGTCTTCATCAAGAATGTTAAAAATCTAAATAGATTCGACGCTATCAAGGGGATTTCGTATAGATTTAAAAAAAAGTGCATGTAATAAGAGAGAAGTTGAAATTGAATTCATTCCGTTAGTGGGAACAGCTTTTGGCAGTCAATCAGCACTGATACAGTAAGACCGCTGAGTGTGTTATGGGCAGTTTATGGTTGTTTTCATTGTGTTCTGTTTTCAATAGGTAACACTAAACCTTCCAACAGACACATTTTGATTGAAGAAAATCAGTTTTTTTGGTACACATCGTAATTCACATAAATTCTCATCAAGGGCATTTAGTTGGGTGGATTATCCGAATATTAAAGGTAGGCCTACCTTAAAACCAGTGGAGATGAATCGCTGTTCTTTCCCTACTTCCCATTTCATTTTTCATTTCATTTCATTTATTAGGTTTCCACACAAATCGTACAGTGTTGTGTTTACAACATCCGTCAATGACAATTTAAAGTGACAAATAAATTATAAGTTATAAGTTCAGTATATACAAAGGCATTTATATAACACAAAATCAATTGCAATTATTCTCAAGGGTATATTCATGACGGATAAATAAAATTGTGTGTGGAGGGAACCTACATTATTATAAGCAGATGCTTGTAGGAGTAGGTTCCCAATGGCATCAGTGTGAAACATGCATAAGCGAAGCCAAGGGTAAGTGCTGGACTGTGCTCAAGCAAGGATGAAAAAAAAACCGCTAGAAAGTGGTGTCCTGGACTTAGGTCATACCAGTAGTTGTGCCAAGGTGCGCCACAACGACAAACCGCTGTTTCGGTTTCGAACTAACGCAATCGACACTCAGCTGTGAATGGAGAAGTTAAGGTTACTGTAACCCACCTATTATGATGTATAGTACATTATGATTCCAATCCACGAAGCCTGCTGTTTTCGAGTAAGTTACACAAGCTTCCAAGGGAATAACTACAATTATAACAGCAGTCTTACAGTGGGTGCTGAAAGGCTACTCTCAAGATGAAACTGCCCCCACCCCATATATGAATGAGGAATCTAGCAGTTAATCCTCGTTGCAGTAAAATCAAGTGTGCCAAAGTTAGCCAGTGATAATAAAGTTATGATTTCTTTAACTCTAGCGTATCACCTTTAACCCATTTCTGAATGCATGGTTAATCAAAATTAATATCATTATAAAAATAGTATTAATAACATTGAGCAAAAGTGTTAGTTCCTGCAATACAATATACTTTCTTTTTACATTCACGCAGAACATCCATCGATATCGCCCGTAAACACTATCGTAATATTATGACATGTATAATGACGAAAATTATGTTTTACATTTGCCATAATGGTGCAAAATTATGGCACTAGGCCTATCATGCTATTACGACAAGGTAAAATTAACGGCAATGTATATAAATAGGCAAAGAAAAACGAAAGAGAACACTACACAAACGATGTCAGAGCCATGTCATCAGGAGGTTATTTTGAGCTGCTCATATTAAGGCATGATGTTGCTTGAGTCATTGACATTCTAGCCGGCTATCAGGTTCTTGCATATCCTGTCTAATTCTGTAAACAATTTTTCGAGGAGCTGTTGCCTTCGTTCCACTGCTTGAGTTGGTCTCAACCTGCTCTGAGGCAAAAACCGTCCCTATATAGACTTTTATAACAAACTGCTTTGATAAGTTACAGAGCCATCATGGCCACGTGATATTGTATGCACCAGACATGCCAGCATAGTGGGGCCACGCAAGTTTGTCTCTGCATCGAAGAATAACATGCCCCAATCAGCGGTAAATTATCGATGGAACTCCATGAACTGATAGCTCGCCATGATATTTTCATCTCTTTCTACGTCGTTAACACATTTTCGCCTGCGGTTACGTTTATATCACTTTCCTCCGCTTTCTTGCTGGTCCGTCGGCTGACGCGAACCTGCTTACACCATTTCCACGCTAGATATATGCTGAGCTATATTGCATTCACTGGAAGCAATAAGATGTTATGGCTAAATACTAATTGCGACATGGCCCCCTAGCCTTCAATACGAGCAGACAGCGCTGGCGGCATGAGCAATATAAAAATTCACGTTCAAGTTAGTCTCTCGAACCAGACACACCACAAATATAATATGAATCCCCTTATATACTGCACTATATATCGGAGTCTTATGCTGACCGTTGACTAGAAATAACTGCATATGCCTAGAATATGGATTCCTTTCATTTTGGTCCACGAAATTCAACTGCGTATCTTAACAAACATAATGTTTATACATAGTAAAGCTCTTTTTCTATTTACTGTATCTGAAATAATGATACAAAGTACACCAATCAGATATTTTTTTGTGAAGTCATACAAGTACGGTGAAGTAACAAAGCGTGACTGCAGGGAGGTGAGACGAAAATGACACACAATTTAGAGCAGGAAAGTGAAAACGAACACCCGGACACACACATAATCATACACACATCACACACATAATTATGCCTACACACAAGTTTTCATTTTTTTTTCTATTCATGTTATATCCACTTAACACATAAAACAGTAACATAATCCGGTACATTACTATATACAGTAACAAACTTACAGAATTTGATCAGTAAAAAATAAAGCAACAAAAAAAAAACACCCTTTGCTTTTCGTACTCTTGTAACAAAAAGTACACCAAAGTTATAAAAAGAAGATAAAAAAAAAAAACAATGGAACCCTATTCGTTATATGAAAACCTAACAAACCCATTTATTATACACTCCCCCTCTCAACACTAACACGTGCCAACACATACACACCTATGCACTAACACACACGCACAAACACACAAACACGCATAACCATTATACACGTATAGTGAAATACGGCACGACGCCATGCTCAAGATGCGAGGAAATGGCGCACGTGATTCTGTACTCCAAGGACGCCACGAGAGTCGCTCGAGGCTACATGAAATCACTGATGGGGAACGAGATATCCACGGTTGTACACATCCATGACAACTAGTCCACCATTGCAGCCAAAAATAAATAAATAAATAAATAAACAAAAACAAAAATGAAGAAGTGCAAGAAGAAAAAGAGGAAGAAGAAGAGCAATAACAACAGCAACAAGAACTAAAAAGAGTATAGAAGAAGAAATAGGAGGAGAAGGAGGAGAAGACGATGGAATAGGAAAAAGGAGAAGAAGAATAAAAGGAGAAGATGGAGGACTGGAGGAGGAGGAATGGGAGATGAGAAGAAGGAGAAGTAATAGTAGAAGAGGGAAAAGGAGTAGAAGAAGGAGGAGAGGACAAAGAAGATGTAGAAGAGAAGGAAGAAGAAGAAGAAAGGACAGGGTGAAGGAAGGAGAAAAGATAAGGGAAGGAGGGAAAGGGAACCATGATCAAAGCCTCTTCTGAATTTGCTCCACATAATCAACAATTAACTTGACTTTGAATGTTCCGCTCCAAAGAAAATAGAAACAAAATGAAATAAAACAAACGATCAAGGAAAAATGCCCGTGACCCAAGTTCATATCTTTCTCGTATTTTTCATACCCTGGTTAGGCCATTTAGCATGGTAGATCATAAGCAACAGTGTACTCGGATTTCATGCTCTAAGTTTGTACACTAAATCATTCCCTCAAAAAAAAAATATATATATATTGATATCAAAGGACAAAGAAATGCCGTTATGATTTATGATATGACCTACACGTTAAACGTTAATTGCTTGAACTTGACATAAACTTGGCGTCGAAGCGTAAAGGGAGCGTTTCCTTATATGTGAACTGTTCTGATGTTTGTTTGTTTGTTGTTGTTTTTTTTCTGATCACGAGTTATGCATGTTATAGATATATGAGGAAAAAAACAGGCCGGATACACGTACGTCAAATAATATAATGCAACAAGCTGCATCTGTAACAGCAGATTCATTATGTTCTTCATCTGGCGTGCAAAATTTCCGGGAATCAATCTTGAAGCTTACGGAAGTTATCAA
The DNA here is from genome assembly GCF_964275005.1 of Diadema setosum. Classification (NCBI taxonomy): domain Eukaryota; kingdom Metazoa; phylum Echinodermata; class Echinoidea; order Diadematoida; family Diadematidae; genus Diadema; species Diadema setosum. The sequence goes on along the minus strand of NC_092704.1, from coordinate 7,251,420 downwards.
CTAATAAAGGAGATGAATATAGTTGTGTATATATGGATATAAGAAGTGTCTTTTCATACGCGATGGTAATAGTCGTTTAACCACCATTAGGTCCTCATGAGAATGCATTGCCAGTGCCACTGAAGATAGTCAAACACCACCCCGAAACTCTCCTCCCATATCTCCTTTAATACTACCTCCTCGTAGCTGAAGTGGGAGTGTTTATTAAAGCTGTTCATGCGCCTGAACAGCGAGAACTAAAACGTTTAGTATCCCAAATTTCACAGAAAAATGGTGATAACATACGGGCATTAAAGAATGAATTATTACGAAATAAATGAAGGTTCTGGCACGGCAAGAGATACACTGAAATTGTTTTAGCGGATGAATCAAAATTGCATGTCTGTATGTCTTGGAGGTAAGACGCACATGCACAGACTCTCTTCATACTCACAAATTGACATAATTATATTACATACACACGTATAATACATGCATGTGTATGTCTATTGTGAAAAATGACATTCCTTGTTTGACATTTACGCACGACTGCCACGAAACTCAATCGTAATACTAAGAGTTTATCGCCGCTGCATTTCGCTCAGACCTATACAACGCGCGGGATCGACTAACATATTTGATAAGACATACATGACATAACGTCATCTCACAAATAATTCTATGTCTAGTCCTTTAAGGATGAACGCCAGTGTCTATTGCGATTGTGCTTTTATATAAATTGTTTCTCTAGTAGTTTGCACGTCACCTTGAGTCGGGAAAGAAGGGATGGAAGCAGGAGCTGTAGTAACATTAACCCTTTGCGTCCTTCGAGTGCCGATTAGCACAGAAAACCCCATAGTGTTGTACACACTGTTCAAAGTACCTTTCATGGCACAGAAAGGGTTAACCACAGTATACTTTCGATATAACGAGAAGTTCTCTCCCCACCCCCCCACCCCTGCTCCTGCCCTTGATTCCTGACTGACTATTTGTTTCACTATACATATCTCATAGCACAATTGTCACTCCCACGGCAACTCCCGGTTGTACAATCTCAGGAACAATCCATATTCACATACGATATAAGCTAAAGCAACCAGGGTACAAGGATCCAACTACACAAAATTTCTAAAGTAACATCCGCCAAACGTATGTGTGTCGTGTGAGCTTGTTCTTACGTTTGTTTCGTTGCTTATCTCACCCTACATATTCTGCACAAGTTATATTTTAATGAGTGAAGATAAATGCTTTTAACAACATAACCAGAAGAAAAAATAGATCATGTTAGAGCAATACACATTTGTCTCTTAAAGACTGACGCATGATAAAATTGACCTTGTTAGCATTTTCAAAAGTAGCTCACGTACGCAAATAACGCAAAGACTAAGCTCCTTCTGATCTGTTGAATGCAACCATAGCTAATCCGTGAGATATGATTTGCCCTTGTTATATGCTTCCCACATAATCTAGCTTATTCTGAATAACAGACGTGAACAATGGCGCACAGGATTTACTCGATGTTATTGTATCCGAAAAAGAGATATATTATGCTGGTATGAAATGCAAGTGCGTGTACGGTATATGATATGACTATTGTTTATTCCGCCGGTCGAATAGAGTTTTTTTTATTTATTTATTTATTTTTTTAATTCATGATCCTGTATCTAAAGGGGACACATTGGAATATGCGATCTGCATAAGACATTCATTTTCTCCCCCCCCCCCCCCTCTCCCTCTCTCTCTCTCTCTCTCTCTCTCTCTCTCTCTATCGCTCGCTGTCTGGGTGGTTTGGTATAATTTGTGGAAAAGCTTTAAACCGATTTACTAATATATTGAAATTTACCGATGTTTATTCAGTCCTGACGTATAAGGAGTGACGACCTATTTCACTAACCTGTTCCTCAAAAACATTTTCAGTAGACCTACGTTGTACACGTACTTGGAATCCAGTTTCGTGCAAGTCGGACAAACCTCGGGCAAGCTTTCCTAGGCTGTAAAAAGAATCATTGTCAGAAAAGTATGCATAAACTGTTGATAATATATGCTAAACCAATCTGTTCACTCTTAGCAGTGGTCGGTGGTCAGTAATGACCTCAGAACCACAGAAAAAAGACACTTTTCAAAACATGGATGACTAAGAAGAGCATTTGAAAACGGTTCCATGACATTTGCTTCTGCGACAGTTGCTCCCACGAAATATCTGCACGCTATAAGCCAAACATAGATTATATCGGGTCTAGGGCAAATACCCCCTGGGCAATTACCCCGGACCCTTCCCCTGGCCCTAATCCTAATCCTAATCCTGAACCTAATCCTAACCCAAACCCAAACTCCTAACACTAAACCTAACCCTAACCCTAATCTTAACTCTAACCTTACTACTAACCAGTATTTAGCCGGGGGATAATTGCCCTCTGGGGGTAATTGCCCGGATACGATTATATCCTCAAACATAACACTAACTATAATCCTCACATTAAACTAAACCTAAAACCATATCACAACAGGGAGCAACAGATCGTTTCTGTAATTAATTTCAATTGATGGATGTTTCTTTTCCTGCAATGAAGTAACGAAGCACTTTATTCACCTGCTCCCGTTTATGTTCCAAAGGTAGGAATGTGCTTATTTATTGCTAGGGAGGGCAAGCCTTCGGCAAGCTTTGTGGTTGTTAATGGCAACGTTTTTGAACAAAGCATGCATACAATCAAATACATTACATAACCGGTCTCTTGCCGCAGGAGCAATTTTATGTCGTGTACACCGTCGACAACAGCCAAGCAGGAAGTGGTATTAGCATTAACACGTAAGTGGTGCGTAAATGGCTTTTGCTGATATAATATGGTTGAAAAAGAATATCTGGTGTTCACCTGTAGAGCATACTCCGATGTGCACGTAGTTCACACATGGATATTCATAAAATAGTTTTCACGAAGACTTCTGTTCTTCAAATACCTCAAGTTTCAAAAGCAAGTTTCAAGAGAAGGTCTGCAATGGCCTTTATCTGCATATATGCTCAGACTGAAACTATATGGTGTAACTGAGAACTGGCTTATATGGCGTTGAACTTTGGTTTTTATTTCATCGGCTGCTTGTTCGACTTCCGATTAAAATAGTCAATTGCACAATAATAGGCATCGACCGGCCGCGTGGCCTAATGGATAAGGCGTCCGACTTCGGATCGGAAGATTGAGGGTTCGAGTCCCTTCGTGGTCGCAACAGTTTGCATTTTTGCTGAAGAATACCTACGGCTTTAGATTGCAGGAAATAAAAATATATTTTTTATACCAATTCATGATACACCGACAGAGTAAGAGGGAAAATTGTGCTGCTTGGCATATCAATACTTGGGCATGTTGGAGGAAAAGGGTTAGGGGCTCTCAATAGGGTAAAATTCCCTTTTTGTTTTACATATCGTCATATTTTGGAGGTTTTTTTTTTTTTCACCTCTCATGTTTTTTTATGAGTTCCATAAAAGAGAAGAAGTCGCACTAATCAAAGATACACACAGGCGATTAGGTTTGTATTTCATCCATTCATCGTAAGCGAAAGTGGACGATACTTTACTATGAAATATTTGGACTATTTGGATTATTTCAGATAAGGTATTTGAAGGCAACACTCACAATTTCATACAAATGTATCTCTCTTTTGACTATGTGTAATCTAGATAAAACCTACTATTAGTCTGAGTGTTTTATTTTACTTTCTTATGTTTTTGCTAAAGTCAGCTGCAACGTCAATATTCTTCTTTCATATCTCCACACCATGTGAAAAAAAAAAGATATGGTCAACACCTGACGTGGGCGTATATGCATAGATACCGAATTTAATTTGAACTGTCGTTCGGTAAATCGAGCAGACCACTTTTCTCTCCCCCCGCTCCGCCCTTTTCCTGTCCTTTTATTCCGACTTCTGGGTATCTGTTTCAGAGAATGATACGAAGATGCGTTTTTCTGACGGGAGGCATTTTCTTCCTCTTCTTCTCCCTTTCCCCTCCTCCACTCTCCCGGAGTCAAAAGCCTCTCATCATACCTCTCAGCGATTTTTTTTTTTTTTTCTGGAGTAGTGGCGGGAGCACTTCGCGCCATAGCAACCCCTCCGGGGTACACCACAGGGATCTGGATGCGTTACCGTTGCTAGGGACGGAGGCAGGTCATTCTTTATACAGTGTAGACGCTCCTCCATATTTTCTCCGATGTTGTTGACAATCCATCCGCTCAAGGGATTTAAATTTTGTTTCCTTTGCAGGCTGATGAGCGGAAGAATCAACCTACTTTTGGTTGTCTTGACAGAGAAACACTGTGCCGAGTTGATACAGTTTCCTGAAGATTGCTAGTCACCTGAAGTGGAATCTTTTATGTGCGTGAGTTGTGACTCTCTCACACAAGGGACATTCAGTTTATTAAAGTCCTATCCTAGGGACATAATGTGTTTTTCTTCTCTTACTAGAGAAGAAGGTATTATTAGACACAAGATTGTTCAGTTGGACAACAAGTAAATGCAATTGTCATAATCGTGCGAAAAACAGCCGATGCTCAAAATTGAAAATGGGGATGGGGTGCAACTGGTCTTCACGTAAACTCAAGAAACGCACCCTCTGTTGCTTTCTACCCTCACAGCCCCGGAGTCAAAGTACAGCGTGAAGGGGTCAGCATGGTCCCTAAGCGGCCTCATCTGAACAGATCTGCCAAATCTCCTCCGTCGTTCACATGCCATATAGCCATTGTCACTTGATACTCCGCTCGATCTTCACATCAAATAGAACAGTTGTCGGGAGGACCTAACTTACACCCTTTTGCGGCAGCTTTTTTTACGCATCTCTTCGCCGTGCGCAAGGTGTTTGACATCTTCTGCACTTTGCGAGAGAGAGGGGGTGTTGATGGTGTAATGCATCGAGAGAGGGGGAGAAGCTATGAAGCAGCTGTGTTGCGGTGGGTTTAAAGTGCATAGAAATCATCTTCAAGATGGCCTTAATCGATAGTTTGAAATGAAGTGAATAGACTGGTTGAGGTTTCATTGAAAATAAAGCGGACCTGAAATAAGGGAGTTATTGAAAGTTTCGCATGCTGTCACAAGCCAGTAGCAGCAGCTCCGCTTTATGCAAACTTCTGAACTGATGATAATTATATAAACAACTTCGATTCTGAATAAGCTTCGGCCGTTGAGTTCAGTCTATTATTTTTTTAATAAAAAAAGGAGAAAACTTTATAATGTAGAATTGCACTTCAAAAATACAAAGAGAGACTAAGAAGACTTGTTTTCGGTGTGGCATTAATTCAAGATACTGCACAACACAGATAAATAGATAGATAGATAGATAGATAGATAGATAGATAGATAGATAGATAGATAGATAGATAGATCTCACAGACAGATAGACAGACAGATAAAAAGTTACGATAAATAGATAGATGAATAGATAGATAGCGATGGATAGCTAGAAGAGGGAGAGAGAGGGGGAGGGGGTGAAAGAGATCAGGAGAACAATGAGAATGAATGATTACAATACTTGCACATTTTTTACTTACACCTGCAACATAGGTATGTTTTATAATGCAACCCCCTGCAGCACGACCGGGCCGCGTGGCCTAATGGATAAGGCGTCCGACTTCGGATCGGAAGATTGAGGGTTCGAGTCCCTTCGTGGTCAATAAAACTTTTTGGCGTTCTGTACATGAATTTATTATTTAAAGTCGGCCGACTTCATTTACGTAATAAACTCTAATTTTTCTTGTTCAGGCTGTTCGTATGAGCTGTTCTAATAATTGAGAGCAAAAACAAGCACAACTGTTTTGAACAGCAGGTTGGTATAATTTACACACTTGTAGGCAGACTGACAAAAAATGATCGCCATGGTGTGCTTTATCGGGTATCATATAAACGCTCTCTTATATCGATTACACTCATGTTCAAAACTAGACAGAAAGATCCGTCTGTCCGGAGGACTCTTTAATATTTTGCCATTGACGCTGTCCTCCGTAGACAGACGGAAGCTTGCAGTACCCATTGCTGTGTGGATGTTCTTAACCACTGTCTCTATGGAAAATTGGGTGAGGTACCTCACCCTTCTCGATTGCGTCTAATTCACGGCCCTAGGTCGGCAAATTTAAGCTTGTATAGTGAAATTAGCCTTTTAAGAATACATTACACTCACCAGATTAATGAATAATCCAACATTTTAGTCGAATTTTCAACGTAAAACACAGCCTGTCGCGTCGTCACGTTCAAACTCCAGAATCATACACTATGAATCTATTAGCCAATCACATGCGAGGTAGTTTCTACGTGTTTTTTTTTCACTAAACACGTACCTCGCATGTGATTGGTTTACAGATTCAAAATGGCGACTTACTGCTAGCGAACGGCGATGTTGCGATATGGATAAAATTTCTGCATTATAACCGAGTTACTGTGAGTATTTCGATTGCACAATGTGAGAAATTAACCCCAAATATTGCTGCATAATGTGTCATGTCATGTCAAACTTGTTTGAATGTAAAAAAGCTGTCTGAAATTTGGTTTATCGTAACGTTTGATCTGTGCGCTCCTGCCACACAGGAGCTGGCATCATTGACTTCGGTCTGTATACGGAGGGGATCCGTGAAGCCAGACGTAGTCTCCGCGGAACATTCCCCGACGGACAGATACAGACCGATCTTTCGGTCAAGTTCAAAACACGCAACGCCTAATGTAATGTAGCCCTTCATAAAGTCTTTCGCAATGTTTTATTTCTTTCGATCTCCATGGCAACAACAAGAAAGTACCATTATAAACACATTTTGGCGTTCATGGTGGATTTTCTTTTCCTTTTCTCAGTATAGTGTGTATTGGCGGGGACTCAAGTGCGTCATGGGGAACCGAACCTTTGACATTTCCATGCGCGTTGTATGTTATCCTCCTCAGGAAAGATGTCTTTCAGCGTCATTGACAGGGTTTCCGTAGCAGTTGCAAATTCAGTAATGACACATAGAATAAAGCGAGCTCTTTGTCGACTATAGACAATGGCAAAATCTAGATGATGGCTTCCATCTCTATAGGGGAATAAACTAAATTTCAGTATGCTTACTTTGTTACGTCGCTAAAGAATATGATATCACCGCCATTTCCTGAGGTCAGTTGACATGAGATACGCATCTGACATGGTTCTTGCTGGTACTATTGTTGTTTTCGTCCGACTCCATGTTTCTTGGACGAATTTCAAAATGCCGTCTGATTCTGTCATCAATCTCAATTGTCCGATTTTTCTCTCATTTTCGCTGCACTTTCGACAGGCCTTCATGGGTGGCTGTCATCATAATGAAATATGTATCATTGTCAGTCCGACGTTCAGTATTCCTCAATTGTTTAATCTACGCTACACAAGCAGTATCTAATCCAGCATGTAATCCAAGAAAGCAATGTAGATTAAACAGCCGATGAATTAATCAAATTACTTCTACTTTTATCATAATACTGCACACGACGCACGTTTATCCCAGTACCGTTCATTCACGCGTGGAGTTCAGCGACAGTCACGTATGATTATTTTTGTTATGTCAAGGCAAAACGAGAATCCAATAAGCTTCCCGGATCTTTTTTGCCTTCAGATCTTAAATCATCTCCTCATCCGTCCATCTACACTACATCTTCTTCTTCTCCTCCTCCCCCAACGCCTCCCCTCCTCCCCCCCCCCCCCTCCTCCTCCCCTCCTCCTCCCCCTTCTCCTCCCCCTCCTCCTCCCCCTCCTCCTCCCCCTCCTCCTCCCCCTCCTCCTCCCCTCCTCCCCCTCCTCCTCCCCCTCCTCCTCCCCCTCCTCCTCCCCCTCCTCCTCCCCCTCCTCCCCCTCCTCCCCCTCCTTCTCCTCCTCCTTCCCTCCTCCCCTCCCCTCCTCCTCCTCCTCCTCCCCCTCCTCCTCCCCCTCCTCCTCCCCCTCCTCCCCTCCTCCTCCTCCTCCTCCTCCCCCTCCTCCTCCCCCTCCTCCTCCCCCTCCTCCTCCCCCTCCTCCTCCCCCTCCTCCCCCTCCTCCTCCCCCTCCTCCTCCCCCTCCTCCCCCTCCTCCCCCTCCTTCTCCTCCTCCTTCCCTCCTCCCCTCCCCTCCTCCTCCTCCTCTTCCCCTCCTCCTCCTCCTCCTCCTCTCCAACTCCTTCTTCCTTCTTCTCTTCCTCCTCCTCCTCCCCTTTATACCCTCTCCCCCTATCGTACCCCGTACGCGATATAGCTCCCCGATCTGAGTATTCAGTGCAATAACATCGTTAAGTCTCACTGATGATTTACTATCATAACACCCTGATCCTAGGGATGGCATACAAGAAAAGGTAGCAAAGATTGGAAAGTTTCCAGGTGTTACAATGTACAACGGTAGGATAAAATATTCGCACGAACTGAGGAGAGGACGTCATGAAAGCGCAGCGCAATCCAGGGTGGCTACTCTTAGGTGTATACTGTATAACATCAGATATTTTTACAATTCCCTTTCTGAATTTGCCCACTCACCATGCCTCAAGCTACACCAGCAGCTGTCAATGAACATTTTACTTACAGAGAAGTAGCCTACAACTAATCCTAATTCCAACGCGTTGCCCGGGTAACACCCTCTTCGGGTAACAACCTCTTCTTTTTTGTTTTTAAGACATTGCAGAAGTTAATGATAATTCTATGCTAGTATCATAAAGCACCTTAATAAAATGAACTGTCTTTTAGTCTTTTATGTGTGTGTGTGTGTGTGTGTGTGTGTGTGTGTGTGTGTGTGTGTGTGTATGTGTGTGATTTATTATTCATTAATACGCTCCTATTCCTACAAATCTCTGTGTGCCCCCCCCCCCCCATCTTTTTCGCAACAGATTCAAGATTCCAAACGTTGGAATTGGCGGGTGCTGATCGATTAACCAATATATTTTATCTTATTTTATTTTATTTATTGAATATGAGAATAGAAGGCTAGAACAAGGGCATTGTAGGTGTCACATTTCTACGTTTGTTTGTTCTTGGAGCTACAGGGTTGGGCCTTTGATGATGGCATCGCACGCTTCATCAGGCTGATACTGATCCACTTTTCATCTCTCGAGAAAAAAAAAAATATGTCGACGAAAAAAAAATCAATTCGTCTTGATTATAATTGAACTTATAGGCCCTAGTGCTATAAGTAGGTAATTAACATTATTAGGATTTTCAATGCATACGACGAGGTGATTATCATGGTGATACGTAGGACACTCATAATGAATTCAGATGTGCAATCTTTACCTATCAAATATGATGAATATGAACAAACCCTGAAGACAAAAATTTGCAAGCACATACCGGCTTGCCCCAAGACTAGCCAATGTTATCGGAAGTACGCAATCTGCGCGCTTTAACTGGATTACGCTGATTGATGGTCGGACCAATTAGGCAGAAAGAACGGGTCACATGGGGAGGGTTAAACGCACCGATTACGGACTGACGAAAGACAGGGACACCGCTGAAGTAGTCCTTGAGAATGATGTTTGGATATGACATGAATGAGGGGGATTTTTCGTTTTCATTTCTGTCGTTATGGGTGGTCAGGATACGTGTTTTTTTGTGTTTCTTTTTCACGATACCGGAAAAGGAGGGCAGCCACACCCCTCTTCCCTCTCTCCTTTTTGTCCCCGCGAGGGATGATGGGCTAGGAAGGTGAAGAGGAAGCAGAAGAAGGGGGGGGGGGCAGTTAAACCGGAAGTATGTCTTTACTGTATTCTAAATGATGGATGGTTGTTCCAGGGTAAATGCACCATGCATCTTTTTTTTTCTTTTTGCTTGGCACCATACTGAAATGGTTAAACAACAAGAACAATATCAGTTACAATAATAGTAATGATAATGACAACAACAATCTTTTGTTATCGTTACAATTATCATTATTATCATGACGATCATCATCGTTATCATTATCAATATCAATATTATGAGATACAGCACCTATCACGCGATGTAAACGTGTCTGTATGAAAACTCGTCTTTGTAAATCAAATGCATTCGAGCGAACGAAACAACAATAATTATACGGTCATTCATAATGCCCGACTTTGTGGATTCATTCCATTCGCTATCCTCTCCACTCCGCACCAGCCAATCGCGTTTGTGAAGAATGCCTCCCTGTTAGAGTGGAAAAACAGCTCAAAGTTCATAGGATGATCTATCTATCCATGGAGCTACACTGTAGCTCCATGATCTATCTATAAAGATATTGGAGGCAAATTTCTGGCTCGTGTTCGATGTTGTACATCTTGTCATGCCTGGTTCAAGCTAAGAAATCAAACACTGCTCGCTCGCCGTGATCGGATTAGATCAATCCACGAGCTGGATCATTAGGATGATGTGCAACGCACGATAAAGAGGTTTTCAGCCAATTGAGCTTGAGAACCGCTCGTGATGGCCAGAGCTAGCTCGCTAGCTACGTTTCGAGGGGTGATGGTGAAATGAAGCGTGCCAAATATCCCACATGTTTTCCAAATTAGCCACTGTGTGTGTACACCAACCAGGATCAGCCATGATTGGATGGCAGAGGCAGCTTTCCACTACGAGGGCAAGAGATTTTGTTTTCTACGGGCTCAATCCATCCATGTATTTTTTTTTTTGTCAACGTCAGAAAACCAGCCATTGTCAAGGCAGTGAAGCATAAATACGAAGCGCCATTGTATTCGCAACGAACCCTACACAATATAAACTGGTCTATCTATTTGTAAGCGATGTATTTTCTACACTTTGAGAACACGCACACGATGATAGTGCAACATTGTGGTGGGTGGAATATGATACAAAAAGAGAAACAAAAACTTGAAAGAAATGCACAAGAAAGATAAAGTAATATATATTTATACACTCATATGCCTTATAATATACATTGCATTATATGTACATACATACGTACATGGGAAGAGAGAGAGAGAAAGAGAGAGAGAGAGATGCGGGGCGTAAATGGAAGATCTATATGTGCCTTTGACATTGAATACATTAAGTTAAATTATGTAGAAGTTGTCAGTGTTATTTCGCACCATTCAGCTGCCTACCAAGGACGCGGTTAATACTAAACAAGGGAGGTGCTCACCTCCCTGGTTAAACATATCGAAACGTGCCCAAAGAATGGCCCATAAAGCGTAAAATAATACCCTCACATCATTATGGAGCACTGCGGTAGGCCAAAACATGTTTGTTTTTGTATGTAAACAGACAAAAACTACATGCCTGAACGACATATAAGTCAAGCACACTCACATGAAGAGACGAGGCATAGTTTCTTGACGACTTGAGAAAGTTACGTAATCGAAAATGAGTATATAAATGTCCTGTATATATGGAGTTTCATTGTTTATTACTGGACGTCGTCCATCTTCCAGTGAAAGCTGTTTGATAAATCGATATAGCGAGAGCTTCTTGTCTTTAGGAGGGAGAGTGGTTTTACACCAAAGTTGACCCCGAGTGAATACTTCTATAAATGAGACTTACCGCCACTTCAGCTCAGTTCCCTTGCGTAAGTGGTTGAAGCTGAAACGACACGAACGGTGGTGTCTTTATCCTCAAAATCACAGAAAATCAGTACTGAGCAATCTGTCGCGCCAAACCAAAATGGGTATATTGCAGGGGCTAACACAAGATGCCCTCGTCTCAGAGGCTCGCTGCAAGCAGTTATTTCCGAATAATAAAGATCCTTCCGTAGCCAAAGATCTGCAATTACTCCAAGGTGTCCCGGTAGTGCTCTGCGCCAATCCTGTAACTAAAATCCAGAGTTGCTGGTGGATACGATTTCCGTGCTTTTTGTTTTCATGTGACCACATTGCGGTCGCCGGATCTGGTTTTGTGCAGGTATATAGCGGCGTTGGCATGCATGAACCGGCGAGAGTTTTGCACCGACGTGTGTAAACAACGTTATGTTGTACACAATAATGCCACGGAGCCGAGTACTCAGTATACTACCCGTTCGTGAGTCGGGAGTACACAGTGTGGGTAGGAGTGCATGTGTGTGCGTGCGCGTTTGGAATAGGTACCGAAGGATGTAATATCTCGAGAGGAATACGAACTGAGGAGGTACTAGGCGAGCGCGCGGGACAAAGCAAAGTCCCTAGATCCCTGGGTTGCTGGGGGGGGGGGGGGGAGGTATTAAGAAAGAACATGAAAAGACCGAAATGTGGTTGTGTGAGCACATCTCCCAACTAGTGGGCTTGTTTATGGCTGAAAGATTTTGAGGCATGTACTTTTTTGTAGTGTTTTTTTTTTCTCTATAAAGATCTCTTTCTTTTTTTCCTTTAGCGGGAGGTAGGCCTAGTATAACTATTATAGTTACCACAATGAGATGTGTTTTAGATTAGATAAACTCTGCTCGGCAAACAAAATAAATGTCAAAAGACATTATGAATTTCAGTGGCGTAAGGATTTGTGTCTCTTCCAAGGTTTTCTGTACTGATTCCATACACAGTCTTTCATTGTGATGTGTAAGACCCACGGCTATACATTTCATCAACCAGCCGAGATCATTGCCAAGAATTTACAACACTTATTACAAGTATCAGATGTAATTTATAGACAGGATAATAGTCATGCGATCATAGCGGACATCCGCTACTCAGATCCATTCACGGACCTGGGATCGTGGATCGTTAAAGAAAAATTCTATCCTGATTATGTTGCTTTGTAGGGAGTGAGGAAAAAAAATATCAGAAAAGTAGATCAGTGAGGTTTTTTTTTTTTGGGGGGGGGGTGGAATCAGGTATACATTAAAAACTTCATGAACTGTAGACATTTCAGGAGAGAGGCAAATTGGCAACTCTGGGTAATGTAGGTGCTAAGCAGCTCTCCATTCGGTTTGCATACAAAATTTATCCATATTAATTTTCTTTCCCATCCCCCCCCCCCCCCCCAAAAAAAAAAAAAAAAATATATATATATATATATATATATATATATATATATATATATATCATATAAATATAAAAATAAAAAATCTGCAGATCTATTGGAGGTATACAGTAACAGTGATACGTTTTTGTGTGTCCTTCTCAGCAAACGTGTTTTGTCCGGGCCCAAATTTTGAGAAAAATTACAATTTGTTGATTGCGTGTACAAAACAAATGGAGACTGAGCTGCTCCAACACTTACATCACGCATAGAGTTGCCGATTTTGTGTTATTCTCTACACTTTTACAATCCTTAAAGTAGACATTCAAAGAAATTTGGTAGCAATAAAACTTGCAATAAGGGAGTTTCAATGGCTAATGAAGTTATGGAGTCATGTATCAATAGAAAAAAAAAAGTTTTGATACATAATGACAAACACACATAATAAAATGTTAACTTTGTGGAGTTTTCTTATTGTGTTTCTTCCTCTCATTTGGGAGGGCTTTGGTATTAAATACTACGCTCACGGGTAACACTCCACACGCAGCCGTGGAACCAGGGAGGCCCCTCGCTGGTATAGAACGGAGTGCCACCACGCCCACGTCACGATGGACACTTCAGTGATTTCATGGTAGAAGCGAGCTGGTCCGGCGTACGGATAATCACGGATTATCAACAATGGGCATTAGCAATGCCGAACTCAGTTCCCTACCCCCTTTCTAACCTGTTTTTAACGAGAATAACACCCTCTTTTTACCTTTAAATTCCGTAAGAAAAAAAAAGGAACAACAACGACATTCAGATATTGGTAAGAACATCGGCAGCAGCAACAACAATAACAGTGAAAACATTTCTTTTTTTTCTGATCTTCTCAGCTGGTATTTTGGTCATGACAATACGACCCGGAGGAAGTAAAATCAGTCTATCTTTACATTATCATCTAACTCCCACATCCGGTGCTTGGAAAGGGAAGATCAAAAGGAAAACAAAAACAAAAGATAGAGAAACGAATACCATCAGGGAATTCTATAGATGAAGGCTTCCGGTTTATTAGAGTGGGGTAGGTTGACTTTCTGGGTCAACAGTTATCTTTCTGTATACATATGTAGATACAGAAAGGATCCCCCATGTACACTCTGTATATAGGTTACAGGATATGTTCCAATCATGGAGCTATAACACATACTTCCAATCTGTGTCTTCATAAGTATACATGGTAGATTTTATCAAAGCCAAGTCCACCGCGTTCTGCTTCATACAACGGATTAAGCACACATCCTAATAGCCGAATCACTGATGATTGAATGAGTAACTTCTGAATATTTATGAGGGGCTGTCTTCAGTCGAAACGATCAAGTTATCTTCCCTTATAATGCAATTTTTGTTTGCTGTTGTTTGGGGGAGGGTGGGGTAGAGATACTGTAATTAGAGTGTTGTCTTATAGTCTGATAAACATTCATGATACATTTTCGCAATGGTACAACATGCAATTCTCCTGAAGTCGTTGGATGATTATGAAGCTATACAACAGAGATAGTATCCGTGGGATTATGCGATCATGCAGCACATAAACTGGATTTCATATTTGAGTGTGTATACAGATGTGTATATAAAGCCTCAAAGGAACCACAACCACCAAATCAAGAAGTTGTTTTTTTTTTCCATCAGTACATTCCATCTTTATTTAGCGTAGTTTATTTTGGTGAGGGCTTGAGTTGGCGGTCTATATAGCAATATTGTAGCAGCAATCATCACTATATGAAATGAATTAATCACACTATCATCTGATCATTAATTTTTTATCATACTAAAAGCTCGAGTTTGCGCGCTCCTGCTCTTGATTTATTCCTGTATACGTTGAGAAAAAGAAAAATACAAATCAGAGCGATTATCACACCAATAAAACAAAATAAGCTAGACTGAGTTTTAAACATGTAACAGCTTCCGACAAAAAAAGAAAACAAAAACAAAACAAAGGCAAAACTGAAAATCTTTTGCGGGGGATGTGTATGGTATGTGCAACAATGCAACGAACGCCATGTGGTGTCCATGACTCAAACGATCAATAATTCTGACATATTACTTTGATCGATTTTGTGCGGAGAGACTGTATCGATTTCTCCTGCTTTAATTTTGGCGCGAGAGGCACCAGGCCTCAACCAGTTCATCCCGGAGTCAGCGGGGGGCCAAGGTTTCTTTACCGCCGTAATTACCCCGTTATACTAATAACATAATGAGTGCACTATTGAAGTACTGTGCTTGTACGTTGAGAGCCGCTAGAGCTGACGGGGATTGACGGTTTCGGCACGGAGAGCGGGTCACTCCGGTAACCTTAGGGGGTAGAAGGTGGTTTTTCAGGAGCGCGGGAGGGGGTTACATTTTTAAGTATAAATCCATGTCAATGACCGTTCCCTCTCTCCCCCTCTCCCCCCCCCCCCTCTCTCTCTCTCTCTCTCTCTCTCTCTCTCTGTTTCTCCCTCTCGTTCTTTCATTTCTCTCTTTTCAGTAGGGGTGAAAGTGCGAGAAATGCTAGGGATGGAGCAGTTTTGTGATTGTTCTTTTTTTCTCTCGATTTAAGGCCATTCGATTACGGTCAGTGCGTTCTGTCCACCTATACCTCAAGTATAGCCGCAGGTATTGGTCAGACCGAAGAAAATAATCGATGACCAGTAGCCCTTGTGCTGACCAACGAGTGGTGAATTCCTCTTTTTGAATACATACATGTAGTTTTAAGTTCACTGGAAGCAAAAAAAAAAAAATGCTGACGTCACAAAATCTAATGGTTGACATGGTGCCCCTATCATGTTTATTATGACATTGTCATAGGCATGGTGAGGTACTGGAACTAGGCATAGCTGTTCCATCCTCATTTTATATTTCCTTTAATTTTCTAGCAGCAATGAACAAACAATAAGGACGTTATTATAATACTAAATAAAAGAAAGACATTATTCAGAGGGGTGAAGGTTCGGGTGTAGAGGGAGACAAAGTGAAGAAACTTTACACCCGAATGATAATATTGTAATGACATCAGTAGTTGTATTATACATGCACTGCCTTTTTAGAAGCATAACACTTGAAATCCCCGTGGAAATTTAGATTTCTCCAGGAGATTATATTTTCCCCGAAAGGGAAAATATTGTCTACAGGGAAAATATGATTCCCGAGGGAATACCAAGTGCTTGTTATATTATAACCATGGAGCTACACAGCTCCATGTTAAAAAGATAGACAAGGCAATAACATGCAATACTGCAATGTATAACTGTGATCCCGATCTACAGTAGATGTGCATGCACATTTCATTCTAGCCCTGTCGGCTGCCATTCGAATTCCGGGACGTCACTGTTCGCAATACTTTGGTCCTCGCTGCTCTAGTTACGTAATCGCTTTATGACCAGTCGCTGACCAGTTTTTATGTGACCAGATATACATTCATAATGTACATGTATGTACTCATACGAAAATAAACAGGATAGATTTAGAAACGTGGATGTGTGTAAAACTTCCATACACACACACACATACACACACACACACACACACGCATAAGATCAGCAAGATAAAAAAAAAAAGTATGAAGAAAAGTGCACGTCGACATCTTTGCCGGCTGTCAAACATCTTTGCCTGCTTCTTCGTATTCCAGGCAGTGTCTTCGAGCAGGTTTGAGGATCACCATGCATCCTCCACAGTCTCACGTGTCTGTTCACACGATAAACCCAGGCGCGCATCTTTTCCAGATGTTTGCTACCGTAGGGCTACAAAGAAGAAAAAAGAGGAAGAAGATCATAAGAAGATGTAGAAGAAGAAGGGGGTAAAAGAGGATCTCTAAAAATAGCCGGCTACGACGAGCGCCTCAATTACGGTTCGCCTTCAGCTGTTTATCGCCAGAATTCGGGTCGATGGATTGGCCGACCATGCATGCATAGAGAGAGGTGGGCACGGTGACGCTGAGTGCATGCAACCCCAGCCGTGGTTTATGGATATTTACGTATAGAATTCTCTTCGGATACCAATGTAACATTCCTGATCCTTTGGATATTAATCTTAAACGGTATGCTCATTGCGAGTTGATCCACCGTGCGGAAGACCCATAAAACACTCGAGTAAATGCGTCTAGTAGAACACATCGCATAGCGCTGTCTAACAAGCACGACCAGGGGGACTGCTGTAATGTCAAGAGCGCCGCCGGGTGCCCGTTTCATGAAAGATGTCTGCAACCATTTTTAAATTACAGTAAGGACAATTACCACAGAAACCACTGAAAAGGTCATTGGCTATTTGTTGCATCCTGAGACTATCTCCATAGCAGTAACAACCATCGAATACTGACTGCAGTCAACTTTATCAAATTGGCGCCAATTTTTCCCGATAATACTGAGCAAAACCTACCGGTTATCGCCGCAGGGAAAGTGGTAGCCATGGTAACCGGCCAGTGTAAGACACCTCGCACTTACCCCGCCCCCTGCCAACATCTTTATCTTCTCGTAACAGATCAGATGGTTTTATTTTAACTTGAGGTGATGGATCTTCCGTCGAAGAAAGTGTGATAATCAATGCTACGATTTCAAACACTTGACGTTGACGATGACAACTGCAGATGTGCAGAGTAGATCCAGAATGTCACACACACACACAACATACATACACCAAAAGGCTTGGCTAATCGATCGCCATCTTTACTCTTTACCCATCCATGGACCATGTAGGGTCCATGACCCATCCAACACTCCCCTTGTACTAAGCAACAATGGAGGAGTTCTCTTCTGAAGAAAATGACAGTGACTTAATTCTGTAATATCAAATTTATGAAATTACATATGTTAACTCATTTGCTGCATGTATTTTCAAGATGGGACGATTCTCCAATTATAGTTAGCGGACTCGCCGTTCTCAGTGAAGAGCCCGGATGTACCACCATCGTTCTTGTCACTTTAACTACCAAGACAATTCTTATGTTACCAGTTGTGCGATGGAATATACAAGGGCGATTTCTCCTCATGAAAATGACACGATTACAAAAGCGGATTGATCCCGAATGGAAATTTGTGATTTTGTGATTTTTGCACATTATAATGTCATTGTGGCAGAAATCATCGTTAACGCGAAAATGTGTCAAACTTCTGCTCGAGAAAATACTTCATGCAATCTTATAACATTTTGCGGAAAAAAAAAAGTTTTGGTCTTAAACCTGTCTGAATATCTGACTTTCTATTCCAGTCACCCCAAGGACACCCGAGTCAAGATTCCCTTTAAGGTTTATGGCAATTTTGTTAGTTATCTTCGGCACTCACACGAGTACCATGCACCGAGTGAAGCGAACGTGTCGATATCACAAGCAATTATCGTTCCAATTCCTTTTCATGACCTGGACCGTGCTGGATGGGATATCTGCTCAAAGAATCTTTCTTTCATGTACTTAAGAAAACAAACTTTTTTTCACGTTGATCCTCCTATCCCTTTACTCGTTCCAATATCACCATGAAATTGGCAAATGCGTAGTCGATAACAAAGAGAGAAATTGGTCTCCGATATATGATGCACTGTATATCTGTAAGTTCATTTTATTGGGCGACTTCTCAATGCATCAGCATGCTGTTCAGTTTCAAGCGTCGGGCGCATGGGAAAACGAATCGAGGGATCCATCCAGATTTGCGATATGAAATGATAATCAGAATATTTATGACAAATACCTCTTCCCCTCCCTCTCGAGTTAATGAAAAACCCGCAATTTGCCGACATCTTACGATGGCGGCCGGGCAATACGAGAGGATTAATTTTGACAGTTTAGAGTCGTGTGGATCTCATACTTGCGGGAGAGCTTGGTACGCTCTCTAAAGTGATAAATTGATGTGGACGATTTCAGGCGAGCTATTCGCGTGACAGTCTTTCTCCTACACTCTTCTTCTTCTGTTTTTTTTTTTCTGAAAACTTAATGCTACATTTGTCAAGATTTGTCTAGCTACAGGTTTCATGCATGATTTAATTTCCCTGAGCCGGGGCCGTCATTTCCACCTTCACATTCATCACCTGAAATTAGTTTCCGGGAGAGCGGGAGAGCTAGCCCCCGTTTCGTTTCACCAACCAATTGACTCTGTATCAGTGGTATGATTGCACTGTTGAGAGAATCCCACTGCATTCCGTACCATGGAGGGAATTCTTCATTATTTTTAAAGGGAAGCCACAACAGTGACGCATACCTCAATGAATTCTTTTTTTTTCCTATAAATGTCTTTGCTTTAAAAAAAAAATGCCCACACTGATGATATGATATGACTACATATATTCAGATAATAATCAGCACTCTGATAACAATACTTCATCATAGTTCTGGACGGTCCTAAAGCAATTGAAGGGCATTAATACCAGCTTACAAAGTATGTGCAGTCACTTAAAAACAAACAAACAAACAGACAGACAGACAAACAGAAGAGATCTTATCTGATATCACTGTCACGCGCTAGGCCCAGTATACCCGACGCATGGAAATCATAACAAATCAGGTACGTTTTGTCGATTTTACACCTGGGAAGAGTTCATGAAGGAGAGACAGACAGACAGAGAAAAAGGGATTGCATATATTGATATGTTCTTCACGACCATGATCATTAAAGATAAGTCTAGGGATTAGTATCACTGATGAAACGCTAATCATAACCAAGAAGTTGCACATTTACATACATCAGAGAGGGGCGAAGTCCGAGAAAAAGAGTCAAAATACACAAATATATTATACATAATATATCAGTCAAAAACTCAAAATAATCTCTCATTTTATTTTGTTAAAATAATTATACTTTTCACTCATCTGCCATCAAAGCATATCAAACATAATGAGGTTGATTTATTGGCTGCATCAGTTTCCGGGGTCAAGTAGAGTTCAGAAGATCAAGCTTTGTTTGTTTGTTTGTTTGTTTGTTTTTTCTTCTTTTTCTTCTTGCTTTCTTTTCCGACATCGACACCTTCTCGAAGACGGGCGACACGCGCGTAAAATCGTGACCTGCAGACGTCCACCGGGCACCTCGTGTTTTGTTCCGTATCCCCGACCGGGCTCCACCTTCAAGTGCCCTCCTCATGAAATATTTAGCGCGCCACGGTCGAGGGCATGAAATATGCATGGTTTAAGCTGAGTTGAGAGTTTGCCTGAATTATTGATAAATTCGCGCAAGGGCCCCTGATCACGTGACCTGGGAGTTGCGTGCTCGCATGAACGGGGGGGGGGGGGGGGGGGGGGCTCGCAGTTTCCTCGGTTCAGCGGGCGTTCAAGTTCGGGACTCGAAATGATAATGATAATAACACTCTCGCCTTTGACACTTGCTAAAAAGGTCAGCCCTAGTAAATAGTGAGTACAGTATTATCGTGGTGTAGGGGATAAGGCTCTATTAGACTTACATTTAGGAGGTCCTGATACTGCCTATATACCTACAACATGCGATCATGAATGTGTCAATGGGTAACAATGGAACCGTTGCAATGTTGGGATAGCGATGTTGTCGATGATGATTATTATTATGATAATGATGGTGATGATGGTGATGATGATGACGATGATGATGATGGTTATGATGGTAATGATGATGATGATGATGATGATGATGGTGTTAATGGTGATGATGATGGTGATGATGATAATGATGATGATGTTGATGATGATGGTGATGATGGTGATGAAGGTGATGATGATGATGATGATGGTGATGATGGTGATGATGATGATGATGGTGATGATGATGTATGGCTCCGAAATAGTTTTATTGACAAGGAAACTACAGCAATATCCCTTTGAGTAGGACTACAGTTTCTTTGGTTTAAAAGAAAATGTAATATAGGCCCTGCCTGTCCGTCAATATGAACGACAAGGATGTACATGTTAGAATTTTCAAGACTAGAGAACGAGGAGAAAAGACATATACTCCGTTCTCCAAACGAAAGGATGGTAATTCGCGACAAAATGGCGGTCAATCAATTACCCACATGACCAACTAGACGCACACACAAAGGCATTAAAAAAAACCCACCAAAATCTGTTCTATGTACTCCTCTGCTATCATACTTGCATAATTTTGAAATCTCATGTAATCTTTTTAGCCCCAGCATCTCTCCATCTCCCCAAACTTCCCCTCCTTCTCTTGTGAATCAGACCGCTTCATGTAAGGGCCGAGGACAATACAGAAGTCGGAAACACGATTGACCTTCTCAGAATGGAGTCATTAACCCAGAACGTGATATCGATTTCCAGCAATGGCACAGTCTCGTGTCACTTGCATACGTCACACGCCATACGTCATAATAAGAGAGGAAGCAGCAAGATTTAAAACAACAATAGCACCAATAGCAACAACAAAGATAACGACAACTGAATGAAACATGCCGAGGACATGACTACTGTAAAACCAGAAGCATTCGCGTCACGAAACTTTCGCGAATTTCCACTTGCATTCAATTCACTGTGCCCAAAAAAAAAAAAAGAAAAAAAAAAGAAAAAATGGGGTTCATTTTACTTTCGTGATTCTTGGCTCTTCGCGAAATTCGCGAAAGTTGCATGCAGGCGAACATTTATTTTTTTACAGTATACCATCGTTTAGTCGCTCGATTTCAATCGGCTCATTATCGCGATGACGACTGCTGTTCAGAACAGACCAACCATCAAATGACACCGAAATAATTTTCTCATCAGAATCAGTCAATTCTAACACTGAGGCCTCCTTTGATAAACAGTGAGAAGGCGATGAATCTTTAAAACATGAGCTAATCCCGAAACTGCTTCACGTATGATTGAAGCTGTGACATGACTTGTAAAAATCTCCGTATCAGAGCCACGGGGGTGTTTTACGAAGTCGAACTTAATTTAAGATTGACTAAAAATTATGGTATGCCACTGGTTTCCCTGTTCACTTTCATTAACCTAATCGCCATCTACTTCAAATTATCATTAATGTTTACGGAATAATTCCATTGATATTCATTTTATGTTGTACTATAAATTACTACATGAAAAAAAAGTCTCCAAAATCTTCATTTTCATTAGAAAGTTGGGTAACTTTGAAGACACACACAGCATGCCATAAGTTTTAGTCAATCTTAAATTTTAAGTTCGACTTAGATTCTTCGTGAAACACCACCACCCCCCCCCCCCCCCCGGGGTTCGGACCATAATTCTCTTGTTGTCTAATAATGACAACACGTGACCAAATTGTCTCCGAGATACAGCAATTAATTCAAAGATGGAATTAAGACGATGCAGCTGGTTTTGGTATGTTATACTGAATGAATCATGTTGCGAGATTCGAGAATATGTCTCTCTTTTGAATAGCAGGAACAGCTGAAAAGAAACTTTGGTGAGATGGGTTTGAAATTATTTTCTTTTTTGATATCATCATTTCTCGTTCTGATTGATGAAGAAGTTCGGTAATGTGTATTCCCTACTAAAAACAAAGTCACCAAAGGGTCCACTATGGTGAAACGACATTTGCTCCTGTGCGACAATTATTGTTCCGATCTCATTTTCTCCACGGACTTCCGATTAGGGTTAGGGTTGTGATAGGGTGTTAGGCTTAGTTTGATGTGAGGATTAGGACTAGGATTAAGTTTATATTTGTGGGTAGAATTTATGTTTGTTTGGGCTTTTTTATTTCATGGGAACAATCAACGCAGGAACAAATGCCATGGAACCGTCTACTACACATGGCATGATGTTCTCAAGACGCGAAACAAATGAATCATAATGATAAGTTATCATCACTATTATAAGAATATAACTGTACTGCTTGTTAATCTTGACTTTGTAAAGCTATGTCCTTTGGTGTTATACAGCATTGAACTTTTTCGAGATTTAATGATGTACGTATTTTCCCATAAACTGCTTCAGCAGACCATGGACTAGGTTGCAATTATTTGATGAATCTTGACAGGCACCCTGTCGAAGAAATCGAAGAGGACGCGTGTCAGAGAATATATGAATATATTTAAAGGTGAATATATTCGTAATATGTATGTATAATGCATGTATATGTGTGTGTGCGTGTGTGTGTGTGTGTGTGTGTGTGTGTGTGTGTGTGTGTGTGTGTGTGTGTGTGTGTGTGTGTGTGTGTGTGAGTGTGTGCATGTATGCACGTACAGCACAAACTCACCTACATTCACACAATATGATGAAGTACGTTGATATACATAATGGAGAAATACAGATAAAAAGGGTAAGACAAACAGAAAACAGACAGACAGACAAAGAGAGAATAGGGGAGGGGAAGGGACGGACTGGAGATGAGGAGGGGCTGAGGAGTGAATTTAATCGACTTAAGGATGGGAGATCTGAATCAATCACAGCCAAATTAATTAGCCTGAAACATTCACAACGATTTATCACTCCGACGCTTGTTTTGTTCTGTTTTATTTTCTACCCGTCATCACTGTTCTATAATTCATCACTTTCCAACACCGGAAGCCAAGTCCAGAGGGGAAAGCTGAGCAATTCTGGGAAGAAAGACACACCAGAAATATCCGCGGGAGGAAAAAAAAAAACCCCAACTAATTGTCTGAAAGGGGTGATGAGCAAAGCATACACTCCCTTCAGGGAGAATTGGAATTGAGTCACAGAAATTGAATGTTTAAGAGAGCGGGAGAGGCACTCGATTCTCATTACCATCTTTAAAACGGACTAGAGCTTGGAGCGATCCTCGCCACCATCATCAGTCGAATGATGATGTCATATAGCCAATGGTTTTTGTTTGTTAGTTTGTTTGTTCTGTACTTCTTTGCTGCATGGGGGAGGTTCAAGGCATACTTTACCATTTGCAGATGAAACAAAGACCCAGCATTAGCGCTTTAAAATAGTTTTAAAATTTGAGTTAGGGATAGAAACAACCACTGTAAAAATTTGACTCCGTATAATCGATGTTAAGAATTGTTAGATACACAAAATGTGAACAATAGTTATAGTAAGAATGTTTCCAGACTAAACCGTCTACAGTTATGGTTTATTGAGAAAAAGAAAGACCAAATACCTCCTTATATTTTAGGCTTTATTGCAAACATTTTATATGGTAGGATGTTTTGTGATACAACAGACCTACAAATGTGCATCAAATGTGATATCTTGAACATTTTTAAATAACTGCTGCCAAAGGTGAATAGGACCTTTAACTCTTTCGGTCCTGCTACGCTTTCTCGCGTCTCTATCGTCGTTTGGATTATGATGCACTGTGGGTACCAGATTGTGAGTCCTTGAGAAGACCAACGCCCTATCTACTAGTACTCTAATTGAGCTGCCTAATGGAAAACAATCGAACCTTCCAACAGATATGCAAGAAAGTGCATGCTCAAGTTGAAGTTTCAGTACTTCCACTCAAAAGAAATTTGTTGATTGCAGATGGAGGTCATGCCAATGTATCAGGGGTGTTCAGTGCCCGCAGATATTACAGAATTAAGGAAGAAGTATATTGTAGAAGTCATCGTACTTGCAATGTCAGCGCTCTCAGCTAGAAACAGACCAAGAAGGTACTAGGCTAATACCTCCTTGAACAAACTAGCCGGTGAGAGCCACGCAATGGATTCTGAGCTTATTGTTAGGCCAGTATAAGGAAACTTGCAAATTTGTTAGGTGAATACAGAAAAGAAACCGAAAAATAAGGTTTTGTAGAAGTTGGTAAGTTCGGTCATCTCTTATGCCTGTCGGAAAGCCTTAATGATTTCATTTTTCGTGCATGTATGATAGAACGACAGATTGACAGGTAGATAGATAGATAGATAGATAGATAGATAGATAGATAGATAGATAGATAGATAGCCTAGATAGATAGGTAGATAGATAGGTAGATAGATAGATAGATAAATAGATACATACATACATACATACATACATACATACATACATACATACATACATATATACATACATACATACATACATGTAGATTTTTATAGATAGATATAATAGAGATATATAGATAGGTAGGTAGGTAGGTAGATAGATAGATAGATAGATAGATAGATAGATAGATAGATAGATAGATAGATAGCAACATACATAAATAAAATGCATATATTCACGTGTACATGATAATATACATATACCTGCATACACACATGGAAAGATAGACAGATGTATGGATAGATAGTTAGATAGAGAGAGAGATAAAGAGATAAATGGATTCGGTCGATGAATGCTAAAGTGGGAGGTGGAGAGAAAGATAATAAAAAAGAGGAGAGAGAATGAATGAGATGGCGGAAGAAGGGGGGGATGATATATCCAGGTTGGATAATCATAGTAACATGAACGGCTAATGGCACTGAGAATAAACATTACCCGCCATTATTCTTGAGCTATCACTTTGAATACGAGGTCGTGGTAACACGTTTCGATTGTTTTCACCCAAACACGAAGGTAACTTTCCTTCGGTCGTTCTGTCGTAGTTCTCTTTTTCAACGATTCCATTGGGCACATCTGTGGGCCTCAAACATGATATGAGCTACCACCCACCAATCCGACATTAATGTTCCCTCCCTGCCCCCACGGGATATCCCACGCAGAAAGATATCCCTTTTTCTGCCTTTTCGATGGACAACCATTACTTCACGCTCATAAACAGCGAGCGCTGTAAATCTATAAGCGGCAGAGAATCAAAAGTTATATTAGCCTCCCTCTCAACGTAAATCATGTGTGAATTGCCTCCTTGGGCATGTTGGGGTTACGAGCGGATGGATACTGCATTGCCGATGCCTGAACGTCCAACTCTTTTGCGAAGGGATTACACAATCTATGCTTAGGCAGGTAATTATGAAGCTTCTTTTAATGGTACGGGATCCGACACCCAATGTTTATTACGGTGTGCTAAATGAGGATGCAAGCCCGTGATAATATGCGCTACTGCAAGAAACCTTGAGAGGAAAAAAATCCGGAAACATAAACAAATCAAAACAAAATTTCCTTTAACAAGTAATCTCTTTGAAACTGAGTAGAGTAAAATGCGCCAATAATGAGACAAAGGAACAGACAAACAAACAATCAGCGAAACTGCCAAAATGTACTGCAGTTGTGTATGCCAAAGTCGCGAGGGATGGTGATGCGCTCATTGTCGAGACCATGTCTCTTACGTAATGCTAATTATCTGCAACTGAGTCCTAATTTCGCACTTTCGCGAATCACAGATCACAAATCATCCGTTCTACGTTTACCAAGCATTAACCAAATATTATCATCTTGTTATGCGTGTGGACTCCATAGGCAGCAAAATTATGCGCAGGTAGCATACGTGATGTGAGGATTTCTACAAGAGCAAATGATCACGTGACCAATACCTCCCAAACATGACGCCATGTTTTATAATTCACTGAAATTCAAACTATCTACGAGACATTTTTAAAAATGCATCCACTTTCGTTTTAACATTCGCCGGTCCGTTGCTTTCGTTCAACTATATGTATTTTAGGGCTGCTATACCGTACCAGCAAACGATCTCTCTGAAGCGAACGTTCGTTCGTTTAAAAGCAGCGCATTCAGATGTCCCTAGCTCTCTCACATATTTACATATAAATTGACTCTGGATGTCCATCTGAATTCATTTCAAGCTGGATCATGACAGCACACTTCCGCTGGACAGTCGGCTTGCTCATCACGTCGTAATCTACGCGCACACCCTCACTCACACACACACACACACACACACACACACACACACACACGCGCGCGCACACACACACACACACACACACACACACAGAAAGAAGTAAATTGAGGGGAACTAAAAAACGTACTTGACTCCATTTGGGGGATACCACGAAGAAGGGCAAAGATATTTTATCACACGTCAAGGTGTTACTGCCATTAACACAGGGCAGTAACGCATGTTCCACAGTCCCTGCGGAGATTTTTATACTCACAGCACCAAGTGTATATTTCAAGGCGTATTAGGTGAGATGATTTCGGATTAGTGGAAAAGAAGAAAAAAACCGCCAGTTTTCATCTTTTTCTTTAAGTTCTATTAGTCACTGCTTCTACCTCTTCTTCCCATTCCGCTCATCGCTCTCTCGCTTTCTCCTTTTTCTTCTTCTTCTTGTTCTTCTTCTTCTTCTTCTTCTTCTTCTTCTTCTTCTTCTTCTTCTTCCTCTTTTTCATCTGGTATGTCGATGCCCGGATGTCCAATGAAGATGTTGATTCAGTCTGTTCATATCTAACGAAGACCATGTCAAAATTGGCGCACAGTCACAAAATTCAGTGTCTGTGTAACTGTGACCATCTCTCTCGTTTTCTTCAACTTTCTTTCGCTCTTTCTTTCTCACTACCCCGTCCCTTTTTTTTTCTTTCTCTCTCATTGGCGCTCTCTCTATTTTCCACCCTTTAATCCCTACGGCTGTTGTCGTGGTTGTTGATGTCTTACTTACTGGAAATATTGCATCTTTGTAAGAGCGCAAATCACTCGGTTTCTTTTACTCACTTTCTTTCTCGACTTCCTTCTCCCCTCCCCTTTTGCTTTCTTTCCCCTCTCAATACTCTTCCCCTCCCCCCCCCCCTCCATCTTTCTATGTCTCTCACTCTTTAATACTCACTCGGTTTGACAGTTTCAATCTCAGTTACTCGGATTTCGAAATAGATTCCGTTTGTAAAAACGCACTCCACTGATTTTCTTTCACTTCTGTTCTCTCTTTTTTTTCTTGCCTTTCTTCTATCTCTTTTCTTTCTTCCCCTCTCTGTCCTCCTTTACTCTCTATTTGACGGTTGATGCGGTCTTAAGTATACTTGGACTTCGGAAAAGCTTCTATTTGTAAAAGCGGATAAAATGAATACTTTGCCATTCACCGGAAAGACAAATACTTTGAAATTCACCAATAAGATAACACAAATAACATAAATACTTTGCAACTCTTGTGTACAATACGTGGCATTGAGCAGTGACAGAAACAGCAATGAAAAAAAAAAGAATATAAAAAAAAAAATCACCTATTGTGTTCCTGTATACACGCATAAAAGAGCACACAGTCATTATCGACTGATTTCCTAATACTATCGCAGAGCTTTGTGTATACCCAGTGATACACATTGCGGTTGTAATCATGCATCAAATATTCCTCCAGACGGGTATTCGCTGAATGGTTTTCCGCCTGGGATTTTTCAAGGCGACAGACCCTTCAAGTAGTTCTGTTTTGATGGAGATGAGAAAGATATCTGTGCCTATTGGATCGCATTAAAGCATATGGCAGAAGAAACAAGAAATCCCAATCTGTTGTAGACTACGCTGAACCATTTTGGAATGTTATGCCGGCCACACCACTTCAAGCGTGGGCGATGCTCGCGACCGTTTCCAGGAATGTCGGATGATTGTATCGGTTGACCATTATTGCTCTGCGGCGGTCACGAGTTCGCCCACAGGAGCTGCCATACTTACGGTAACATTTTCAATCCACGGTGAGTCGGTCACTCTAGAAAGTTGACGTAATATACGATCATTAGGTATCGTACGATCAAAAGAAATGGAAACTATACACTTTCGCTGTGTCTCTGTGTTCTGTGACACGCGACTACTGGTATCATACAGATGTAGTATTTATCAGAAAGGACAACTTTCGGCCAATCATTACGTCGTGTGTTTAAACCTAACGCCTTTATAATTTCTGACGAGTTGTGTTTCATGATTTGCTTTACATTGGTTACCACGGTACCACAATTTGGCACTAAACAAACGATATCAATTGGGGTCAAAATTGAATTATCACTAGAAAACGTTCCATGTTATTTCTATAATGGCCTTATCTGCATCAACTTATGTGTAGAGTATAGGCCTACACACACATATGGTATTCATTCATTTATTGATAATGCTATATTGATGTGTTGATATACAATATATATCATATTTCTATATCTATTATGTGCACATACATAATATATATATTTTTCTGTCGTGTGTGTAAAAATGCATGTCAAATGCATAAAAAGCGACGAGATATCACCATGACGGTATGCTAAAAAAGAACCATGATGCAATTTATAAGCATGTCGACCGTGCTCCACCGGCCTGTAACCATGACAACTGCTCTCAGCCAAAGTTACCTGAGGCTCCGCGCAGGTGAGCTAAGTGGATGGTTTATTCATGATCTCTGCGGAGAGGCGCCCCCAATCCTCTCCTATAGACAGACAAACTCAAACACTCACTTACAATGATGAAGTAAAAAAAAAAACCTAGACGCACTCGCAAACAACACACACAAACACATGGAGCAAACATTATTCATAGGTTGCCACCCAGACATTCGTACATAGTGGCAGCTTGTTGCTGCTGCTACTACGCATGCTCAGAAAACCGTCTTATACGCAGTGTGTGATGCCATTGGTCAAGAGGATATTATGCCGGAGAATAAGAGGGCGTTGGCCGGACGGTGAATCATGTAACAGAAGTGGCTGATTCGTAGGAGGCAGAAGTTTGCCGCCTTCCAGAGTGGATCACTGCATCACTCGTCTGCAACAATTCAAGCAAAGTAGATAGATAGATAGATAGATAGATAGATAGATAGATAAGTAGAAAGAGAGTGAATGAGAGGGTCATCTCAAATTCGGAAAACATGAATACAGCTCGAGCTAAGGCAATGTCGTAACTTTTGAAAAGCAGTGGGTAAACAGTAACAAGTGAACAGTCCTTAGCAGTACGAGTGTTCACTCCATACCACTTTTTCTCCTTTCCCCGATAAGAAAGAAGAAGAAGAAAAAAAAAAACTTAATTTTTGATGCTCGGCAGGGGAATAATTATGCAAAAGTCAATAACGTACACTTTGCCCCATGTAACGATCGATAATAGCATCCTTATTCAAAACCATCCCTCCCAAAATGGTTCCCTTGCAATAACAGAATAAGTTTTGAAGTAATGAAAGACGACACATGATTAGTATTCGGTGAGGAATGCATCATTTTGTGCGTACATGCGTGTACATGTCACCAAATACAGCGATCACACATCTAGTAAGACACTAATTGGCTTGTTACGGTTGTAAAGAAACCGTCACACACAAAAACAAACATACACAAACAAATTCACTCACACAGACACACACAGACACACACACGCACACACGCACACACACAACACACACACGCACACACACAGCACACACACACACGCGCGCGCGCGCGCACACACACACAGTTACGGACATTGGTCTGTAAGAAAACACTTTTGTTCGTAATAATTCTCTATTATCCCAGAAATTGATTTCCATCTACACATGTGAACAAACATGAACAAAAGTTAGTGTGGAAGACCACCAGATGAAAAACAGATCTTTATGACAATCGTACTTTTTGTTTGACATCAAAAGCTGTTTTTTTTTTCTTTGCCCATATGGTCTTTAATCTTTTAGCACAATTGACTGCTTTTCACGTCCTATAAAGAGAACTTAATTCTATTTGTTTTATTTCGTTATTTTTCATTTGTATTTTCACGAAAAATTATCAATACTTTCAGAAGATCGGGGTCTTTTTAAACATGTTTTAGAGGACAGGTTAAAAATACATTTCTTAGATATAACAGCAGGCGCATTCATATAATCTAAATTTACAAGGACCGTATAAATCACTTCGTGTATTATCTATTCTTGTTCCTGATGTGTGGTTGCTGTTGTTGTTGCTTTTTTTCGTGCGCAAACACGACCAAATGTAGTATAGGCACGTAATGCGCTGGAATGAAGATGGGTTGGATGTCTAAGGTAATTACATGATTGATTTACGAGGGCTTTAAAAAGAATTACACAACGTTTTGCGTCAGGAGATACAGTAGTTTCAATTTAAAGCTATGCTGATGAGCTGGTGAGATATACAGGACCATGCATTGGCCTTTAAGTTACAAGTATTCAGTTTTATAGAAAGAAACTCCTGATGGCGAACAAAGATTTCGCTCTCTTTTCCTCAGATGTATTCCTGAAGATCATGATTATATGGAAAACTGCTAAAAGAAGAAGAAAAAAATTCTGATAAAAGTATTTATGTCTGACGACAAAAGCAACGACGCCGGATCGGACTTTCTCGAGTAATGTCTAAGCAGGGGAAATCATTGACGGCGCATATTTGTCCGTATTTTGTAAAATATGGAATAATCGCATTAGTCCCACATATCATGATCCTTGTTGGACTATATCTAGCTTACAGAGTCTGAAGCTCTATTTCTTTTTAGGTCATTGTTACTCATTTCAAATCAGTTGCGACACAGCCTACTTTCAGTATCACTTGGGTTCAACAGAATCCCACAGGGTCTATACTTAGCCTTGATTCCTCTTTCCCCCACAAATATTAAAAGTTATGCAGTCATTATTACACTGGGGCTTTAAGCATCAAACTTGATAAGAGTGAAATCGTATTTTGCCGTGAGCCACAAAAGATCAGAACAAACATTTTGGTTGGAGCATAAAGCTTGATTCCTCAAAGGTGCAGAGCTGGGAGTACGCTTGTTGCTGCAAGTAACATCCGAAATCAGTGAGCATGACGGTATTGCGCCAAGAAATCTAGCACACATCCATTTAACCAATCGGGGCTGAAACAAAGATAGTAATGCCAATTTGTCTTCATTTTTGCCCCCTTCCCGCGTGTTTGTTTCTTCTCGCCAATCAATCCTCATGTTTCGGGGGGAAACAGGAGCCGCTTTTTTACGGCATCCATGATTTAATTTTCGCGTGGATCATCGGGCTGGAATGCGGACAGTCGCATTAAATGTCTCCAGAGCTGGAGGACTCTTCTCATCCGAGCATCCGGTGTCTCGGCATTAACGGGAGATGCATCTTCATTCGTTCTGATTGTTTTAACCTCGCCGCCGGTGGGCACTCGACTCAAGGAGAAAGCAGAGTGCAGTGAAGACAAGACTTAAGATGGAAATAGAGATAAAAAGAAAGAAAGAAGAAAGTAAAAGACTGGAACATTAAAATGAGAGGAGGAAAAGGTACAGTCAGTCACACAAACATGGGTCATTGTGAGCACATAACCAACAACACGACAAGTTGTTTGGATCAGTATTGAGAGTTATGCCCTGGGCCTAGAGAGACGTAAAGAAAACTTTGTCAAGAATTTGGCGGGAAATAGGGAACTAGAGAATGTAGCATTATTTTCTTTCGACAGTAGATCATCATGTAAAATCCGACTTGGAAATTGATTGTTGCCACGGCAACCAGGGCGGCTTTAGGAATTGGGAGGCGCCTTTACAAAATTAAAGGGGCGCACGCCCCCTTTCTTTCTTTTTATTTCTTTTGTTTAAAAAATATATAAAGAGGGGGAGCGCGCCCGGTGCGTGCCCCTCTGGATCCACCACTGGCAAAGTCATCTTAATACTCGAAAATGTTTTTGTTTTTGTTTTGTTTTTTGAAAAATATTAACGGTCTAGAAAGTTAATTCATAATTGTCAAATTCCAAACATTAGGGTCTAGAGTGTGACAGGCAAAAGCCAAGCCCGATTTTCAAGCATTCCGACAGCATTAACACTATCCGTGATTAAGATTATGAATCTAAAATGTAGTACTTAGCTGCAATGACGCAAAGTGTTCATTTTTCCTCTTAAGTGGCAAATACTCATCAATATGAATACACTGTAATATGTTTCTTTGTAAACATCAATGAGTCTAGTAATATATCTTTGAATATCTTCATATATTTTTCTATCTACCTATCTATCTATCTATCTATCTATCTATCTATCTATATATATCTATCTATCTATCTAAATATCTAAATATCTAAATATCTACATAATATTCATTCACTTTATACATAATGTAATCATTAATCATACATATGCTTATTTCTAAACGTTTGTGTAAGTATCCTATTCATAATGTCTTTGTGCTCGCTTAGGTGTGTCCCGTAACAAGAAAGTAACCTTTTTAAGTGTATACTTGTTTCATCTCGTTTCAAAAAAAAAAAAAAAAAAATCCGCCAGATAATGAATTAAACATTCATATCCGAATGTTTCAAAATTGAGTTTAATCACAATTCAAGTTGTTAGATATTTGTGTTTGAATTCTCAAGTTGATTTCCATCAAGTCGTGACCTATTTACAGTCATCGTTATACAAAATCTGACGTGGAAAAGTGGGTCGTTGTCATGGCAACAGTACTTCAAAATGTGATTGAATGTCAAGAGTCGTATCCACTATGCCGTAGTGCCACATAAGTACCCTCTTAATCTATAAAAGTACATTTAACTGGAAACAAACACAAAAACCCGATAAAAAGTGTAATTTCCTTAACAGTGCGTGCACGTGATCATAAGCGTAATCATCTACATGTTGTCCCGAAAAGATGCAGAAAAGACACTGTATTTCTGTAGGCAAGATTACCATTAATACTCCCAATTTTATTAGGCATATTAATTTTATCAAGCAGACATTTTACTATGGAGAAAGAAGACCAAAAATAGAATAAAATAAAAGACGATAATCACGTTTAAATTATAACGAGAATAGCAACATGAAACGATCAAAAATCGATTCCAGCCTTAACTACTTTCTGATCAACAGTATGTTTATATATATATATCAAACAAAAGTGATTATTATGTCATAAGATGTCACCAGTGTTCCATAACTGGTTCCAAATACATACGCTTGTGAAAAGCAGTGGTTCGGATCATAAAATTGAGAACATTTCTACAGGCCAACTGATATTCAGGTCAGTTACATGATGTATTCATTTCAGTTAAATTAAATTCAATTTATTCTCCATCAAACAAAAAGTAATACATAATACAAAGTAATCAGTTGTCAACTCATATTTTCAGCACTTTGGAAAAAAATACATATAAGCTGAAAGAGTCTAATATTTCATCTATACGAGTATTTGTTTTTTTACAACAACAACACCCACACAAATAAAATTTACTTGTTATCCGATATGGTTACGTTGGTCATTTTTAGCCACTTTTTAATGATCATCTGCTGGTATGTAATCGACATTAAGCAAAGACGCCATCAGCAAAACGAAAGAAAAAATACCACCACCACCAACAACAACAACCACAAATGTCACATTTATTTCAACCTTCCCTCCGCGTCGCCCCTCATTAGTGTGGAAATAAACACGAATTCTATGCGGCTGTCGTAGCGTGTAATTTGTATATATGTCCCACTCAAAGTACGTTGAGCGGGCCAGGGCCGGAGAGCACGGCCGCATTTAGGATTAACATTTCGGCGTTCGATTTTACACACCTATAACAGATAGCACGGCTAAACTGGAGTCAGTGTGTGTGTGCCATTAGACATAACAAATTGCGCTGACCTTTTTAAGCTGAAGTGGCCAGAAGCACCAATTTGACAACTGTTCCGCAATATCCAGTCGACGTGATACAAGCAATATACTACACACTGATGGACAATATTAGGCGCAGGGAAGGACACGTTTGGGGTTTACGATCTCTGTGTTCAAGGGATGGTGTGAGGGCGTATCCTGCTGAAGACGATAATAACCTGTGATATGTTATCAATAGACCAGTATGGAATGCATGTTTGCTATCAGCCAAATGATGATAGGACGAATTACTTTGAAAGAAAAGTCACAGAACACTCTCTGTCTTGTCATACCAATAAATGAATAAAGATTTAATAGCAAAACAAAACTGATGTAATAGTGAGGAAAGTGGCACAGCATAACATCTTACTGATCTATATCGAACGAAACAAGGGAAAGAAACCTATTTTTAATGTTCCTTGGGATGGATTAAGGTCGACATTAAAGTTTTGTCACACACACACACATACACACACACATACATCATTCATATCTATTATAATATTCTGTGCGTTTTCGTACGTTTATTGCATGCATACCACTGGCAACTTGGAATATCTTCTTCTTATAATGGCTGCAACCTAGCAGCATTTTCTCTTTTGCTGTTCATGAAAACAAAATACGTAGACCTTTTGAAAGCCAACCTTTAATTCATTATCTATGTTTGTCTAGGTTTCAGACTATAAACCAAAGATTATTATTATTTTTATTTTTTTTTTTTTGTTCGAGGGCCCCAAATTTGCTATAAAGCTGCATGAGTTGCTAGTCAGTGTCGAAGCACTAATCTAGTGCAAACCAAAAGCGATGTACGTTGACGAACGCCCTCTAGAGTCTAACGTCCTACAGGGCCAATCCAACACGTAACGGTTGCTCGCTAGATCAGTCATTACGTGAGTCATTATCTGTTCCATACAAAATGATATATTCATCATTCATGTTTTGTTATAGTCATTTGTCCTTCTATACTTGAGAAAATCAACACAAACAAGAGCAACTGGAGCATGGAACGAAAATAGGTTATGACCTAATGTGTTATGATAATAAAATGAAGGACATTGTTGTAAATGATTTGTTGATTCCCATTCATACTGCACGGAGTTCCATACATCTGCGTAAATATTACTCTCGAAGTTTGCATGACCTTGAACATACATGTTCAGCCGTTCATCGCATCGAAGAAAAGGTTTTTTTTTTTATCAGACATGATGTCAAACTATATTAACAGGTAGCAGTTTTCGTAACGTTAATTTTTGCACAATACGTCATGGTATGACAACCTATAGACTGAATTTCTCTATATTAGTTATACAACATTTATATGTCTTTACATTCCGTTAGTCTCCATTTTACGATGAATGCCTTTACCAAGACTTAAGGGATTGGGTCTCCCCTTGAACCGTACGAAGGCTTCAGTGGTTTAAATTTTGAAAGCTCTGGCAGGCGTGCAGGCGTGTTATGATGCAAAATATATGCGGAGTTCAAAAGGAAGAATTGATCATTCTCGTTCCTTCTTCTTGTATGTCTATTTTCTCTCCTAGAATGTTGGACCCCCCCCCCCAATGAATTCAGTGCGGTGACCCTGAGAGTACCTCAATAACATTCACATATTTTCCTCATACAAAATATGACTGTTACTTTTACCTTCTGCCAAGACGCTCAGGAGGTTGTGTATTTGCCGGCTACTTGTTCTTTCGTATGTCTGTTAGTAAAAATAGTTAAACGTTCACGATTGGATTTTGAGGAATTACGTGTATTGTAATGTTTATCTGCAATTTCATTTTTGTCTGAAATGAGATGAATGAAATAAAGAATGAAATGAAGTGAAATTAGATATTAGGGATAGGCCTTATGCTGTAAAACGAACAGATGATACTTGAGTGCAGCACCAGCTCTCTGAAGCACATCCTCAATCATCCCCTGTTCCATTTCTCTTGTTCAGCGTGTAGGCATTCTCTTTTTTCTCTCTTTCCTCTCATTTTGTTTTCACCTATTCTGTCAAGTCGTGTCATGTTGTTGTGTTTCTCCTGTTTTGTTCCGTCCTGTCGTAAATTATATTTGTGATAAGTGTTTGTAAATAAATAATTCATAAGTTGTTTGGGGTTTTTTTTTGAGTGGTTTACAATATACAAGCTTGCTTTTTAGTGGACTTTTCAATTCTTTTTTTCTCAACTGAAGCATAACTTTGCATTTTTTTTTGCCAGTATGCATTCTTATGCTTATCTGTATCATTTATCTTTTGCAAAGTCGAATGTTTATGTTTATGATGTAATAACTTATGCTTATCTGTATCATTTATTTTTTGCAAAGTCGAATGTTTATGTTTATGATGTAATAACTGATTTATTATGTGTTGTTTTGTTGGAAAAAGATGAATGAAAATAGATGAATTTAATCAAATTGAATTTAGTGTACAGGTGATTTGCTACTCATGATTCTGATCTTTTTCTTCCTTTCCTTCTTTCTTTCTTTGCTTTCTTTTTACAAGATGGCTGCATATCGTTTGTACTGCTTATGGCTTGCGCCTGTCGAGTACTACTGGTGTTCTTCTTAAGTTTCTCGAAACTGATTACATGATGCAACGAACGAGGAAGAAGGGAAGTCTGATAGAGAAATGATAACTTGCAAACGATTCCTCACTCCCTGAACACCACGAGACCGTCAAGTGGTTCCCAAAGTGGACACTCAACATCCTCAAAAACCTGGTGCTGGTATATCGTCAGCTAGATCGTGAATAAGTCATGAATTCTATCTCTTCAAACATTTTGTAACAGACAGAAGAAAAAAATGATAGAGAGAAAGAGGAAGAGAAGAAAGGGGAGGGAGGGAAAAGAAAGACAGAAAGAGGAGACTAGAGGAAGAGATAGAAGGAAATCTAGAGAGAGAGAGGGAGAGATGGAGGGAGCGAGGAAAATGTGAGAGAAAGAAAAGCTCAAAGAAGATCTCCCGAGAGGGAGATATTGATAAGATGTCTTCGGTCTTCAGATGGCCGTTCAGGCATAATGTTGCGCCCACCGATATTCAGAATAATCCCTCATGAATGTGATACACTGATTTATGGTGCTGAAAATAGTCTAGAGCTGCACACCACATCAATACGAAGGCGGTTATGCATCTTAATGCAGCAAGTAGAAAGAAGAAATATCACTAGTAGGGAAGATGTTAATCATCGTGGTAGTAACTGAAATATCACTCTTTTTTTTTTCTAGAAGCAATCAGCCACACACTACGAACAATTGTAAGAACGTACTGTAAAGTATAGATAAATCAGTGTTACTTAATCTATCAATTAAATTCATTCATTCATTCATTCATTCATACATTCATTCATTCATTAATCATATAATATTATGTGAGATATGAGGAAAGAGAAAATGACGAGTATATTTCACATGATTGTTCCTCTAATTTAATTCCTCCTTATAGTTTTAACATAATATCCATGTACTATATGTATATATTATTGTACATAATGTATAACCATGTGTGGTATACTGTATGTCACTGTAAAAAAAAAGAGAGAGAAAAAACAGTTATTACCAGTGGCAAATAGTCCAACACATATGAAAACATGTAGTTGTATATAGATACAGTGGGAAGTAGATATTTAATGTTTCAGCAAATGTTTAGATTTGATCCCTCGTAAATCATCAGATTTCATAGCGGCAATGTCAAATGCCCTCAATGTGCCTCCACGGACATCATTACTGTTTCCGACTCCGCGCAGGCGACGCTATAACAAGACTGATTACAGAACCCAACATTTCGGGTCATTTTCAGTGCAAGATTCTCTCTCCTTCTTCCTCTCCATCTCTTCCCCATTTTCTCTCATAATTCTTTATGTTCTCCACTGAGCCATAATTTTTTTTTTGTATTGCCCTTGTGCGAGGTCGTTGTTTTGTTATAACCTTCATGATAGATCCTCATCCGCCTCCTATAATATCAAACTAATGCGAAATAGCCTAGACACTACTTATACACGTTTTTTTTTTTTTTTATGTGTTTCCTAAAAGTCCTCGCGGCT
The DNA here is from genome assembly GCF_964275005.1 of Diadema setosum. Taxonomy (NCBI): domain Eukaryota; kingdom Metazoa; phylum Echinodermata; class Echinoidea; order Diadematoida; family Diadematidae; genus Diadema; species Diadema setosum. The sequence goes on along the minus strand of NC_092704.1, from coordinate 7,213,340 downwards.
GTTTGTACACGGATGTCATTTGGAGAGCTCTTAAAAATCGTCCGCCGAGTGAACTGGCAATTATCAAGGGAGGCCCCGCATTAAAAATCGTGGAAACAAAATGTAATGACATTGTGGACCGGCTCTTTCAAAGAGAAACTACCCCCCCCCCCCCCACCAAAAAAAAAAAAAAAAAAAAAAAACACATATATATTGTACGATGTATGAAATTGAACATGAAAGCATTATTTTTTCAAGCAAGAATAATCTTCTTTTTTTTTTTTCGCCCCACGCCCCACGCCCCACGCCTTTTTTTTTTTTTTTTTTTTTTTTGGGGGGGGGGGGGGGTTAGGAGGTGATCGTTTCGATTTATAGATTGCAATCACTGGATAGTCTCTTGCACATTGCTTACAGTGAAACAAAATAAATCCAGAGTCGAAGTCAGGGTTTTATTGCCATCCTTATCATTGCTAGAAACTCATCATGTGAGGTTGCTGCAAATAAAGATGTTTAGCCCTTCGCGGGCCACGTTGTTCCCCTGTCCATGGGTTTCTGTGTGAAATTAGTTCACATTTGAGTCACTGGCGCAAAAGGGTTAAACACGATGGTATACGTTTCCCATGTAGGATGAGGTATTAATTCAGTCCAAACTATTGATCTTTAAACCACTTTTTTCTTGTTGCTCTCTCCTTCTTTAGTTTCGAGTTATGCACCAATGCTTCCACTTCAGAAGGTGTAAGAAGGGCCCCAATTCAGTATCCCGTCACCTCTCTTCATTACCGCATCTTAAGCCAGGTAGCTCTGTGATAAAATCTTTGAAAACGCTGCCCAATAGTATATCCCAGTAAGTAGGAATGCATCTTTGTAGAGTTTGTTGCCATGTACGCCTGTCTCCGATGGCATTGGGTTACACGGTTTCCTAGCAACGAGGGACACCTGATTATTCATGGCGATTGCCACTTGAAACCTGTCTCTCTTTTTTCTTTCGGGAGGATGAATCGCTTCGCCAAGTTTTCTGGCAGCAAAGCAAGGCATGAAAAGAGCTCAAGTTCTTAAAATAAGCAATTCCAACCCGCGGGAACGAAACGAAAGCAATTCATTCCTTCTCAAAGCCCCTGGTTTGATTCAGTCCTTGTTGTTGCAAAAGTTTATCTCCCTCCACCCCGTCCCTTCTCCATCTCCCTCCTTCCCTCTATCTATCTATCTATCTATCTATCTATCTATCTATCTATCTATCTATCTATCTATCTATCTATCTATCATTCTATCTATCTGTCTATCTATCTCTCTCTTTCTCTTTATGTATCATTCTCTCTATCTATCTATCTGTCTATCTATAGATTTCTCTATCTGTCTATTTGTATTCTATCTATCTATCTATCTATCTATCATTCTATCTATATTTCTATCTATCTATCTTTCTATCTATCTATCTATCTATCTACACGTGTATATATGTACCTATCTGTCTATCTATCTATCTATCTATCTATCATTCTATCTATCTTTGTATCTATCTACTTATCTATCTTTCTTTCTATCTTTCTATCTATCTATCTTGCTATATTTTTGTTTCACGTAGCGTGCATCTAAAGCATCGTAAAAAAAATAAGAGCGTGTAATTGTGCTTTTCGTCAGTGAGCCGCCTGTCGAGAAAAGTCATTTGTGCCCGCCCATCTTCTGAGAGGATGAAGCGCCACACTAACTTGAGAGGTTTCTTGGAGAGCTCTCTCCACCTTCCAATGTTTAGTCTCGGGAGACGAAGCTCGAATCCCATCCTCCGGGAGGAAAATAATCGAGCTTGGTGACGGAGAAGCAACCGATCCGAGGTTTAATCTCCCATCTCAAGTGTTTATACATCGAAACTGCCTCAGCTTAATTCATATCGGTATGGTGGCTTCCATGCGCACAGGAAAAAAAAAATCAAGATGCATGTAACTGATACTCGACTCTTCCCGGCCTATTTTTTTGTTTTTATTCAAACTAGCACAAATACCGCAGATAAACTTTTTGAAACACATAAGGAGTACATCACAACCATGACAATTACACTGGTGTTCCAAGTAAGACGGCAAATGAAATTTTTAAATGTCTACTTTAATGTGAAAAGACACACATTCCTCATGACCTGGCGATTCAGTACACACAGAAATCCAATTTCGGATGACGTCTTGAAGACCGCCTGAAAAATCGGAAATAGCACCACAGAGATGGGAAAGTTAGAATGGTGTAGAAAACATAGAAAGGCGAGTTAAAAAAATGCTTGGATACTGTGGTAAGCAGTCATGAAGCCCACATTAACTTTAAGCGAGGTCAGTAATGCACACCAGAATAGCATTATATCAACCAGCAGCTTTCTCCAAAGCACCTGGGTATAAAGCAAAATAGCTACAGTATCTTTTGTAGCTTTCTTTGGCACCTATTGCGCTTTACTTGCCAGCCACAAGCTAAAAGAACGTGATTGGTCGGTTTAATGCATTATTGTACCTGTAACTATCTTGAGGTTATGTGATGAAGAAATTTATACGGTAGCAACTTCTTGATAAACTTCTTCATGAATCATTCACGATGCCCATTGTGAAGGTTAATACTTATCATTATTATGGCGCTATTATTAGATAGTGACTTGACATAATTATCAAGCCTTTAGTATTCATTATTTATTTTTATTTCTTTTAAGATGGTGGTCCATAAAGGTGTAAGGGTCTTCAACGCATGAACGAGCTGGACGGGTCTTTCAATATTTCATGTTACTATTGCGTCGTGACAACGAGCCACAAATAAAATCTTAATAATAATGTTCTTGTGTGCGAGGGTGTGTATTAGTTGTTTATGTGGGTGTGTGTTTGTGTGTAAATATATCCCGTGATGCTTTGCGAAGTGATTGACACCCGCGCGTTGGCTGGATGGCACACAGAATGGCGATGCCCCAGTATGAAGCCCGGTTCTCCGCCGATCTCCTCCGATTGATTCGTTGAGTTGCTTAACCTTTTGAGTGCCTTGAGTGCCTATTGGCACAGAAAACCCCATAGCGTTGTACACACTGTCCAAAGTTCCTGGTACAGATAGAGTTAATCAAACACTCCCACGTGAGTGGGGGCCACTGCCATTTTGGAGATACATGCATACATACAGTTAACCACACACATAGAGAGGAGACGAGTAAACAAAAGAACCCTGCTAATATTGACAAGAGTTGATTATGTTAGCTAATGAAAACCCATATATCCAGTGAGAGGTTAGTGCAGAATGTCACAGTGACGTCACGACGGGAAGAAAAAGATATCGGGCTATTGTCTCTGTATCTCTCTATTATACACGATGTGCCTTCTTCTTCATTGTCTTCCTTGTCTCTATACTCACCTATTCATTCTATTTATGTGTCTTTTATTTTGTTATCTATTTATTACTATTATTTATTATCTATTCACTTGTCTATCTATCTACTTATATTTGTCTATCGTGACATAGAAATATTGTGTAATAAAAATTACTCCAGCTCATTTGCTAATAAATCCAAGTATCTCTCCATGAGATATAGATACACGTGATGCTGATAAATCCATGAATCCATAAATGACGAAGAAATCGTAAAAATGAAAACGACAATAATATTGTCAATGACAAGGCTTGCCCATATACAGTGCACCAGTGATATCATGTATGATGATTATAATGTTATAAGACCACGTACAAACAAATAATTATCCTTCTTTGTTATTGCACTTGAATACCGTTTACCGCATAAAGCACTTCACTATTTCACGTTAGTACCTCCGCCTCCCTAAAGTTAAAATTGATGGTAATTGTGCAGTGCAGCACTGCTTCCGTTTTTACAGACTTTGGCTGTCCTTTTCCCCTCTTTTTTCCATTTTCGTGATGAGTAGGTGGTATAAGATTGATCGTCCCGGTAAATATTCAAAACCGGTAGCTCTTCGCGCGGCATCCATGTTTAATGACGGGGGTTTGGTGTGTCGCCGGGACAAGATGTAAAACAGACAGACTAGTTCCACCTGGCGATGCTCAAAGTCGGAAGCCAGAAGAGACGGATGACTTATCACTCGGCGTTAATAATTAAACCGCAAAGAGAATACGTGCTCACGTGTCTCTGTCTTTGCGCGCTCATGTTACGCGCGAGAAGGGACCGCTGTAAAATTGGCCTTGGTTGGGAAAGTATCAGGACCAAGTGGCGATGTAATAATCCCCCCGGTGGATCCCTCTCGACGAAAGGCAAGAGATAGGAGAGTACCGCTTTCCCCCTCGTCGCCTTCATCGTCGTATTTGCTCTTCTCTTCGGAGATTGGACTCCTAATTTATCTAGCAAATTAGTCATTCAATTAGCAAACCATTGACCGAGAACCGCGAGAACAATATACAATGATAGTGGCTGAATAGAGGGCCGGACGATATAGAATTAACCCCCATACGGCGCACTTTCCCCTTTCACCAGTAGATGTGTACGTAGTGCAGTGTGTCTTTTCGACTGGTAGGAATGCATGGGGCCCATACGACGCCATGAACCGTCTATTCTAGTGGTTTGTATGCGATGTATTAGGATTGAATAGAAATGCCGCCCTCTCGTTGAACTATAGAATCAATGAATATCGACCGCTTCGCGATCAGTCAGGAATGCCTACTGCAAGCTAGGGCTGGCCACTTTTCCCAAGTCAGAATTCCTCAGGTGACTTTCCCTGCAAGTTTAGATACCTAAACGCACTCTTCTCTTACACTAATTCAGTATCATTTGACTCGTCAATCCTAATCCAGTAATTGACGCCTACTTATCTTCGAGTAAGCACCGCATAGATTTGCAATGTAAAAATTGGCGTCTGCTTGTGCATTGTCTGCATGCTCTGATTTGAATAGTAGGCGCTTCCGATTGCTTGTACCTTTCCTGTAAGGGGGTATCTCACCGGGCTTGAAACTAGTTCGCGACTAGTTCGCGACTCTAGATTTTGCTAGTTGCAGAGACGTCTCCGCGACGTCTCCGAGACGTCTCCTGAAAATTACAGAGTCTCCGATTAGTCGCCAGTTAGTCACAAGAAATTTAAACATGTTCGATTTTTCGCGAAGTCTCCGCGACGTCTCCGAGACGTCTCCATCAGTCGCGAAGACGTCGCGGAGACTAATCATATCCGTGACTGCTGAGACGTCTCCGCGACGTCTCCGCGACGTCTCCGCGATGTCTCAGAGACGTCTGAGAGACGTCGCCGAGACCTGCTGGAGACCAGAAAAACTGGTGAGAGGTCGCGGAGACGTCTCCGCGACGTCTCCGCGACTCTATTTGACGCGGTTTGACCTACTTTAAAAACCACGTGACCTATCTGCGTGCTGACATCCTGCCTAGATCAAGTCAGGTGAACCTGCAACAGCTCCCTCATATTTGAATTTTTTGGCACCTGCCATAACTCGTCTCAGAGACGTCTCCTTGGTGAGAACCCAAGACATTTTTATGTTGGAGACGTCTCCGCGACTGATGCGACTGATAAGTTGGAGACGTCGCGGAAACGTCTCCGTTGGTGAGATACTAGCTTAACTCTTTTGTAACCGCTTCCTGTGGATATTTGCGATAAAACGGCGTCTGTAATGTGATACAACAATGGTTTATTATGCCATCGATCGGAGCCATACTAGTGTGAAAAGTTACGTACACACACTTGGGGCAACACGGCTCTACTACTTTCCAATATTTCGTCTGGGCCTCCTTGGGGATCTACAGGCCGTCAACACATTTGAACCCGCTACCTCCCAGGTATTCCTATCTCATAGACAGTGGCTTAACGAGACACTTATTAAAACTTGTGTCGTATGCCGCTGCCATCACATTTTAAGATGTTCTTGGAAAAAAAAAGAAAAAGAACAGAATAGTCAAAATCATGACAAAGTAATTGAGTGGTGCGATAAACAGCGCACGTTGATAGTCGTAGTCGTAGGAGTAACAACTGTGCATCTGTAGTGCATAGTAATCATGACAATAGGTCCAGTGAAATTACTTGAAATGAAATTAGCTATACACTAATAAGTAAATATAACCATATCAGTTTTGTTTAGATATGTCAACACCATTATCGCTTGACGACTCATCACTGATTCAAAACAAGACATTATCAACTTGCGAGCAAGTAGTTATAATTTTTCAAACCTTCGTTTCTAAACAGACACGATAGCAGGAAGTGAGATTTTAGAATGTAAAAGGCTTACATTAGTATTCTCTTAATGATGTTGTACGAGGCATAGTTATGGGTTAATAGAAAACGTACTACACCCCCAATTCACGAGTGTCATTTCTTTCAGCCCTTATACTATTTTCTCCCTATGGTCTCTATTGTCGGTTTGCATGAAATGCATATTCTCTGTTCACGTCGTATCGTTCAAGACTTTTAGTTCCAGAAACTTTTGTTTCATAATTCGATTTCTTCACTGCTCGTTAGCATTTCTATCTGCTTACTTGGTTTCCTTATAGCAGGATTATGAGATGTAAACATGCACGGATAAGTGATGACAGTCCATACCTCCCTGGATAGCTTTCAATTTAATTGTCTCCTTCACTGTTCACTGACTGTTCAGCACTAAATGACGAAGATGCTCAGAAGACATTCAAGAGTTTCATCGCACAATGGGCTAAGCGCCATACATTTTAAAGACCTTTCCAGAGATACATCACCAGTAGCATAACAAGGAATATTCTTAAAATAACGCATGGTTGAAAAGGTCCCGTAATTTCTTATTGCTTTATCCGTTTTTGGCAGCTTCAATTGCAAATATCTCAACTTAACCAGAAAGGAGGTAGATCGTTTTTGCAATAAAACTTCTAATAGTGGTGAAAGGGTTAAATCGGACACATTCTGTGTAACATCGGACTCTTTTTCACCTGACATGGATCACGATCAATCCTGCCCCGTGCCGCTAGCGTCCAGAGAAACACGATCTCGAGAACGGAGCGGAAAATCCCTCGCTCGCCGCGTCCCGCGGGAAATTGAAGACGGCCGAATGTTTCCCTTTCGTCCATTTGTCAACGGAGAGTCAGTGCCCGGACGCTCCGGTACGTGGGTACATCGGGATTCTAAATCAATCTCTACCTCGCAATCCACCCCACCCCTTTTTTTCTGTCTCTCCTTTTCTTACGTTAGTCTCTCTTTATCTCTCTCTATCTCTCTCTCTCTCTCTCTCTCTCACTCTCTCTTTTCATCCATAAATCCTTCTATTCTTTTACTTTGCTTCTGACAGGTCTTTTGCAAAACAGGTTTCATGTGGTTGAAGCTTTGCAGACGACAGGGCAGTGCTCCGGAAGATAGAAGCGGAGCGGGTATTTGCGATGATTATGTATTTACGTGTGAGTGTGTGAGAAGAAAAATGTGATGGTAATGCAGCTGAAAAGGAAAATAATGTTGTGAATCAGGAGCCAAAAAACTTATTATATGATATAACCCTGTTTTAGAACAAGCATCTTTACGGTAGATATGATAGCATTTGAATACCATAGTGACAAAACAAAAAAGACGCAACATGGAGAAATAAAATCGTAGCATCAGTAAGATGATAAAAAAATAACAATATTGCAGTCTGTACATTTCCTGTCGTAACACTTTGAATTTTAACCCTTAACCCGCAAGGTATCATAAATCGCTGGCATTTAATGCAATGGCATAACTCCGGTAAAATATGGGTTAAGGGAGGTCGGTAAATGAAAGGCGCCGCCAAGAGGACGAAATGGGCAATTGGGAGTTTCGGCCAAAACATGTGAGTGCTTGGCCCCTGTACTTCCAATTGCCACTTGTCACGTCTGTCTCTTTGAAGATCTACAGGAGGAGGGCATGGGGGAGAAGAGTTAGGAACTTTGCATCGAGGTCCTCCCGAGCCAAAAGTGACACAGAAAAGAGAAGGGGAGAGAAATAAGACGGTATACACTTCCAATAAGGTCTTGAGAGTACAGCTTGGCGTCGTCAGCAAGGACGCGAACGAACATCGAATTCGCCCGGATCCAGCCCTCCGTCGGGTCACCGGAGACCCCTGTCCAAACACTCACGGCGATTCCCCCTGCCCGATGAACAAAGAACACGCTCATCGACACAGCGCAAAAGTACATCTTACCGTGGCTACAAATAGAATAGAAAGTAAGACAACTACGCGGCAAATTTTATCCAGCACTCCAGATATCCGTAATCATGCCACTTCCCCTCACTCTTCTTCCCTTTTTTAGGAGCATGACGATGTTTACGCGACGACAGGGAAAGAGCAGTGAGTCAAGGCATCTTGTTTACTTCTGAATCAATCACTTAGCACGACTCACCCGGCACCCATCTGTCCACGAGAAACGTTGGATGAGATGTCATATAACGACCAATTAGAGTGGAACACGAACCGAAGAGAAGTGAAAAGGGTGGAAAAATAAGAGCCACGTGGCTTTATGGTGTCAGTTCATGAAAGCATAATCGCGAAGAAGGGCATTTTCAATCAGTCTCGCTTCAATTAACTGTTTAACGTCATTTCCACGCTGCTGGGAATCATTGGAACAATGCTTCTTTTTTTTTTCCGTTATTTTCTGTTTTGGTAGAGTGGGATGTTTCGATTATATACGAAAAGGCAATTAATCGACGAAAAGACGAAATGTAAAGAAAACACTAACAACGACAATATCGACATCAATAACAACATCAATGAAGATCGAAGAGAATGTATTTCCTCATAGAAAAATCGGTTAAGTAATGCCACTTACTTAGGATCTATACTCCACCGGCGGTATTCATTACAGGTGTTTCGTCACCCTTCCTATTTGGTAGTACTATGGGCGATGGTACAGTGACGTTCTATATTCAGACTGAAGCTGGTGAGTGCGCAATTTCGTGTATCTCATATGATGATCTGGCAACAGTACATGCAACCTTTGCCATCTTCTGACTTCTTGATCTCAAGTGATTGCACAGGAGCATGTAATGCGAATCTGGTAACAAGGATGGATGTGGAATGGGCGTCGGAAAGGGGAAGAGGTGCAAGTACGCAAAATGGTAGCCATGGCAACAGAGAGGAAAGGAGATAAGGACATCCATATTAAATCAGCCTGGTGACAAAGAATGACATTGCTAGAAATAAAAGAAGAGCACAATAAAAAGGCGATGTAGACAGCACAGCATATACCACTGTACACGTGAAGCAAAACGTTTAAACAACTTACTGTCGAAATACAGTAAGTTAGATAAAATACACATCTCATTCTTTATGAACTATTCACAACCTCAATAGCGTAAATATTGAAAATTATTCCTCCGAGAAAATATTTTCCCTAAAAAAGCTAGAGGTGGGATAGGGGTATTGTTACGCCAGGTTACGTAACAGGGCACGAACGCCAAAGTTGGGCCGTTACTGGCGAGTTCTGCTGCTTGCCCCTTTCTACAAGATAGTCCTGACGGTTAAGACTAGCTATGGTGTGGTGATATGACGTCATTGATACTTTTCACATAGTGTGGTAACAATGCGTAATGTGTATTTTCTGGTATGATGAGGAACAACATCAGAATGATCATAAAATAATGACGCGGCGTAATGCTTGAAGTGACTTCCCAGACGGCCTACTTCTTTCATATCTTCCGTAGATGACAATAAACTTCACGACATCGTTTCAATACTAAACAGGGTCTTGATACTCCTGCAACGCGAAATGGTACGTGCATGATTTAAAAGAGATAAAGTGCATTGATGAGCCATGAAATGGTTTGCACCTGTGTCTCTTCTGCTCTAGCTCTTATTCAGCATGTACATGCGTTTTACCAGCGTGCTGATATATGCGTACTTTTCACTCATGTTTTTCTGCCTTTCTATCACTTGTTCTCTCCCTGCTTTATCGCGCCACTCCTCAACCCAGCTCTGATATTTGCAATTAAGCTTATTTCTTTCTTTCCCCCTCTTTTGAAATTGTATTTCTAAGTGTTTCTCATCGGTAAAGTTACACGCAGTGAAAGCCGGGCGGTTCCCGCGTAATCTGATAAAAATGTGCGCACCGGTGGCTTTTGAACAGTGGAAAGTGTTTGGCGACGTCGAACGCTGTGTCACGAACTGGGTTAGGGGGATGGTTGTGGGCGGGAGGACGTCGCTGAGTCCCATCGTGGGAACACGCCTTCGTGACTTGGACTTAAGCTGCGAAGAGGAAAGTAAACAGCCATGGCGAGGGAGAGAGAGGGGTGGGGGGAGGTGGGAATGAATAAGAGCAAAGTGGTAGGCGCAGAGGTAAATCTCGCCAAGAAAAATAAAGATTTCCTTCCCATCTGTTCGAAGCTTTTTATGTCGTGCTTTTTTTTTTTGCCAATTTAGTGTGTGGTGTGCATGTAGTTACCATAAAAGAGAAAGTTAATGTCTACCCATGATTACATTACTGATATCGGTGTACCATTCGTCACTGTGCTTTAAATTTGCCTATTTTTTCGGTGTTATTATTCATATCCTGTTTAACTATTTTTTTTTTTGTGAGAAAGTGTGACAAGTCTTCAAGCTAAAACACTTAATCGCTCTACGCATTCCTCAAAACCAAGGTGTTATTAATACAACACTTCATCAAGTATTAAAAAGGCCAGTTTACTCGTATGGTACATGTGTTCATTAATAATTTTCCGTGAGGACCAAATAACGAACTATTCAGTATAATGCAGCATCTCGACGGAAGAATTTCATGAATTTGTATTCATTAAAATATACTAATGCTTTTACTGAATACATTTATCATCACTTCGAATCCAGCTTCCATGCAGTAGCTGTTGGTATGTTTGGTAATCCTGGGACAGGTCTTGTGGTTATGAGTGTCAATATTTCATATACAGATGAGCATAACTATATGAATAATTAAATTACGGAATGTCTCTCTCTCTCACAACGAAACAAACTGTTAAAGTGTCGTGTGAAGGATTTAACGCACGAAGAATTTTTAAAAAATCACACAACTCAGATTTAATTTCATTTTGTTGTTCAAACAAAGAAGAAACTTTTTTAATACAACAGCACGAACTGAACACTTTATATTCACTCTGCGAGATTTGTTTAATGACTCACAACGTTTGACGAACGCTAGAACACGGACTGAGAAGGTGACAGAAACGAAAAGCCTGCGCTATTTCACAAGCATGACAAGTGAGAGAAAACGAACATCAAGAAGAAAGTATAACACTCTACTTTAGGTGAAAGGAAGCACGTGACAGACACTTCTTTTTTCCCGCAATGAGCAGGTGTAGTTGTCATTACTGTTATGACATTTGGTGGGTGTAACTTTTCAAAACTCTGATATCCAAGGAGGGTATGCTAAGTCCAATCTAAACAAATCACTAACTCAGGTATGGATGACATTTCAGCTGTACCCTGTTGCCACAGAATGGCAGTGTAGGGCAAAGGGCAAATTATAATATCTGGATCGTTTGGATAAAGTTCTGCTATTTCAACATCTAACCAATTATCTATACCTTACCACTTTCTCGAGATTCCGTATAGATATCTATAAAGCAAGCTTTCTTTCCTGTCAAGATGGCAAAAAAAAAATATATATCTAAGAACTTAAATTGTAGACCTGTGACTTTTACGTATATACCAGACGTTTATGTTGAAATGCCTTCTATTTTTCTTTTCTTGTAATTGCGGAAAACATAACCTCTTCCAGACTCTGGTTTATCAATTAAGGTCATGATATTTAGTTAAATATTGCAAGATGGTTTGAGTAATCAGTGACGTCAGATCAAAATCAACCTAGATTTAGTGGACCTTGAATGTATGTCTGGCGCAAGAGAAACCAAAACCACTTTGTGCTATGATCATGGTGCGAGACAATCTATTAGGTAAAGCTATAAAAGTGGTATAGTGCTCGTTGGTTTGCCCTGTATTGCCATTATTTTTGCCTTAATGATCCGGGCCCTGTTTCATAAAGCTGTTCGTAAAGTTATGAACAACTTACGAGCGACTGGTGATCAGTTCTGATGTGCTATACTTATCAGAATTTCCATAATTCAGCACAAGAACTGATCACCAGTCGCTCGTAAGTTGTTCGTAACTTTACGAACAGCTTTATGAAACAGGCCCTTGTACTGGTTCTTGAAGTTGGTATTTGTTTGTTTGCATGTGTATGTGTGTGTGTGTGTGTGTGTGTATGTGCGCGCGCGCGCGTGGGTGTGTTCAAAACATGTTTCATCTTCCGAGTAAATTGTGTAAGGTAAGTTGTAACATAATTTTGACTTTTTATGAGGAAGTTTATTAGTTCTTCAAAGAACATCCCATAATGACACCCCAAAAAAAAGAAGATTTATAGGAAAACATTGAAAATAAATCACCACCTGACAATGTTGAAGAAAAAAAAATTAGCAAATCTGTAGAGACGGCTATGTTTAATTTCCAAGGTCTGGTCTCTTGTCAGAATAATTACAACAGCCCCTTCCCCCTTCATACATAATGGTGTGGAGAATGAGGTTATACTCTCGTGGGCATCGTTGATAGCAAGTTGGTGTGTGGTGTGCGTGATTCTAATACGATAATGGACATTCGCCTCTGTCTGAAGAAGGACCAGTGACAGATGGTCCGGCGTGGGACAAACAAATATTCTCACCAGACATGCAACACGGAGCATACGTGATTCATACAATGTTCGTATCATGTTGAGACCAAGTCGAACATGACTCAGTGTTCAATTATTCTGAAAAAGAAAAGACACAATCTCCCCGTCTCCATCTCCTTCCCCCTCTCTCTATCTATCTATCTTTCTGTCTTCCTTCTTTCCTTTCTTTCTTTCCTTTGGAGAGAATCCCGTGAGAATGAAAAGAATGATGGTGGAGATGGTGTGGCGCTTTCCCGTGTATTCAAACAGACCCAGACTTGGTGGAAATCAAGTGGCACTTCCCCGTGTCAATTCCATTTCCCTCGTCATCTCGGCTAGTCTCGGACTCCAGAACACGATTCTCATCATTTCTTCTTTTTTTTTTTCAACACATCCGGGTATCATTACGCACGCACACTCTCATAGGCACGCACACGCACACGCACACATAAGTATACACACAAACATAATACACACAAAAAAGAAACAATGGTCGCAAGGATCCGATGCTCTTTACTTTGTTGTTACAGTTTTTTTGTTTGCTTGGTTGTTGTTTTGTTTTTGTTTGGTTTTTTTTTTTTTTTTTTTTTTTTAGCTTTCAAAATGCAGCAAGAACCCATACAGGCTAACAATGCAACCTTTATATAAAATATGGAAGAAAAAAAAACAACAACAACAAAAAACATTGTATCTTGGGGGTATGAGTTTATGAATATTATGAACACAACCCAATGGTGGATATTTCTGTAGGGGTATGTTTGCTGGATATTTGAATGCGGATATATCATATGACTGCATCTCGGTTTAGTTTTCTCTTGTCGGCTTTTCCAAACCACCAAATCAATTCCCTTCAACTAATATTCAGTAGATCGTTGCCATTGATGTAGGCCTAGAATGAGTACTCTGAGTAAAATTGAGGAAACCATCCGGGAATTTTACGTACTGCAAATGAAAATGTTTCCCTTGCAAATTGAGTAAACCGTTTAACTCCTACCAGCGTGCCTACCATTTGATAGCGTGGTGTAGTGTAAAATGAACATCTGTTTGCTTGTTTCTTAATAGACATTGGCATAGAAGCTCTACATAATAATGCCGCGCTGGTTTAAATTTCTTTTGCATATCATGCGGATTGCAGCGGTATACAGGAGCTGCTGTGGTTCAGTGGATAAGACCACGTACTGTCAATCACGAGGTTCGAATCCCTGGTTCGAGATCCCTGCCTGCAGCGGCTGTGCCCCTGTGGGAGAACCGCTTTTATATCGATCCTCGTTACCTAGTCTTTCTTAGACGAATTTAAGCCGTAGGTACCGCATGCATTGCTTCCTCAGCGGCCACGTTAAACAAATCAATTCAATCCGATTTACTTCAATTTAGTCCGATTCAATTCAATTCAGTATAGGCCTATCTCAGTGCAATTCTATTTAATTCAATTCAATTCAATTCAATTCAGTCAGATTCAGTTCAATTTGATATAATCCAGTTTAATTCAGTTCAATCCCATCCGATTCAGTTAAATTCAGTCCGATTTAATTTCAACTCTATTCAATTCAGTTCAATTTAATTCAATTCATTTAATTTCAGTCCAATTAATGCTTATCCGACATTAGCGAGCTTATCGATGTAGGCTATATATTTATTTCAAGTGGAGTAGTTGAAACTTTGAAATCAGGGATAGCATGGAAAATCTAATGCACATCAAAATTCCTGCTTTAATGATTAGCCTCTGTCTGCTAGTTAATTACTATTGAAATAATAATTATTTCCCATATTAAATGATTTGAAATACACAGTAGAACTGGTATAATAGAGATTGGAAAAGAGGCTGGCAAACGCAGGGAGGGGAGCTCACCTCCCTGGTGAAGCAGACGAACATTCGTATGTAATTTTGTTGACGAATAGATACGTGGATCTGTTTTTAATTTGATGCCAAATTTTGATTGATGCTCTTTCACGAAACGAGACGCAATGAATAAATCATCCGAGAAAACCGTCCCTTGCTGGGCGACCATACTGACTGTTGATGGACGCTTCGGGGATAGGATCGTTTCCTAACCTTGCGGCTGTAGTAGAAGACTATTTACCCGGGTTACACAAGGTGTTCAAATAATTTAAGTGACTGGTTCATTACGCAGACTGCCATAACTTACCTGAGAGCAAATATCACGGAGAAAGCCCTGGGCAGAACGGTTTTAATGTAAACGCATAGGCAAATAGAACTGCGCGTCCCTCTGTGAAACTTAATGACCGTACGACACCAACTATCATGTCCCCACTGCGTCTCGCCCCTCCTCGTTTAAACAGCTCGGTGCTGGCCGGTAAACATGTCGAGCCCCAAGGGCTGTCTGTCACGGCTAGGGTCAAATTAATTCCAGGCAAATCTTGACTCGACCTCAGCATACAGGAAGCAATACGTATTCAGCAGTCGGTCGAGTAGTTGGCCCGCCGACTTGCAGCAATCATGTACAAGTCCGGTGATTGCCTAGGTTTTCGGCGCTTTCTTGTTTTTAATTCCTTTTCCTTGCTTTTTACCCTTACATTCTTTGATGATCTAGATTTCACTTTCCTTTGGCATTCTCTTCTTCTCTCCCTATCTATTTATCTATCTGTCTCTCTATCTATCGGTCTGCCAATCTATCTATCTTTATATTATGTATCTATGTGTCTGCGCATATACCCTCTTGCTGTCTGGCTTTCTTTCTTTCTTTCTTTCTTTCTTTTTCGTTTAAAGTTATAGAACACAGACATGAAACATAATTAATGCACTATACTTTAAGTTTCAAGTACGACAATCATAAAATAAGATTACAGTCATTAAAACATCATTATTGATCGTGATCGAATACTTTTCATTCCATGAGACCATCAAAAAAAAGATTTACAGTGAAGACAAATCTTCCTTTTGAAGTAGCCAAATAAAGCAGGGGGGCACCGAGAAAGTTGGGGAATGCATGGGACTTCGTGAAAGGTAAAGACTTGTAAATCGAATTTGAGTCTTTTTCTTTCACTCTCAGAGGACTGCAGTGAATACCAACTAAAGAATGTAGAATGAGGTGCGGCTGTTCGGATCGATGTTGATAAACTTACGATGCAGTATTTAACACCTCAACATCACTCTTCAGTCCCTCCCATAAAAGCTCGCGTTTCAGAAGCAAAAAGCAGACGCAGGCAAAATAGATCGATGATTATGTAGCTTGATTTTTATTTATGTCTTTTTATTATTATTTTTTTTTGCTTTGCTTTGAGAGAAGAAATGACTAGGAAGAGGGGAATAAGAGGGAATAAATGAAACGGGAGAGAAGAGAAGAGAAGGGAGGGAGAAAACTTAGGGGAACGGCGATGGACTTGTTATTTCAGTCATTCATTCGATGCCCATGAAATTCCTCATGTCGCTATTAGTTGGAGCTGTACGATCGATGGCAATTGGGCTTATCAGGCTCATGATTATCGATTAAAGAATAATCGATCGAATTTTCAGCATCCCCGATCGCGCCGGCCGGGTGAAGAGGCGACAAATTATACACCAGCTTGCAGATTTCGCCGGATACCCCCAGGGGGTATGACGTGAGGTGTAATCACGTGATAATGTTATTAGCACAGACGACGTTGAGGAGTTCGTTTTCTCACCACCATTGAGACTAAGTAGTTCGAAATTGCCATTTTGAGGAATAAATCAACATCTTTATCTGATAAGAAAGGAATGAAAATAGTTATGAACGATTACTTCTAAAGTGTATTTCTTCATCTTATCATGATTTCAGCAGTATTAGATGGAGATGTAAAATTGTAAGTAAGGTTGTAAGGAGGCATTACAACCCCCACCCCACGCCCAAAAAGGATAATAATTGGTACACTTTCTGCTTCTGCAGAATGCATTGATCACGAGCTACCGAGCAAGCGTGCAAGTGTAATAGGAAGTATGTGTGTATGTGCGTTCGCGTGCGCGTGCGTGTACTTGTGTGTATAATGATATCATAAAGATCAGAAATTGTATTAAAAAAAAAAAGATCAGAAATTGAATATATAGACAGGCTCTACAAAAAAAAAAAAAATGAATCCAGCTCAATTTTGAGCGAAAGTGTTCATAACGTCATAACCTGTTTTCCTTTTTAGTTTCATGATCCATGATAAAGGTATTGTGTTGTTGTTGTGTGTGTTCGTATGGCGTCATTTTATCGTGTCAGGTTATAAGCGCTGGCGCCTTTTACGGTGCCGCTGCTACTTGCATTGATAAAGGTGAAGACTATTATGATCTGTTACCACTATTTGGACTGCTTTTCTTTTACATGCATATTATAAAGATTTCAATGATTACGACTTGTGCTAGACTGAAATGTTTTCATCACTTCCAAGGCTACTAACATACTCAAACAAGATGCGAATCCCTCACTAACGTATCAGTTACATTTTGCTCAAAAAGAAACATTCGCTTTCATCGATGATACCAACAGACAATTTGTTCGAAACCAATCTGTCGTTGTCTGATAACAGATTCTAAGCGATATAATGAAGGGATTGTGTTTTTTCTCATATTCTGCTTTTGTTATATTGCATCTTGCAACGTTGTATTGTCTCTGTGTCCCCTACATGCCCTTTGCAAAAGTTCTTCGAGTATGTTTGTGAGTAATCTATTTTATACCTGCACTGACATTGACAATGATATTCATCGCCGCTTTCTGCTGTAGACATGACACTCTCGAAAGATGAACACGTTTATATTTGGAACATAAATGGCAATGATTTACACATGGTAACACAATTTTGAATAAAACAATAAGACATTGAGATTATCAGTTTTGAAGCAAGCACATGTAACTTAATAGATACAATTTTGGATACGGACGTTCAATATATGAGTTAATTATTCAGGGAACGAAAACAGAATTAAAGTGTCTATGCAATTATCTAAATCTTAATCGATGATTTTGTTCTCTCCATTTCCAGTCAAACGAAAAGTATACTACTTTTGTTAGTTTATTTTTGTGTGTGTGTAAATGAATATCAGCACAAAATGACGAGTGTGAAACATAGAACATAACCCACGGCGACACGTTGCTATGCAAGTTGCTCCCAATTATATTGAAACACCACTCTGATGATGGTTTAAATAGAACAGGAAAATATCTGCTCAGCACCAAATGAAAAACAGCAAAAAAAAAAAAAAAGGAAATCAAAAGAGAGAAATACGGTGATATGTAATTGCACAAGTAATCTCGCATGAAAACTGTTCAGACAATAAAGAGAATAGATGACATAAATGACTCATTCGAAAATGTGTCGCCCTAAAAAGGAAAACCTACTTCTTCACCTACTAACAGTCACATGGTCGTAAGTCATCGATTAAATATGTTTTGAAGTCCCGGCTTCAAGTTCCCGCCATTTTGCGCGCTCCGAATACTAATCAGACGCGTCTGTAGCGAAGCTCCGGGCAAAAAGGCCGTCTGGGTATATCATCCGGCTTGCAATAACTTTAATACAGAAATAGAGAAAAAAGAGAGGGGGAAAGGAAGAAAAACGAGAAAGAAACATCTGAAAGGGAGAGTGAGAGGGGGAAGGGGGAGGGGGAGGGGGGGATGAGAAAAAGTGAGAGAAGGAAATATGGAGAGTGAGATTGTAACAGCACGGCCGTGCCTCGACATATGTCTAGCTACTTAGACTCTGATTAATAATTTGCCCTGACAAAGTATTTGAACACTTTCTGAGGTAGAGAGAGTGTGTGTGTGCGTGTAATGACTATATCTTCTGCGTTTGCTGCATCAATCTATCTCGCCAATCTATCTCATCGTGCCTCCGTGCCGGACGTTCTACTTCCACGGAGATGCGTCTCCATCTCGCACCCCCTCTCGCTCGTTTTGTCCAATAAACGTGAGATGTAAGTATGTCAAATTGAAACGTCGAATTGGAGTTCGTTTATTAGGCGACTTCTCTGCAGGTCTCTGCTGTTGTAGTTGTTGCTGCTGTCATGCGAAAGCTCAAAACCCTGCCGAGAATGGAACGAGATGTTCATTCGTAATTCATATTTTCTCCATTTAATCGATTTGTCTTAATATGTTGCAAACTCGATCGTAACTTGATCGATATTTTTTGCTCGTGCCGCTGAAACAAATTCGCTCGTTGAGCTTGTCATTGTTTGCGTTTTTAAAAGCGATATCGGTACACGACGTCGGCACGAGTCAAAGATTACTCAAGCAGTCAACATCATTTTCATGCTACGGATGACAAAGAGAGAGAGAGAGAGGGAGAAACCTGTTGATTGAGAGTCTCATCGATCATTTTGGCTGGAGTCCCTTCCAGTCTCGCCGAAGCCATTGCTTGCCCCTTCCTTTATAACGCCCGACCGGCTGACGAGGAAAATGTTGATCAATTTGCATGGGATTCGTCATCGATTAGTGATAATTGAATACATTTCCGACTAACTTTTTTTTTTCTTGACCCAACTTTGAAGAAAAAAAAAATAGAAAAGACAATGTAATTCTGTGGTCAACGATGATTCATTCAGATCGTACCCCGCCACGGTCTCGTTGACTCAGACGGAGCCGAACCGTCCGCCCTATTTGAGAAAGGCTCATTTACGAATCGCCGACGTCGGTTTAGTATCATGTGAAGACGCAAAGATTGTGATAAATGAATCACCAAGAAACTGTTTTAAACATCATGCCGGGGAGGAAAAAAGAACCCGCTTACAGTACTTGAAAATTGCATTTTCATTGACAAGGAAATTGTTTATAATAAATGGATGATTCGGAATAGCATCGGTGAAGAGAGTGTTACAAGTAGAATATCAACCAGTTATCTTTGCAGACGATGGATGGTCATCCTTAATTTCCTTTAAGGTCATGTGGTAGCGACCGCACTTTCGTCGAAAAAAAAAAAGATACCGCTGCTGTAGCACATAGCCAAACAATATCCTTGAACTGGCTGGCATCATTGATGACCTTTTCATAAATTACTCGATATACCATACACACGAACATCAGTCACTCTCCGTAACATGGAGATGCATGGTAACTCCGTACTAAGGAATTTCCGATAGACAGATTTAATGTTAATGATCGATCCGGAAGTGATTCGTTTTATCAGTGATGTCAGAGTGATCATTAATCCAGGAAAAAATGTCCACAGGAGCATCGGCTTCAAAGAAGCCGAAAAAAAGGGAAAAAGACCACACACTGATATCAGCACCAATGACCAATACCAAATAACAGTATCATCAAAATAACTTTCAAATTAATCTTCAGTCTTCTTACTATCATGAGAAATTGTACAGTTTGATGAGCAACAAAGAGAGGGGGGTGGGAGAGAGAGAATTTGAGTGTAAATTCATTTTAGTATGCCATTAAACTGATATCCATCTCAAACTTATGTACACATTCAGACATGTCAGACGCTGTACCTTATGATATGATTTCACCAATGATCATAATCATCCTACAACGTTGTCATGTGCAAACCCAAGGCAAGAAAAACAAGTCTTCAGAATGTTGAGTTGTTCTTAAAAAAAAAAAAAAAAAAAAAAAAAAACGTTGACATGTGCAAATCCAAGGGGAGAAAAAAAAAAGGTCTTCAGAATGTTGAGTTATTCTTCAAAAATGAGCACGACCATTGTGACTCTTTGATTTTAAACACGGCAATTAGATACTTAGATACCAATCTTACGTTCGGGAAAGGCCTTCCATTTGTAGAAATAAAATCCAAATAATCATGATATTGTTTTGCATGGAAACTTTGTGTCCATAGGATTTTTCTGATGCATGATCGTCCTATATCAAAATTGTGTAAGCTATGTCAAAAATCAATCAGAAAAAGTCCAATTAGGAAACATAAGAATGTAATTATTTTCTCAAATCCGAGCAAATAGATTGGAATCTCCATAATCAGTCTTCTATCATCACTAATCAGTGAAATTATCTCATTTTGTGGATGGCGGCTTCCAATCCAATTTACGGTTGAAAGGCTGGAGGGGGGGGGGGGGGCTTTGGTAAGGAAAGTGTCAGACTTTACGCACGCCTTACAGTGGGTATAAAAACGTCACGATGAAAGAGCAGCGACCTTGGAACATGTACCAACATCTTGCAGCTTACTCAATCGAAGGGATGAAGTCATTTCGTATTCCGATGTTTCTTTACACTCATTCATGCTCACTTCCTTAACATTCTCGTCTCTTCTCGCCCTCTGCGCTCTCTCACCTTCTTCCTCTAGCTATCCTCCGCCTTCTTTCCTACTTTCATTATCCTCATGTCTTTGGTTTTCTCTTTCCTTCTTTATCTTCCACCTGTCCACCCCCACTTTGACTGCCGTACTTGTTCTCTCCCTAAACTACCCCCACTCTTCTTTTGATCGACCTTTCTCTACAGCTTCCTTATTTCTCCCCCCCCCCATTATCCCTCTCTTTCTTTCACTTTCTGTTCTCACCTTTCTTTCTTTCTTTCTTTCTT